>NC_072766.1:26034053-26651553 GCF_022539595.1 Amphiprion ocellaris | reverse complement strand
TTTCATCATTGATCTCCTGTCCAACTTCTAGGGGCCTGGGGTGTCTCACTCCACTTCTCTGTCTGTTTCTCTTTTTTATTTCTCTTTTCCCTTTAGTCCACTTCTCTTCAAACTAATCTCAATCAAATCCATCTCAGTGCTAAAATGAATATTGCTATATAATTGAAAGTTATCTTCTAATAATGTGAATGAACAGCTACTATGTAACAATACACTGCTAAAATTTCTCTCCATCCAGCCTGTCTTTATCCATCTTTTCTCAAGCCCTGATTAGGTTGTTTCCCATCCACTGTGCAGAGTGTAGCACTCTGTGGCTAATTGGCAAGTTCAATCAAGGAGACAAATGAAGAGAAGAGACATTGACCTTTCAGAGGTAGTCACTGCTCTCCTGCCTTTTCACTTGTCTTCTTTTCCTCTCATTTTGTGCTACATCTTTCCTTTGCTCTTTGCATCTTTGCTTCTCTTATACTCCCCTATTCCTTTCTCCTCTAACCTCTCCTTAATGTGTCTTCCCCTCCTTGTCTCCTGCCCTGCTTCTTCTCTTTTCTTCTCTTTCCACTGCGGGAAACGAGTTGCCAGTCATTCCAATTTATTTTGACAACTTATTCTCTGGCTTGTCAGAAGAAAATTACAGCGTGCATACACGCTCACACACTTTTCTGTATGTGTCTATTTTCACTGCCTCCCACAGCTAAAAACCCACAGCTCCTCACATCAAGCTACTCAGGGAGGGAAGCAATGGTCCAGAGCAGAACAATGGTTGCCTCCATGGTGTGGTGGAGTCGTTTATCTGTTTGAAGCCCAAGCTTGTCCCACTTGTTTTCCATCTGACCCGTCAACCGTGACTGATGGTGCAACCACACCACGTTGGGGTCTACATTACAGCATGACCTCTCTGTGTCAAGCACACTGGCTAATGGCTGCTGTGATGTCATTCATCACCACTGCGGGCTGACAGATGTGAATGATTGGGCAGAGGCATGAACATACTTATGCATGTGTGCACATGTGTACCACACAGTTATAAGTGCAGAAGCATGAAAATACTTGATGGTGACAGCGGGACTTTATACAGTTGCGAGTGCAACCACCGACATGTTCAGTTGATTACAATAAACTCTAGCAGCGCTCCTATAGGATAACAAAATAAATAAATAAACAGCCTCTTCAAGCTTAACATTTTTGTTTGTTTGCAAAAGAAAATGCAATTATATCAGCATTTTTCTAAACTAACAATTAGTGGAATTTTCCTGTCTGTTTTGCTCTGGTGTGTAAGTGCTACACAATGATACGTCAGCCTGGAGACAGCTCATTAAAGCTTGTACATTTGCTGCATGTTGCATTTCCACAGGGAAAATAACCCTGTCCTGCACCAAAAAAGAAAAAAAAATGGATGCAATTTATCGTTCAGTAAATTATACAGAGGATGAATAAACTGAATAAATGAAGCAGATGAGGTGATGATCAGTGCATGCACTTGGTCACTTCAGTATTTATATTTTGCACAGAGTTCAGCATGTCGACTTTGACATATGAGTTTGCAGTTTTTAACACTTGCAAAATATCATGCTGAGGCAGAGGGGACATAAAGAACCAGAGTTCACAGTGGAGAAAGGAATCATTGTCATGGTTGCACTTAAGACAGCCATTCACAGCAAAATATAAAAACTCTAGTTGGTGTATTAGATCTGCTTCAAACAAAACTACAACACAGAAAAAAAAAAACCAGAAACACGATTTTTAAATTTTTAAAAAGTGTGTACCTGTAAAATACTGGAATTCAAAGACATAAAAATAATTTGCTTTGCACAGTAATTTGTGTCAGACATGGTGTCTGTTGGCCCTAAATTTGATTTAAGGATAGCAAAGAGAAACTTTCCACTTTTAGCTGATGAATTTGAAAACAGCCTTTTAGTGCCTAACCCTGAACATACTGTACACCATATATTATTTGTTACAGAGAGGCAACACTAATCAAAACACATACTTCAGTCAAAAGTTACTCTGAGAAACTGTCAACTTTGAGAGATGTTTTATTTCTGGTTGTGTGGAGCGTTAGTTTAAAATACTTCATCAGAAACTTAGAAATACAGACAGAATTAAAATTTTATATCTTATCTCCATATCAGTCAAACTATGAGCCCTTTGTTTCCTTGCTTTATATTGTACTCTGTTGTTTTTCATTGTCTTCCCTCTTCTTGCCAATTTGCATCATCAGTTTGGTGTGTTGGCTAGGCATATTTGTCATTTTTGGTGGACTCAAATGCTCTAGTTGCAGCTGCTTGGAACATGTTTTTCACAATGATCGAAGAAATATGCTTATTTAGTTGAAATTATTTCTACAAGTTGACTTCAAACAGCCTGGACAGCTGTGTTGATCCCACCAGTAGTTGTTTTCCATACATGTAAGTAGGTAGTTAGCTGTACCGTGGTGGAAAAAAAAGTTTTTGGACACCCTTAAAAATGTACACAATCTCAAATATTATCATGAAATATTTGTGGAAATTTTTTTTTGTGTTTCAAAAGATGTGGCTGTATTAGACAGACAAACAAATACAAATGCTATTTTTTGTATATTGTTTACAAGAAAAACTAACAAAACTAAATTCTTGACAGTTTCAGTATGTCAGTTCTCAAAATTGTCACTATCAAAGACAACAAATAACAGAGAATGTGTTCAAAACTGAACAAAAAATAAATAAACCATCACATCATCAAATTAATATTTAGTAGTCCTTCCATTTGCACGCGGTAGAGCTCTAGTCCTGGCTGACATAGTCCCCACGAGCCTTTCACAGTGTTGAGGGGTAATCTTATCCCATTATTCTTGAATTACTGCTTTTAATTCCTCTAAATTCTTTACGCTTTGAAATAGACCTTTTGAAAATCCACCAGATTTTCAATGGGGCTCATGTCCAGGGATTGAGCTGGCCACTCCTAAGACCTGGATACTATGCTCCTGTGGCCAAGTTCTACTGGCCCTGAATGTGTTGCAAGGGGCATTATCTTGTTGAAACATCCAGTTTTGACCTGGACGGAACAGTGCCTGTGCAGAAGGGAGCATGTGGGCTTCGAGAATGACACAATATTTGACAGAGTTCAATGTGCCATCACAGACAGTGAGGTGACCAACACCAGCAGCACTCATGCACTCCCAAACCATGATACTGCCTCCACCATGCTTGACAGTAGGTACCGTAATGCTGGAGATAATGCTTCGCCTGGCCTTCTGCGTACCCTCACATTAGCAGGAGGAAGATAAAGCTGAAAACTGGACTCATTTGATAACAGAATCTTCTTCCAATTCCTGGCTGTCCAGTTCTAGTGTGCTTGGGCCCAACGACGCCAGGCTAACCTCTGTCTCTCATTGATCAGAGGCTTCTTGATAGCCTTGTAGGACCTTAAACCATGATCTAAAAGTCGACCATGTGCGGTGTGGGTGAAACACTGGACACCAGTTTGATTTGACCACTGCTGTGGAAGCTCCTAATGCTGTCATTCAACAGTTTTCCATGCACATGCAGATCAGGATGCGGCCATTTCTTGCTGAAGAAACACTTGGACGCCCAGTTCTTGGTTTGTCTTCCAAGTTGTCGGTTCATCTGTACTTCTGCAGAGTGTATACAACTGCTGAAAGACTGCGTCTGCACTTCCTGTCTATCTGGCGACAGCTGTACCCTTCCTGGCTGAGAATCTGTATCTTCAGGCATATTTCCTGTGGTAGGCTACTTGTTTTAGCCATTTTTGTCTCTGAAGAACTTTTAAATGTGCTGACTTTATATAGACACAAAGCATGGCAACAAAAATTGTGTCCTTTAATGAAAAGCACGACCTTCATTAGTGGATCACTGGTACCAAAATGACCCAATACTCAAAATTTCTTATGTATTTTTATGGAACCAATCAATTTTAAGTTTTTAATGGCTTTTTTAGGAATTTGACTGTACCTGTGACTGTACTAAAAAATTGCATTTAAAGACCTAAGAGTGATTCTTAATGCTATATTTCACAAATGCATGGGATATCCAAAAACTTTTTTCCACCACTTTATATATTCTTCACTTGGGCTATATAACAAAAGAAATGTTTTTCTACCTAAAACCACTGAAAATATGCATTTACTTAGAAGTGATGTCTTACTTAGAAGTGTGTAATCAAGCTTTTTCAGAATAATACATACCTAGGTTAATGATGACAAGCTTATTATGCTTATTAAAGGTGACTCCCTCAGATGGTGCTTAGTACAAATTATTGCTGCTAAAAGGTTGCATAACACATTGATAGTGTGACTATGATGTTGCATTTAATTATACAGTTCTTCAATCATCTTCAGCAGTGGGAGTGAATGTGCAGCACTGTCGCTTCTTTGCCGTGCATACACCCCCTTAACCTGACATAGTCACCAGCCATTGCAAACAGATGAATCTTTGCTTCTCCTACATTGTTCGCCCATACTGAAGCATTTCAATTTGACCTTGAGCTGACTGCTGCAGTGATTAGTAAGTGTCTTGCTGTGAAGTGTCTTCCAAGTGTAAATAGGTGTTTCACTTGTAACGGCTCCGATGTGGCTCTTTTTCACGGTTTAAGAAAAAAAAAAAAATACAGTCCTTGATCCTTGATCCAGCCTCCCAGACACAGCCAGCTCAGACACTTAATGGCCTCGTACAAGGGGCTAAATCCATGGTTCTCTGCGTATGTGTGTGTGATTAGTTCAAAGCTTTAGTCGCAGAGGGATGAAGAGTCAATACAGTCAGGGGACATCGAACTCTTTGCCCTGTAGACTGCCTTGTTAAACAACACTTGTCTACCTGTCAAAATCTCTCCAGACCTTTTATCTGTCTCCTCCAATAATATCAGCCACTAGTAGAACAGTATATTAGGAGAACAGTCGCCTCTGAACTTCAAAGTGCCTTGCTTTTTTTTTTTTTGTGGCGAGATGTCACATTGCTTAAGAGCCCCAGGTGCTGCCGGTTGCATTTTTGCTTCTTCTTTTCTTTTTTTTCCTCATGTTTGAAGTGCGTTCAGTTGGTCCCACAACACTTTGCATCTATTGTCTGATTGTACCGAGTCTCTTGCTGCTTTCTGATGCTGGCCTTTTCTCACTGATTGCTTCCCTTCTGCCATGAGATACCTCTTGCGCGCAGCAATCAGGGGAGACAAACTCGACTGTGGATTTCATGGAAGCTCAATTTTTCAAGGCGCGTCGATTTCTCCGGCCCTATTTTTTTATTTAATCCATTTTGTTTTCACACTTTCTTCCTCCATCCAGTCACATCAGTTACATTTACATATTGCCTTTCGCTGAACAGCTCTCTGAAGTGTAGGTGGAGAGAGTGTATGTGTGTGTGTATTGTGAATGTGTGATATCCTGTTCCCCTAAATACATTACTGAAGTGATTGCCCAGCTTCTTTGGAAGAAATAAGATGGATAGAATATGATAATGAAGAAAAAGGCAAGATAAAATGCTAAAAAAAAACTCTTACTTTGTTACAGACATTGACTCGTTAGTCTCCTGTTGTAATAGAAAAATACCAAATGTCCGTTTGGGGCAACCAGACAGCCACATGGTTATGTAACATACGACATGGGTGTTAATGCCCTGAGCATTGAGTCCTTGGTTTGAATCCCAGCTGGTTGGCCTGTTTGCTGTGCGTCATTCCCCTCCTTTCTTTTTCCATATCTCCTGCTTCTCTCTCTCCACTCTTTTCATAAAAACGGCCCAAAATAAATATTAAAGAAATGTGTGTCGGTTGATATGAGCTCTAATTAAATGATCTCTTTCATGCTTGACTGTTTGTGTCTGCATCTTGAATTCAAAGAGTCTAAAATCGTCTTTCCTAATTTGGGGGCCATCCTTTTTTGGCCATTTTTTCAGCACATTTCTTCTCTGGAATCTATTGCACCTGTGACCTTGTCATATGAGGAGATAATAATGTATGTTGAGTTCCATCTGAAAGTCTTTGATCGAGACATGGTGAACATTGCCTTCACTACATGGCGGAGGCAGGCATTATTTTTTTTTGTTTTTTTGATGAGTTAATAAGCAATTTTACATGCTGGGATTTCATATTTTGTCCTCAGAATGATTTGTTTACAAGCTGTAGTTGCCTGCACTGCCATGTCATTTTTTCTGCAGCCAAACAGACAAGAGCCGCAGAAGAGGAGGAGGTATTTTTAGAGGCGGAGAAATATGAATTTCTGGATCCTACCTTTCTGCACGTTGTTGTTGAAATGTCTGAGACAGAAAGTGACGTGTGAACACTCGTTACCCTTCACAATGCATGAGGCAACAACAGCAAATTGATTCCCAGGCGCCTTATTTAGAATGTAAATCATTTTCACCACATATGTAGCACAGTTTGTTATTCAGCTTTCTTTACAGTGCAGCCCAGAGTATAATACATAAAAAAAACAAACAAAAAACAAAAAACAAAAAATAGATTCTGCAAAGCAGCTAAAACCAGAGTTTTTGCACCAACAGCTGTCTTTGGCCCAAGCAGCTGGCAGCTTTTGGCACCTGATCATCCTGCCAGAGTCCTGATTTGCGTTCCTCTGCTATATAATATGTGACCTTGCCTGTGTGCCATAGACTGCCAACTGCATCGCCTCTCTTATTTACTAAAAGCTCTGCACAAAAATATATTTCTATGATAAAGTGTTGGAGCCAATATTCATATGTTAATCTTATCTCATTCATGTTGATATTATCTGTTTTGCACTTCAGAGCAGTGGTGCTCCAAGAGATAGAGATCAAACCTGTACAGCTCTTTATTTTTGAATTGTCATTCTTTTTATATTTGTGTTTTATTTTTTTTTTACCTGTTATATAGGTATTATTTGATTTTCCATGACTCACTCATGTCCCTAAACACAACTGCTGGTAGCTGGGTGTGTATTCTTCAGATTTTAATTATTTAAAATTAAATATTAAAAAGGGAAAACTCTGTATGTGCCCAGTATATGTGTGCTCTCTTTTCTTTTTATGTTTTTTCTTTTTTTAATTTTTTATCCTTGTTCTTTTGGAGAGTAAGTAGTGAAGACACAAACTTAACACAAGGTAAATGAGAGGGGCGTGATGTGCAGCAAGAGTATGCTAGAGATAGCTGGTTTTTCTTGTCATATTTTCCCTGTTACAGTTAAGGAAGGATTGTAACTGTGCTTTACCGAAACATGGACTGTCAGTGAAACAACAAGGAACTAACAGGCATCCCATGATCAAGGCTAACCTTTGCTTCTCTCACTCATTCCCTCATCCTCCTCCCTTTGCAAGCTTTGTTTCTCTGCAATAAGGCCATAGCTTTCTCTTTTGCTCCAAAAGGTCAAGTTATAATTACTATGAAAGGGGCTGTGTCACTTGAACTTGATCATATTTTATTTTGAGGCATTTGCTGAAATTAGTTTCTCTCACATGCACATGTATTCCTCACATCCCATCTGTGTGGTACAACATAAAACACTAAAAGTGGTTAGAGACAATCTCAGTGCTCCTAAAGGGGGAATAATTTAGGACTAAATATTCAACCATTCTAGTGTTATCTCTCTCTTTTCACTCATAAAACTTAATGAAAGTGCAACATTTCACCACTGAAATATCCATTTATGTTAAAGGAGTTCAACCTTTTTGGAAAATACCCATTTTATTTGTCTTTGTTTTGGAGATGAATGAGAGAATTAAGACCCCTCTATTGTCTATGAAGCTGGAGACAGCAGGTAGTTATCTCAGCTTAAAGAGTGGAAGCAGAAACAGCTGACCTGGCTCTATTTAAAGTTAATTTGAAAATAAACCTGCCTATGTGCACCTCTTAAACCTATTCATTAAAATCTAGTGTCTTGTTCCTTTAATCTTTTCTCAAAATGAGGAAAGATGGCATTTATGTGGGGTTTATGTGTTGGGAATACCTCTACTTCAGTGCAGGAACCTCCTGGAGTCTTTGTCACTGGAAGTAACTAACAGAGAAACTTTGGACAGAGTCAGAGTAAATGTTTCACCTTGTCTCCTGTCTGTATTCTTTGTGTTAGCTGGTCTAATATGACTAAGTATCAGCAGTATCAATCTTACGCATTTCTAAAAAAGAAAACAAATGCCAATAAGGATATTTCCAAGTTGATCTTTCCTTCTTTAGTGATTCAAGTGTTCTGTGAAATCTGTGAAAATTATCTGAAAGGCCACATGTTCGTGATACTATGTACAACATTCATCTTTACTGCCAGCCACCAGATGTGAGATGTTTTGTAGTATTTGTGTATTAAAACTATAAACCTACTAAATGCTAATACTAATAAGATGATTATTATTATTTCAGCAAATTATGGGTTTTGGATAGAAGTTTGTAAAATACCTGGATTTGTTCAGCTCCATGATCAAGTAATTCCTTGTCAGATCTGTTATTCATGTTAACTCAGTGACACTGTTGTAAACAAACATGGCTTAGATGACATGTTTTGCAACTTTTTGCATAAAGAAAAGGAAAGTGTTTATATTAAAAAAAAAAAAAAAATACTTATCTACAATCCAACAAGTGGCATTAACAGTAACTGGCATTTTCCATATGATTGCTCAGACAGCAGGTATTACGCCACATTCTGTGACCCATCAGATTCTATGACCTGTAGCAGTGTAAAGACAAGTTTGCCTTTAGGTACTGTCAGTGTGCCTGGTGCATGCAAAACATCACTGATTTCTTTTGTTGAAATTTACTAAATGAGAAACTTTAACTAAAGCCCTATTCAAATGGGATTACTATTACCTGGGGACGTCCTGATTTAAAAAAAAAAAAAAACTCAACAGGCTGTCACATAACAGCTGTTCAGCCTGTTGAAAGACAGCAAAGTGTTACTGCATGCTGCCATGTCGTTCATCTAATCATCCTTCGAGATTTTGCTCTTCTGATGGATTTGCTCTTTCTGTGAACTGGTCTCTGTGCTGTGTAGTGAGATGAGCCTCCTGAATTAGCACCCCAAATGCTGTTCATACTTCCATGTATAATTGCCAACACAGCCTTCATAATTCTCAGGAGGGAAAGAGGCAGAAGAAAGGCACGGAGAAAACAAAAAACCTTGCAAAAACAGAACGAAACCGCATGGGACTGATATTATCACAGAACCTCTGCGTTGAGCGAAATACGAAGAGTAATTTGTGGTGGAACTTTTACTGTACAAATCATAGACATGCCAGACTTTCACTGGATTAAGATCACATACAACCTCTAAAATTATTACAAATTACTAGAGGTCCCCAGGTAACTCTAGGCAAAGTGGATAGGTCTTGATTTTATTTTCATGGTGTTGTGTTTATCTTTGGAAACTGCACCTAAAGCCCCCCAGTGAAGAACAACTACCTTTTCCCTTTAGGCAAAAGAAAGGGCAGGATAAATAAATGCTACAGAGGAGTGACAAAATATCTAAAAAAATAAATAATTATTACTAACTCATTAGCACAGCACAATGGAAAGAGTTACTGTTTAGGTTTCATAGGTCATTATTCATTTTAATTTTTATTAGTGTGACTGTTGTGATTATCTTGTAAGTGGTCCTTAAATCAGTTTCAGTTATTCAAATAACATAATTAGAAACTACCTTCTCAGTCCCTCTCTACTTATTGATTAAATGTCTAAAAACTAATTTATGTGTATCAAAGTTACACATTTAGATATTCCTTCCATGAAAAATCCTTTACATCTAGTACTGTCAGATTTTGTTTTGTTTCCTCGGATTCCGCAGCATCTCTGTTTCTGACACTTTCATTATGGTAGCAATGCTCTGCCATGACACTGACTACTTATTTTCCTCACATTCCTTTTACTAACTCACAACTTTAAAAGATTCAGTGAGATTTGAAAAGAGTTGAATTAGATTTTTGTGTTTGGAACTGGAGTTGGACTAAATGTTATTAAACTCCATCGCTGTCAGCAAAAAAAGAAATAGTTTTATTTTTTTGACCCTTGTAAACTTTTGATTCTTGCCAAAACTTAGTTTGGGAGACATATTTGCTTTTGAAGTTATTGAAAAATTCCCTCAGACATCGTCTCTTATCTGTTGCTGCAAGCTGAACTTTGAATGGCACCACAAGACGTGAAAATGTTAAAATCACTTTTGGTTTCACTTCTAATGATCGCTCCATTGTTCAGAATAATTAGAGGCTTTTTAAATGTCATAGAGCCATCAGCATGATGCTGTAATTAAAAAAGAAAAACCTTTATGAGTGTCGTAATGAATTGGCTAAGTCATTACCATCATCACTAAACAGGCTTTGTTCCCTCACTGACTGTGTGTGTATGCGAACATGCTGTCGCTTGTTTAATGAATCACATTGGACTGTCTGTCCTTGGATAAGTACAATGAAGGTTTGATACAACAAATTCTGAATATTTGGTGACATGTTTTTGGAGCTTGTCGTCCCCCACATTTTTTGTCCTTCATTTACTGTACGGTTGACTTAATGTTTGTTAGACACTCAACTTAACGATTAATAAACTTTTGCCAACTGTAAAACTTTTTCTGTCAATGACTTATACTTCTAAATATGGAACTGCCTGTTCTGGAAATATGAGTGATTGTATTCACCTGTAGAAGGAAGACTTCCATCTCATGTCCGAGTCCAGGAAACAGACCACGGCACACAAAGTGCAACAGTGGTTCTTATCACCTGCTAACCAGTCATTTCCCCTTCCAAGAAAGAGGTGGATGGATAAAGAATGAACAATTAAGTCAATGTATAGCTAGAGCTGACATAAACAAGTAACAGATGATGATAAGACATTGTGTTGTTGATGATAAATTTAAAAGTATTGATTTATTTTTTCCCCTTTCATTTTTACTAAAAATGCCCAATCCACAATTATTCATATCATGCTTCAGTAATCAATGGTAAAGTCCTTTTTTGCCAGCACATTAATCAAATGGTTCTTATAAGAGCTAACAAGCCTTTTGCATGGCTCCACTGGGATTTTAGATGGCTCTTCTTCATGGTGATCTCCATATCTTTGAAGTTGAAAGGCTTCCTTCCATCACTCTGGTCTTCAGTTCTCTCCCCATATTTTTGATTGCTTCAGGTCAAGATTCTGGCTTTAACATGTTTATATTGTTTTCTCTTAACCATTTCTGACCATTTTTTTTTATGTTTTAGTTCATTGCCTTGTTGGAAGGTGCAGTGCTGCCCAAGGCCAAGCTTTTCTTTCTGCTGACTGCCTGATGTTTTCATCTGGTATCTTAATACCATCCTCTTTTCTAATGGTGCAACTCCAACAACAGTCCTGAACCATTATATTCCTATCATGCCTGACTGCGGGGATCGCTTTCTTGGGGTTGAATGCTTTTCTTTTTTCAGTTGACAGCTGTGTCCCTGTGTCCAACCAACTTGGATTTGATTCTCCTTGGCCTGTAGCACCATTACTGCCTCTGCAGGAGTCTTTTTTGTCATAAAACCACAGCTTTCTCAATTGGAACTCCTTGTACTTTTTGATTGTACTTTGCACTGTGGTTGCTGGCACTTGAAAACATTTGGAAACAGTTTTCTAGTTATTCCCTATCCAGTGAGCAGCTACAATGTGAAATTATTTCTCAGTGATAGACACTAATATTAAGCCCTCTAACCTCTTTGGTTTTTGCTTGCAAACTTGCAGTTTGATAGCAACTAGCCAAAGAACTGTTGAATCAAATGTTCCACATTTATCCGTAACAAATTTGGATCACTTGTGGAACAGATGCTGCAACATTACCCTTCCTTTATAATCAATGAAAGTGGCTACACCAGGCATGAAAGCGGGAACCCTATGTTGCATATGTTTCTCAGATGTCCGCACTGTAAAAATAGAACAGTCTTCTATTCAGATTTTTTATGAATAGTAATGAATCACAAAGTCTGTAGATTAAAAAAATAACAATAAACTACTCTTAAAATGTATTTATTACTTTGTATCAACTATTCACATTGTTGGGCTATGTCCAGAAACTGAAGAAAACATCAAAGTCTGAAAACGAAAGCTGTGCCTTGACAACCCTGCAGAGTATGTGCAGGTGGACTCCATGAACAGTCCAGATATGTTATGCGCTCTATCTAGCCATGGTGTTCTGGGGTATTACAATGCTCTACAACATTTTAGTACCCGAAAACACTAATTAACTAACATGATACCTTTAGTAAAAATGTAAAATAAATACATACATACATAGTTAAAAATGTATGATTAACATACATGTCTTACTAATTTTTTTTCCAGTCAGATGAAACCTTAACCTAGTCAGAAACCCGATCAAATAAAAATTCAATATAAATTCAAGTTGGTCGTGGGTATGAAAAATGTTGGGCTTCACTGTACATTAGTAAAGTATGCATGGGTTAAGGACAAGGTACATTTCTCTCCAGAGTGGATATGAATACAGTACATGCCCCACGTTGACACCACAGAGGATTTAAATTTTTGTATTATGTTTTACAGGGGTTTTTTTCTTCTCAGTTGCTAAGGCATTCATAATATACCTACAACCACCTCATCTCCATCACCACCCTCTTACAACCTAGGTGTTCTGTTGAAAATGTGCTGACATTTTTTCCCTTCCGTTTTTCAAAGCAGTTAACACCAGTTTCAGAAAAAAGATCTCAAACTCTATTGGATTAACTGTGTAAAAATTAAATTATCTGTAAAATGCATCATAATGAACATAATGTACCTGTGTGAAACTTATTCCTCAATCTCCTCAATCAGTCCTTAATAATCTATAGAAGATTCCATCTCTGTGTTGCTGTGAATCAAAGAGGCCAAAGGCACATAAAGGAAAAATACAGTACATGGCAGGGAAATGAGGACTACATGCTTGTTTATTTTGCCTCCTACTGTTGCCTTACAACTACATCTTGGGTCCAAATCTTGGCAGGGGCCATGTGTAATTTTTCCCTGTACCTGTGTGACTTTTTACCAGATACTCCAACTTCTCCCACGGTCCAAAGACTTAACTGGTGATTCTGAACTACTGGTAGGTGTTATGGTGAGTGTACATGGCTGTATGTCTCTTTATGTTGGCCCTTTGATGGACTGACAACCTGTGCAGTCCTTTTACATATCTAAGCAGGGATAGGCTTAGCCAAGGTTCAGCTTAGTTGAGAAAAAAAGTCATAAATATCCAAGTTTGCCTCACTTTAATTCTTATGACAGTTCATGGGCACAGAAAGAGCTGCACACAAGAATGAAGTAAATGAAGAAAACAGTATTTTAACAGTCTCAGATACAGCTTAAAAGTGTTAAAGAAGAAGTACAGAGTTCAGCAGGTTTTTTTTTTTTTTTTTTAAATCCCAAGTGGTATAATCCTTACTAGAAATACAATTTATACTGCTATATGCTTTTCCTGCCCTTTTTGGCAATATAGCAACAGTGGTGAAAAAAGTTTTCAGACACTTCATACTGTACATTTACATGTATATTGCATTAAGAATCACTCTTAGGTGCGCTCTTTAAGTGCAGTTTCCTTTAGTACAATCACAGCCATAAAAATGAAACATTTTGAGTACTGGGTCATTTTGGTAGGATTGAGTTTTGTTAGTTTTTCTTGTGAACGATATACGACCCTGCTCCTGTAACAAGAAATAGTTTCCCAGATGAAATTTCCAACTTATCCAGCTAGAGGATCTCACAAATTATGCACTCTCCTCGAAAATGCTGCCATTCAGCTGCTGTAGCCATGGTGAGAGAAAAGCAAAGCAGTGCCACAGCTTCCAAAAACTGATGAATGCTTTAAAAGTCTCTTATTTGTCTACAATCAGAGCCTCTTAATCACATACACTATTGTTCAAAAGTTTGGGGTTACTTAGAAATGTCCTTATTTTTGAAAGAAAGGCAGCATTTTTCAATGAAGATAACATTAAATTAATCAGAAATACAGTCCAGACATTGTTAATGTGGTAAATGACTATTCTAGCTGGAAATGGCTGATTTTTAATGGAATATCTCCATAGGGGTACAGAGGAACATTTCCAGCAACCATCACTCCTGTGTTCTAATGGTACATTGTGTTAGCTGATTGTGTTGAAAGGATAACTGATGATTAGAAAACCCTTGTGCAATTATGTTAGCACATGAATAAAAGTGTGAGTTTTCATGGAAAACATGAAATTGTCTGGGTGACCCCAAACTTTTGAACGGTAGTTTATGTACATTCACACTCGACTACAGTAAAGTAGAGTTGTCAATAGATAAACAAATCTGTCATTCTGCACAGAAACATGTTCAGAATTTGGAGGGGAAAAAGGCATATGACATATATGGCTCTGTCACCAGTGCCAGTCACTAGCAATTTTCGACATACAATAGTATTTGACTATCGCGTTTGACCACCATATGAATACCAGAATACAGTAGCTGTGAGGTTTGACAAGAGGATTTTATGGATAATGTTGTGTGATACTGTATAATTTAACCCACCACCTCCAAATGTAAGTTCTATACATAATGCAGTCCAAGAGAAGGCATTTCAACTCAACAAGTCACTTCCTTGTCTTGTCACGTTGCCTTGCTGGTCGCCCTTTTAGCACTGCAATCTGAAAGGCATGATAGAGATTTCAGTCTTTTAATTGAGGCTCTTTGTGCCAGTCCTTTTTATCTCTGCTCTCATTTGGTCGTAAGGAAACTTTGAAATCTTTATGTTCATGATCTTTTGAACCCATGAGGCTATTCAAAACTATCAAGGTCTTCCTTTAATGATAAATACCTTATTTTAACCATCAATGGCCCAAGAGAATGTCTAAAGCTACAAGAGAAGTAGTTTTTTTCCCTCATAAGTAAAAAAAAAAAAAAAAAAGAAGATAATTTGTATTTCATTTTTTCTTTCCCTATGCGAAAGGTTGGCCTTCATGATGTCAGAATTAATGGCTGACACCCTGAGCTGGAATCCAATCTTCTTCCACTTCAGTGTTTAAGTTTTTTTTTTCTTTCCTTAAACGTTAAGTTTATTTTGACAAGTGCCCTAACTGTCAAGTTGATGTGAAGCTTTCTTCAATTTCTAATACAGAGATTATTGTGAGAAGGCAATAATTTCCTACATCACAAAGTGTTTTTGTTCTTCAAAGTATGCCAATTTGTTAGTTGTCCTTGAAAACCTAAGAAAATGTTTCATGTAAGTTTCTCTCGGATAAGACTGTTTGACAAATATATCACTACTCAAGATCTAGATCAGTCACAGTTTTATTTTGTTTTTCATATAGTTTATTTTTTTTAGTAAGACTTATTGGAACTCATTGCTACATTACTAGCTATCTACAGCATTTCTCTCTCTCTCTCTCTCTCTCTGTGTGTGTGTGTGTGTGTGGTTTGTGTGTGTGTGTGTGTGTGTGTGTGTGTGTGTGGTTTGTGTGTGTGTGTGTGTGTGTGTGTGTGGTTTGTGTGTGTGTGCACTCAAGTGAGTTATTGGCTTCTTAGTCACAGTAAAGTTTGATAATTATAAAACTGTTTTGAAAGAATACTAATTCGCTATAGGCGGCAGAGCTCTTAATTACCTGTAAATGCCCTAAAATGAAGTATAGAACATAAGTGTTTCAGTGGCTCCCAGTGTAATGAGTGTTCTTTGAAAGTGAAAAATGGCTGGGAAGGCTTGAATTTACCCTTCAAAAGCTGAATGAGATGGTTGAATCTGCACATCTATCTCAGCTTCAATCGCACTGCATTGCAGATGCTTAGCCACTGCAGTAAATGGACAATGTCACATTGTAGGTAGGATTTACCACACAGGTGAAACTTTATGGTTCTGCACGCATTCAAGGTTTATTAGAAATATACTGGATTCTAATACCTTCAACCTTTTTGCTGTTGTACTTGCACTAAAGGAATCCTTATGGTATAATCCCAGGATGCTTTGGATTACGGCTCGCCTTTGCTCAAACTAAGTAAATGTAAGTGGTATGTCTCATGTGTAGCTGTGTTTGATAAAAATGGTCACTCTGTCTTATTAGGTGTTTATAATGTCATAAATCCTTACTGTGACTTGGTCCAAACACGACAGACTACATATTGGCCAAGAGCCAATCATAGCTTGCCACCTTTCAGAGCCTGCGTGATGTCATCAGGACAGAGGTACCAGGGACCAATTACTGGAAACAAATAATGACATGAATGATACTGGCTGTCTTTTGCTTGGAGATGTCATCTGTCATCAACATGAGATAAAACAATCAACTGCTGGATCTGACTCTGAATTGTATTGTAAGGTCAAATTTATTCACTCATTCACTTTACCTATCAGTTATCAAAACAGTCCGACTCATCTCCAAATTGACTTACCTACAGCTATCAACTATGAATATCCACAACATACATTTTGTAGCAAAAATATCTCACTTCAGTAGAATGTAACATTTATTTTCTGTATCTACCATTCGTTTGGGGTCACTTAGAAATGTCCTTATTTTTAAAAGAAAAGCATTTTTTCAAAGAAGATATCATTAAATTAAACAGAAATACAGTCCAGACATTGTTAATGCGGTAAATAACGATTCTACGACTACAGAAAAGTAGAGTTGTGAATAGATAAACAAATCTGCCATTCAAAATTTTGAACGGTAGTGTTTCAGTGAACATGTATTAAGGTCATCAGACTTAAATAACCATTTTAGGATCAATTCTAAGACTTTCTCAGCTGTATCTCTGACCACTTATTATCCTACACACCAGTACACACTTTGACATCTTCAAGCAGAGTTTTTTTCTTGGTTCTAAGGGCCCAGCTAAAAAACTTAAGGGGGTAGAACATTTGCAGTCAGAGCCCAGAGGCTCCTGATCAGACTGCCTGAGGAAATCAGGTCTATTTTCATCAGAGAGCCTTTTCTGGTTATACTTAGGGTTTTTTTTTTTTTTCTCAATTGACTTTTATTTCTTTTATATTGTGTTTTTTTTTTGCTTTTGGAAGACTGTATTGATTTTAATACACCATGTGGTCTTCTCATTTTTAGCATCTGCTGATTGTATGGCTTGTCTTTTTTTCTTCCTTGTGAAACACCTTGTAATTTATCGTTTAAAAAGTGCTCTATACGTCATCATAATCAAGTCATAGAAAACTAAACATTTCACTAACTCACACTTTCTAATCCTTATTATCTTTATGCGCTGGTCACTGCCTTGTAACTTTGTAATTCACATGTATGGGATTTGTGCATTCAGTCTCTGCTACAGTTAATGACATGGAACCAACAAGACAGGAGTTAGCTGGAGTGTATCCACTTAGATTCAGTCTCCACGCATTTAACATGTTGTTTGTGCGCTGTCCCATGGATCAAATAAATAAAATTAAAAAAAAAAAAAATTAAAAAAAAAAAAACAGTCATACATGTTCAGAATAAATATTTCATTTTTATAGTTATTTAAAATGTAAAAGCTTGCTTCACAATTAAAGCAGTGCTTTCACGGTTGCTTGGTAAAGTTACCGACAGATTCCTTGGTTTACCAGGTTCTAAAGATGTTGTAGATGCTACTGGGATTTTATCTTTGCATCATTTTGGAGGCTTATAATTTCAATCAGAGCAGGATGGATCTTTAACAGATTGAGTGATGCATCAGTTGGTGGATGTGCTGCTTGACCGACTCATTACACCGGACTGAAAAGAATAATTATGCACATGGCACGATGTTCTATTGTAACTGCTCCATTACATCTGCAGAAAGACTCCGTGCCAAAGTATTAGCATGAATTTGCACGTCAGTAAAAGCTGACAGAGTTTAAATCTTACTTCTACAATCTTTGAATATCAATGCAGCCACAGTAATCAAAACTTCCTTCACCATTTTGCCATTGGCCATGGGCTTGTGTGTTTAAACTGTGCTTCAGCTGTTAGCTAGTTAAGTTTTTTCACACAGAAAATATCACTGACGACAAAATCTTGTTTTGCAAAATAATCTTTGCAAGAGAACAAATTGCATGTAAGATCACAGAAATAAAAATCATTCACTCAAAACAGTGATCACATACACTACCAGTCAAAAATATAGACACACCTTCTCATTCAATGGTTTTTATTTAATTATTTTCTTTATTGTAGATTAATACTGAAGACATCAAAAATATAAAAGAATGCATATAGAATTATGTTGTAAACAAACAAGTGTTAATCTTCACGATTAATTTACAATGTAGAAAATAATACAAATAAATAAAAAGCATTGAATGAGAAGGTGTGTCCAAACTTTTGACTGGTAGTGTATGACCAGAATAAATAAAACATACCATAGAAAAATAAAGCTCTAAAGTCTGTCAGAGGAATTAGCATCTCTAAATACAGCTGTTGCCATTTATTCGTGAAGTAAACGACACCGTAATAGAATCCCTTCTTCATTTCAGCTCGTAGCTGTGGAGGTTTTAAGTCTAATCCCTGCTGTGATCTGGTGTCACGGTCATCAGCTCTGATGTGAACTTAATATGTTAAATGTCTCTAGAGTTAAGATAGCAAGGACTTGTAAATGAAAACATGGGTATGCTGATGCAATGGGTTTAGTAAATAGAGACTGCAGACTTTTTAAAAATATTGTTCTTAGGTTCTTCATTTTTTCCCTCCATTCTGTTACCATAAAGGAAAACCCTGCAATGTTGCTTTGAAGTATGTAGATGTGGAACCCAATGTAGCATGTTATACCAATGAAGCACCACAATGATATACACTTTACATTTGTGGAAAGAAAAACAATCACTTTCACATTTCCTGTGAGTATAAAATGTTTTTCGCTTCTATTAGCCTGGCGACTTTACATTTTCATACTATTGTGTTCTTTATCGTTTGTACCATTGTACCGTGGTTTGGTGAGTGATTTCAAAACAGATGGCAAGCTAGTGGTACATCACAGACAATGTGTTTGGGATCATTGCACTGACTGTGTGTGTGTGTGTGTGTGTGTGTGTGTGTGTGTGTGTGTGTGTGTGTGTGTGTGTGTGTGTGTGTGTGTGTGTGTGTGTGTGTGGCAAGTGAAGCAGAGCAGAAGAGACACAGGTGAAGTGAGCTTGGTGAAAGCTTCTTGCATTACTGTAAAGGCAGTTAAAGCTTCCTGTAACAAGTGCTCATCCAAAGTACTTAAAAGCCAAAAACCAAAGATGGGCATTCATCGACTCCAAATGTCTGGACATAAGGCCAAAATATGTCATTTTTTAATAATGCACCCAACTATAATCTGGGGACACTGGCAAGGACACAGGAAGGTCTCCTGTTGATGACAGTGAAGCTAGTCCTGGCTAGATGACTAGCAGCTCTCTTACTGATAACATTACAGCTGCACCCCCAACAAGCACAGGAGGACAGGCTTTGACCCATCCTGGCTATCAGAGAGGAAGTAGTCCTGTAGGCTCAACAAGATCGATTAGCAAACAGGGAAGAGCGTTGTTGTCTTCTTTGTCAGCCTCCCTCCGATCCACCCACTGCCACTCAAGACAGAAGCTGTTCTGCAATGATAACACAAGTAGAGAATACTCTTATTATATGACTTTATCTTAAGACAGTGACTCAATTTACAGGAAAGTCCATCCGTCCATTATCTTCTATACACCGCTTAACCCTCATTAGGGTGGTAGGGGGCTGGAGTCTATCCCAGCTGACTTAGGGTGAAGCAGGACAGGTCACCAGTCTATCACAGGGCTACATATAGAGATAATCACACTCGCATCCACACCTACCTCCAATTTAGAATCACCAATTATCTCAGCATGTTTATGGACTGTGGGAGGAAGCCTGAGAACCTGGAGAAAACCCACGCGTGCACAGGGAGAACATGCAAACTCCATGCAGAAAGATCCCTGGAAGGCGGGGACACGAACTGCAGATCCTTTACCTGCAAGGCAAAAGTGCTAACCACCAAGCAAATGTGCAGCCCAGTTGCAGGAAAGTAAAGGAAAAAAAAGAAAATTGGAAATTAGTCTAATCATACGCTATATTGCCAAAAGTATTTGCTCACCCATCCAAATAATCAGAATCAGGTGTTCCAATCACTTCCATGGCCACAGGTGTATAAAATCAAGCACCTAGGCATACAGACTGCTTTTAAAAACATTTGTGAAAGAATGGGTCGCTCTCAGGAGCTCAGTGAATTCTAGCGTGGAACTGTGATAAGATGCCACCTGTGCAACAAATCCAGTCGTGACATTTCCTCACTCCTAAATATTCCACAGTCAACTGTCAGCTGTATTATAAGAAAGTGGAAGTGTGTGGGAATGACAGCAACTCAGCCACCAAGTGGTAGACCACGTAAACTGACGGAGCAGGGTCAGCGGATGCTGAGGCGCATAGTGCGAAGAGGTCACCCACTTTATGCAGAGTCAATCGCTACAGACCATCAAACTTCATGTGGCCTTCAGATTAGCTCAGGAACAGTGCTTCAGCAGAGAGCTTCATGGAATGGGTTTCCATGGCCCAGCAGCTGCATCCAAGCCATACATCACCAAGTGCAATGCAAAGCGTGGGATGCAGTGGTGTAAAGCCACTGGACTCTAGAGCAGTGGAGACGCCTTCTCTGGAATGACGAATCGCACTTCTCCATCTGGTAATCTGATGGACGAGTCTGGGTTTGGTGGTTGCCAGGAGAACGATACTTGTCAGACTGCATTGTGCCAAGTGTAAAGTTTGGTGGAGGGGGGATTATGGTGTGGGGTTGTTTTTCAGCAGCTGGGCTTGGCCCCTTAGTTCCAGTGAAAGGAACTCTGAATGCTTCAGCATACCAAGACATTTTGGACAATTCCATGCTCCCAACTTTGTGGGAACAGTTTGGAGCTAGTCCCTTCCTCTTCCAACATGACTGTGCACCAGTGCACAAAGCAAGGTCCATAAAGACATGGATGACAGAGTCTAGTGTGGATGAACTTGACTGGCCTGCACAGAGTCCTGACCTCAACCCGATAGAACACCTTTGGGATGAATTAGAGAGGAGACTGAGAGCCAGGCCTTCTGGTCCAATATCAGTGTGTGACCTCACAAATGCACTTCTGGAAGAATGGTCAAAAATTCACATAAACACACTCCTAAACCTTGTGGACAGCCTTCCCAGAAGAGTTGAAGCTGTTATAGCTGCAAAACGTGGACTGATGTCATATTGAACCCTATGGATTAGAAATGGGGGGCTGCACAGTGGCGTAGTGGTTAGCACTTTCGCCTTGCAGCAAGAAGATCCCTGGTTCGCGTCCCGGCTTTCCCGGGATCTTTCTGCATGGAGTTTGCATGTTCTCCCTGTGCATGCGTGGGTTCTCTCCGGGTACTCCGGCTTCCTCCCACAGTCCAAAAATGTGCTGAGGTTAATTGATTATTCTAAATTGCCCGTAGGTGTGAATGTGAGAGTGCTTGTTCGTCTTTGTATGTGGCCCTGCGACAGACTGGTGACCTGTCTAGGGTGTCCCCTGCCTTCGCCCAAGTTAGCTGGGATAGACTCCAGCCCCCCCCCCCGCGACCCTAGTGAGGATTAAGCGGTGTCTAGATAATGGATGGATGGATGGATGGATTAGGAATGGGATGTCACTTACATTCATATGCAAGTCAGGGAAGGTGAGCGAATATTTTTGGCAATGTAGTGTATAAAAAATATATCCATCCATCCATCCATCCAGCCATCCATTATCAATACAGCACTTAATCCTCATTAGGGCCACAGGGGGGCTGGAGTCTATTCCAGGTGACTTAGGGTGAAGGCGGAGGACACCCTGGACAGGTCACCAGTCTATCACAGGGTTATACAGAGAGACAAACAAGCACTTTTGCATTCACACCTACAGACAATTTAGAATCACCGGTTAACCTGAGCATGTTTTTGGACTGTGGGATGAAGCCGGAGAACTCAGAAAAAACCCACACATGTAAAACGTACTTGTCACAAATGATTTAACTTCCAACCAATCCTCCCTGAGCTGTTTCCTAGTCAGAAATTTTGGAAGCACCTCTCTAATCTTCTTGCATTGGGTACTAGTTCTGAACAGACAGCTCAATTTTTAAATGTGTTCTTTAAATTATCAGAAACTTTGGCAAAATTCCAAACAATCTGGATCTATACATACAAGAGGTTAATCAGACGATGGAAATTTTAGTAGGGATTTTAGTGAAATTACTTTTTAAATAGTTGGAGTCATGAAATGAGAGTGTATTTTAGGGGAAAGAATTCACTTCCTTAAAGCAAGAAATTCCACAACACAATATCATACCAAACTGTCTTAATTGTTGTACATCACTACAAATATCTAGTATGTGTTGCTGATTGTTAGCTGGATTTACATTTTTATCAACACTGAAATTTTTTGTCCGTGTGTAATGATTGCCTTTTTTTGTTTGTCTTGTTTTTCATTGTTAGACTGAATGCCATTGTTACCACATAGCACTTTTTTTTTTTTTTTTTAAATTTTAATGATGAGGCTGAATCCTGTGTGTGGGAACAAATCAGGCAAACAATATTGTCACTGCTGCCAAAACTGTGATACTTTAAATTTAAGCAAAATGTAACAGCAAAAGTGAAAAACCCCTGCAGTAACTGCAGATTTTGGGTTTTACCCACAACAAATTGAACTTTAAACTACAGCAAAAGAAAACTGTCCCACAGCAGTAATGGCACTCGATGTTGGATGATCTTTATGTAACAAATTTTTTTGTATCTTGCAAACTCATGTGTGTATGACAGCTAAGTTATCTGAAGTGTAGAAAGGTTGAAAGGTATAAAATGACAATTTACATCCTGACTGTTCCTATGTCTGTATTCAAGATAACCAGTGGTTTTAGTGTGATATAAATGCAGCAATTGGTCTTTCAGACTGGCTGCATGAAAACTCTGTAGTACTAATATTTGGCTAGTAGACATAATTATTCAGAAATGGGTATGGCAAGAAGCCAAATTAGTGGATCGTGAGTTTGCAGATTATCAAGCCAGCTTTTATCACCGTGCCAGCAATTCATGTATTTCATTACTTTCTCTCAGCCACAGCTGTGTGTGCATGAATGCTTTTAGTTTTATATATGCGTAAGAGGTTAGAAATTGTGTTCATGTAAGTTTATGTATGTATGTATGTGTGCTTGTACCCAACAATCATCAGACACTGTGTAATTGCATAAGCCATGCATTTTCACATACTTATGTAGTGCAGCATATGCATGGCTGAATTGACTTACCTAATTGATTTAGTAAATTGCACATCTGCATAAACAAATGTTTGTCTGTATCCAGAGGAGAGTCCTTTTTTTTCTCCAATCAAATGAATATTGTATTGATAGAGATGAGATCAGATAGTTACTGTAGATTTCAAGTCAGCCTCGTTTGTTTCACTATTACATCCTTCAAGCATCTTTCACTTTTCACTTGTGAATCACTAATGCTTTGTTAGTCATTGAAGGCCTGCAGTTTAGCCATAGAAAACTAGGAGAGCTGAGAGACAATGCAGCACCAGCGTGTGCTATCGTGGGTCTGAATCGGATCTCCTGTTTGCACTGGTCAACACAACAACAAGCCTCCTGCTCACTGCTATTTATTTTTTTTTATGACAGATAAAACAACCAAAACATAAAATCACTGGCAAGCATAACCAAAGCTACTGTTATATGTGTAGCCAAATTACCTCAATATTTATATTTGTGAAATGTATTTTTACCAAGGAAATAAACTGCCTAAAATGATAATCTATGGTCTGGTTAACAATAAAGCATACCTGCTAATGGGTAATTAGTTTGCCAGCTAGCCTGGTAAGCTTATGACTGACTGCTTGTCGAAACAAATAGCATCAACTCAGCCCCCATACTGGTACTGAGAAGCTGTGCCTCATAATATATGTATGTCTGCCAAGATGTGAGGTCCATCAGTTAAATAATCATATCGGTGAATTTTCATTCAGTGTTTCAGCTACAAATGGCAGATCTGTATCAGTGATGCAGGATGCTTTCCTATGACCTTAGAAGCTGACATTACTGGTGCAGGGACCACTCAAGCAGTGCCTTTTATTTCTATAATTGCACCAATTTCTTGGTGTCTTACCATTTCACACATACCATCCTTACCCACACTGTCATGAGAATGAAGACTCTATCATTTGTTTTTTTCAGGGTGCTCTTTTTTTTTTGCTTTTCTTTTTCTGCTTTGTTTCACTGTGGTATTCTCCTCAGTCCCTTCAGAAAAAAGAAACAAGTATGTGAATCTATGTTTCACAGCACACATTCTTCAGTAACTTAGAGGCAGGCTGGTTCATGAGTTCTAAAGGTAGATTATCTGTGTGCTGTGTGTGTGTGCATCAGTGGCTGTGTGATGGATAAGTCTCGTTAAATTTTGATTGTACGGCAGCCTGGCAGGGACACGATAAGAGTACAGATGTGCAAACTTGTTATTATTGTGTGTGATGGTGCGCAAGTATCCCTGTTTGTGTGTGGAAGAAGTACAACCCTGGTGTCATATGCTGGCAGGATAACAGATGTGCGAACAAGACTCACACATGCACGTGTGCTTCAAAGGGTCTGTGGAAGTGAATGAATCATTCTGTATTTGTGTAGCTCCTACTTCGCAGCATTGCTAGTTTATGAATAGAATAGAACAGAATAAATTCATTTACACATTTGGATCTTTGAGGAAGTCGAGGAAAACAGAAATTTTTCAAAAGTCATCTGGTGTGACTTAAGTGTGACATAAAGCAGTACAAGTGGTTTACACATATTTGACTTCTTTCTGCTCAACTTTATTTGATGTGCCCTCTGACAGTGTTTGCTGTGCTGTGCTAGGGTTTGTTCAGAATCTTCACTTTCATTTTTCAAACAAACAAGAAGTTATTCAACACAGTCTCAAATCGGGACTGAACCAGGATCTTCTAGCTGCAAGGCGAAAGTGCTAACCACCAAGTCACTGTGCAGCTCCCCCTTAATAACATAAGCAATTTATTTATGTTATTTCATTTTGGGTTTTTTTGCATTGTTCAATTCAGCTTTTACACTTTTTTGAGAGTGGGCTGAAATATCACAGTTTTGTTTGTCTAAATCACTGAAAAAGAGTTCAAGGTGAATAAAATAATAAATCCACACAGCTAATACTACATTAGCCTAATAAACTGAAAAATATCCTGGTGATTGCAGAATAAATATTTTCTATTAAGATACAGTAGAGCTTTGCTTCCACAGACAGATTTACACTATAAGTTAAAATGTTTGAATAGAAGCTTGGTAGGAAGTTAAATAAATTATCTGACATAGTTTTGTAGCTGTTAAATAAATATTGCTGTATTGTAGACTGGTTCATTACCAGAGAGGTTTTAAAGCACAGCTTTAACCAAATGTAACAGACACAAAATCAAATTGCAAAATTATTACCTAAATGATCTAAATTTAAGTATATGAAACATTGTCCTTGTTCACCTTTTACCCACCATACCTATCATAGTTGTACAAGTTGTGTAAGTTGTACATCCTTCCTGCACAATGAACAGTGTTGTGCAGTAATATATTACTTAGTCACACACTTTAGGAATTAGATTACTTTTCTTGAGTTCTACAGTGGATTATAATTTGTATTTTAGTAATTACATGACAGTTACTAATCCCCATAATACTGATACTTTGACATTTGGGCATCAATATGTTAATTGGCTCAGCAACAGAGCTGATATCAGTTTGACTTCTGTTCATCCAGCAGAGCAGAATCTGCTCAGAACAGGAGCTGGAGGTGTGTGGAGGCAGTTAAGGTTAGCTGCTACCAAAAGAGAAAAGCATCTCGTGGGAACTTCAAAGTTGTCTACTTCACTTGGTGTATCTTCTATATTCACTTACTAATGTAAGTCACTGATAATGCATTCAGGAATCAGCTGCTTTTGTTCACAGTTGAAGGATGTGCAAACCCTGCAGGTTCACTGTGAGGACCCTGCAGTGCTGCAGTCAGCAGGGTGAACGGTGAAGGCACAGTACACAGTCGGCCTGATTGCCGTTACTTTTGCTGCTGAGTAATCACTCAAGTAATCTAATTTTTTTATTAAGTTTTCAGAAACGTGGAATAATGAATTGATTACACATTTAAAGAAATGTGCCCAAGACTGATTATGATGGATTGTTCCAAATATTTTGGTTGCACTCACTTTCAGCTTTACACCCACAACAACAGTTTGGATAATCTAAGCTTTTGACCTTTTTATAAACTGTCTGATGTGACTCCTTGGGTTTCCTGCTTCGTCAGACTTCTTTATAGTGCTATAAACTGTTAGAATGTGCTCATATAGTGAGATCTAACTATACTTTGAATCTGATTTTGCACCAATAATGCTGGAAATACTGCAGTGAATCAAGTGAGGACTAAAATAATAAAGCTTATTACTGCTTGTTAAATTGGTAGCACTTTCAATTCAATTCAATTTCATTTAAACGGCGCCAATTAACATTCTTATGGCACTTCACATAGTAAGGGGATGACAAATTTTTAAACAGAAGACCCAAAAAATTCCAAGTCCCCTTTGGATTCCATGTGAGAAAGCACAACAGTAGGAAGGAACCAGAAATCTTCCACTTAAAGCCACTTCATGGTTTCCATATCCCTGTGCACTGACCGATGTGGGCTTTGAAAGCGGACAACAAACACGTCCATGGCACTAATCATACTACAACAGATGTGCCTGCTGTGACAGATTGACGGACAGTCGCATTGCCCTTCATACTGAACACAAAAACGTCACAAGGCTACTGTGGATGTTTCTGAAAAGCTGTTACTTGGCACTTTTTACAGGATACAGCAGCTACAGATTGGACTGTAGCACCGTGTCAATGTGATTACTTCTGAGGTGTACCAAGCACAGTGGATGGACACTGCACAGGTTTTCTGGAGAATATGAAACTTCCCATTGTGTTTGGACACCCTGGATGGAAAGCATGTACCTTTTAAAACACCTCCAAAGTGTAGCAGTGACTAAACTACAACCTTAAAGGTGTTAAAAGGCAAATATTGTATTTTTCACTTCTCTATATTTGCTTAATAATTTATGTTATAAATTATTTTTCTGTTTCATATTGTCAATATAAAATAGAATTAGCAAATAAATGATGGTGTGTTGTCATAGGTTTACAAGGATAGTGTGATTCCTGGAGAAAAATGACCACACTGCGGAGGAGTATGTAAAGTTGTCAAAATGAGTTCCATCTTTACAACGATAATTTAATGCAATAATTAAGTATCATCCTACAATGAACTTTGTTATAAAATAGGCTATTCTGAGTACTTTATCATATCATATACATAACACATTTTTCCCATTGTTATGTTTACTTAAAAATTCTGAGTACTTCTTCCACCACTGGAAAACAGCCACAAAAACTACAGTATGATATGTTATATAGCCTATAAAACTGTAGATTTTACTGGACACTTTGGAGGACTTTTGTTAGACAATTACTGTCCTACCTCAAAGCTTAATTTCCCACTCTCTTCAGTGCAAAGCATCAGAACAAAATGGTCAATAAATGCCAAACAAAGAGCAAATAATGATACAAAATAGACAAAAGAAAACTAGATGACTAAAGTGCTGAGCAGAAGCAGGAAGAGGTAAGCTAGGGGAGAAGGTGTGCTGAGCACAGGTTGTGGGCCAGGAGGGGTTCAGAAATGAATGGAGTGGAGACTTAGAAGGAACCACTAAGGAACCAGGGATAGCAGAGAGAAAATGGATAAAATGTTGTGCTGCTTCAATTAGGCTGCTGCTAAAGTACAGAGCACTCAGAGCGAGAGTGAGCAAAACACAAACATTTTCTCTGAGTGTTTTTTGGTGTGTGTTGTAATAGTTTAATTTACAGTGTGTGTTTATATTTTCTCATAGACTTTTAAAAAAGAATATGTGAAATGACCTTTCAATAGACCTTTGGTAGTGCTTTTCTCAGTTGTAGAAAGTAATCAAACCGGGTACCATACTTTTAAACATAGTATGTCGGCTTGTTGTCGTTCTCATCTATTAAGTAAGTGTGTGCATCGACTCATGGTAAGATGTATATTATAAAAAACAAACACAGCTGTTGAGTTTGAGAACAACAACATTTAATAGATTTTTTTTCGCACTTTTTCTATCTCCTTCAATGAAATTGCAGAAACAACACTGACAGCACAATTACACAAAACAGCATTCTGCATGTACATTGCAAACAGTACATTTCCCAAAGTACCATCATAGTGAACTTGTTTTTATTCAGCTGATTAACTGTGAGGAATCCACACACAGTGGAGACACAGACAGACAAATTAAAAATGGCTAATTTGTGTCACACATGGACACATAGTTAGCTGCCAACATGCCTTGTCAAAAGTTTACTAAGTTTCTGTGGTCATGGCCAGTCATCCTGTCAGGTTCTTCGAAAGCAGACACTAATAGAATGAAAGAGAGGTGGTGGAAGATTCAGCTTAATGCCAAGCTCCTTCTGTTGCTGTTATGTAATACTGAGCAAAATGAGATATGCGATAGCTTAGCAACACACAACTATGGAGCTACTGCTTCCTTTATCTGGCCCCACCACTGCTAGAAACTAAACATGAGTTTAGCACGTCATCTGGAATTAAATGAAGAGCTGTCAAAGGACTGTTAACTGTTATTTAAGACTTTCCACAATTCTGATTCAGATTTACTTTATTTGTAGTTGGAGCCGTTTATATTGCATACACTTGGCATAATGAAAAGGAATGTCTCATAGTGTTGCCATAACATTTATATGTACATAACAGCGTTCAGCTAAGAAGAAGACAGTTATATTGAGGAAAGAAGAGAAAAATAGAGGAGATGAGAGGAGAGGAGAGGAGAGGAGAGGAGAATTGTAGGAAACTGAGCTGATTTTTGGATCATTATAACTGAGCTTTGAGCAAATTACACTGGAGCCCTGCACAGACCTACAATCTCACACAGATGCATGTACACATGGTCAAAGACAGTTCCATTTACAGTTTCTTCCAACTCATTTCAACTTTGTAACAAGCAAAGAGTCAGCTTGTCCTTTTCTGTGCCGCAGTTACAATTACACCCACCACCTGACACTAATGCTACACAGAGCTGTGTACTGCCACTTTAACCTCAACCTAAATCTAATCTTGTCTTAACCACGAGTTTTTATGTCATATTTTATTACTGCATCTAAAATAATTCAGACAAAATGTGAAATCTGTTTTGATTACAATGATTCACTGCAATCCTGAATCTTGAATATAAATAATGCTTGTATATAATCGACTTGTCCATACTATGAACGTATTCATGTATACGCACCCTGTACAGCATATATTCACTGGTATTGTGTTGCACCCTAAGCAAGATGCAGCTTTTTGCTTTCAGTAGTGATAAACAGGTCACTAAAAAGTGTAAGATTCATCCTCAGCGCAGGAACTGTATCCCCATCCAGTTCCATCAAAACCCAGTCTTTTACATACCGTGTGATGAATCAGGAAGCTAATGAGGTCACTACATTAATTAGGAATCGTCCTTTCTGGACCTCAAGAGAAATACGGCCACTTACTTGTGAAGTATGTTTTGCTGAACAGACTGATGAGTACAAACTGACTTCCCAGGCAACAGACTTTAAAAATGACATATTTTGCCATGTGTTTGAATTTCTGAATGCAGATAATAATCAGAAAATAACATCTATAATCCTGCTTTTGATAATAGAAAGAAGACATGAGGTTATCAGCAAATAAAGCAAGAATAACAAGCCCACTCATAATTCCTGAGCCAGTTTGATGAATCTGATGAAGCATCTTGAGGAAATTACAATATTTACCACATGGTAATTATCAAATGGCTGTTTTGATGGTTATGTAAATCAGTTTATTAAAAACTGATTAACAATACTGATTAAACAAGTAGACAAGAGCTTACATCCTTTAATCATGCCCTTGATGAACTTGATGAACATCACATAACGTTACAGATTTAGAGGACAGAGCTGATGAAACTCTCTGAAGAACACACTCTTGTGCTATTTTAGTAAGCAAGCTGTGGCATTTAAAGAGTCGTTTAAAAATCAACTGAAAAGTAATTGGCACGCAAAAACTTTTTTCCGAACCTTGCTCTGGTTGGTTCATGCAGGTGTCTCCCCTTAAGATGCTTAATTAGACCCCTTATAAGACTGTGTGGGTACAGGCAGACTGTTTAACTGACATCCCCCTTGCTGTCCTTCAGTCTTCATCATTCTCATTAGATTCTGTAGTTTAGTGGCACCACTTAATTCTCATCATGGCTCCAGCCAGCGCTCACTTAATCAAGGGTCTAACTAGCTCTAATTGAAAACACCTGCCTGGGAGTGCAGCTTGGTCACATAATGTGAACCTTGTTGGACATTTAGTCTCTAACTAAAAGAAATAAGGTCTTCTTGATTTAATGTTTTAAATTTGGTTTGCTACATTTCATTATAATCACTGCAAGTTATTGGTAGTGTGATTACTCTATTTCTTTTAATTGGACTCATGTTGATGACTATATAATCCTTAAAGCTGGAGTAGGCAGTATTTATTTGGGCGTCAGTGAGCAAAAATTCCATACTAACCTTTCAGCATGTTGTTATTTAAGTGGTCTGACAGTGGTCTACACTTCTGCAAGATCAACAAAATCTATAGGGGGAATATGATGTTCCAAAAAATGATGTTCCTACACGAGTAAACTGTATTCTCATTGATGTTTTGAAAGATTTTTTCTTCTTTTATACCGAAAGGTAATACTGTAACATAGTAGGAAAGGCTTCCAGTTTGAAGGAAGCACATAGTCTCAATAAGGACATAGGAGTAGAGGATGGTAGCATAAGTGAGCAACAGGAACTTTTACCCAGGTGACCAGGATTTGTGTCCAGTGTGAGGACATATATTATAAGAGTAGTTGTATTTTCACTCTTTATCTTCTTTTAGTTTTCACTTGCTGTTTGGTTAGATTTAAGCACCAAACCTATGCGGCTAGGTTTCAGAAAATATTCTGTGTGAAAATACAACGATTTAAATACATGTTTCAAGCTTCTCTTTTTATCTTTTTATTGGTTACCAAAGTGATGAGTCCCACACCATCTAATATACCATTAGCAATACAATAAAATAAATGACATATACTTTTCTTTTTGTTGTGCTTAACTTTTCAGATTCCTCTTTACTGTAGCTTTAATTTAACAAGATTTTAATTTCCTTCATTTTGATGATTGATTGGCAAGAGCGGTGAAATGCCAGTTCCACATTTTCATATGATATGTTTTTTTTTTTTTTTTTATCGCGTTAACTGTGACTTCACTCAGTGGTATAAGGATAACCTCTCCCCAGCAGCCCATCCTCATCAATAACCAAGAAGTGGAAATAGTGGACAGTTTTAAATATCTTGGGATTACACTCGACAATAAATTGACCTTAGACTAGCACATCATGGACATCCAAAAAAGAAGCCACCAGAGACTCTCAGCCATCTGTAAACTAAAAGGACTTTATGTTGCCCCCATCTCCTTCTGTTGCTGTATCAAAGCATCATCCAGTCTATCCTCCTGTACTGCTCCACCTGCTTCTATAACATGCTCTCTGTTACAAACAAAACCAAACTCATACGCATAAGCACCATAGCCTCCAAAATAATCGGTCATCCCACACCAAGGCCATTGTACAAATTGCAAACATAATAGAACAGGACATAACACATCCACTGAACACACACCTCACCCCCCTCCCCTAAAGAGCATAGATACAGAACACTGAGATGCAGACGAGCACAACTAGGCAAAAGCCTGATTCCATCTGTTATAGCAAGCCTTAATAAAAGGCCAAGGTGATCTGGGTTAGAGTGAAAACTAGACTTATATGTTGAACAGTGTTTTTGTAGACTGTGTTTTTCTGTCATGTTTTTGTACTGTCCTGTAAATGTAAATCAAACAGAATTTCCCCATGGGGACAGTCAAGTAAAAATCAAGTCAAAGTCAAATATTAGACAAAAAGGTAATTGAAAGAATATATAAATCAAAGTCTAAACTTTCATTAAAAAATATTGTTAAAATAGATATTTACTGCATTGCCATAAGTCAGATGTACTTTTGGTGGCTAACACACAATTAAAACACTGCCGATGGAGGATTGTAAACAAACCTTGATGTTATATCTTCATGAATTTAAGTAGGCCTCTTGTGTTTATTTAGACTTGTGTTTCTTTTAGTTTTTGAAAGGGAGACAGTGTGTGTAGGAGTTTGTCAGTAATTTTTTTTGGATTAGAATCCAATGTGTTCCTGTCCACAAGCCCAAGGGCTGATGGGAAGTCCTTGTTGCTGAGCTAAGAACAATGATTGCTCAAGAAGATGAGATGGCATGCTCCTGCTGATAGAGTCCTAAAACACCCTGTCTGTCTGTCATTAAGCCCACTCTCCAGAGATTCAGAGAGGTAAAACAGATGATTTCCCCCACTGCAGTCCTACGTTATTCACTCATTTCACAGTGTAATATTGATGGTTAGGTAACATGACAAGAAAATTAGACACAGAGCTGCGTGGTCTCTGAAGATGACCATTTTTATTTAAGGTACAAAGAATAAGTTAGTGTGGGTGTGATTATATTATGAAGTTTGTGTGGAAGTTTTTGTCCCATCCCTCTTATCTTTATCCTTGTCACCACTGACACTGTCAACATCTGCATTTATTATCATCATCACAACCACTGGCTAAATAATCATCATCCTAACTGTCATTGTAATTATTATAATTTACATCATTATTCTATGCAACACTGGGATCACTGTAAGCACCGGCAGCACCATCAATATTGTAACTGCACTCATCATCATCATCATCATCCTCGTCATCTTAGCTCCATCCCATTTGTTTTGCCACTTCCTGCTTGGCTTTTTCTCCTCCTTCCTCCCACCCTCTTCCCATTCCCAGCTCGCAAATCCCTTTATTAAATCAAATCCCTCGGCTCCTGGAAGCTGCAATACATCCAAGGAGTGGCTAAACCCCCAAAGGTTGCATAAGCTCTGTCCATCCCCTGTTCACTGCCTGCCTGATTGTTTGTAAGTGTGAGTTAGAATAGCTCTGTGTGTGCGTGTGTGTGTGTGTGTGTGTGTGTGTGTGTGTGTGTGTGTGTGTGTGTGTGTGTGTGTGTGTGTGTGTGTGTGTGTGTGTGTGTGTGTGTGTTAGCTGCATGCAATCCATCTGAATTTCCCATGGCACCTACATACTACTTAGCCGGAGGGAAATGTAGTGTGCGTTTATGCTTGTGCAGGAAGAGGTTATAAGCTGGGGCCTATAACAGATTAAGGCTGCATGGTGCAATGGTTAGAGAAATGGGAGATACACAATCCTACAACACTAAGATGCCTAATGCCTAGAAGCCATCCTGAGTGGTGTGTCCGTGTGTGTGCAAGAGTGTATTATGAGTGTGTAAACATAATGTTTTTAAGGTGCTCCATTTCACATTTTGCCACCATTCTTCTTCTACCATCCACCCATACTTTTTTATGCAAGCCTCTTCCCCTTCTATGTCTTTCTCTTTCATCCCTTGGCTCCTCTTTCTTCCCGTCTCCCTTCTTTTCTTTCCCTTACTTCCTTTACATTTTGTCTATTTCTTGCCCTTTTTTTCCCTTTTCATCTTCTTTCCCCTCAGCTCTCTGGCCCCAGGATGGTGTGATTGGGGTGTCTTATTAGTCTCTCTTAGACACTAGTACGTCCAGCAACACACACACATACACACACTGTCCTGAGGGCTGAAGGCTGATTGTCTTTGATTGAGACTAATGGTGAATTACACAGGCTGCTGTTCTAAACAATAGTCTTCACTCACACTTATCTGGGTCGATGGTACAGAAATGGGAGGCTGGTGGGGGGCTGTTGGAACCAGTGTGCTGGTGGGGGGAGACCAGTTGCTGGAGGATAAAGGGAGGGAGGGGGATGGGATGCAGAACATGCTCCTTCCAACCATGGATCATCGCAAAAATATAGTTATACATACTTTTTAATTGTTACGGTCAAATCAGTTAATCAGCATAAAAGCAGTTTATTAAGGGTTAATAAAAAAAACTATTTGGTTCTACTGTGCATAATGAAGCCTCTAGTGTTCTCACAACTCCTTAAGATTTATGATTTTCTTTTATTCAAATGTCTCTACAACATCATGTTTAAATATGATGGCATGGTGGGGCAGTGGTTTACATTGTTACCTCTGGTGATCTGTCTAGGGTGTATCCCACCTGCATCCACTGCAACCTCCTGTTGGCAGCATAATCAGTCATCAAATTTGAAACAAGAAAAGCACTCAGAGAGCACTGTAATCCGCCAAGGCTTCTCAGCTTGGCTAGCTTGGCTTCTCAGCTAGTTGTATCATTTCCGACAGATGAAATATTTAATAAAAATTTACCTTGCGCTGAGCACAGGCGTGTGTTATGCATATATATATGTTATGTACGAATACCGAATCGCGTGACTTAAATATGTAGCGGGCCGTGGGAATTGATGGGACTTGGAAACACCCCCACAATGTAATCAATTGTTCCTTGTATGATTTCCAATGGATAAGTTCTGATAAGTCCGCAGCAGTGGATTTGTAGTAGAATCGCAATCATGCGATCGTCAGCAGGCAGCTGACGTAGTGTTCAGTTGTCATAGTTACAGTGATGCCATGCTGCTATCTCGCAATGATGCAGAAATCTTTAAGAAAACCATGGATCTAGACTATAAGCCGCATCACTGCCAAAATCTAATCACTTGGTCCTTGTGTCACTTCTGACCATCCCTGAAAATTTTATCGAAATCCGTTAATCTGTTTCTGAGTAATGTTGCTAACAGACAGACAGACAGACAAACGTATACTGATCATCACATACCTCTGCCGCGTTCCTTGGTGGAGTAATAAAATATCACGGAAGTCTAATTGGTGTTCCAAATCCATGACATCGCTTTTTTCCAGCATAACCCCACTCACTTCAAACAAGTTAGAACAGAGACAAAATACAAGTTGAATGAGAAAATAAGTTTTCTATGCTTTTAAAATGCTTGGTTGTTCTCCATATTGCTGATTTGCTGGACCCTTATGAGCCCGAGTTCAACCTCAGATCCTCGCTGATCTGACTGTTTAGTAAATCCTGATTCAAGAAGAAAGGTGACTGGATTTTTGCAATCAGGGGCTCTGAGCTCTGCAGCTCCCTGCCAGAAGATCTGAAGCTTCCAGAATCAGTAACATTTTTAAACGACCTTTCAGAACTCGTCTTTTAAATTAAAAAAAAAAAAAAAAACTTGATTGTCTGGCTGTCAGTCTGTGTTTACCAAAAAAATGACACAATTGGTTGCTTTTTTTTTTAAGTGCCGAAAAGCAAATATAATAAATCTAATATGTTTATGTTGGAACAGAAATGTCTCTTGCTGTACAAATAATGACTGTCAGTAGCAAACAAGAGGGCAGTATGATGTTGTGGCACTGCAAAACCGATTTGAATGGCTGACATGAGAGTTTTCTGTATGCATGTTGTTTCCGACAAGCAGTCAGCTTTGGTTTTATCCATGCTCTTTCTTCAAACTTAAAAAGGAGTTTCATATTTTTTTAAGTCTCTGTTGAAACAATAGTCAGGAACCTGTTTCAGCTCTAATTCTCCTATTGACTGCTTCCAATATAAGAGAAGTAGTACAAAAATCTACAGTGCTTGTTCTGTGCAGTCATTCCTATGTGTATTTGTAGCTAATTTGGAGCTTTCGTGGGCTAGCTCAGTCGATGTGACTGAGCACCTTGTAAAATGAGAATTCGTCATTTCACCAGGTGCTTTTTATGGCTCAACTGAACTGAATGTTAACCACAGAGCTGACATATCAGAAAGCAGTCACATAATTTCTGAAACAAAATAAGTCTCTGGAGTCAGTTCTGCAGGTCTGTCAGTAGGGGTTCCTCATTTTGTCATGTAGTTTGTAAGCATGACTTGTCGGTTTATTTTACTGTGTTATTACTGTTATTGCTAAGCAGATGACAGACACAAAGATGCAAGCAGGAGAGGCAGAAATAGAGAGAGAGAGATGAGGACAGGTATTCTGGTGTTTGCACCTGGCTCAGTGCCTCCATACACGTGTGTGTGTGTGTGTGTGTGTGTGTGTGTGTGTGTGTGTGTGTGTGAGTGTGAGTTACAGCAGCAGGGGATGTGATACATCCCATAGATGCTCTCAAACATGTTTAGATTCCTGCAAAGACTCAATTTCTTCCTCTTTCTTTCTCTCGGTCCTTGTTTTGCTGTCATGATTTCACAGTGTTGGATGTTTACTTACTTGTGCAGACACACACACACACACACACACACACACGCACACGCACACCCACACCCACACACACACACACACACACATATATACATAGAGACACAGTGTTGTGTGTGTTTACTCCCTGCCCTTCTGTCAGAAGGAAAAGTCCAGACTGGGGCTTTTGTATGTCAATGTGTGTGTATCTAGTGTATATGTGTGTGTGTGTGTGTGTGTGTGTGTGCATGTGTGTGTGTGTGTGTGTGTGTGCAGCGGGTGGGCGATAGACAGATGAAAAAGAGAGGTGACAGTGAGAGAGAGAAAAAGAGAGAGAGAGAAGTGTCAGGGAAAAGAAAGCCTCATGGAGTGTGAAGAAGGCAAGAACAATGATGTGGTTTGTGGCTATGTTTATCTGCTGTATGTGTTTGTATGTGTGTGTGTGCGTGGGTGTGCGTGTGCGTGTGTGTGTGTGTGTGTGTGTGTGTGTGTGTGTGTGTGTGCGCGTGTGTGTGTGTGTGTGTGTGTGTGTGTGTTGAGGAGACAGTTTTTGTTCCCAAGTAAATACTTTTTTCTGCACTTTTGTCTGTCTCTCTCTCTCTCTCTCGCTTAGTCTGATCTTTTGTTGACTTTTTAAATTATTTTACATTTAAAATAACAATAAACACAATTTAACAATAAAGTATTTTCACAAGAGCTGTATTAAATCCCACTTTATTGTCATAGCACAGAGTACAGTAAATATATCCAAATGTAATATTGCACCAGAATTGAACCAGTAAAAACTGTGGAAAAGAAAAACATGCATCTAAAGTTTAGATGCATATCCATTTCCCATATACTATGCATGAGTGAATGGACTCTTCCATAAGTGCTTTACTATTACTGATGGCTGAGTTGGATTTGTGTCTTGACGTGCAGATAAAGATGAGTAGAAGTGGATCCGGTTCTTCCCAGTGACCATTTATTGCTGAATGAATGTACAAATAAGGTCAAAACAAAATGACAAAGTTTTAAACTAAAGAGTCTTTTAAGAAGGCCTTGTTCCTTCTTGCAGCCGCATGGTCAAAAAACTTTTTCCTTCCTCAGCCACCCCAGATGCTGTGGCAGCTGGTCTTGAAGCCTTCACCTTAGGCTCCACCTACAGCTTCCTCCAGGGCACACCTGCACACACACTCTCTCTGCCATTCACATAAACATACTAATAAAAAGAAAGAATGTATGAAAATCAACACAAATCGCAATTTGGCTCCTACATGCACTGTTGTTTGTATTATATTTTCATCCACACAAGAATGATGTCACGTTTGAAATATGTTTATTTTTCACTTTATAACAGATTTTGAACATTTTGTAATTAAAAAATAAGAATATTACACAGAACAGCAAAAGAAGAATGTCAACATCCATTTCATTAACATTTTCCACTCTTTTCCTCCATCTGCTGCTGCTCTCCATCCCTCCAAGTTTATGCAATGCATCACCTCTTTAATGAGATTTTTAGTGATAAACAGCTTGGGGTAGTAATACAAATATTAGTGTCTTTAAAAGCTGGAATATGAAAGTATTAACAGTAGTAAAATGTGTAACAGACAGCTTCAAATGGTCCAGATAGTAAAGGTTTGCACTTGTAGCGTGGTGCTGTGAGATAGTGTGAGTACTGGGAGACCTGATAGGTCCATCAGTGTTGTGCTATCTGTAACTTTAAATTGCATGTACAGACATTACTCTACTGACCACTGTAACTGACCACATGATCCAATGTTAGACTGACTTTATGAACTGTTCCATCATGTTGGCAATATGATCAGCTAAACATCCAGCTGAGTAGTAGTAAACAATACCATGGATGTAGTAAGTTGTAAATAGTGTGGCAGCAATATGACAGGTGAATGAACACATAGTTTTGCATGGGTTTTACTTATCGAGCAAATGAAGCTGCATTGGAAAAGTTCCATCACACTCCGAGGTCAAGCTCATCTAGTAAACTAGATTATGAAAACATAGCTATGATAGTTTTCATTTCCAGCAGGCACTGAGGATGCAGCACAAACTGTCCAAGTGTAAACTCTGAAGTTTCTTTGCAAGTGAAGACACCATCTCTAAACCACTTCCAATGAGAAACCAACAGAAGAGTGATATAATATGCAACGTGATGTAAGACCAGCTCAACCCTATTCAAGGGCTCTTGGTTACACTGGCTTTTTAAAAACTTTATTCCTGAGACACAGAGTTTGTTGATTTGAATTCTCCACATGTGCACAGCTAAATAAATGAGGAACAGGAGAGCAACACTGAAAAGGGAGATTTGAGTGGGAGATGAAACACAATGTCAGTTATATGGAAAGTTTTCAGCTGCAGAGAGAATTATATTGACCAGAAACATGCATTCTGTTAGCTGTATCTTGCAGTTTTTGACACTACACATGGTAACAGTAATTCAAGTAATCTGGTGATGGTTGTAATATATGTGAGTACTTGTAAGTTATTGTCCTGACTTGTAAAAGAGCTGCATAACTCCCATTTTTGGGTATAATTGCATATGTGACCTTCTTCCATGAAATGATAGTAAATCTTGAACATCAATGGACCAAGTGCAATAAAGCTAAAGGAGACTATGTTATAAGCTTTCTCCTGTGATGTTCTCAGGTAAAAAGTACCCTCGCATATACTAGAAAAGCAAAACATTGCAATGTCAGTTCTTCCAATAATGTGCAGTCGTATCAGCTATGTAGAAAAGACTATTCAAGTCATTGTGCGGATCAGAGGCTACCGGCAACTTTTAAGGTGGAAGATTTTCTTGAGTGTTACTCAGCCCATGAGCTGATGTTATAACTATTGGTGGGAAGCAATTGAAAAAATTACTCTAATAATTACAGGTTTTGTAATTATCGTGATTAATCGCATTATTGTCAAATAGCAATATTTGACACAATAAGCAAAGTTTTTAAATTCAAATAAATTTGGGTTGACGACTGAATTGATGAATAGACATATACATGAACTTAAACAAGAAAATGTTTGTTTCATTTTTATTAATTTGTGCATTTTTTAATCTGTCTACTACATTCACAGATTAATGCTAACTCAAAGTACAATTATAGCGATTATGTTCAACATTTTAAGAGTTTTTGTAAACTAAAGCACTTTTAATGTCTTGAAAAGTGGTTTATTGTGGGATGGCTACACAATGAACGTGTTAAAGTCCCAGCCTTAGTGATGACTCCATCAATATCCCTTAAATGTCAATACAGCCTTGCCTATTTAATTTATTTCTATTTGCTGTCTTGGTTAACGCTTTAATGATGAATAAATCTTCAAGCACTGAAAAAATGCACATGAATTTGCACCAGAATGCCCAGTGGAGCGCTTGTCCAGTGCATTCCAGCAGCACTGCAGCTACGGTTAGGGTGCATATGTAATGGATGCAAACGCTGTCAAACAGTGAGTCTCCAGTTTGATTCATGGTTAATTGGACCTCTTCAGTATATTTCTTGATTTTCTCTCTATCTTTACTGCTCCTATCTAATAATGGAAATAAAATAAAATAAACAAAAGAGAGTGTGTTTCATAGATCAAGTGAGGCTTATCAGTGGGTAGGAATGTGTCAGTAACTGCACATTCAAAGCAGGCCACTGTTCAGACAGTTCCAAAAACTAAAGATAAGGAACAGATCTCACAGCGGCAATCCTCATTTTCTCTCGTTGGAGATACAGGCAGTCTGGGTTTGTGACAGAGCTATCAGACACCAGATATCTGTTTGTGCAAATACAGTGAATTGTCAAAATTTGTGCTTATGTGTGGCTGACTGCTGTTGTGATTTAGGTCCTTACAGTGGCTTTATCATTGCAGGAAATCTTGCTTTAGTGCAGTTTTAATGGAAGTGTATTTAAGCAGGTCTTTATTCTCAGTGTCCAGAGCTGACGGGGGTGCACTATTGTCACAATTGAATTGAAAATATATTAAAGTGCCACCGGTGTCTTGCACTGCACTCTGCTAAACAATGATATGCCGTACATCTTCCTGGGTAGATTGGAACGTAGACTGCATGTGTGTATGTGTGTGTGTGCATGTACATCCTTATATCTTTGTTTAAAGGATATGTGTGCCTGTGTGTGCGTGTCTCTGTCTGTGAGTTTTAAGTGCCTGTAAACCATCCCAAGTCTCTGTGGAATTATAATGGGCTGTCAGTGTCTCAGTCTCCCATGAGGTTTTGCTATTCATAATATGTGTGTCTTATTTTTCTCTGTTTGTGTATGAGAGTGACAGACAAAGAGAGAGGGAGAAAGAGGGGGTGTAATGGTTTTCTGTAGTAAAGTACATTGTCCACTGTGCAGAATGATCCTAATTGACAGTGATGCCCATTTCCTTGGGGACACAGAGCGAGGGACTCAGTGTATCTGTGTGAGTGAGAGCAGCATGTGCTGATTTTTGTGTGTGTTTGCACTTTGCACTGACTCTGTCATTTAAACTTGTGATAATGCACACTGTCCATGTCTTACTGAGTATATAAGGTTGCCCAAAATCAGAATTACAGTTTTGTGAGTTGAATCTTATTTGGATTTCCATTGTAAACATTCTTTATTATTAGTCACACTGCGGCTGATTACAGCTTCCTAATCATTCCTGTAGGTGTGCACTTAACAGTAGGTGCAGCTATATACTGGTGACATTATGTCTTGGACAGGTAATTGCTTGCTGGTGCTTTGTCACACACAGGTCACCCACTAGGTCATGTTCCTTAATGGTAAATAATCAGCTAGTAATAACAGTATTCATGTCAGGTTTTAGCTTCTGTCATCAGTTAACCACAAGGACAACACATGTGGACACATACATAAATTAAGTCCAATCAGGGATCTTTAATTGCATCAACTTTCAGGGGGCCGCTCTATAGGTATGTGCGTAATTTCTGACATGGTATTTACAGTATGGGCTGCAGTATTTTATATAAGAGCTGATTTGATTTGGGGAAAATATCTAAGTGCATTTTTTCCTGATAGATATTGCAATTTGATTTCAAATGTAATGGAACATAATCCACATGAGATACCATCAAAAAAGTGACTGTCACGCAAGGAGGATGGCATGAATTTGTAAAATCACTGATACATCAGCTTGAACCTCGGGTCAGACCTGCTGCATAACATATATTTTAAATTACAGCTTTCGTGATTTGCTAAATGCATTGTTTTTAAAAGCAATTTTGATTTGAAATCAGCCCTTTTTTATATAAATCATTAACTGTTAAGTGCTCGTGGAAAATGGATCAAATTTGAGTCCTTGTATGCGTAAAGGTACCAATAGCAGTATGTGACAAAGCTGATTCAATAATTTAGTATCTCTATCTGCAAAATATTAATTTTGTGTGTTTTCTTGTTAATACTGTGCCAGGTTTGTTTGTGAAATATGCTTAGAACAACCTTATGACTATTCAGTAAAATAAAAAAAAAACTTGGTCTATTACTTTTGAATGAGAAACGTTCAGATCTAAATTAATCAACCTGAGAACATCACAATCAGTACATTTTTTTTTTTTTTTTTTTTACATGAGCAGTGACAGTTTTGTTACAGCCATTTTTACTTTTTCAGTAAAGTGGGACACATGGTTGGACTTTCATAATACACAACAATGGATTACAGCAACGAATCAGGGTTACTGATATACAGATTAATAGCAATTTATGCAGTATTTAGCTTTTGGTTCATGATTAGCATTTACTTGGGGATAGGTCCGGATGTCCTTGCAGTAGTGATACTGCTATGGTTCACCTAAACCTAATTCTTGCCTGAAACCCGGACTAAATCTTAACTACAAGTTAATCAAAACATGAACATGTGACAAGCAAATACAAACCAAACGTCAGCCTGCTTTAGTGGATTGCAAAGCTGTAGGATTAGTTTTTGAGACACCGTGAATTGAAGAAACCAAATATAAAGTTACAATGAAAGGAGAGAGAGAGAAACAGTTGAGGGTAGAGAGGAATGAGTGAGAGTAGATTACAAGCCACAGGAGGTGAAATGCTGCTCGCACCAGTGCCTTCTTTCATCATTAATTTGGTTTAGGTTTAGGTGAAATCAATGCTGGTGTTTGTTTTCACCTGTACAGCACTCATTCTGCCTCTGGAGCTGCTCTAAAGAGTACGGGGTACTCGTACATGTCCCAGGACACTATGAGAAATGGTGTTGTGATGGTTCAATAAGCAGCACCTAAAATGTCTCAACTTTAAGTCTTAGGCCTGAAGCTTGTTTCTTATATGCATCAGACTAAGAATATCGAGCACGACTGGACTCCACAAAAGACATGAGAAGTCAATTATTACCTCTGCATGGGTAAATCTTTTATACTTCATCAGGGAAACCACTGTGAGAGAACTATTTTTGTTTTATCCCGCTCTCAGTCAAGTTCATTAATGAGCAGTCAGGTGCTGCAACCAAAAGAAGGTAGCCAAATGTTGTGCACATAGGGATGTATGTAACTTATTTATTATATGTCACGTATGTGTTTTTAGTAGCATGTGTTCTGTTTTATGTGTGCAGTGCAGCTTGCTCTTACCTGTCTAAGACAAATTTTTCCCACGGGAGACTGTAAAGTAAACCTTAAACCTCAAACCTTGTTTTAAGAAAATCTTTCAGATCATTGTTGATCTGCTGCAAACTGTCCCTGTATTAAGTTTCCATCAGCAGATTTACATCTGCCACTCTCGTACATATCATCCTTCTCCCCACACTCTTTATTCCCCCTTCAGCCATGTAGGATGTCATCATCCAGACATCAGTGATGTGCTTCACAGCTGTGCAAAGCTGTCTGATGAAGTGTGGGGTACTATTACTTTTATTGCCAGTGTCATGCTATGTTTAATTTCATACTTATTTGTCTGAGGGCTCTTGACTCGACAAACATTTTCTGATTATCTGTTTTCATATTTTCCTCTTTTCTGTAGTACTCAGTGTTTTGTCCTCTTTGACAGAGAATTTGTGGTTGCTGCTAGAGGTTTGATATGAGAATGTTGCATTCTCAATGGAGTTAAAGCACCTGAACTGTAAATGTTCCTCCTATTGCAGAAGTTAATAAGAACTGTCACGATGTGATTTGAGTGCTTCTCTGAATTTTTCCTTAAGGGTTTAATGTCTGTGCCTAATGTTGGCCTCCAAACAGGCATACCAATCAAAACAAATAAATTTTTGTACTCACTTTCAGTGAGAAATGTGCGTCTTGTCAAATTATGCATGGCACAAGCTGCTGACTGTACGTTAGGTTGCAATTTTCTCATGTGCTGTACTTGCCGGGATTATTATACACAAATAAAACGCTTCAGTTGCCTTGTTTGTGTCATTAATGTTTATTAGTTTAGATATTAACATGACACAAACAGTTACTGAAGCCACGCTAGTATGAAAGTGTCAGCATTATCAGGACCATGGACAGAGATATCTAGTCTTTGAAAGCTACTCTGTGGGGTTTTCCACTAAACTGTATGTTGACACTGAGTGTTACATTGATCCTATATGTCTGACAAAGAAGACCATGTAGTCATATTCTTCTGTGCTTTTGTTTGCATGCTATTGCCACCAAGAGCAGTATAATAGCATGTGATGTTATTAATAAGACTGTGTGATATTATCCATGTCTACAATACCTACAATGTGGAATGCAATGTATTTTTTTTCCAACACTGGAAACAAATGTGGCTACACATGCTATATAGCCACATTTGCATTTGCATTGCTGTGCTCAAAAAATTGGACGCTCTTTATCACTTAGCTATCCGCTTTGCCATTAACGCACCCTTCCACACTCACCACCGCAATCTCTATAAATTGGTGAGGTGGCCCTCCCTTCATACCTGGTGGCTTTAACACTGCTAACCTCTTCTGTTCTCCACCTTGCCCATAATTCATATCGCAATAGGTCTAGTGAACACATGAAGCTCATCGTCCCCAATGCTTCTACTATTTTTGGCCGTAAATCCTTTCGCTGTGCAGCAGCAAACAACTGGTACGCATTACAAAACATCCTCAAATTTGCAACTCTGACTCCACTCACCACCTTCAAGCTTAAACTCCAACAGATGGTAGATGACTATGGCTCCTGCTGATCACTTTGGACCTTACTTACAAGCATACCTACATAACACACACTTTCCTACATTCCATGCACATTTGTCTCACTCACATTCATATGCTTCCATGCTTCTTACTTGTTGACCTGTTTACTTTTGTTCTGTTCTGTTTTTATGTATATTTGTGTCTGCTGTTTACATGTGTATTTGCTGGCACCTCTTGGCCATGCCATGGTTGCAAATGAGAACTGGTTTGCGAACATTTTTACCTGGCAAAATAAAGGTCAAATTGGTAAAATAAAGAAAAAATAGATATTTAATTAGTAACATTTACACAGCCTCTACAGACTGTTTTTCACACTATTGGGCACAACTGTAGAAAGACATTTCACCATGCTGAATGTCTCTTCCAACAAATTGCTGACAACTGATTCCGCTGCATACTTACATTGTCTCCTCTCTGCTTTGGGGAAACACAGTCTGCAGTTCAGGTGAATAGTCACAGTTGAGTCAGTTATGGTTTCTTAGTTGCATTCAGGATTGCAGATTTGTTTTTCTCTTCCCTCTGTCCCTAAAATCTGCCCACTAGCAGGCTCAGATAAGGTAATATGTGAATATGACATTATTAATGATTAAATCCTAACTAGGGGCCTGGCAAAATCTCGAGCTGAATCTGAGGTTGGATTAGGTTCAACATAACTTCTAAGTTTGCATCAGCAGCACATAATTCAATTCTGAAGCACTGTTCATGCTTCTTGTAATCGTCCATCCAGAAATGCAAATTAAATGAGATGAAATTCATCTTGAGTTTCATATAAATTATATACTGGTTCTCTAGGTTCTCTATCTATTACAAACATTGACTAATAACACTAACTTGACATTTAACGTGGTATAGAATCCAAGTTTTACGCACTGGAAACAAACTCCAACCACAGCCAGGCTGCCCCCTTGATCCTGTGGAGGTGGTGGGAGACAGGAGGATAATGACAAAGCTGTTATCTACCATGGAGGACACCTCCCACCCCTGCAGGAAACAGTAGCATCACTGGGCAGCTCCTTCAGTGACTGACTGCTTCACCCGCGATGTTTGAAGGAGAGGTAACACAGGTCCTTCCTTCCTGCTGCAGTCAGACTTTACAATCAAGCCTGCTCCCAGTAGTTCAGTTCACCCACTTACAAACTGTGCAATAAAAATGTAAATAATATGCAATAATAATTGCTGCAATTCCACAGAAATTTTGCTGTAAATATTTGTATTTTTCTTCAAGTAGAAAATATCTATATCTATGCACTGTGTGCATTGTGTGCTGCTCTTTTTTTTAATTCAAACTCTTTTTCTATTTGATGCTGTTACACTGTAAATTTCCCCACTGTGGGATCAATAAAAGTTCTATCTATCTATCTATCTATCTATCTATCTATCTATCTATCTATCTATCTATCTATATATCTATATATCTATCTATCTATCTATCTATCTATCTATCTATCTATCTATCTATCTATCTATCTATCTATATATCTATGTATAAAAGCGTAAATAGGCCGCTAAACAAATGAACCAGGAAGTTGGATTTTAGTTCCTTGGAAAAGTTGCAGCAGTTGTTTTTAAGCTGCAGCTTCAGGGCCAGTCACATTTTTGATAATCTTGGTCTCATTTTTCACTGTAATATAAAATACTGTACCTTTATGATAACAGTGCAGCCATGGTTAGAAATAGAGATACCTCCAAAATGTATTTTATGCAGTCTAACACAGTTATAATGCCATGAATCACAGAAGAAGAAAACTTGATGTCTTTTTGAACAATGGGAAAAAAAGAACAAAAAACACTATGCTCAGTTCATGCAGCATGTTTTGTTTGAGTGTTTTTTAAACAGTGTCACCAAAAAATGATGACTGTGCATACTCTAGATTTTTCACTACTTAAATTTTAATTGTCTTGCATGCTCTTTCATACTTTTGTCAACACACCCTGCAGTGCAGCGAAGTCACTCATGGCTTCTTGATTGTGGCAAGGAATGCAGAATCTGTTTGTTTTCTACTGAATCTCGTCATAGTAAGTGCTTTATTTTTGGCAATTTTTTGAATAAGACATCTAGAATAAAATTGTTGTGAAGAAAAATAATACAATTTTATTCTTGCATTCAATTTCCTGGCTGAATGAGTTAAATGAAAATAAGTTGTTCAAGGAGTGTTGGAAAGCTGAAATCAGATAACACTCTATTTTTCAGTTTTTGGCAGACAAATAAGGACATTTTGGTGATTTTGTAAAGACAAATGCCTTTCAAACCCACTGGCGGTTCTGGGGTTCAGAGGGTCAAACGTGTTGCATTGTAGCAGTCATAAATGTGGATGAACTCATAAAAACTGTGCACACGAGCTGCATTAGTATATTTTTCTGTGTGTGTATGTCTGTGTGTGTTTGTGGTTGCGTGTGTGTGTGTTTGGGGGTGTCAGCTGTGCCAGTATTTATAGTTTGCACTTGAGCTTTGTTGGGTAAAATTTAACCGAGATGTCCTCACATTGGCTTAAATGTACACATATATATGCACTCGCACAAACAAGAATTTCTAGTCCTGCAGCACACGCACACACACACACACGCACGCACGCACACGCACACACACACACACACACACACACACACACACACACACACACACACACACACACAGAGGGTTACTCCATAATGACAGCCCACAGCAGATTGTCGGTCTGACGACTTGCCATTTCACATCACTCTGCGGAGATGAGTGGGACACAAACATAAAATGGCTCGGAACCATACAGATGGAGAGGCAGATAGACCCACTGACATGGATGTAGATGTTTATAATAAAACAAGTCTCATGATTTGAGTGAGGCTGATGCTGTGACACAGCACATCTATTCCAGGCAGAGATTGTGGGAACAGAGACATAGATCCCTGTAGCCTCTGTGAGGATGTCAAAGCTGGAGGCAGGAGCTGGAGCACGGCATGCTGCAGATGGGAGTCAGCATCAGTACAAAAAGGATACTATATTTTGAGAGGGCTTTACCACGTCAGCACCAGTCACATTGTAAATTCACGGCACATTCTTTCTGGGTGGCTAAAGGCTGCTAAATAAGCCCCCTTCTTCGCTTAGGGTTAGCCTAGGGTTAAGTGGGTTAAATTCCAAAATAGTCTTAACTCTGCAAGGTGGCTAATCTTGGATCACAGCAGGGTGAGCTAAGCCAAAGCACAGTTGAGTCTCAGTTATCCACTTTCAGATGTGCCAGGTTGACACAATACTCAAGTGCTTTAATCTCCGTCAGCAGTGGACTGAACATTTTTTGAGAATGCAGCGCAGTAAGGGGGGGGTTTAGATGGAATCTCTATGTTACATCCATGCAGTGATTAATAAAAAGGTTCATTTTAGGTGAAAAATGAATACAGTGCAAACATTAGAAACCTCACCTGCATCTTTCTGAGAACTCTTAACATAGTTATCCTTATATCTAGAAATGAAAGTAGCTTTTTATGTGTCATAAATATTTAAACTATGGCAACCCCCCACCCACACCCACACCCACACACACACACACACGCACGCACGCACACACACAGAAGAAAAAACAACAATATTAGTAAATGCAGAAAAATGTCATGTCAAACTATTAAAAAAAAGGTGTTTTTGCTTTAGGTGGAAATTTAGAATTGGTTTTTATAGATTTTTATTGGCAGAAAACAATAAATATTTGATGTGCATTTCAATGGATATCATGCTCTAATAATGATGCTAACTATATATATATATATATATATATATATATATATATATATATATATATATATATATATATATATATATATATATATATATATATATATATATATATATATATATATATATATATATATGTAATGGCCACACAAAAACTCATGAAATAGGCCTGGACAAAAATGGACAAAAATGATGGTACCCCTAGAAAACACTGAAAATAATGTGACCATAGGGACATGTTCAATCAAGGTGTGTCCTCTAATTAGCATCACAGGTGTCTACAAACTTGTAATCAGTCAGTTGGTCTATTTATAGGGTTACAAGTAGCCACTGTGCTGTTTGGTGACATGGTGTGTACCACACTAAATATGGACCAGAGGAAGCCAAGGAGAGAGTTGTCTCAGGAGATTAGAAAGAAAATTATATACAAGCATGTTAAAGGTAAAGGCTATAAGACCATCTCCAGGCAGCTTGATGTTCCTGTGACTACAGTTGCACATATTATTCAGAAATTTAAGATCCATGGGACTGTAGCCAACCTTCCTGGACATGGCTGCAGGAGGAAAATTGATGACAAATGGAAGAGACTGATAATAGGAATGGTAACAAAAGAGCCCAGAACAACCTCTAAAGACATTAAAGGTGAACTCCAAGGTCAAGGTACATCAGTGTCAGATCGCACCATCCGTCGTTGTTTGAGCCAAAGTGGACTTCATGGGAGACGACCAAGGAGGACACCATTGTTGAAAACAAATCATTAAAAAGCCAGACTGGAATTTGCCAAACTGCATGTTGACAAGTCACAAAGCTTCTGGGAGAATGTCCTATGGACAGACAAGACAAAACTGGAACTTTTTGGCAAGGCATCAGCTCTATGTTCACAGACGCAAAAATGAAGCATGTGAAGAATAGAACACTGTCCCTACTGTGAAACATGGAGGAGGCTCTTATGTTCTGGGGCTGCTTTGCTGCATCTGACACAGGGTGTCTTGAATCTGTGCAGGGTACAATGAAATCTCATGACTATCAAGGTATTCTAGAGAGAAATGTGCTGCCCAGTATCAGAAAGCTTGGTCTCAGTCGCAGGTCATGGATCTTGCAGCAGGATAATGACCCAAAACACACAACTAAAAACACCCAAGAATGGCTAAGAGGAAAACATTGGACTATTGTGAAGTGGCCTTCTATGAGCCCTGATTTAAATCCTATTGAACATCTGTGGAAGGAGCTGAAACATGCCGTCTGGAGAAGGAACCCTTCAAACCTGAGACAACTGGAGCAGTCTGCTCATGAGGAGTGGACCAGAATACCTGCTGAGAGGTGCAGAAGTCTCACTTACAGTTACAGAAACGGTTTGATTGCAGTGATTGCCTCAAAAGGTTGTGCAACAAAGTTTTAAGGTAAGAGTACCATCATTTTTGTCCAGGCCTGTTTCATGAGTTTATTTTTTAAAATAATTCTGTTCAACCACGGTTCAAAAGCAATGTCTGATTTTCATTGGTTAATTTTCATAAATTTTTTATTTATTATTACTTGTGTCATATTCAAATTATTTCTGTGACCATTGTGGGTTTTTCTTTAATTAACTAGGTGGTGCCTATATATATATATATATATATATATATATATATATATATATATATATATATATATATATATATATATATATATATATATATATATATATATATATATAAAAATAATGAAATCTGTAGAAGCACTGCTATAGTTATTGCTTTATAATCAGACATCAGTGTGACTATAATTCATTAACTATCCAGGTGCTTCATAAAATATTCCCAAAGCTAAGTCTTGACTGCTATATCTTTTAAGAAATATTGTCTGGTGAATAATGGGGGCCAATTTAAATGAACTATTCGCAAATGTTTGGTTGATTTGCTGGTCCACGGACCGCTGGTTTGCCTGCTGTCATTTCTGGGTGTTTATTTGCGCCTTTAGTAGTTATTTTAAAATTCAGTGAAATGTTGAATGGCACGCAGTGACCCTGCTAATCTTGCAAACCTCAGCTTTCTGCATGATGTTCTTCCTTCGGACCGATATGTTCAACACAGGGCACTGGAGCCTCAGAGTAGGAGGTGATTACAATGATCTACAAACACTGGAAGCTGTTGCTTGAACAAACACACACACACACACACACACACGCGCGCGCGCGGGCGCACTCACACACACAGCAAACACACAGAAACATCAGAGCACTGATTAGTGTCAATGTTGGAGTAATGAGAACAGAGCTTTGTAAAAATGTATTAAATAAATGCTAATTAGTGACATCGATATGCTGTAAACTTACTGCGATGGTTAGGGAGGATTATGCCCTCATAGTCTTCAGAACACAAAGCAAGAAAAAAAGATGTGATAATGAGTAGAACTACTAGTGATATACTGTGACCTCATAACTCATCAGCTGTATCAGTATTAGTGAGAAAAGAATCACATAAGGGCTCCAAATATGGAACGATCAGAGTAATTACTTGCAGTTACTGTGGGAAGTATTTGGGGGCACCAGAAACATACAACCCCCTCATCTCACCCACTGAGATGCTGTTGAGTGATCTGATTTAAGTTGCGGTGTGTAGTATGGTCACCTCTCTGTCTGCCTGAAGACGATTTGATACATAAACCAACTAAACATCCACAACATTGTGCTTTTTTCCTCTTAATGTGTTTTTGTTATCAGGTTGTTCTTCCACTGCTACACCTTCAGTTGACAAATACAGGTCAGGCTCCTGCTGATAGAAGACAGAAGACTTGAAAGGATGTTCAGAGACATTCATTGTTGGATTATTTTTGCACTAACTGACCCAATTATAAGGATCTTGATTTGAATCATCTTGCCGTCTAACTACAGCAGCACGACTGTTAGAAATGAGACAACATTAGAAAGTGTTGATTTTTCTACATGGCTCAAGCATATAGGTCTGCTGCCAAGGTGTGGGTTTGCTCAATAAAAATCACAGAGACTATTTTCATTTACTCAAAATAGAAAAAAAGGATAGAAAGCAAAAAGGAAAGGTGTGGGTGAGAATAGGAGAAAAGAGAGGTAGTGTGTTCCAAGTTAATTTCTCTTTCCTCAGATTGACTTCAAAGCAACACGACTAATCCTCTCATGCTTGCTCGTTAATAATCCGGTTAATAATCCATTTAGCTGCTTTCATGCTGCGCTGTTTGTTGGCATTATGGTGCTGCAGAAAGAGAGGAGAGAGGAGTCGTGGTTTTTCACTCGAAAGTTCCTCCGACTTCTCCACCCCTCACTTAATGACACAGGCGTTCACTTTTGGGGTTCTTCACTCCAGCCAGGCCACACTGTCAGTCACTCAGCTTATCAAGGCCTCACCAACTCCTCACAAACACCCAAACAGGTTTTTACAGCATAAAAGATAATGTGCATTGATTTTCATATAGTGTTTTATAACAAGTAGGCAAGCATTGGTTACAGTTAGGGTGAATCTCCAAGAAATGCATAAGTCAATAAAATATTCTCTGAAGTAATGCTTACAACAGTGAAAGTAACTGAAAAAATGGCTCATATTGTGGAGACAAATACAACATTTATAAAGCATAAGTTATATTTATTCCAGCAAATATAAATATACAGTTATACAAACAATACAGTTAAAAGTGCTGTATATAATGCAGAAAAATGTTTTAAAAAGAAGGCAGAACTGCATAAAAGCATTAAAATTCAAAACAAGAAAAGCACTCAGAGAGTGCAGTACTCTGCCAAGGCTGCTCAGTTGTATCATTTCCAACGGCTGAAATCTTGAAAAAAAATTGTGGCAGAAATCACGGCACTATAGAATGTGGCCATTTAATATAGATGTACCCACAAACACAATGACCTTGTTCTGAGCACAGGTGTGCATTATGCATGTATGCAATATGCAGCGGGAATTGATTGGACCCACAATTTAATCTATTTGTTCCTTGTATCATTTTGGACGGATAAGTCCTGAGAAGTCTGTAGCGGTGGATCTTTAATAGATCACAATTGAGATAATGAGCAGGCTGCCGATGTAGTGTTCACTTGTAGTCATAGTTACAGGGACACCATGCCGCTATCTCGCAATGATACAGAAATCTTTAACAAATCCATGAATCTACATTATAAGTCGCATCACTGCCAAAATCAAATCAGTTGGTCCTTGTGACATTTCTGACCTTCCCTGAATATTTCATCCAAATCAGTTAGTCAATTTTTGAGTAATGTTGCTAACAGACAGACAAACAGACGGACAAACAAACAAATGTATGCCGATCGTGACATAACTCTGCCACGTTCCTTGGTGGAGTAATAATCAAAACAACAAATGCAAAGTAGCTGCTTCTGCCTGCTGTCAGTACCACGGAGGGTTCGGTTTATTCTTTTGTATTTATGTGGTGGTTGACATCAAGAAAGTAATTTTTTTCTGATATTTCAGTTAAAGTGAGTGAAGCTTGTGATGTTGCGCCACCACACTTCCATGATTTCAAGAGCAGTACAGTGCATACTGGACTCTATTAAAGTGAATCTGTGATTAATCAATCTCATGCATGAATCATACATCAATAATAGCGTAATCTTATGTATGATCCATGATGATGAAAAACACAGAAATGCATGATAAAAATAGCATATTGTCAGCATTTGCTCCCAAAAATTTCACAAATTGGCTTTCAGGGCAGCTTCTGTCCTAGTAAGAGAAGCCCTATTCATACTCTGAAATCTGTATTTTGCAGTCACATTGTGGGAATTCACCTTTTTTGGGCAAAAGCAAGTCCCCAAAAAGACTTGTTTTAAGGTTGGAGTAACCATGTGGCAACACAGAAAAGATAATATACATTATCATTCAAACGTTTGGACACACCTGTGGTTTTTATTTAAGTATTTTCTATGTTGTGGAGTAATACTGAAGACATGAAAGCTATAAAAGAATACATATGTGATTATGTTGCAAACAAAAAGTGTTAATCCTCAGTATTAATCTAAAATGTACAAAATAATATAAATAAATAAAAAGCATTGAATGAGAAATTGTGTCCAAACTCTTAAATGGTAGCGTATGCGAACTGTTTAAAAAGCAGATGCTGCATCACTATGATTCCACTACAGTCAATGGAAGTGGCAACACCAAGCATGAGAGTGGTGTTGTTTTGCCCCAGCCCCACGCTGTACAAGCACTGCAGGTGCAGCCAGTAAACACAGACATTCATTTGCATTACATTTTCAGTGTAGCCACGGCGTAAGTATTAGGCAAGCAGCAGTATTGGTTGGAGTAACTCACTGGGAAATGCATGTACAATGATGTCCTCTGGTGTGATGGAAGCACAGCTGCATGTGTATGCATGTATACTAAATGTTTCCATATCTGTCCCAAACATGTTTATTAGAAACACAGAAGGCCGAGGGATAGTTGGTGTATTGACTGTTTTAGCATGTCCACACACACACACACACCCACACACACACACACACACACACACACACACACACACACACACACACACACACACACACACACACACACACACACATAAACTCTATCTCTTTCTGATGTATGTTTTCTCTCAAGCTCTCTCCCAGTTTCTCTTTCCTTTGCTGTTTTTTGTTCTTTTGCTCTCTCTTTCCATCTATTTTTCCTCACAGATGGAACTAAGCCAGCCTCAAGGTTTTGGACTGGAGTCTGTATTTTCATAGAGTAAGCTTTCAACTGCCATTCCCAGCGAGCCTGAACAAGTGGGTTGCCAGATCCATCATGGTTTTATCTCTCATTATCTGTGAGACTCCCGGCCCCCTCTACTAGCCTTCTGCATCTGCTGGAACAGAGTTTAGATGAGAGATGAAACAATTAGCTCCATTTTCAGTAATCAGCAGAGAGAAGTTGACAGTAGAACTGGTTAAAGAGAGTGAATACGGGAATAATATTTAACTCCTTCTCTCTATTTCTGGTATGTTCTGTTCCAAAAAACCAAAAACAAAATGTGTAAAAGCTACACATGGATGGATTATAACTTCTCTGAACTGCTAACTTATTCATCATTCATTTTTCAAGCAAAAATGGACTAGTTTCACCCTCTCAAAGGATTTGATAGTTTCGTTTATTATATAGTTAATTAAAAATCTTTGAGCTTTGGACTGCTCTTTGGATTTCCGTTGGACTTCAGTAGCTGAGCAATTAAATGGTTAATTTAATTGCTCAACTGAATAAACCAGCAGGTAATACAGCAGTAAAAATAATAGATATTTGTACCCACAACAAAGAAAATTAATTTATGATTTTAAAGGCCTTTGGGAAATGTAACAAAATGATAAGATCTTTTCTCATTTTGGTCCCTTTTAAAGCTAACTGGCTTTGAAACCTAACGAACTAATCACATGGTTGACTTGTGTAGGTTAATTCAGTACAGTTGTAGATATACAGTTTGTTACAATAAAGATAGAAACGATAATTTTTTTGAGACTCTCTTTCAGACTGAGTCCCTTTTTCTCTGCCCGAATCTATCTCATGTCCAATAAGAGGAAACCTCGAAATCCTTATAGACAGTATGTAGTATCTTCCTGCACACCGGACAATATTCCCATATTTACACACCATCACTGCCACATAAACATAGAAAGAAAATCACTTGACAGAATTATTTGCCGACATAACTCTTTAAATTCATGTGATAGGTCTGACTAACAAGACTCACCAGTCGTATATCTGATCTAAGTTTGGACTAAAACATTGACAGAAGCTGAATTTGCTTCCGGCTGTTTGTAGCAGTCTTTCCTCTGACTTCATTAAATACCTGCATTAACGGCAGCAGGATCTAAATAAGCATCTCTGCAGCAATTGTTGCGCATATTTGTGTGTCGCACAACAACAGAGACTTCATTAATTACTTAAAAGTGAAGATAACAATGTTGCATTTTCTACCTGTCAGACAGGCGAGCTGTCAGTAGAGTTGGGAGAGTTACTTATGAAATACCTTGAATGAGTGTACCCTAGCGTTCAAAAGTTTGGGGTCACTTAGAAACGTCCTTATTTTTGAAAGAATCTTTTTTTTTAATGAAGGTAACATTAAATTAATCAGAAATATAGTCCAGACTTTGTTAATGTGGTAAATGACTATTCAAACTGGACACGGCTTATTTTTGATAGAATATATACATAGGGGTACAGAGGAACATTTCCAGCAACCATCCCTCCTGTGTTTTAATGCTACATTGTGTTAGCTAATGGGGTTGAAAGGCTAACTGATGATTAGAAAACCCTTGTGCAATTTTGTTAACACATGAATGAAAGTGTGAGTTTTCATGGAAAACATGGAATTGCCTGGGTGACCCCAAACTTTTGAATGGTAGTTTATGTCTGTCTAATCAATCAATAATAATAATAATAATAATAATAATAATAATAATAATAATAATAATAATAATAATAATAATAATAATAATAATAATAATAATAACAATAATAATAATAATAATAATAATAATTTGGCTTACTTAAAGTGAGTAAACTAATTTTAAATCCTTTGGATAACTGCAGCATTATCTGGCACATTACTGCACGTAAGAAGAGGTTTGTTGTTTGATGTATAGGCTATCAAGTGTCTGTCTAAACAAAGATTGATCAGGAATAATGTTTAATCATTCGACAGGTGCTGTATTAAATTCACATGACCTGTAGTGCATCTGTGAGTGCTGGGCAACTTTATTTATTCTAATTGCACAATATTAAATTATCCGTGGTTGATTTCAATTGTCAAGTAATCTAAATAAGTACATTATGTAGCAAAACAAACCACTGAATACTGAATAGTCAGACTTTATCATGCTGAGATGATCCAAGACAATAATGAAATTATGAAAAAGCTAAGGTGTTGTACAGTATATATATATATATATATATGTATGTATGTATGTATGTATGTATGTATGTATGTATGTATGTATGTATGTATGTATGTATGTATGTATGTATTGGGGCAGAGCAATTATTACTGATTTGAGCATTTCATGTTTGTTTTCTTCACTGCCTCTGTGCATTTATCAGAGACCAGCCTGTATGTCTTCACCATGATGGAGTTGTGTTTAATGAAATGGTTGATTTAGTGACAAATTGGAAGCAGGTTTGTGCTGATTGATGGGAAGCTGAGGAGATGAGGCTCTCTTAACTGAAGGTGCGCTATAGGGCCTGGCTATATTAAAACCTTGTGTGCTGAAATAGCAGGACTTGAGATATAAATTAAGTCGCTTAGGGGCATGAAAACTCATTTTGCCGACTTTATTGTGTGTCTTGAAGGGAAACAATAGATTAGGTTGATGACAGCGATAGAGATACTCCCATGATTCACTCACTCAGTAAATGGTCTTATTTGGGAACACGGTGTGCAGTAAACATGGTTAAAAAACATTAAACATAAAACAGATTGAGTAGAATACACAATTTATCAAATACTGAAATTTAGGGATGTCATTTTTAAATTAAACCACAATGAAAACGTGACTATCTTACTGGCAAACTTAGATAAAATGGTGCTTGACCTAGACAATGTAGTTGGTGAAAATGTTTGAATGGTTTATAATTAGTATGAATTTGTTGTTGTTTGTAGTTTTCAACTGAGAATTGAAAAATAATGTCTCTTTCTAAATCAGCTCTGCTTGCATGAGAAGAGAAATTCTTTGCCTTCCTCTGGCATAGCAGAACCTGGAACTGCCTCGTGCTCTACATGTATTTTATGCTCTTCACAGTTCAGTCACTGTTCGCTAATTTGAGATGCAGTGTTTTCTGTGAGAGCAAAGTAATAAAGGAAAAGGATCAGGCTTGATGTATACATAATCACCTACAACGTACACAGACAGTCTCGGATTGTAGAAACAGCCAAGTAATAATGGCATTTTAGTTTGATTTATTTTTTTAGCTTTTTAGCCATTTTCTGCATTCTGCTGTCTAATTCATTTTCCATTTAAAATGAAAAAAAATATCAACACCAACTTTGTTTTTCCACCAGGCATTGCTCCAGTGTAATTGTAAAATTATTTTATTCTTGTTATTGATATTTTTTTATTGTATAGTTTGTAATTATTGTTGTTGATTTTTATGCCTCTGTAAAGTGTCCTGGAGTTCCTTGAAAGGCACTTTAAATAAAATATATTATTATTATTATTATTATTATTATTATTATTATTATTATTATTATTATTATTATTATTATTATTATTATTATTATAAAAAATACAAAAAAACTTATAGGCTTATCACCCAAAATGTTATAGCAAATTCCTTGTTTTGTTTGCAAAAATTCCTTGTGAAATTCTGAACGTGTTTGAATTGAAGCAGTATATATATATATATATATATATATATATATATATATATATATATATATATATATATATATATATATATATATATATATATATAAAATATTTGTTTTTTTCTTAATAATTAAATATAATAAATTTTTTTAAAATAATAATTAATTTTAACTCCATAAATAAAGAAGTCAAAGGTTTGGGGTAAGGGAAAACGACTGCTTTGGTTCGAGGCTGGGGTTAGGATTTTCCTCGTCAGATGACATTTTGCTGTCAGCAAAGTGACTGGGATAACATGCGTTGGAGACCAATGGCAACTGCCTTAGCCAGCTTCCCTCCGAGCACTTGGCGCTGTCTGAACAGCTGCTCCTTAAACTTTTGCTGAAAAATGCTTTGACTTTCATGTTGATCTGTGCCATGCTGTGGATGGTTAGGCAAAGGCAAAGTGTAAGAGAGATAGGAGACTGAAGGTTGTAATCCCTGCTGAATCCCAGTGCACCTTAATAGGACTCAGTAGAGCCAAAGATCATAGAGATTACCTGAGCTGAACTGTAAAGTGAACTTACAGACATAGACACACAGGCACATAAACACACACATATGTTGACCTAAACTAGACCATCCTAGGTTAAGTAAAGGATTCAGGTATTAGTAGATTGTTAAATAGGGGACATTATCCTCCTATTGTGCGCTGATTGGATTGTGTCACCTGAAGGGTCAGGACAAATACCTTCTAACTGGAGCAATGGAGTGTAGGTTGTAAACAATAGCTGGTATCACCCAAATGGTAAGTAGAGAAATCTCAGGAACAGACTGACTAATTATTGGACTTGAAAGGGCACTGTTAGTTTTGCACAATTCATGGAAAATTCATCAGAACAGCTATTTTGAATCTCTGACTTCACCCATACAACCTTCTTCTGGGTTGAATGACTCTTGAAGTAAGTGTAGTGTTGCACATATTCCATGGAACTGCATGACTTTTTCTTTACAGTGATGCTGGTTGCATGTCTGTTTGACCAATTGTTGGTAAGAAAAAACATTCTGAATTTACATCAATTGTATTCATAGTTTTTTTCTACACCCATGAATCTCATTTAAATAACTTTTGGACTCATCATTGCATAGATGCAGAACACACATCACAAGAATCAAAGCTTTCTAATGTCAGACATGTACACATACTTTAATCTTCCTGGTGTGAAGATAGAAAGAATATCTGTAACGTAATGCTTTTAGCAATTTCTTCACCTATTTTCACATTCCTGCTTCTCAGTTAAATAAGTCACAATGCTCATTTCCACAACAACATTCAAGATGAGAGTTGCAAAGTAAAGATAGTAAAATCACCCTAAAATAATTGATTAATTGAGTTATGTTGAGTCATGTTAGTGTGTTTGATATGTTCCTTCTTACTATCAACTGCCTTCCGATACTGCTGTCTGCAAAAATAAATCTAAATAAAAAAATAAATAAAAAATGTAGATGAAGAGGAGGTGGTACTGAAAAAAACATTCCCCATCTTCCGTGTGAGTACACACTAAATGTGCACCAGAACAAAACAAAGACTGATTTAAGCTCTGTCAGGAATGAGTTGCATGTTTGATAATGAACACAAACATTTTGTTCAATCACCTGAAATGCAGCTCTGTCATAAAATATGATGAGTGCCCAGTGAAGGAAACTAACCCAGAGCAGTTACCAAAGCAGCAGCTTCTGTCATCTACTACCTTAAGACACCCCACACTTATAATATGATAAGCCATAAGGCTATAAATATGTCTGTAAAATCAATACATAATTACAATTAGAATTACAATGGCTTTATTGTCATCATACGTGGCATGACGAAAATATAAATAGCTTCCACTGGACGGTGCACAACAACAAGCAATAAGAGCTAAAATATCAACATTAAATAATAGAATCAAATGCACATATATAACAAAACAATATTAAAAATGACAACATGTACAAAAGAGGCCAGATATATACAATATGGGGGGTAAATGAAATGGAATAACCATAATAATATTGTTCATTTTGGAAGAGGTTTGACATAGATTTCACTTTTGCTTTGGTTCTCTATTTTAACAAAGACTTAAATGATTGCTGTTTGTTTTTCTTTTTTGTTCGAAAATATTGCCCTTTAACTTTCCTTTCAGCTCCATCGCACCTGCTCCACCTAAATGTTTCAGTTTGTTCAGTATTTAGCAGCTATTGTTTCTGTCAGCATTTTGTAACTGATTACATTTATCAGAGCTTATTGCAGTAGCTGTCAGTTGTGTCTGGAAACATCACCGATTAAAGCAGCGAGACAAAAAGTAAACAGTAAAGTTGTTAGTCTTTTTTTTTTTAAAGAAGTAGAAAACTAAATGCTAAGTCACTCTGTAGAGCTAAGGGGAACTAGTCAAGCAGTGGTTTCCTGGGGGTGGAAAAGGGTAATCCATCATGTCTGATCCATTGCCAAGACATAAGAGCAGCTAAAATTTAACAGTTTATTTGTAGAGGTAGAAATGTGAAAATCAATTGTGATATTGATTTCAATTGATATTTTCCAGCCTTGGCCAATTGCATTGCAATTTTTAAATTAGCTATTGCACCGTCATAAATGTGTCTTGTCTTTAAGTGCTCATGCAAACGCGTGTGTGTGTGTGTGTGTGTGTGTGTGTGTGTGTGTGTGTGTGTGTGTGTGCGTGTGTGTGCGTGTGTGTGCGTGTGTGTGTGCGTGCATGCTTCAGCACAGTATTGGCAGTGTTAAGATCTTCAATTATGAGGAGTTGTGCTGGAAGATTAAGCAGTGAAACTATTGGCTAACCATTTGTATCATTTGCAATTAGTGTAAGAACTAAAGCTTGATTTTCTCTGTGTTGCTGTGTCTGTCTCTCTTTCTCATCCCTTGGTTTAATTGGCAATTCTATGTAAAAATATGAAAAAGTCGTTAAGACTGCAACAGCTTTTCCATTCAAACAGATTATGGATGGCACAGTTACCAGTGAGAGCCAAATAGCCCTTTGTAATCCTCATGGAGGACATTTAATTAACTGGCCTTCTATTCTATTTCCTCTTTCTCTGTCTTGCTCTCTTATTCTTTTCTTAATCTGTTTCTTTCTTCCTTATTGCTTCTCCGTCTGCTTCTGTGCCAGTGACAGCTGTGGCCAGAGGCAGCATATTTTCAGGTTGTTCGTCCATCCCTTTCCCGTGAACACAATGTCTGTGGAATGCCTTGAGGAAGCATCTTTAAAATTGGCACAAAATGTTAACTTGGAGTCAAGGACGAAGTACTTTGATTTTGTTGGTCAAAGATCAATGTGACTTCACAATGCACATACTTGGCCAGAACTGAAGAATTATTATGCTCATTGTGAGAACAATTCACACGAATGTCAATAAGAATAAAAACCTAAAAAATAGTAATAATAAAACGGTCAAATGCCAACTTCCCTGTTGTATCAAAATGTTCCAGGAAAAGCATGTTTCTGTCTGTTGCTCAACACCATAACCATCTATTAACGCACAAAAAAAGGCATAAAACCACAAGACAGTAATTATCCTTGCCTACTATTTGTCTCAACTGCATTCCTCTCTTTTTCAAAGATGAGTGTGTGCTGAGGACAAACTGATACACTGACAATTGCAGGTGTTGTCAGTTGTGCTGAAACTCTTTTCTTCAGAGACTTAATGACTGGAATGGTTAGTTCTGCATGTTAATGCTAAATAAGAGACGGTGAAAGAGAGAGCAAGAGAGGCTGGTGTACTGAAATGAAGAGTTCCACGTTATGCCATCAGTCCTGTCAGCATAATGTAGAGCAGGAGGGAGAGAGATACTGACAAAATGAGGTTGCAGAGTTAGAACGGTTCTGATTGGGGTCATCGGAGGAGAGCAAAGGAGTAAGGTGATACCTGTGTTTGATTTTAGCTCTTTAACTGGGTGCTTGGCAATTTGACATCTTCAAGCTCCACCTATTACATAATGACATGATGTATTAACATAGAGACAGCTCTGACAGATAAATCACCTGTATTTATGGACTAAACTTTTATTTCTCACGCAGACTTTTATTTTTCTACTCTTTGTGATGTTGAGTCATAAACTATATACCACTTACATCTACCTGAAAAAACCCATCTGGCTGCTGCTGTAGCTGCACTTTACTTAAGGAATCAAATATGTCGGAACTGCTCTTGTTTCACAGAGATGCCGGCAGATGTGGGACACACATTTTTTAATCTAAAAGCTCGCTTGTGTCTGCCTATGTGGTGTTTATTGTGAAGTTCTGATGATGCACTGTGCATCCTTGATAAGTTGATGTGCCGAAGTGTACTTTACAGTGAATTGCTGTGTTTTTTTTTCTAATTGGCTTCATAATGCACCCTGCTGCAGAGCAATTTCCCAGCTGAGATTATAGAGTGGAGAGGTCCCATGCTGATTCCAAGGATGTGCACTGGGGCCGATCCAGGCACTTTTTAATGGATTGGTTCTGTCTAAAATAAAATAGGTCTTAATCCAATCCCTTCTTTATTGCATCCTGCCTTGCGGTGTCCACCTCAGTCGGCAAATGTTGCTGCACTGCTCTCTAAATGACAGCAAAGTTCTACACAACAAGAGTACAACAGTGGAAATGACAGTGTGTGAATCAGAAAAAAAAATGATTTGATCACATTGGTAACTGACTAATGTCTGGTGAGCATAGTGAATCTGTTTTCTATCCTTTCTTTTCCTCATTACAAAAGATCAGTATACAAAACATTTAGTAAGCAGCTTCTCATTTTGGCAGGTGCTGATTGCTACTTTCACAGTTTGAAATGACAAATGTTGCCACTGGCAGGTCACATCAGCTGTCGCTAACTGATGACAGTTTTATGAGTAGCTAGACTGCAGGACAGGACTGGTATTAGGTGATATATATGTTTATTAATATCTATAGCAGCATTGGTTGGGTTATGTAGCATAGGGCAAGTGAGAAAAGAAAAAAGTGAAATTAAACTAAAGACACCTTCACTTGTCAGATACAGACATAACCTACCATTTATTTGTTGCTGCATTGAACCGCAATGATGTCTTATGCAGAGTCATCCCTAAAGTTATTATTTTCACCTGCTTTTTTTGTGGTGACAATTCAATGTCTGCTGCGAAAAGGTTTCAGGAAATATGAAGCTTGTTTGCTTCCAAAGACAAACAGCAAACATCTGTAGAGAATGCAGTAGAGAATTGCAGCTTTTATCAAGCCCTGACCACAAGTTACAAGGCATTTTAGTTTGTGTTAATTAATTCTTGTTAGCATCAGAACACAAACATAACATCCACTATTCATTAGGACTCTATACATACTGTATGTGGTCTAAGAAGGAAAATATAATAGAGGAAGACTGTGCTGTGAGAAAATGAAAATTTAGAAATGTTTGGACTTGCATCCTATTGGAGCAAATGAGGTCTGTGGCTATGGAAAAGCCTTCTATGGCACTATTAGTAATTGCAGGTCCCACTGTTTCTAGGGATAGCAACATATCATTAGATCCAGTAAGATGCATTAGTGTGAGGGATGGCAATAGCACCAAGCTGTAGCTCCCTGTGGTCCTTCATTAGCTACTAATCCACTGATGATCGTTATTAGAGAGACAGGCATGTGTGTGTGTGTGTGTATGTGTGTGTGTGTGCGTGTGTGTGTGTGTGTGTGTGTGTGCGTGTGTGTGTGTGTGTGTGCGTGTGTGTGTGTGTGTGTGTGTGTGTGTGTGTGTGTGTGTGTGTGTGTGTGCGCACGTGCGTGCATGTGTGCATGCGTGTGTGCGTGTGTGTGTGTTATGCGTTTTGGCATAGCGCTCTGTATATTAGCCTAGTGATTTATTATCTGACTAATGCTGTCCCTTCTTCCCCAAAGCTGCATTGTCCTTTTGCCAATTAATTCTGAATCTGTTACGACCACAGAGACAGAGGGAGAGAGAGAGAAAGAGAGAGAGATTATCAACAAATACATTCGCTGAACCGCAGAGTCAAGTGCAGTGCTATATTTTTTTTTTCATAAGATATGGCTGGTTAATTCCACTCTTCTGTCTTCTTTTGATGTCCGCTTATGTTTTCCCTTGTAACGTTCCCTCGTTACTTCCCTTCTCTAATGCCATTGATTTATGCAATTGCTTGCTCGTTCTTTTCGTTTCCCTTTCTCTTCTTAATTCTTCCATCTTCCACTTTTCGTTGTTCTGTTTCTATAACAACCGCAGGGTCATTCTTCAGCCTCTGAGCTGCAGTCTTAATCCTGTTCATGTGATGCTCAACTCTTGTTTTTGTTGCTGTTTTTTCCTGCTGTGCTCTATATTACTTGAGTGAACCTTCTCAGTCTGAACATGCTTTTTCTGTAACTCTTTTTCCTGTGAACTCTGCATTGCTTAGTATGCAGCCATTCACACATCTTTTTTTCATCTTACTACTTGCATTTGTTACTACAGTCAGTCGGATTCCAAATAAAACTGACCATTTATTTCTTTTCAAAATGTACCAATACTGACAAATTTAAGAGCAACCATTGGCTTTGGTCATGAAATTACTCCTCTGCTTCCTTGCAGTGATGAGTGAACACTGCTGTGTGGTGTGGGTCTGTATATACACCAATCAGGCATAACATTATGAGTATCTGCCTAACCTCTGCAACCACTCTCCATCAAAGACACCACGGTGGAACAAACTGACAGCTACAAGTTCCTGGGCCTGAACATCTCAGAGAGCTTCAGCTGGGCCAAACGCACTGCAATCACAGTGAAAAAAGCTCAGCAGAGGCTGCACTTCATTAGGGTGCTGAAGAAGGCCAGACTAGGATGCCAGCCTCTCACTCAAGCCTACAAAGGTTTGGTTGAGAGTGTCCTCACCTGCGGCATCACAGTGTGGTATGGCAACATGACTGTGGCTGAGCGGAAATCACTCCAGTGTGTCATCAGAAAGTTGTTGGCTCCGGCCTCCCGTCTATGGAAACCATATACACACATCGGTGCCGGCGGAAAGCGCAGAACATTCTGAAGGACAAACTCTATGCAGCTCATGGCCTGTTTTGGTGGGGGAACTTGGGCTGCGGCCTGAGACACCGCAGACTAGTGAGCATCAGAGCTGCACAGCTTGTTTTCAGAACAGCTTTTTCCCGGACACCATCAGACAAGTGGCATTGGACATCAGGGAGGGGAGGTACTATAACACAGCAGAACATCAAAATACCGTGACATCACACAAATTATAATGGACAAATGTGCAATACTCTCACAATGCACAATAAGTAAACATTATTGTGTTTTTTATCTATTTATGCTAATATCTGTATTTAACTTTAGTTTATTTAAACTTCAGTGTGATTTATTTCAGGGTTCTTGTGTCTTTTTAATTGTTGCTAAATTACTATTATTTTTTGACTCAGAGTCACGTACAAGAATTCCAGTGTACCTGTACTGTGATGTACCTGTGCAAATGGCAATAAACTCTAATCTATTCTAATATTGTGTTGGTCCCTCCTTTGCTGCCAAAGCAGCCCTGACCCATCAAAGCATGGACTCCACTAGATCCCTGAAGGTGTGCTGTGGTATCTGGCACCAAGATGTCAGCAGCAGATCTTTTAAGGCCTGGAAGTTGTGAGGTAGGGCCTCTATGGATCAGACTTGTTTGTCCAGCACATCCCACAGATGCTCGATTGGATTAAGATCTGGGGAATTTGGAGGTCAATTCAACACCTCAAACTCGTGCTCCTCAAACCATTCTTGAATCATTTTTGCATTGTGACACGACACATTATCCTGCTGAAAGAGGCCACTGCCATCCGGGAATACCGTTTCCATGAAAGAGTGTCCATGGTCTGCAACAATGCTTAGACTGGTGGTATGTGTCAAAGTAACATCCACATAGATGGGAGGACCCAGGGATTCCCAGCAGAACATTGCCCAAAGCATCACACTGTCTCTGCCAGCTTGCCTTCTTCCCATAGTACATCCTGGTTCCATGTGTTCCCCAGGCTACCGATGCACACACACCCGGCCATCCATGTGATGTAACAGAAAATGTGATTAATTAAACCAAAACACCTTTTTCCTTTGCTCTGTGGTCCAGTTATGATGCTCATATGCCCATTGCTGGCTTTTTTGACGGTGCACAGGGGTCAGCATGGGCACCCTGACTGGTCTGTAGCTATTCGGCCTCATACGCAACAAACTGTGATGCACTGTGTATTCTGACAACTTTCTAATAGAACCACCATTAACTTCTTCAGCAATTTGAGCAACAGTAGCTTGTCTGTTGGATCGGACCACACGGGCCAGCCTTCTTTCCCCACGTGCATCAATGAGCCTTGGCCGCCCATGGCCCTGTCATCGGTTCACCACTGTTCCTTCCTTGTACCACCTTTGATAGATTCTGACCACCACAGACCAGGAACATCTCACAAGAGCTGCAGTTCTGGAGATGCTCTGACCCAGTCGTCTTGTCAAACTTGCTCAAATCCTTATGCTTTCTCATTTTTCCTGCTTCTAACACATCAACTGTGAGGACAAAATGTTCACTTGCTGCCTAATATATCCAACCCACTAACAGGTGCCATGAGGAAGAGACAATCAGTGTTATTCACTTCACCTGTCGGTGGTCATAATGTGATACCTGATCGGTGTATCTGTGTCTGTGGGTGCAGGGGTGGGTGTATTGATGATGACAGTATGGGACGTTTACATTATCAGTGTCACTTTGAGTGCTGAGGATTTATTTGGGTGCATTTAGTGCATCACTGATTACAATTGTTAGTTAGGGGATTCAGGGATGACAGCCTTACTTTCCTGTGGATTATATTTCTACTGTTGTTCACATGGCACATTCAAGAAGAAAAAGAGGTGTATAACTGAATTACTTTTGGAAAAATAAATCCCTGACAAAACAAAAAGGAATTACACTTTTATTTTTTTTTTAATCGTGGCATGTCTTCATTTGTATATGACTCAACCTCACTTTTGTTGGGCTTCTTGTTTGATTATTAATGTCTGTTGCACAAACCCAACTTCTACAATGGAACAGACACCTCTGTGAACATAAGCGTGTAGCCAAATATGTATCTTGACTACATTACAAGGGTAACAGTGCACATAATCGGCAATAGTGTATGCAGAAAATATATATACTCAAGTATTTCATATTAACAGGCAACTGAGACTTCTTCTTGGTTCTTAAAGATTGTTCACCTCTCATTCAAGAGGCTCCCTCAGTTCAGAAGTGAAGCACAGAATTACATTGACCTTGGTGACTGAGAATCTGCGCAGACATAAATACAAACTCCTGAGAATGCATGAAACAGAGTACTCCAAATACTCCAAGGACTCCAGTAGACCAGAAAAGGAGTGTAATAGCAATAGTGTGTGTGTGTAGCTATCCATGTGCATGTCCACAAGGGAGTCTAATAGGCTTACATGAATGTTTTCCACCTCACTGCCATGTCTGGAACAGCAAGAGTAATCTTGAGCAGGATGTGATGTAAAATGCACCTGTGTTTGGCTTCGTGCAGAAAGCAACAAATCCACAGGACCAGTGTAAAAGACTAGTCATTATTTTCATATCATGTTAGAAATGATGAGAAAACATCACAGTTACAATTTCCAATGCCTTCAAATTGCTGTTTTGTCTGACCAATAGTCCAACTTCATACTGATTTGTTTGTGGTACATAAAGGAATATATGGCAAAGACAGAGAATCTTCTCATTAAAGACATTGATACCAGCAGATATTTAGTGAAAAAAAAAAATTGAACAAGAGCTCTTTTTCTCCTGTAGTTTCATTTTTTTGACTAATTGGTTCTTGTCTTTTTTTTTTTTTTGCATCAAGTGTCATGGGTTTTCAACAGCATAGTAATGATTTTTACATTTGGAGCATTTTTAGACTACCATACACACCGATAACCTTTAGACCTGTGTAAACTGCTGTCTTCTAATATTGGCCAGGCAGCATTTCTGCCTTAATCAGCTCGTCTGTACCTTAAGCTGAAATGATACTGAGTACAGCTGGTTGATGGGAAACGTCAGGCTATCTTTGGTAATGTCCCATGATTTGCTGTCAGAGGTGACAGAGAAAAGTCGAGTCATCCTCTACACTGATCTCATGTGTACCCCTATTCCCAGAAATGAAAAAAAGAAAAGAAAAAAAATCTCCACTGTTCAACAACGCTATCAAATATGGTAACTACCAGCTATCCTAAACAACTGTCTCTAAACTACTGCACTCTCTTATCTCTTGTTCTTCAGGTCCAGAGTGGTACTTGGTCAGAGTGGAGTTGACTGTGACGGATGTAAATGACAACATTCCAGAATGGAGCATGGTTCCTGCCCCCTACCTGGCTGTGGTTTCCCCCGATACCCCTGCAGGTTCAGTGGTCTATAAGCTCTACGCTCAGGATGGAGATGAAGGCAATAATGGTGAAGTGGAGTACTTTCTGTCTGATGGTAGGTTATTTGTTCCTTTGTTTCTCCTCTCTAATGGAGCAGGATGACCATGTGTACCTCTTCATAGCATACAAGTAATAAGTATCAATCAGCACTAGATTTTCAATCTAATGTCTAAATATCTCAGCCACTATGAGGGGGTTTACATACTACATATTCGCTATATTAGGTGTTTCATTCATCACACTGAAAGGGAAGTAAACTAAAGTAATTGAAAAAAAAGTGATCAAATCAATCATTTTGTATAGTTAAACTGTTTTTATGATAGCAGGAATCATAGTAAATGCTTTCAAATCTTTCCATGATGTGGAGTCAAATCTATTTCTTTTCCTCCTTGAATTCTTAGTCTCTGCCGTGCGAACTTTTTGTGCACACACAATTTTCCAGTGTAACAGCAATCATTTCTCCATTACACAAAATAATTTTCTTTCTTATTGTCTGCCGTGTAATGATTTCTTGCGCCCATTTTGGAATCTGTTAAAGAGACCATCTTCCAGTTTTCCTCATGAGAAAAAACTGACAGAAGAAATTATGTTAAAAACACAAACATTCCTGTTTATGTTTTGAATGAACTTTTTGGTCATGTGATTTGATTGATGTTTCATGCATCAAAGGCTTAATTGTGTATCAATGTTGCAAGTTTGTTTTGCATGTAATTATCACAGGACAACAGAAGGGCCCCTATAATAGTTGATTTTGCATCTTTCTGAAATGCAATGTAGTTTGAGTCAAAGTCTAAAATTGTATTATGTTACACAGAGGTCAAGTAACATTCCAATTTCAGTGTTTGCTTTTGGCATTACACATCTCAACAACTCAAAAAACTGACTATCCAGTAATTTTTGTAATTGTATCAGTACACAGCATAACGTCTTTAATTCTTAAATTCTTGATTTTTAATTTCTAACTTTGAATCTTCAGTCTCATTCTTCAATTTTTATACTGTCTGGTTCCTTTGTTTGATAAGCGTGCTAATCTAGCTAATTATTCATTTAACTTACTATTAACATTTTTCCTATTCATTTTATTGACCACTCAGCCTTGTCTCCTTATGTCTTGCTTGACTGTCTCTGTGTTTGCTTGTTTTGACTGTCAAAGCACCTTGTGAACACTGTTCTTAAGGGTGCTATATAATTGAAGTTAATATTATTTATTATTATTATTATTATTATTATTATTATTATTATTATTATTATTATTATTATTATTATTATTATTATTATTATAATTATAACAAGTATGCATTTACAATATTTTCGATAGCTATTAAAAGGAATGTTTTGGACACAGCGTCTTGCCTTGTAATCTTTTATACTGATTGTTTTTTGAAATGGTTCTTTGTTCTTCTTTATCTGGTCCAAAAAATCATCTGCAGGGGGCGATGGTCGCTTTGAAGTAGATAGAAAGAATGGCCAGGTACGGACTACAGGCCTTCCTCTGCAGCGGGACAGGGAGTACCTGCTGACAGTTGTAGCCGCCGACCGGCTGGGCAGCCGCAGTGCCCCTGCTGTCGTCTCCGTGGTTGCAGGAGCTCGGCCACCGCAGTTTACCAACGCATCTTTCACCATTGCCATACCAGAAAACACCCCTGAAGGACAACCGTGAGTTTATATATCCACTGAATTTCTTTACTAGACCTCCACATGAAGTGGTATGTACCCTTCAGGGACTTACATCTGTGCACACTTCCCTCCAAAGCTGTCTTTCTACCTCTGCTGTGGTTGTTATTCTTGCTGACAAAAAATACTTTTACATTGCTTGCGTGAATTCATCATAAGTATTTAATGTGTACGCATATTTCTTTATTTCTGTGGGTGTGATCATGAATCTTAATGTTTTGCAGAAATATTAAATAGATTTCAGTTGTGGGAGATGTAGCATTGAGCGTATGTACTGATGTTAGAAGACTGCTATGCATTTACATCAACAATAAGGTTGTCTGTATCTTTAAAATCATGATATCATTACCAGAGATTGCCTGATAATCCAGTCGCATGGACGCTGGATGGGGCTCTAACTTTTCCTGTGATTTGTCATTTTAAATCAGTGTAGATAAATTTACAGTAAGTATGTGTGCTCTCATTAACGTTATTTATTTCATTTCTGATAACATAAGGTTTGTACATGCAGTGCAACAGATTGATGGTGACAACAAATAAAAATTGAGTTATAGATTATTAATATGATGGAAAATAAACAATTACAAATATATAAATCAAGTGTCCAAAATTGCAGGCATTTGTATTAATTCATAAGTAATTGCAGCTTTAGTAACACATGCCCAATCCACCTTAAAGTGATATGAAACTCATGCATCTGACGGGCACATACCGGCTAGAATGGCAGCAGATTGTCTTCAGTAGCCACTGTGGAGTCGGAATGCGTCGCAGGCAGATGTTAAGGACATTGGTCCTCTGAGCAAAGCTTTAGTGAGCAGGCATATGGAGATGCAGAATTTTGTCAGATTGCACAGCAGACTTGTCTCGATTGGCAGATGGAAAAGGGATTATCCTTTCCTATTCACATCTTCTTAAGAGTCTTCTTCTAAAGTCAGATATATAGAAAACTAATTCCAGTACTGTATAGTGAATGACTTTATTGGCTCTTATTATTAAGCTTAAAAATGCAAACCACAGCTAGACTAATGCAGTTTTTTTTTTTTTTTTTTTTTTAAATAAATTAACACTCAATACAGTATACAACACTATTTGTTTAAAAAAAAACATGCTGTATACATGCTGGAATTAAAAGCTTTTTGCTTATATTGTTGCACTGAGACTAGATTATACTATATAACAATACTATCAAGGCCAAACAAAATAATTAGACCAAATTGTACTTAGTCTTCACATGGACATGAAACATGTAAAAATTAAAAATGTGGAGCAATTTTGCCTAATTAAATAATTTGTGGACAAACGTAAATCACTGTATGAGTACTGAGTTGTAGTTAGGTTTAGTACACAGTCAGGAAAACTCTGTATGCAAATACATAAATTTACATGTGCACTTAATCGACCTTTTGAAACACACGTTTACCATTAATCACAGGATAAGAGAGCTCTCATCACTTACGTCTTTGCTCTCATAAGTGAAACATGTAATGTAGTGATACGTGAAAGCCGTGTATGAGTCATAGACCCTGTCTCTTCTGTCTGTGTCTTGCAGTGGTGAGAACCATTTTTTCTGACAGACAGCATTTTTCAGACTGTCGTTTTGAGTTCATCATCCATGACAGCTGTAATTCGCAGTTGTTTGGCAAATTTACTTTCAGGTTCATTTCTACAGCCAAGATGTTATTTCCTTTCCTACATGTCAACACAAACACATTGCACAAGCTTACAGGAACTCCTCCAGGTCACGCTGGTCTACCAAAGCACTTTTAGGGCTGACTGACTCTGAAAGACTCACTATAAAAGGATTTGAAGCAATGGCTAGCTTTGCAACATTAAGGCCACCAGCAACTCATAATACAACACCCTGGAGAAGATTAACATTCTAATTTATTAAAAATCTAAAACTGCATTCTTATTTTGGAGTTTATTGGAGTTTGTCCAGTGGCATTTAAAAAACTGAGAACATGAGAAAAAAAAAATCCCCATTCAGTGAAACACGGTGGTGGAATATTTGTTGACGTCGTAATTCTCACAAAAAAAGTTAAAAAGTCATGTTTCAAGATGACAACGATAGCAAAATGTTTTACATGTGTGTCATGGGTGTAGCCCAGCACCGCCCCGTTCCGGCCATACCGGTGTGTCACCCTCTGGAGAACGGGCGTTGTGAATTTTTGGCCTGAGTGACACTTTAGTTGATTTTCTGAGAATAAAACCTGTTAACTGTGACCTGCCTGCCGCCTGCTCTGTATGCACACACCTTGGGTTCAAAATCCTCCCTGTACCATGACAGAATGGTCCCACCAGACATGAACCCAGTGCATCCACAGAGCGGGTCGGGACCGGTGTGGGCTCCCCCGCGGTCTGGACGGGCTGAGATTGGTCAGCGGGTGGGAGCTCAGCCCAAGTGAGCCAGAGGAATCCATTGATGTTTTTTATGAAGATGAGGAGAGCTATGCCTATTTACGTGCTCAATTTTGCTTGCTGGCTGGAAAATGCAGTCAGGCAGGAGGTGAAAGACGCCACTGTGTCAGTGGGGCGTCGAGAAGCAGCCCAAAAACCCTGGCTAATCCGCCACCTGCCCGACTTTGTATTGAACTTATTGAACTCTCCCCTGATCCATCTGCCAGTAAGCCAGCTGCTTGCTGGTCCTATTAGTCGCCAGCCCGCTCCCGAGCTAGGTAGCTTGCTGCCCTGCAATCCTCCAGAAGGTGCCCCCCAGTCTTCAGCAGAGCCACCTGTGGGGAAGCTCTCCCACAGGAGACGTGGCTCAATAAGGCGTCGGACCTGGCCGCCGATGGCCGCCGAGGTCCTGCTGCCGAGTGCTGCCAAGGTCCCGCTGCCAAGCACCGCCGAGGGCCCCGAGCCGATGGCCGCCGAGGTCCCGCTGCCAAGCACCACCAAGGTCCCTCTGCCGAGCGCCACCGAGGTCCCCGAGCCGGCGGCCGCCGGCCACCAGCCCGCCCACCAGGGAGGTTCTGCCTTCATCGTCGGCTGCCGGAGCGGTCCCTGTGCCCCGCCGCCGGCCGCCGTCCCGACCACTGGAGCAGTTCCTGGTCCCCCGCCGCTGGCCAGCATGACTGAACTTTTGTTTGGACTAGTTTGTGGCTGCATGGTGGACCCTCTTCCTGACCCCCGACCCTGATGGGCCCCTTGGTGTGCCAGGAGGCACACTTTGAGCAGGGGGTACTGTCACGGGCGTAGCCCAGCACCACTTCACATGGCAGGGGACGTGGGACCGTACTGCCTTGTTTCTTGTTCTGAGAAGACGCTGCAGTGCTGAGCCACGGAGCAGCCAGTCTTCCCCCAGCCATCCTTAGGGAAAGGACGGAGACCACTGCCGCCCTCTGGAGAAAGGGCGTTTTGAGTTTTTGGCCTGAGTGGCACTTTAGTTGATTTTCTGAGAATAAAACCCGTTGACTGTGACCTGCCTGCCGCCTGCTCTGTATGAACACACCTTGGGTTCGAAATCCTCCCTGTACCGTGACAGTCTGCAAATAAAACCTCAAAGAAATGTAAACGATGGAGAAATGGACAAATAAACTAATTACTGTTTTATTGTAAAGTCTTCCTCAATGACCTGCAGCATCTGTAGAATTGCACATTTTTGTTCTGAAACAAAAAAAAAAAAAAGATGATAAAGTGGAGCACTGGACAAGTCTACATGGTGATTGATAGGTTGCCACCATGTTGCTGTGTTTAGTGTCCTCAGGTTCTTGAGTCAGATCCACCCTCATCATATCTGGTTCAAAAAGAACAAGATGGCCACAGCCAAATGCCAAGCTCAAGGCTTCATAGCAGTAGTTCACAAACCAGCGTCATGGTTGCTACGTCAGACAGTTAAATGCAGCCTATACCTTCGACATGGAACACAGCTTATTCCTGGAAAGCAGAGGTTGTACTGCACTGTGCACAATAATATGCTAATCTATTCTTTGAATGTGTGATAGTCCTTGAATTTCCAGGACAGAAATGTATTCCTGCCCTCACTGTGTGTCAACTCCAACCTCTGTGTGGATAGGCCCACTGCAAACAGATTGGAGTTTCTCTTCATTTTAAATAAAGGGTTTATCAGAAATTAGTTATGCCTTTTAAATTTCAAAGCAAAAAATCCAGATTTTAACAATTTACGTTTTATCTTTAAGTCAATATTACTTTTAGAAATTAAGAGTATTCTGATCACCACAATCTAAATTGTAACTGTAATACAATTCTACTTTACTTCTACTTCTAGTTTGTATTCTATAGTAAATATGTAATGCTGTGACAAATATTCCAGCACCATTCTTCTGTCTGACAGTAATGGTATCTGATGTTAACAGTTCTTAAAAGAAACTGATTTATAAACTAAATAAAGAAACAGCAGTAACAAAAGTGGTGAAGCAAACTACAAACCTACAAGCAACACCAGAACTGACATTTTTAAAAATGTAATTTAACCTACTCCTGTTAATGTAACACAGGTGATATGGAAGTAGCCTTAATGTAACATTCAAACGATAATCCTTCATTTTACCATCAGACAGAACGAGCATGCTCCCAGATTAATGATGGTGCTCCATCCAAATCATTTTCCACATCTTCATTAAATAAATTTCACTTTATCATTGTTATCCAACCAATTTCTCTTCTCAAGATAGTAAACAGTATTTTCATAATCAATTGTGTGAATCATCTTCTGTGTAATCTGTTGCTCTTAAGTGAAGAGAACAGGTAGCTGTGGTGGTGATAATAATGATAATGATAATGGTGAGCAGGACTGACAGAGAGTGAATAGTTCTGTTCAAATGGCCAGACTTTGGAAATGATGGCAAATTTTAAATTGGATTGACTGAGCCCTTGTCCACACGTAGCCGGGTATCTCACAAAACGAAGATATTTTTCTATGATTCGGCCTATCATCCACACGAAAACGCAGATTTACGTCATCAAAAACGATTCTTTTTAAAAACTCCGACCAAAGTGAAGATTTGCGAATTCTCCGTTTTATGCGTCTGCATGTGGACATCAGTAACCGGGGTTTTGCGTTTCAAAACGTCACCGCCTGCGACAAAATATGTTCTTACGTCACATATGCGACCTGTGTTTACATTCGGTAACAGTATGGATGCTCTCACAAGGTTTTGGGCGCTGTTTCTTGTACAGGCGCTTTTTACTTGCTTGTTTTTAGAAGCCCAGATACTGCTCCACATTCAACAATACAGGCGAAGGTTGACTTTATATTCCAAAACTACGTTTAAGAGCAATTCTCCCTCCTTATCGGTCCACACAAACGAGCCTGGCACCATGTTTCATATTTCATGGAAGTGACGTGAGAGACGGAAGCTTACTCATATTGGATAGGATTTGGGGAACTACTGCCACCTAAAGGTCCGGCATGCTTATGAATGTGCTTAAAAACGCACTTATGCGGTTAGGTGTGGATGAAGTTTTTTTCTAAAAACGAGGTGGTGTGTACGTAAGTTTTTTTCTAGACGGAGGGGGCAGGATATTCAGTTTTACAAAAACCCTGCTACATGTGGACAAGGCCTGAGAGTCACCTGTACCACTGCAGAGCACAGGAACTGAAACTTGTGTGAGTTTGCACACAAACAAACAGCATCGTTTCCACTAATCTTGCGATACACTAGAAGAACAGCTGTAACTATGGTAGCCAGACGTAAAGACAAAGATATAAGATATAAGATATAAGAAATAATAATAGAAGAAAAAAACTTCACTAAGATGTCACTGATGGAAATTAGACCAAAATTACTTTAGTTCTACTTGACTAGACCTAGCCAGAATCAGGCTTAAACTGACAGAACATCAGGTGCCAAATTTAACAAGAAAAGCCCTCAGGGAGCACAGTAATCCACCACGGCTGCTGAGTCATATTATTTCCGACGGCTGGAATCTTGGAAAAATTTCAGGCAGAAATCAGGGTACCATAGAATGTGGCCATTTAATATAGATCTACCCACAAGCAAAATTATGTTGCGCTGAACTCAGGCATGTGTTTTGCATGTGTACATTATGTATGGATACCAAATAGCGTGACATAAATATGTAGCGGGCGGCAGGAATTGATGTGACTCAGAAACACTCCCACAATTTTATCAATTGTTCCTTGTATAATTTTGGACAGATAAGTCCTGATAAGTCCACAGCGGTCCATTTGTAGTAGGATCGCAATTGTGTGATCGTCAGCAGGCAGTTGACGTAGTGTTCACTTGTCATAATTACAGTGACTCGCAATCTTACAATGATACAGAAATCTTTAAGAAATCTGTGGATCCAGACTATAAGCCGCATCACTGTCAAAATCAAATCAGTTAACCCTTGTGTAATTTCTGACCTTCCCTGAAAATGTCATCAAAATCTGTTTATCCGTTTTTGAGTAATGATGCTAATAGACAAAAAGACAAACAGACATATGCCGATCGTCACATACAGTTTTTAACGATTGCTTCAGCGCAATTTCGGAAACAGGGCTCGGAATTTCAAAACACTACACACAGTAAGCACAACCACACACACAATATGCAGAACACCTCAGATCCTGTGCAAAATGAAACACTCTTGTAAAAACTATATACACATTTATAAAAACCTTATGTTACCATATGAATCACACACATTTCATAAGGCTTAATTCTGTTTGAACCAGTTACACACTGCTGTGTTTAACTTAAAACACTTTTGGCAATTCTACGTCTCAGTGATTAGATTACTGTAAGTGAAGTACACAGAGAAAGTGCAAATATACAGCATGGTACATTCACAACACAAGATCAATGCTGCAGACTATTGAAAATATGATTTAGTTCTCTTCATATAACCAAAATCAGTCAACATAAACAATCACAACAAAACAAGTAAAAGAAGAAAACAAAAAGAAATCTGAATAAAATAAATTAAATACTACACATCTCTTCACCTGGCTGGATCTGGCCAGAGAATTTCATTAACATCGCAGGCAATATCCTCATCGGCAAGACAACGTGGGAAGAACCGTCTTGAATGACGGATCCATCCTTGCAGCTGCAGTGTCAATTTGGTCACAAGCCTCTTCCATGGTCTAGGGGCATCGGAGCCTGGGACTGGAGATCATAAACCTTCCAACGCCATGCCGAGAAAAACTCTTGGATGGGGTTTAGAAATGGAGAATATAGTGGAAGGTACAGTACTGTAAACTGTGGATGGTGTTGAAACCAGTTCTGGACCAGAGCAGTGGTGGAATGACACATTGTCCCAGATGACAATGTGTTGCATCTGGTGCATTTGGTTAATTACTGTGATGAGGTTGTGCAATCAGTCCAAAAATGTGAGAATGTGATCTGTGTTGTAAGGGCCCATATTGGCATGACGGTGGTTTTATAGTGCTCAAACCTGAGTGGTGTGTCTACAATAAAGTAATCATGTGTTTGCACACCTGATGTGTGTGTGTAACCTACTGGCTCATGAGTGTGGTGGTTTGTCAGTCAGTGCTTTCGAACTGCAAGGAAGTGACATCATGATATACTTCTGTGTCTAATGTATACAAGTGTGTTTAGTGTTTCTCAAATCAATGTGTGTATTGTTCTGCAAAAAGTGTGAGGCTGACTTTGTTTATAGTGGTGAAAATCTGGTACAATGTGTTGCTTCTTGAGTGTAAGGTATTGATAATCATGCAATTCTTTTGTTTTTAGTGTTTATGCAGTCAGAAAAAACTAACTGCTGTTCCTTGGCAGAGTAACAATAGGCTTCTTAGCTAAAGAGAGACAGAGGCTGGTTAGAAAGATGGTGGCTGTGGTTCAGGTGGTACAGTAGAGTGCGTAACTCACTCATTACAAGGTTGCCAGATCCTGGTTCCGTTGCCTTCGAAAGTGTCTTTGTGCAAGACACCAAACCCCAAGTTGAATGATGGTGAGGTGAAAAAACACTAAAGTGCAGACCATTTACCATTTTAAGAAAAACTTGCATTCACATGACCGTAAACTGTGCACCTTTCTGCACAACAGAGAAACAAAGTATACAAGTAAGACAATGCTTGGGCGGCCCTGCCAAAGCCCAGATTTGAACTGCATGTAACATCTGTGGAGAGACCTGAAGATAGTAGTTCAGATGCTTCCCACACAAACAGACGAAGTTTGACAGAAACTGTCAGGAAGAATTAGATAGACTGTCTAACTCCAGGTGTCCAAAGCCTGTAGAGACTTACCCAAGAAGACTCGAAGCTCTAATGGCTGCAAAAAGGGCTTCTGCAAAATATTGTTTTGAGGGTATGAATGCTTTTGTAAGTCAGAGATTTGTGTTCAGTGTCTTGAATTAAATACATTTGCAAAAATTTCTGAGCATGTTTTCATTTTACTACTGTTGGTTATTTAGTGCAGATTAATGGGGAAAATGCAAATTTTATTCATTTACAATTAAATTTACAATGGTATGAAGTGTGCAAAAGTGAAAGTATTTTAATACATTCTAAAATGACTGCATCTACACAACATTAGTATCACAAGTAAGCACAAGCACATGTGCACAAAAGCAAACACACAAATGCAGCTGCAGCTCTGACTAAAGTGGTACATTTCTGACTAGTGTCCTTGGATTGGTTTCATTATTTCCCTAGAGCAAACTAGTAAAATGAGTATTGCAGCCCATTGTTTGGCTTCATCAGGTTAATTGTGCAAGGTTTGCATAGTACATTTAATACATGATAACTAAATTCAACATGTTGTGGTTGTATGCCCCCACCAAAGCCCCTCTTCTCAGTTGTCTGGACAAATGCCTGTCTAAGATAAAGACGACTTCTCCACACTACTCTAACGTACATGATTTTTTGTTAGACACCTGTTTTATACTCTGCACTTTGCACATCTGAACCAGTCTCATCACATATATTGCACATTCAGTTAATGACTTTCTTTATTTCTCCATCTCTCCCCAGCTTCTTGGTCACACCTGCTGTATCCTTTCAGAGGAAACCAATCAGCTACAGCCTTCTCATCAATCCCAGCAGCCTCTTCTCCATCTCAGCAGAGACGGGTGAAATCAGCCTAACTCGCCCTATTGACTACGAGAGCGACCAACATCGCTACTTGCTATTGGTGCGAGCTAGCGAGGGCCTGGAGAGCATGAGCAGTGCAGCAGAGGTTTGTGACATGAGAATTCCTAGTCACATTTCCACTGCCACATTCAGTGACTGACAATGATGATAGTCCTCAGTACAACAAATTTTTGAGGTTGCAAAGTTGCCTTGTCAAATCTTACATAGTCTGTACACAATATTGCCAACAATTTTTGACATGACTTAAAAAGAAAACAACAACGTTACACATGACATGATGTCATTTGTCTTATTTTTCATGCAGTATTTCAATCTACTGTTACTTATCTCTTGGCCAAGTTGTAGTTGTAGAAAATCACAGATTACTCTGAAGCATCTGTGGGTTGAACGTACTTTCATTGATTTCTATTTGCTGTATAGATAGTAGTAGCTGTAATTTTTGCAGAGAAAAGAACTTTATTGTTAAATTTTGTAAAAATCAGTGTTACGTAGCTTGTTATGGAATGGTGCCAACTGGAATTAATGGAAAGATACATTAATATCAATTTTAAAGACAATTGCACACATGCATTTTTATATTTATGAACACTCTCTTCGGTCAAACCTAAATAGACTTGTCTGAGTGAAATGACTGCTCTGGGATTCCCAATGACTTCCTCATGTTGTCAGGAAGTGAGATAGAGTAGCAACTGACCGCTGCAGGCATTGATACATCTGGTCTGGTTTCCATCATTACTCTGGCCTCAGGCTAAAACATGTCCTGCTGAACCGATCTGTCCTCAACTGCTCCACTTTGAGCCGCTGTGGTCCACAGAGCACCAAAAGCAAGTGGAAAAAGAAAGAGAGAGAGGGGCGGAAAGTGGGTGACTGAGAGGAGGATTATTGAATTCAGTGGTGGTAAGAGAAAAAGACAGATGAGAAGAGAGAAATTGCAGGAAGTTTGTATGTACCCTTGTCTTTCTGCTTTCCTGCCCTAGCTAGCCAAGTTCCTTGGGCCCATGCCTGCCTTGTAAACCTTTCCACTTATATAGTCTGATTACTACAAAGAAATCCACTGTTAACCTTTATTATACTTCAGTGACTACACCCACAGGTGTTATTAAAATACTTAGTTTACCTCTAGTTTATGGGAGTTTGCTTGGAAGTCGCTGTTCCATACATACCCAAGAATGTGCACTATTCCTCTTGGAATGTAGCTGATACACAAATTTTGCCAAACATGCAAACATATGTAGAGGGAGATGACGAAAACCAGACCTTCATGAACACAGTATAAAACTGGTTAAGTCAGTTCAAAGTTTCTGCAATACTGATGTGGACAGGATACATGGTTTTATTCATACTACAACAGGTGCTGCAGTGTTCTAGTGCAGTGTGTTGAAACTGTGACTAAATACCAAGTTAAACCGAAGCCAATGAAGACAGAGTCATAGCAAGACTGACCATTTACTGTCACACTTCATTAACATGTCAGTGAAAATTGCAAACAAAACAATACAAATTGTCAGTATCTGTATTTTAAGTTAATATGGCATTGTACGGGACTTCAAATATGAAATGTCATCACTTTATGTAACTTGGATAATAGTTACACTGGCCACTAGCGAGTTTTTATAGCGTGTAAGTAAATGTCAACAAACTCCATTTTCAAACCTCTTACCCAATGCAGTTTTTAACAAAATATCACTATTTATATTTTCTGAACACTGTATGATGTCATAAACCGGCTCAATGGCCATGACAAAAGGACGGGAGGAGTGCTTTTCCAAAAATAACGAAATAATTTATTACAAGTGAAAGTAAGATAAACAGAGAATAACTGCAAGAATGGAGTGTGTCTTGTCGGTAATATCAGTAGTGTGGATGTGGGTGTGTGAAAATGATGTGGTGCGAGGTGTTCAAGGGTGAACTAACAAAGAAAACTAAATAAATAGTGCATGTGGCTCAGGCGATCAGAGCAGAGGGCAGAGCGCGACGACAGGTCACTGGAAGCCAGCATATATAGTGGAAGTGGAGCAGCGGGCCCAGGTGCTCCACATCTCAGTGCTTTTACCTGGCCAGTCCCAGCACCTTGGAGAGAACAGATGTCATTAACTCCTCTATTAGATATGTACACGGGGCCGTCACAATGAAATTACGGCATTGCCTCTATGATGAATTTTAGCAGATGGCAGCGGATTACATTCAGAGCATGCTCAACATGTCTGCCTTGCTTTCCAAAGAACCAGGAAGAGAAGATACAGAAGAAGTGACCTAACAGGATGTGATGTCATCAGATGAACCAGTATCCAAAAAAAATAAATAAATTCTTTTGCAAACTATTATAATCTTTAGCAATTATTAACACATTATTTAACTGAAATTGGTGAAAGTGAATTATTTTAAGGACACAGTGTGTGCAAAATGAAACAATGCCTTAGTGGCAGCACTTGCACACATTGGTTTAGTACACAGCAGTTGCATGTGAGCACAGCAGGTGGACATACCACAGGATTCCTGGTGAGTTTAGAATTCAGGGACAGTTGATGGAAACCATGTACAAATCAAGACACATTGAAAGGTCAGCAGCAAATACTTTAATTACATCTCATTTCAGTGATGAATGAAGAGTTTGGATGACTCAGAATCTCCTCACACAACCTATCTTCATATGAAGTATTATTTTTAAATTCCCTGCAGGGCCAGTGGTGTGCATGCACGGTAGATGTTGACCTACTACACACGGAGTGCTTCCAGCAATTTCCGAGCAGACTATGTAAAACAATAACAGCAACAACCTGCCCATGGCATGTGCAGCTGTGTGTGTGCAATCCCATAAGGCAGCATAATTAAGGCTTAAACCTTAAAGCCAGCACTTTGTACACACTGCAACCCCTGCCTTAACAGCAGTTTACCACCGCCACATAGAAACTATGCCGTCAGTGTCGAAGATAATGCTCATGATGCAACAATACTTGATACAATTTTTACATGAAGATGGCTGTAGTTGTTGTTTTGAATTGGAATTTAATGCTTTAACAGAAAATGAAAAAAAAAATTGTTTGTACTGCTCTCAATTCTGTCTCATACATTTTTGTCAAACATGCTTTATATGACAGCAATGAAAGTGAAAGGATTCTCATATCAGTGGAACATTGGAAACTATGATGTTGTGTAGTCTTGCCAACAATGTAAACCTTTAAAAGATGTTCTGTGTGTTCTATTTGTGCTACTTCTTCTTCTATCTGACATTGCATCACAGTCAGATACTGTAGGGCTCCAGTCCCTTTTTATGCAATTTAATGAAATCCATCTATCTATCCATTATCTATACACTGCTTAATCTTCATTATGGTGCGGGTGGGCTGGAGTTTATCCCAGCTGACTTAGGGCGAAAGCAGGGGACACCCTGGACAGGTTGCCAGTCTATCACAGAGCTACATATAGAGACAAACAATCACACTCACGCCTACAGACAATTTTGAGTTAACAGTTAACCTCAGCATGTTTTTGGACTGTGGGAGAAAGCTGGAGTACCCGGAGAAAATCCACACACACACACGCACGCACGCACGCACGCACGCACGCACCCACGCACACACACGCACGCACACACACACACACACAAACACACACAGGGAAACATGCAAACTCCATGCAGAAAGATCCTGGGAAGGCCGGGATGCGACCCGGGGATCTTCTGGCTGCAAGGCAAAAGTGCTAAACACCAAGCCACTGTGCAGCCCACTTTAAGAAAACAATTCTATCATAATAATCTATAGATAATAATCTATATAGTACTTCAAATGTTTTTACAGACATCATGCTAACACTTTATTGAAGACTATGCTAATGATAGTAGCTTCCACTCTAACATTTTAGCAAAGCAGTCGCTACTTAGAATATACATTGCCCTTCCAAGTCTCATGCAAATTCTGAAGATGTGAAGTGAAAATATTGCAAAAAAAAGTGATTTATAAGATTTACATATGTAAATAGGATGCAGTGTTAATATATATATATATATATATATATATATATATATATATATATATATATATATATATATATATATATATATATATATATATACATATATATATATATATATATATATATGGGTGTTACTGACAAACAATAACTAATAATTGCCAATTTAATGGAACCAATTTGACATAATGCATACAAATACAGTCTAAAAACAGGACTCTGAAGAAGCGAAGAACTTTAGCTGACAGTGTACAGGTTTACAGGGCTTTTCTTGACATTGCAGCATTGCATCCAAGTAGCTTACATGATGATAACATGTTTAAAAAAAACAGGTTTGACTTCCACTTACCCTGTGATGTCTCACTAAGGGGCACTCTTTCCCAGGAGTGTTGTTAATCTGGCAGTATGATTGTACCAGTCCTACTCCGGTCCTCTTTGTTCTCCAACAAACATGCACTGAGCTCTCATTCATGTCAGTTCATTAACAAACAGACTAAAGCTAAGCCAAATGCCTAGTGAGGATTACTATACAGTCTCCATCAGTGTCAATGAAATGTTATATTCATCTGCAGCGCGCCACTTTTGGTCATATGTCTAATCTGACTGTCTCTCCCTGAAGCTGCCCTCAGAAAGATAGTATATTCTGATAGCATTTTAGTTGTGTACATTCTGTTTGATTTGAGACAAGAATGCAGCTGTCCTAAGATTGGAGACATTTATCTGTACATGCAATAATGATGACTGACAGCTCAGCTGCTTATTTTTTTCCACATCCAGAAGAAGGCATCTGTTACATATTTAAATTGTTTTTATAAATAGTCCATATTAATGCTGCAAGCAGCTCATGATTGAAGGCACTCTATTTTTCTCCTGTTCTCTTATTAAAGTTGACTATGTTAGTGGTTTGAATAGCAAGGAAAAACACACAGCTAAATTGTTTTCCACAGAGGAATTCAGAAACAATGCAACTCGATGTCTTTCTCTATCTTTTCTCCCTTTTGATTTTATTCTACTTTTTTAGAAATCTGTCACCCTCTGTCAAAATAGCAAACAGAAGTGGTGTATTTGTGTGCACTAGACTCACTGAGCGTGACTTTAATTTGCAGGTAGTTTCCAAGTTTCTCCCTTCAGGAGTGATAGCTCATCGACACCATTAGTTACCTAACCAGCCTGAGACCTGCCTGCAGCTTCCCAAGTGTGTGTGTGTGTGTGTGTGTGTGTGTGTGTGTGTGTGTGTGTGTGTGTGTGTGTGTGTGTGTGTGTGTGTGTGTGCGCACGCACGTTACTGTGTGCAAGTGTTTGAGCTCATCTTGCTTTATTATGGCTGACTTCCTCTCTCTTCTCATTAGGTGTTGCTCTTCCTCTGCCTTGTACACACATGCAGGTTATCTTCATATATCTTGGCACCTTCTCGCCATTTCCTGTCATATGTGCACATAGATTTGTTCACGGTGTACATGCACACACGCAGACAAACAAAGACTGAGTGTCACTGGCAAACACAAATCACCTCAGGGAGTTGACATGGTCAGATTTTATTTCGTTGTCTATCGCTTCGAAGCTGATCTTTGCTGAAGGATTAACTGATATTACAGAATTTCATCTTACCTACCGGGACTTAATACCAGTGGTATTTACAAACCCCTCTCTCTCTCTCTCTCTCTCTCTCTCTCTCTCTCTCTCTCTGTGTGTGTGTGTGTGTGTGTGTGTGTGTGTGTGTATAGCAATGTGTTTACATAGAAGACAAGAAGTGGAGCTGAGGGTCAGGGGGGCTCTTCTGCCAGCCCACGTCTATATTTATTGCTCCTGAATGCTCCAAGCAGGCAGTCAACATCTGGTAGAAGATGCTTTGTTTGCCTTCATGTTCCTAATTAAATGAACAGCATAACAGCGTCTCAGCAAGACACACACTTTCGTTAGTTCAGGGCTTCTGAGAAATTGTGCGAGATTACATTCTCCACTGACCTACTGGAGGGACCACGGTGCTCCCCAGCAGACTGCAGTAGCTTCACCCCTGAGGAGAGGTAAATAACCCAGAGGGATCAGGGTCAGGACATTCCTGTGGAGAAGGTTGGGAGGAAGCTTGCTCTTGGTTAGGGACAGGGTTAATTTGGGTTACTCGCAGATGAAAACCACTCTGGATGCAAAGAAAACCAATTTTGGACTGCGCCGGGAGTAGTAATCCCAGATTTAAAATTTTCATAACAGCATCCCAGTGTGACTTGTAATCTGCAGCGTTTCACTTGTGATTTCCTGACAGTTTTTGCACATGCACATGCAGATACAGCAACAGCATCAGTAGAATGTATGTGAGATCATTTATGCTGAAACTTGACAATGATTTTTATTTATTTTTTTGTGATTAGAAAATATTCAAAATTTGTTCCAACATAAACTCCTTTCTTTCTAAGGTAGTTTCATGCAGAGACATGAATCTTGAGGGGAACAAAGATGTTGGGTTCCTTTGTACAACTTTCAAGATGTTTTACATTGTTAGAAGGATCCTTGAAGCAAGCTGAGTTACTGTGAAAACAGATGTGATATTCACACCTTGCCAATCACTTTTAACAAGACTTCATAGCACTGGATTTATGACTTCATATAATTGGAATTTGCATGTTTTAGTGCCACACTGATTTGAAAAGTGTGTGATGAAGGTTAGAATTGATGTAATTTGTTCACATTCTTCCTCTCTCTTTTCTTTGGCTTCCTCCCTGCCTCTTAATTCTCTCTCAGGTGCGAGTTATTATCATCGATGAAAATGACTGCGTTCCAGAGTTCCTCCAGTCGATTTACAGCAAGGATGGTGTACCAGAGACTGTGACAACAGCAACGTCATTGCTGCAAGGTGAGATATCCGGACAAATCTCAAGACCTATTTTGTGTCACATTAATACCATCTATATTTTTGTATTCATAACATATATTTGCAGGAAAACAGCACAACACAATCTTTAATCTCACAAATGAAAAAACTCCCACACAATTTTGAAAATGTTGCCAAGCATTCATGATTAAGATCATGCCTGTAAATATACCTGATGAATATAATATATAATGCACACATAATTAAGCTATTATTGAAAAAATGCTGCCTTGGAATGTTTTCTTCCAAACTTAAAGTGTAATTGTGTTCAGTTCAATTCAATTCAATTGTGAGTCCAGATTTATCCTGTTCCAAAGGGATGGGTGCATCACAGTAAGAAGAGAGCTGGATGAAGTGATGCACTCATCATGGCTAGTGCCTACTGTACAAGCCTGTGGAGGCTAGCGTTATGATCTGGGGTTGGTCAGGTCCAGGTTCAGCAACATTATGTTCCCAAAGAATGAGGTCAGCTGACTACCTAAGTATACTAAAAAATACCAGGTCTTTCCATCAGTGGATTTTTTCTTGGCATGGACATGTTCCAAGATGACAATGCCAGGATTCATGGGGCTCACATTGTGAATGAGTGATTCAGGGAGCACGTGACATAATTTTCACACATGGATTGGCCTCCACAGAGTCCAGACCTCAGCCCCATTGAGAATCTTTGGGATGTGCTGGAGAAGACTTAGCACAGTGGTCCGACTCTCTCATCATCAAAATAAGATCTTGGGAGAAAATTAATGCAACTCTGGACAGAAATAAATGCTGTGACTTTGCAGAGGCTTATCAAAATGATGTCATGGCAAATGTGTGCTGTTCTCAAAGCTAAAGACGGTCCAACGAAATATTAGAGTGTGCAAATTTTTTTTTGACAGGCAGTGTATATACCTTAAGTGGAAAATAAAACTGAAAATAAAGATAAAGAAGATGCAACTCAGTGAGTGAATGTGACCCTGTTGGGTCTAGGTGTTATGCAAATGTTTGAGAAACCCTGCTGTAGTGGCTCTCAGAACAAAATAAGAGTGGCTGAGGTTTTTCAGAATTCATGTGTTTTGACTGGTCGGGAAACGGAGTAGGTACTTGTCAGAACTGGCATGCGTGAAATCACCAGCGCTTCCATCAGTGCTGCTGCTCTAGCCTCTCCTTTCCTGTAACAACCCAATTTCCACACTGGGATCACTTAAGTTTCATCTAACGTGAAGAAATGGTAATGGTAACTGTTGCAGGTATCACAGGTATCACAGGTATCACAATCTGATCTGTCACGGTGTGACTTATCACTGAGGAACCCAATATGTATATTTATTTATTATTTTAAGTTTCAATGGTCTGTCAATACAACTGACAGTAAAGTATTTCATGCTTTCATGCTCCTTTCCTTTAAATTCACAAAGACTACTGTGGTAGCCATGCTGTTTAATATCCTAAGCTGTAATTATCGGTTCAAATGGTGTGACTGATACAGTAATATTTAATTTTAAAGCAGTTCGGGATCATTCTGTTTATAGCTCAAAACAAATGCATGCTTAAAATTTAATAACTGTTAACCTTACAGTTTTACAGGTTGACTCACTGCAGGCTGCAAATGGTATTGGGGTGCAAATGAGTATTGACAAGAACAAAATGCATGAAAATGAAACATTGTATCCAGCATGTAAATTATTAATGACTGTAGTTATGGCACCTCACTGGAAATGATCATTAGCTTTCACTGTGGGGAGAATAAAAAATAATGTTGGATTTGCATTGTATTACAAGGTCTTGCTTTTGTCACACTTGTGTGGTGTTCTTGCTGAAATGTATTACCATCATTGGTACCATATTAACCACCACCATTACCACAATTAGTCAAGTATGTTGCTCAATAATAGGAAGTAATATTTAAATGCACTTCACTTACTAATACACAACAAGTAATAGAACAGCTATTATTTGTATTAAAAAAATCTAAAATTGACTGTGCATTTGAAATTGCACATAGTAATATAATTACTTAAAATTCAGTGAGGTTGTCCAAAATACTTGCATTTATTTATTTATTTTTAGTTTTGTTTAACCCTCTTCACCATTACTCCTGTCACAATGTTATTCACTGTGGGCTCACTTTTCACTGCAAGTCCAGTATCTCTATGGGAATATAATAAAGTTGTTATGCCATTTAAAAAAAAGAGTAAATAAAAAAAGAGTACTTATTTTACAAAATAAGAAACCATACTACTGCTTACATTTTTATTCTGTCTCTATAATTGTCTTGTATCAGCTCTGTACTAACACAGTGTTTGGCCCAGCTCAGTCAAAAAGTTGCTTTATTTTTTTTCATGCGACTGTTGGTCACATATGAGTTAATCACTGCTTAATGGTCACACTGAGAAGCACCTTTTTTCTTCACTTTTAGAGAATCTGATGCAAACTTTGTTTTTGGTGAATTTCTTCAATAAGACAAGGTTAAAGGGGGATTTTGATAAAATATCACAATCTAAAGCTTAGATTTAGCAAACTACTTGAAACTGTGGTTGCAGTGTTTTATTATTTGCTCTGTTATCTTTCTTAAGTTTTTCCATAGCAATTCATATTCATATTTGGCTGGGTTCACCAAAAATAGCTCACTCCGGTTAGCCTCTTTGTCATTTTGAGAGAAGGGAAGTTTCCTTATGTGATGGTTGTCTTTAGTAGATATATCCGATTTTTTTTTTTATTTTCTCTTTCTCTCTGTCTCTCTCTCTTTTTTTTTTTTTAGAGCAGAAAGGCTCAGACTAAACCTTCAACCCTGTCTAAAACAACTTTTCCTTAAGGGTATCTCTTTACATTGCTCATTCAGCTTTCCCTCAAATACTCCAAGAGCATCATGCTACCAACATGCCTCACTGTTGGGCTAATGTTGGGCAGGTGGTGAGCAGTGGCTGGTTTCCACCAGATGTGATACTCAGAGCTGAGGCCAACCAATTTAATACTGGCTTTATCGGATCAGAGAATCTTATTCTTACAAGTTCTAAGGTCTAAGATACCTTCAGTGATTTCATTTTTCTAAACTCTTAAGTGGTCTTTTATGTCTTACACTGTCTTACACTGAAGAAAGGCTTTCTTCTGGCCAGTCTGCCATCAGGTGCTGCACTGGCACTTGTCCTTCTACTATCTCCGCACAGGATCTGTGGATATTAGCCAGAGTAACTGTTGGGTTCTTGGTCACTTCTGTTACCAAGGCTCTTCTCCCTTGTTTGTGCAATCTGGCTGGGTGCACAGTGTGTATATATATATATATATATATATATATATATATATATATATATATATATATATATATATATATATATATATATATATATACATATATATATATATAGTACTTTGCCAATGTTGTAATTGAGAGAGTAAGAGAGTTTTACAATGACGTTTTTAAGATGAGTGTTTTACATTGTACCATATTACAGTACACAGTAGCATTTAAGACATGACAAATACGTATTATATTAGAATTAAATACTGAAAAACATCTGTGCCAACTGAAGCAATTATCAGACAGCTCTCACCAGGATCACAACATGCATAAAATGAAAAGATATGTTGCACTGCATGATGGATACTTCATCAACAGAGATTGTGTGCACATAGACGTCTATGTTTTAAAATTTGCAAGCAAACTTAGAAAGATACATAATTGGAGGAGGCTCTGGGGAGCTTCCTTCAGAAAACAAATGTAAAAACAATGCTCTTGAATTTTTACACCACCTAACCTCTTGGATTGAGTCAGAAACAGTCACCTGGGAATAGTGAGAGAGTGTCAGGGCGACAGAGAAGGAGACACTGCAACCACAGTAAGTCACTCTATTTTCTCAGTAAGTGTGAGAGGAGACAGAGGGAGGTTTGCTGCTGCCAGAGGACCTGTTGACTGAGATTATTGTGAGCAGCATGCATGGGAAAAAATAGTACTATTTGTGGATATTCTTGCTTTCCCGCTGATTGATTTGAATAACTTGGTGTTGCACGGTGCTGCTGCTGCTGCGCTGTGCTGCCTACTCTGTCATGTCTATACGTGCACTGTCAGGGTCCTCTTTTTGTGATGCGGCATCATCAGTCCTGAATTTGTTTTCCACTGCGTGAGACAATGGATGCATAGAATGAGAATAGTATTTACTGCAAGACCTGGCAGTTCTATTAATAGCCACATTACTCTTAAAAAGCCAACTCTGATTAGGTTTCTATGTGAGTGTTTCATCTCCACCCCAAAATCCTGTCTGATCAGCAAACTGACTTTAGCTGGATGGAAAAGCAATGCTAATGACAACTATTAAATCAGTTTGGCACTTTGTCGAGAGTATTATCCTACCTTGAGCTAATTTAAAGCTTTGGTGGAGTCAGTGGGTCAAGCAGGCTCATTCACCATATGCTGATGACTGACACACTGTAATTGACAGTCAAAGTATGGTGTGGCAAACAGTCAGCAACAAGTTTGATTTAACCACCTCAAAAGGCTTTCCAAGAATGTGTGATTTTTCTTAACCCTTGTGGTTGTTGTGGGCTGTACAGTGGTTAGCACTTTCGCCTTGCAGCTAGAAGATTCCCAGTTCGTGTCTCGGGATCTTTCTGCATGGAATTTGCATGTTCTCCCTATGCATGCATGGGTTTTCTCCGGGTTCTCCGGCTTCCTCCCACAGTCCAAAAACAAGTGTGTGTGTGTGATCTATTCATTAAAAAATGTAATTTTTCAGTGCAAGTCAGTCGAACAGCACTAGATGAGTAGAACCACAGTAACCAGATTCTGTGCAGTACCTTTGGTTATCTAATGCAATGCAAGAATCTCCTGAATTAACAATAGAACTGTGAATAAATGCTAGTATGTGAGAGAGTGAATGTAGAAGAAAGTAAGAGTGAAGGTGCATAGTGTGGGAGGCACAGCAGGTCCTCTACTTGCTGCCATCAACAGGTGCACCAAGGGAGGCGAGAAGTTTCCCTGCAGTGCTGCAGTGCGTGTGCCCACCCATGTGCATGCATGTTTCTATATTTTGAGCGGGTGGGGTGGTGGTTGTCAGTGAATGTTTGTGTTTCTTGAACAGGATGCACATGTCAGTTATGATACCGACACCATCTATGTATCCCTAAAACCATTTGAGAGTTTTTTGTTTTCAAATGGAAAATTGGGCAGTTAGCTTTCAAATGTAACGATTTTTAAAAGTGGCTCAAGCAAGGTGTATCCTTGCCAAAAATACCTCATAACAAAATGTGAATGCCCAAATGTGTTATGGATAATTATACTCATGAGTACATCTGAGTACATATAAACTGAACACCCCAACGCCCAGAAAAAAAAAAAAGAAAAAAAAAATTCCCTCACTTAATTAAACAAGTTAAAAGGAATATTATTGAATTAAATGAGCAGGGAGAAATCGGCATCCAGCATCGTTTTTGCTAAATCGTGTGTTAGTAATCCCATAATCAGTTCCATCGTGAGAGTGGAAAAATGTGTACTTCGCCAAGTTGAAAAAAATACAATACCAAGCAAGCCAATTATCTTGCTTTCCATGGAGTTCTGAGGATCCTGCAGTTTCCATCTTCAGTACAAAATCATTATATCCCAGAAAGACATGGGGGATGCAGCCAGAAATGTACAGTGCCCCGCTACCCCCTCTCCATGTAGCAATGCCAGCACAGCAATGCTGATTCAAGATTATAGCAGGACTTACTGACAAATAAATGCACAACTGGTACTCTGAAGAGTAGAAATCTGTACTTAGTGAATTAAATATTGACTCCTGAGACTCATGTGGCATGTGTTTGGCTACTGCATGCAGTTGGATTCTGGAATGACACTAGTATTGCGGTTCATTTTCTACACATCATCACTGGATCAGAGGTTGTTCATCACTTCCAAAGCTGCATTTCAGTTGCAGTTCAAAAAAATGTCAGTCCTTGTAACCAGGGCTGTAGTGCAGGATAAACTAACATGAATTCAACTTCCAAGGCCGACATAAATCTAAATCACACGCTTTACAAACACCATAGTAAGTAATATAAAAAGAGTGGACAATTCTGGACAAAAAATTGCAATTTCCACACCTGATTCAATGCATTTTCAGTTGTAGATCACAGCATTTCCCCAGGCAAAGTAGGTAGAAAGGTAAGATGACATGATACAAACTGAGAAGATATTTTTTTGCAGGTGTAAACCAAAGCTTGGGACAATTCAATGATAAAATATGAAACATCCATCCTACTTACTGTGATGGCAATGCAGTATATAATAGTATTCTTTTCTTCTGTCCTTCAGGTAAATTCTAGCACATCTATTAGCATATGAAAGACCTCTGAATGAATAGCACAGTTTGGGAAATTTAGTGCCATATTAAAAGGTTTTCGCACTCACTATACATGTGTTTCAGATTTTTCAGTTCAGTCGATCTGAGTTAGTTTGAATCATTGTGGCTGTGGGATTAGTAACCTCTGTGTTTTTTTTTTTTGTTTTTTTTTTTAAAGAATTGGTAGATCTACAGTAATATGAACTTTCTGTAATGCCAGGGAACTGCATGCAGAATGATCATACTACCCAACCCAGCCACTATGTGACAGTTTATGACATAGATGTTAACAGAAGAAAAAAAAAAAAAAAATATATATATATATATATATATATATATATATATATAAAAAATTTTTTTTTTTTTTTTAAAGCAAAGGAATCAAGAGATGGAAGCATGAAGTTGGATTAAATGTTCTATAGAGAGTTCCGGTGACTGTTCTGCACCATCCAGTCAATCCATGGGCCACATCAGATTCTAGAGGCTGGCAGCAGACCTCACATCACATTCACAGCAACTGATATATTAATAGATTAATAACTTGTTTTTTTCTGCAACTGGATCCTGAATATCATGAAAGTGATAGAAGAGCTGCAATATTATTTATAGTTTGTGATGTATTAAGGACAATCCCTGTAGTCCCTTGGTGATGTGCATTTGTCTCACCATGGTTCCCGAATGATCTTGCCTAAATTTGGCCATATACCTTCATAGCTTACAGGCTGGGAGACCGCTTTCTTAACATTTTATGATAATTATGTGAATTAATTTTGGTCTGATGAGACCAAAATCAAGGTTCATCAGGCTAGATGCCATGCTTGGCAGACACCGCAAACACAGCATATCAAAATTAACACATCACCCCCAATGTAAAGCATAGTAGTGGCAGCATCATGATTTGGGGATGCTTCTTGGCAGCAGAGTGGCTTCTAAAGGTAGAGGGTAAAATAAATGCTGCAAAGTGTAGGGAAAAACTGAAGGACAACCTGATGCAATCTGCAGGAGAACTGTGACTTCGGTATAGATGTGTTTTCCAGCAAGACAATGACCTGAAGGACACAGCCAAAGCTACACAGAAATGGTTTAAAGACAACAAGCACATGTTCTGGAGAGGCCAAGACAGAGCCAGATCTCGATCCAATTGGGAAGTTGTGGCTGGACTTAAAAAGGGGTGTCATTTATGATCCCTGTGCAACCTCATAGAGCTTGAGCAGTTTTGCAAAGAAGACTAGGGTAAAATTGCAGTGTCCAAATGCTAATTGCTGTCATTGCAGTCAAAGGTGCATCTACTAAATACTGACTTGATGGGGATGAATACTTTGGCAATCACTTGTTTTACATTTTATGTTTTAAGTTCAATGACTTTGTGTAAAAGAAAGTAGGGTAAGTAGGAGTATTTTCTTTTTTTGTAAGTTCTTGCCAAACAAGCCAGTTATATTGACCAGAATTAAATGTTCAACAGCAATAAATAAAGGAAAACTTCCAAGAGAGATGAATATTTTTGTCGGTACAGCAGTTCAACTTTACCATTGCGATTTAAGACAAAGCAAACTGTTTGTTTAGTTTTTTTGATTAATGAATTTATTTGTTTATTCTAGTTGAGTTTAGTGTTTGTTCACGATGATGGAACACAGCCCACAAACATTGAACTTATTGCCACTGCCCTTGGAAAAATCAATTAATCTAATATATTCCAAATAAAATAGGACTGATTTAATGACTCATGTGAATAAACACTGACAAAGTTTATAAAAGTTCTTTTAATAAACTGTGATATTTCATTTCACAGGCATTTTGCTAATTTAACTTGCTTCAAACTATTAATTTGAGGCTTGTTAGTGTCCCACAAGGTTTTTATGGCTATAGAGAATTATCGTTTGGTAGTTGAAGCAAACAGTGGCAAATTTCTGTGTGCGTTTGTGTGTGTGCGTGCATCTATTATTCATGTGTGTGTGTGTATTTGTGTGTGTGTGTTTATGGGCACATGAGCCGAATGCAATGTAAGGTGTATTAGGGAATCAAGCTTTTGATGGTGAAATGTTCTTGTTAGTGTAAAATATGCTTATTCAAATCCCTGGTGGTCTTTTCAGTTTTAGCAAAGCAATCAATTTGTGGCCAAGTGAGTCTTGGCTCCATGGATTCATGCAGAAGCAAAAAATGTTGCAAAATGACAGTCCTTTCAATACATGCTGTGCAAATAACACTTACTCGGCTTGTGCTACACAGCTGAACATTTATGGCAGTGGGAGCACCACTTCCTTTTCCATCGTCACTTTGCCTACATTAGAACTGCATTAGAACTGAATAGATGTCCTGTGCTCATGTTGAATTCATTTGTTTAAATACAAGAAACGAGCAACACAAGGGTCTACAAGAATTAGACATCTGAGTAGACACTGTAAATGTGTTATTTTCCCTCCAACCTTATCTCCAAAGTACTGTGTTCCTGTACAACTAAATTGCATGCTCTCTCTCTCTCTCTCTCTCTCTCTCTCTCTCTCTCTCTCTCTCTCTCTCTCTCTCTCTCTCTCTCTCTCTCTCTCTCTATATATATATATATATATATATATATATATATATATACACCTTCACAGCAGAGTGCTGCACTGTGTCAGGTACTCGTGAGTACCAAGATAAACTACAGATAACTATCTTGCTCAGTATCTACTCTTTGATATGTTAATACGACGTTGATGTCGCGAGAGCGCGGCCTTGAAAGTGACGTCACGTCAAGCATCCAGGCACCAGGTCAGAGAGTCAGTGGAGTGTCGTCTTGGAAAATAGGGCAGCGACTTACCAGAGAAAAGTTGAAAGCTTAAGATAACTCATAATAGATTTTACAAGTTTAATGAACATTCGCAAAATATTGATGCCCAGTGAACGTTACGTAACATATCGTTAGCTTTAGTTAATTGGAGCCGGTGCCAACTCAGTGTCGCTAACGTGAGTAAACTAATTGATAGCATTAAGCTAATATCTACACGTACTGATGTAACTGCTCACTGCAGTTAAAACAAGAATCTGTGTCCATGGGATGGGAGCCCTTGCTGCCATCTGATTTTCATGTAATTTACACCAATTTAGGGAAATACTCATAAGTTCTCTAGCCACGGTTGCTCCTGCAGAATTTTACTTGTAAAGCTGCCATGCTGCAGTGTCCGTAAAAGATTGTCATTTTGAAATTCTGTTGTACAGTGTTTACTTCTTGAGACCTTGCTACCTATTATATTAAAACGAGTAGTTACATGGAAGCTTCTGAAGAATGTTAACTCTTAAGCCAACCCTCTTCTGGAATGAGTTGTCCACAGCTGCTCCAACAACAACTACAAAACAAAAAGAAAAATCAAGCCAAACCTGTAGCTCTCAAGGTCATTTTCCTTTTAATCTCCACTCCTCATGCTCCATCTAAAAAAATATCTTTTGCAATTTCATTTATTTTTGATTTATATTTACTTGTACAATCCAAGCACTGATGGATGGCAGGTTTGTTGACTGATTAAGCTCCTTTAAGCATTCCTTTGTGTAGAGGTTGAACAAACACACAGCATTTTGTTGTTGTTATATTACCAACCAGTTTTACAGACAGTGTGGTTATTTTGACTTTATCACCAGCACAATGGTGGTCAGAGAGCATTACACATGAATCAGTCTTGGTCTACACTTTAAAATAAAAACGATCTTTGGGGCTCCATTGATGTCTCTGTTTATGACAGACCTTCTAACTTCTCTTTTCCACTCACCCTCCATATCTTGTCTTCTTTAGTGTCGGCCAATGACTGTGACTCAGAAGAGAATGCGGAGTTGACCTATTACACCCTGAGCCCAGACTTCACTATTTCCCCTCATGGCACCATCTTCCCTGCGGGACCTCTGGACTACGAGCGACCTAATCATCTGTATGAGTTTGTCGTGATGGCTATTGACAAGGGCGAGGTGCCTCGCACAGGCACAACTACAGTACGGATTAGAATGGCTAATGTCAATGACGAGACACCTGAGTTCTCCCAACATACGTAAGTAAGAGTGGTGCTTCTTAACCCTTGATCCCTGAGGAGTTGTTCAGTAAAATACAAAATCAATAGAATGCTACAAAACATAGGGTAAACTTTATATTTAACTACACTATCTTTCAAAAGTTTGAGGTCGATTAGAAATGTCCATATTTTTGAAAGAGAGGCTTTTTTTTTCAATTAAAATAACATTTAATTAATCAGAAATACAATCAAGACATTGTTAATGTGGTAAACGACTATTCAAGCTGGAAACAGCAGATTTTTAATGGAATATCTACATAGGGGTACAGAGGCCCATTTCCAGCAAACATCACTCCTGTGTTCTAATGCTACATTGTGTTAGCTAAATTTGTTGAAAGGCTAATTGATGATTAGAAAACCCTTATGCAATTATGTTAGCACATGAATAAAAGTGAGTTTTCATGGAAAACATGAAATTGCCTGGGTGACCCCAAACTTTTGAACAGTAGTGTATATTTTTACCTAAAATACTGCCGTGAACTCCTCTTACCATGTGTCTAATTATTCCCTGCCACTGACAGTGAAACAGGAGAGGCTGACAGTTTTCTGGTGATATGCAGATATGAAGCAGCAGTATCACGATGTACTGTTCTCTGTGTTGCTACAGGCAAACATTCTGCTTCAGTGTCTCTAGGTTACGTTGTTTCGGGTGTCAGGGTGATCCAATTCTGTAAATACACAGACATTTTGGATGCATAAATACCATTCACATTTTGACACTCACATGAACTGCTGCACACAGCTGGCTTTTGTGATGTAGTGTGAGGAAATAAGCACAAGGTTTCTTAGGTTGCTAAGTTTTTAACCTATAATTGGTGGTGCAGCTGGTGGTGTTCCTTGATTCTGCTATCAAGGAATTTGTGATTTATCAAGAAAAAGTCCTATACACTCTCAGATTCGATCCTTTCAAATGTGAAGATTTGCTTATTTTCCCTTCCCTTTTTATATAACTGTAAAGTGGACATTTTGGGGTTTTAAGCAGTTGTCAGATGAAACAAGTCATTTCTCTGAACCCCATCATTACCTCCTGGAAACTGCACATGGTCTTTATCTGACATTTTGTAGACTGAGCAATTATTTAACTGATTAAATGAAAATGGACCAGTTAACTGATTTATAATGAACTGATTTATCAGATGCAGTTCTAGTACAACTTTGGGGAACTGGAATAAAGTGTTGAAGTTGTTGTGCTCTTTGTCTTTGTCATGCTCACTCTCCTTTTGATTATGTCACTGGTCCTCTATTTCTTTTTTTCTCTGTATTTACACAAGATGCCACATGTGGTCACAATAGATAAAAGCTTAAATGGACTCAAGACCTGTAGACTCAGACCTTTGCTGACTGCCTTTCCACCTGAGTGATGATCAGACAAACATGAGCTATACTGTAAAAAATAAATAAATAGATTAATAAATCAAATCACAGTAAAATTCCAGCAGCTGTGGTTGCCAGAAAAACATTTTCTTCTTTTTCTTAAAAAACTGTGTATTACTGTACAAAAAAAGTATTAATCTTTTAAAAAAAAAAAAGTTTTACTTGAAAATTTACATGAAAATACCAAAATAAAGTTTGTGTGACCTCTTATAAATATTACAGCATTTTTCCATTATCAGCACAATAGTTGGTGTATTTAACATGTAATATGTGTATTTTTAGCAATGAATATTATTTAACAATGCAACAATTACAGTTCTAGCTGTCATGAATATTAAACCATATGTCCATTATTAACACAAAAGTATATGAATTTGACAGGTACAAATTGTATTTTTTACAAGAAGTAAGTGCAAAAATCAGCTTTTTACTTGATATGAATATTATAGCATATTTCCGTTATCAGTACATACATTTCTTCCCAAGAAATAAATGCAAACATTACAGTATTGATGTTGTACATATTACAGAATGTTTTCATTTAATAACTGCAACAGTAGGGAAATGTATTTTTTAAAAAATACAGTTTTCTCCTGATTAACTTTCACAGTGATTCAGTGTTATATAAACTATATCAAACTGTTTTAAAGTTTACAGATTGTTAAGGTTTGACAGTTCTTCACCGTAAAATTTACAAACACTTTTTACAGTGTAGATTTCAACATATTCCTCTGTCCCCTGGCAGTAATTCTTCTCCAGTGCTTAGGCATCTTGATTATGTTCCTTGGTTGTTTACATCATTCTGCAGTGATTTTAAATGGAAAATGTTTAATACAATTCACTGTAAAATGTCTATTCAGTTGTCAAAAATTCTTAGGTGTTTCATGTCATAAGATCTCATAAAATCAGCCAGTGGCCTTTCTATCTCTGTGTACCAGTGTGTAAGTGAGACATATAAAGTACACAAAACACATCAAATACAGGCAAACAACACTGGCTCACTTCAAACTTGACAGAGAGAGAGTTTGACTGTCCTGCCTTTTCAGGTTAGCACCTCACAGCTGCTTTCAATTCTGCATCGCAGCTGCCGTCAACACCCTCCCCTCTCGCCTCCCCCTTTGCTGCTGTGGTGCCTGCATCTTTTAATTGGTTGATTTTCTGGCAGAGAGCTGGGAAGATTGGTGAGGCAGGGTCAATCAGCCATGCCCACCAGCACCCTCAGGAGGCCCTGAGCCTGAACCATGTGCGTATGCTCGTGTGTGTGTGTGCGTGTGTGTGTGTGTGTGTGTGTGTGTGTGTATTCAGTAAATGAGAAGGGCCCAGCAAAGGGGTGTGTTGGTATGGACAGAGTGATGTAGTTATAAAGTGCATTCATGCGTTGTGCATCTGATATGCATGTGTTTGTGTTGTTTATAGAGGAGGAGGATTAGTGTGTGTGTGCATGTTCGTGTGTGTGTTGCCATGTATTGATTTACTGTCAGCGACAGCAGAATAATCAGTCAGTAGTTCTTCTATCCCTCTACTGCAGCTGCCCACAAAACAGTACTTGACAATCTATGATGTATCATTCAAGCACACATCCAAGAGTCATCCATGCAGAGATATACACATTCATACATTAAAATACGCACACGAGGGCAGAAATGAGCGAACACATCTGCGATATCTTTGATGAGACAAATACAGTTCCAGTAGATAACATTTATAAAGACAAAATTCATTGATGTATGCTGTGTTAACCTCTTTGTTTGTGACAAAGATTTTGCATGTGAATTGAGTCAGTGCATGTGAGAGAAGAAAAAGAGAACAAAGAAAAGAGAGAGGTCATTAAATATATCATTATCCAGCCAGAAAATGTGGCCTGTTCGTATCGATTCTTGGAGTTGCAAGCGTGCGATAATGAGTGTCCATGTGTGCGGTTGTGTATTTTGCCAGTGCAGGGCATCTGTGGACTTCAGGTCTAAAAATTATGCTGTTATACTGCTATTTTGATCTTTTGAAAATTGTCCAGGGTGTTGATTTTTGTTATTGACTATCAGTGCAAAAATAAAAACAAGGAGATAGAAAAGACATTTATTAGTTTTTTTTTTCTTGTTTCCAAGAGTTACACACTCTAACTCATATATTCCTCTTCACTGCATGACTCTCACTTCCTGGTGAGTGACAGACTGGCCACCTTTCATTTATGTCTTGTCACTTCACCACAAGAACCCTGTTATTGTACCTACCATTACCTGGCTGTTGCCATGGAAACCACCCTGAGTGGGTTTCTGCACTGTTATTGCATTTGTGTCTGTATGTGTGCGTATGACCCCAGTGATTCAAAGATAACTTGTATCACATCAATGCACCTTTAAATTAATTTAAACTTTTAGAGGCATGCTCTCAGGTAGACTTGAGCTAATGGCAGCGGTAAAAAGTTGTTGCTGGACACACTAATTAATAACAGTATGTGCTATACATTTTGTCCTGAAAAACAAATGGTTGAATATGATAATAAAATAAAAGTCCATTTCATCACTGCAGCACTGTGACAATGTCTCAGATTATAGTGAAAACCATATGAGACAAAGCACATTATGAATGTATGCACAGTTACCAATTGCACAACAGAATTCAACATGACAGCATCAGCAAGGATTATTTGAGTTATAAAGATGTGATATCTTGTAGGCAGCACAAACATTTAATTGAACCACTCTGTTTACCGTAGAATGGGACTGTGCTGACCCATAGCTGAAAGACCGATTTCAAGTGCATAAACCAGCAACCTGACTTATTATCATCACAGTGGCTAAAAAGAAAACACATGGGACATGCTTTAACGCACACAGTTGATGTCCTCATTTTATGAACGGCTAATGATCATTTTTAAAGAAACGTGTACTCATCAGTCACAGAAAAACAAGCTGCATGTTTTTGTGATTATTTGCAAAAGGGGTCTGTCATGGCCACGGTGTTCAGGTCTTAAGTTTGCTCTCATTTGCACGTTGTAACACATTGCTCACTGATTCCCACTTTTTCCCATCTGCTGCCACTATCCACTCACCCCTTTCTTCCTGAAATCTGATACATTTTTTTCACCTTGGCATCTTGCCATTATAGCACAGCAAGAAACATGGCACAGCAAACTGCCACAGCACTAAAAATTAATTCTTTTTTTTCTTTTATATAAAATAATGTTATTCATGTTTTAAGGTAGCATAGCATAGCAACAGATAGAAGTGATTTCAGGTGTATGTTGCAGGGAACAAGCTGTGTTTACTATGATTGTCAGACTAAGTGATAGTTAAAAAGTATAAGGATGGCATTTATAAGGGTGGCGTTTCTGGAAATTAGCAGTAATTCATAGAAATAAATGGTTGTGGAAACACTAGGTTCTTGGGTTTTCTGAGAATATTAATTATTAACCACATGTCAAAATCACTTATATACATTCAGTTGTGAACAAGGTTTGGTGTTTTGGGGGTTAAATGCCTCACCTTCTCTCCTCCAAACATATTTCTGGTCATTGTGGCCAAATAACTACATTTTTCTGACTACATCTGACCACATAGGTTTCCTCCAGGAGGCGTTTTCTTTGTCCGTGTGATCAGCAGCCAACACTAGTCGACCCTTAAGGAGCTGTGAAAGATGTAAAACAAACTTGACTGTAGATGCCAACACTTGTGCTACAGCAGCTTCTAATTTGTTGCAGACTTGCTTTTTGGTGATTGTTGGTGGACTCTTGATTATTCTGACCAATTGTCTCTCAGCAGTGGGTGGCAGCTTGTGTTTTCTTTCTGACTGTAGCAGTGACACAACTGTGCCATGCACTTTATACTTACAGATGTTTGCACAGTTGATTTTGGAATCTGTAGCTGCTTTGAAAGAGCTCCAAGTGACTTTCCTGATTTTAACAAATCAGAGCTTTTTTTTAACCCTCCTATTATCCTTGAGCTGAATTTGACCCCATTCGGTGTTTATCATTCAAAAAAATTATAGTTTACTTTTTTTTGCTTCATATTTCACTACATTTCCTAATTTGATGGGGACAACTGATTAAGCATAAAATGATCATGATATTTTTTTTCCCTCACACCAGGGGCCTCTCTGTAATCCGTAACCTAAAAGTCTTCAGACAAAGGATGTGATACAAACAAAAAATGAGGTGTTAAAAAAAACATTTTGCATGAAAAACAGCCTTATGAGCAATCTAGTGCTGTAGATTCATATGAAAATTTGTGAAAATCGTGTTGGGGTGGACCCTGATTTTGAGGCATTCTCATCTGATGAGCGTTGACCCTCCTGTTGTCTCTCAACCATCAGCAGACACGGCCCCTTCCCAAAATGGAAAGCTAATATGGTTCCTTACTCCACTTCAACAGCAGGGTAGACTTAGCACTGCTAATATATTAACCAGATATGCCATATCAGCCATGCTGAAGACATCAAGCCATCCTTAGAGCTCTTCACTACACCATCGATTGAATATATTGTACTTGGGATGACAAATTTAGAGGGGAAGCGTGTGTAAGAGGACAGCTGGAATGACTTGGATGTAGTTGGCTTGGAAGCCTACACTGGCTTGCTCATTTTTGCAGGAGTTTGCAGTTCAAAACGTGAAGCAACAGCAAGTCTATGGAACGCTGACACTGGAAGGGTAATATTTCCAGCCACCATGTCTCTGAAGACATTCCAAATTTTGTCGCATGTCATTCAAGATATACTGACTCTAAAACTGAAAATCTGACCTGATGGTGGTACTACAGGAAAGGTCATATCATCACCAAAACCAGTAGGGTTCGTATTCGTGTGGGCATTAATGTTATCAGTGAATTTGAGAAGATTTGTATGAAAACTTTTCAAGATGCATTAATTCTAATTTAAGTTTGGCCTGATGGTGGGACTAGAATACATGTCAACTGACTGATAAGTTTCATTATCAAGGGGTTATTTATGTATTCAATAAATAAAGGACTTGATCAACAATTTTATGTAAAGCATTTACATAGGAGGCAAATATCCCTGGGGTCAGATTGACTCCAAGGGTAAAATGTGTTTGTACTATTTGAGGATAATAGGAGGGTTAAGATCTGGACAGGTGGCAATCTCTATAGCTATCCTTGTTTGTATGAATGAACCATATCAAACTGAATGGTTTACCCAGATTTCTTTATTTATGCAAGGTGCCTCCAACATCTATACTGTAAGTCTCGTTTGTTCTCATTTTTAATGTTGGGATCAATTGGTCTTAGAGCTATTTGGACATGGAATAAAGACATAGAACAAAAAGAACAATCTTGGACAGTACAAAGGCTGCCATTTCTATCACTTATTTATTATTTTTACAACAGAAGAATGTAACTGAAATCCCAACTGCAAGACTTACATCTCAAATATGGGAAACGTGTCCACCTAATATACAGATATAAATCATTCCATTTTAATGCTATTTTATCAAGGGCATTACTAAAGATTAGTACAGTGAAGGTATATGTATGTTTGGGCATTTTAAAAAGCACAGTGATCTGCAATTCATTGAAGACTGTCTGTCTGCAGAACTTTTTTTTTTTTTTAAGTTATTGTCAGTTTAGCGAGTTTGTTTGATTACAGCAGGGTGGAAAACATCCCTTTTGAGGATTTCTAGACAGGACTATGTTTTCCTTCCTTCAGAATGTCTGTTTTCCATTCTTTGCACCAAATTCATGGGCCTCATATTAAATCAAGCTCCCAATGCAAAGGTGAAATAGTACAGATATGGACTATGCCTTTGGAGGCTATGAATTGGAACTGTTTTGCACTAGCTCAAAAATATTCTCCTACAGTTGACACATCAGCTTTCCGCAGAATCTTCAGTCTCACAGGTCAATACGAGGGACATTCATTTCATCAGAGTAGTTCTAATTGCACCTGATAAATATGCTGCCATTTGCTGGAAAAGTGAAGACCCGTGACTGTCAAAGGCAGGGTTTTAGTGTCCTACATGTGGTGTTACAGTTGGTGACCAAATAAATATCAAAGGACATGGGAGTTAATAAATTAGATGCCACAAGTGAGTGTTCACTGACTGATGTTATTCTTTAATATGAAGTTACTCTAATCAGGAAAATCACTGATACAATTGCAGTTTATCTCGTATTCATGCTTGTTTGTTTGTTTTTTTTTTTCTTATTCAAATTTTTCTTTGTAATGACATATCGATGTCTCTGTCTGGTGCCATCTCTTTATTACTTTTGTTCAGGCATCACCTGTTATTGTTCTGGGAGACTTCTTCCAAATTAGATTTCTCTTATACAAACGTGTTTCTCCTCATTCGTTTTTTTTTTTAATTCCCTGTATTGAATTGGTAAGATGAATGATACAATCTATACAGTGCAAGAATAGTGGTCCCATGCAATTAAGGTCATGTAGACTTCAAAACAGACATTCACAGCAGGTGTCCAGCAATGAAGTGTTCCTGCTTAGTTCAGCACTAAGACATAGTAGCCAGTTCTTCTGACATGCAGTAGATATTCTATGATTTTTGATAAAATACAAATATGAGAGGAACCTATTATGGGCTTTGTCTACCTTAGCTTTGTTTGTTTCTCATCCATGGCCATTTTAAAATGCAGTACTGCAGTATACTGACAACAGTCTCAAACACAGACTTAGACAGCCAAATCTTCGGAGCCAAGTCATGCGCTTTCCATATCATTATTCGTTTTCAGAATAGATTTGTGATCAGAGTGCAGGTCAGCCACCCTGGAGTGCTCCTAGAGCAGAAAGAGTTAAGAGCCCAACAGTGACCGCTTAGCAGTGCTGGAGCTTAAATTCCTGACCTTCTGATCAATAGCCCAAAGCTCTAGCTCTGAGCCACCACAAGTCCTAATATTACTGGCAGTCTAGTATTGCAACATTTCTTTTATATTTGATTAAGTAGACACTAGTTGTTGAAGTATTTCCTTTACCTGTTTACGTGTTTAACATTTGCCTGTGGTTTCAGAAACCAAAGTGCAATTCTCCTTTGACTGCAAATTATCACTCTTGTCTTGCATCACTGCTGATCATCCGTATTTTCACTTGTATGCTATTGTTGTGTTTTTTGTCTTTTCCTCTTTTCATTCTATTTCTTATTCTTATATTACTTGTTCCACACACACACACACACACGCACACACACACACACACACACACACACACATATATATATATATATATATATATATATATATATATATATATATATATATATCCCCATTTCTTTTATTTTTGTTGATTATCTGTAATTTCTTTTTCTACTTAATTTCTTACATTATTGTTGCACTGCCAGCTCTGTGTGCCTTTCTAATTTCCCCCGGGGGACAAATAAAATTTTCTGAATCTGATCAGAGAGAGAAGCCCCATCCAGCAAAGACTTAAGTTGAGCATGAACCCAGACACATGCCTGATCCAACACAGAGCTGTGAAAAAATATTGTAATTGTAAATTTACATATATGCACTACCGTTCAAAAGTTTGAGGTCAATTAGAAATGTACAAATTTTTGAAAGAAAAGCAGTTCTTTTTCAATGAAGATAACATTTAATTAATCAGAAATAGAGTCAAGACATTGTTAATGTGGTAAATGACTATTCTAGCTGGAAACCGATGATTTTTAATGGAATATCTATATGGGAGTACAAAGACCCATTTCCAGCAACCATCACTCCTGTGTTCTAATGGTGCATTATGTTAGCTAATGGTGTTGAAAGGCTAACTGATGATTAGAAAACCCTTGTGCAATTATGTTAACACATGAATAAAAGTGTGGGTTTTCATGGAAAACATGAAATTGTCTGGTGACCCCAAACTTTAGAACAGTAGTTCAAATTACCAGGTGTCTCTGTGTTCAGTGCAAATACTGGTTTCTAAATTTAGCTGCAAGCAGCAATTTATGGATCCAAACATTTTAAAGCTGCTCAGTTGCCCAGAATTAAAGTGAGCAGCAACAAAGTCACTTCTTTTAATTTATCTCTGTTTTAATGAAAAACTAAAAGTAACAGCTTTCATTCTTTACACTCTATTTTCACGAGCCAACTCACATTCAGTGACAAAGAAAGGAGACCGGGGCAGGTAAGTTACCGATTGTGTGTATCAGTAGTGCTGGTGGTGAGTGATATGTGTGTACATGTCAGTGACCAACAAATGAAAAAGCAAACCATAGGCAAGAGATGTGTATCCCAGGAGAGTGAGAGGCAGAATGGCTAGAGCTCTTAGAGCTTATGTAATGCGTGGAGAATCCTACACAGATGCCCCCAGATCAGCCTAACAACACTGCCTGCAGGCTCCTGCAGGACGAACCAGCTGAGAAAGTAAGAAGGGGAGGAGTCATAACACAATGCTGGAGGAACCTAGAGAAGAACAGTCCTATCTGAAACTTATCTGATCATCAAGCTCCTTTTCGCTAGATTTAATGGTAAAGTCTAAATATCAAAGTGAAGTCAGTGTTCACAGCCAAAGCTTGTACAGTGAAATTTTAGTTCTGAACAAATATTTAGTAGGCCATGCTCACACTTGCATTAATAACACACTAAAAATGCTTCTATGTCCCCATCCTACTGGATGATAAATGTATGGTGTTTGTGTACAGAAGGATGTCTCAACTGAGTGTAATACGGATTCCTCTAAGTCAGCCTGAGTTATGGGCAAGTTCCTGCTAAGCTCTGACCTTTGCAAAGATTTTTGATTGATTGTGGCCATGTTTTTGGACTGATAATGCCCATTTTTGGTAAGCAGAGATGTGTAAGCTCAGTCCTGCAAGGCTATATATCAAATTTGGTATTGATACAGTCAAAACACAAAATATAAATCTCGCGTAACTGTATTTCAGATGATGCAAATTTAATAAAACTGCATCATGGTGGCCTTTTCAGTCCAGGAGGCTTTTTGTAGAGTATATTGAGATTTAAATGTGAGTCAAAGTCAAGAAGCATGACAGTGTGGGGGAAACAACCTTTCAAATTTTTCACTTTGACTGTTAACTCTAGTGTCACCTTCAGGCTGATTAGAATCACATTGTTTTGGATGAATCTTGCCCATATATAGTAGAAATTGTGTAGCACAGTCCTGCAATGCTGTTTGTGAAATCTGGTTCTGTTTCTTAATGGCTTGGATCCAATATGTCACCTGGATGCTAACGGGTAATTCTATTAGCCTTTTATCACTATCTTGTATTTAACTTACTGGTTGATGTTTTTAGATATTGCTTTAATTTCCCTATCTTATGATGCTATTTATTTTGTGAAGTTGTTCTTCCAGTAAAGTACCAGCACAACATGATGCTGCCACTGCCATGCTTCATGGTTGCAATGTGTTCTTCAGCTTACAAGCCTCACACGTTATATTTTTTCCTCCAAATATAACAGTCATTATGATCAGACAGTTAAATTTGTGTTTCATCAGACCAGAATACATTAATTCCAAAAACAAGGTCTTTGCATAGATGTGCAGTTTAAAGCTGAAATCTGGCTATTTTTATGACAGTTTTGGAAGCAGTGGCTTTGTCCTTGATGAGTGGTCTCTGAAGTTATGTTGATATAGGACTCATTTTACTGTGGATATATATACTGTTGAACAGGGCCGTGCAGAGACCTTTGGAGGGGCAGGTGCTCAAAGTTAAAAGGGGGCACATGGAGCATGAATTTCAAACACCATACAGAAACATACCTGACAATATAACTGGCTGAATTGTAGCAACCCATATTCATGAAGTGAGACGTAACATGGAAGCAGTGGTGCAGTGGTTAAGTCTCTGGAATGCTGATCAGAAGGTCAGTGATTCAAAGCCCTGATGTGGCCACCATTTGGCCCTTCAGCAATGCCGACAAGTTGTTATTATTTTGAAGTTGAATTTAGATCACCATTAGACACTGGTCTGTTTAACTGCGGCTACTTTTCCTGGAGTCCTTGCTTCTAAATTTCATACCTTTTCAAGACATATACTGTATACATACGAATTTGCTCCATGGTGCTAATTCATAATCTGCCCTTCATTATTTGTAGTGCTAATAACAAAGTAAAAAAAAAAAATTAAAAAAAACAAAAAAAAAAACTAAATGATACAGAAATCATGTATTTAAATGCATTTGTGCTTTTATTCAATTTGACTATCCACTTTGCACATGACAGCAAAGTTATAAAAGTTGCATATTTTATATTTCTGCATATTATATTTAATTTGTCTATATATACAAATGTTATAAACAAGTACTGATATCTTTAAATGAGGTTGAGAAAATCACAATTGAAATTCTTCTAATTATTATTGTTATTGTATTTATACTGCAATAGTCCAAAATTATGTGAAAATGCATGTACATAGTTTTAGTGAAATAACACAACCTATGCCTCATTGCCTCTAGACACACAGGAAACACACTGCAACTCACTGACAGTAAAATAATACATCTCTCTGATGCACTTTGCCCATGACAACAGAAACATACAGAAACAAAAAGAAGCCTGGCAGACTTTATCCTCTCAGCATGCTGTGTGGTTAACTAGCAGCTATAACTGATGAGAGGTGTGTGTAGAGTCAGACACACACACAGGATGCTCGCTTCACTGCGTCAGTCATCTTGCAAAAATACACCGTGCACAAACGACTACCACTGCAAAACCTCCTCACCATCAGGACCAACAGTTGTTGATGTCCTCCCTCGGCTCTCTGGTTTCTAGACTAGCAGCGCTAGCGCTGAGCTACAGGATGCGTCTGGGCACGTCAGGGTGGTGAGGGACGTCTACGTAGATCCTGTGACCGACCGAGGGTAGATCTGAATTATTATTATTTTCATTTTTGTTTTTTATTATTTTGGGCCTTAAATACTCTTACACACACACACACACACACACACACACACACACACACACACACACACACACACACACACACACACACACACACACACATTCACTTACAAAAAAACCCCAAAAAAATAAAATTAAATGAAATTTAAAAAAACAACTTTGACAAAAGGGCACTTTGGGCACCCCCCCCCCCCAAAATGTTGTAAAGGTAAAATCTGTAGTAATAAAATGTCTGATTTTGCAATATCTTAAAAATGAATAATTAAAAAAAAAAAAAATCACCTTTCTGTATACCATATTGCTGCAGCAGCTGTTGGAAGTGTAGTGAAGCCTGTCCATTGAATCGATCTGCTTCTGGCCATGTAATGCTTTAAAGTCCCAGTCCTAACAGCCTGGTAGAGAAACTGGGCCATCCAGAATAAGATTAAGATGGGATGTTAACTGAACAAAGGCCTCTGTCATTCGGTTGGACCTCCAGGCTCTTATTGTGCTTACAGTGATATAGTACAAAGATCCTGGGCAAACTCAGTTGTTCATACAAAGGAAATTCCACATAGGGCAACTGGACTGAGAGGACTCAGTGTTGAGCCAAATTTAGGTTGGGTCATATTTGAGCCAATCTGCTATCACCCAAAGGTGTGCTGCCAACGGATAGTCTCACATTTTGTACATTTAAGCCACCCATCAGAGTCAGCCATTTGGACTTTTGCCATATTCAGTCAAGGTTTCCATTTGCTCTAGATAAAGAAACTCAGTCAGCCTTCAAGGACTTTGATAACCTTATTAGATAACAACATAGGGATCATTTGCAGTTGGTAGAGTAGTCTGGGAAGGATGTTCATTTTAATGAGAGCAGTCCCTCCCAACCAGGAAAACTGGAAAGCAACAGGCTAAGAGATTTGCCTTGTGCATTTCCACTGTGAAGGGGAAGGTTGCCTAATCTCATCCAGTCTGTTGTAAAGAGTATGATAAATAACCATGACCTAGTTGACAAAGTTATTGCCCATGCCAAGTATTTCCAAAGCACTCAAAACAATAATAACATGGATAGGTCCTTGTAGTCCTGATATAGCTGAGTGATATTTAGAAGCCTTCTCACAGTGTCACAGAAATTTTAACCAGTAATACAACTAGCCTGAAAATGTAAGGTTGAATACATTGCTAATATTTTGGAAAGCTTTTTTTTTTTTTTTTTTTTTTTTTTTTTTAATTTATTTATTATTTTATCATTAGGTAGGGCTATTGGCTTTTCTAAAGGATAAATTTTTGGTCTTGCTGGGCAATTGGAATGGGATCCCATTACTACTATTGTATTTAAAATAGTAGAAATTATGAGTTTTGGAATATAATTAGTTGTAATTCAAACAAAACTTCTTTTTAAAGCAACTGGCAAGGTGTCTACTATGTTTATTCCCAAACTTATACAGCTTCTGTCTGGTGAATTTGAGGGAGGACTCAGTCTCGCATCAGCAGAGCATTTAGTGTAGCACATGGCTGTCTATTTTCTAAGTGATTTAGACCCAGATGACTTATGATATTCTTTCAAAGTCTCTTAAATTCGACAAAAGACATGGCCACACTCCAGGCATATGCTTTAAATGTTTTCCAAATCATAGAGGGGTTGTCAGGTAATTTAATGCAACCTCTTGAATTTTGGATTAACAGGAAGCAAAATTGCGATTTTCAAGAAGAGATAATTCATGTATCTATTGCCTTGACAGTGCCCCTTTTCTAAGAAAGAGAATAAACCCTATACAGTGAATAAAACATACTCACTCCCCTTGATAGTTTCCTCTTCATATTACTTTTCAACAATGGATAATGGTCAGTAAATTTGGCTTTAGTGACAAGAATTTACAAAAAGTTTTGTTCATGTCAAAGTGAAAACTGAAGTAATGTCAATGAATCAAAAACATAAAATGTAAAGTAAAACTCAAAAGTATTCACAACCTTTAAAGTGACTTGCCTAATTCAACAAAACTGCAGACAATATGTGCTATAAACCATACAATTACATTAAATGGAATTCATCTGAGTGCAGTGAATGTGTCTTAGCTGACTGCAGTATAAAGACACCTGTATCTGTTAGGTCCAATCACTGATAAAATATACCATGATGATGAAATACTTCAAGCAGCTTTGTGAAAAGGTTACTGAAAGTAAGAGAATTACAAGGGAATTTCCAAGTCACTTAATATTTCTTGGAGAACAGTTAATTATTGGGAAATGGAAGGAATATGGCACATGCTGAAATTTGCCTAGAGCAGACCATCCACAAAAACTGGATGAAAAGGAGGAAAACGCTAGTGTGTGGCCACCAAGACACCTATGACTCCTCTGAAGGAGTTACAACCTACAGTTGCTGATATGAGAGGTGTTATGGACTTGGAAAGTTCACAGCCTGGCTCTCAGATCAGGCTCAATCTGCAGCACACGTGAGATTGAGCTCGGCTGTGTGCTGTTACCAATCAGCTGGGTGGGGATATAAGGAGGGATCACCCAACTGCTCAGTTGGTTGTGGGTAGGTGACCTGGAAGGTTCAACACCATCAGTTGGCCTTCTTCTGGGAACCTGAGTGTCTTAGTGTCGTGTCAGTGCACAGAAGCCAGTACTTCTTTGCTTTTGTTTTGTGGAATGTTTTTCTTTTAATGGGTCTTAGTTTTTGTTTGATCTACCACCTTTGGTAGATTTAGTGGGGGATAGTGGTATTTAGCAATACACTGTCCTCTTTTAGACCACAGAACCCTGTTTTTCTGTTTGTGCAGTTTTTGTTAGTTTCACCCATGAACAACCTTGGTTCACTTAGTTTGTCTGAGACAGGAGGGGATGAAACATAACAGAGAGGCTGTTTATATAAAAACTGTTGCCCATGTTCACCGATCAAATCTTCACAGTAGATTGGCAAAGAGACACTGTTTGAAAAAGCTCATATTATATCTCGATCGCATGTCCAGAAGGCATGTGAGAGACTCTGAAGTCAACTGGCAGAAGGTTCTCTGGTCTGCGTCCAACATTGACCAGTCAGACTAAACACTGTTTGGCATATACCAGACACTGCACACTATCACAACCACCCCTTCATGAAACAAACTGGAGTCTTAATCACCTTCAAGGGGGTTAACACTTTTATGAGCACTGTTTCTTATGACATTGTCAGATGTACCTACCTGTATGGATGAAGAAAAGTAAAAATAAAATTAGTACATCAGTTATGTAACTTTTGGGAGCAAAGAAAAAAGCAAACTCTGCCTATTCTGATGTGTGGAAGGAGCTCCATCACACTGACTCTGTGTTTTGACTGAGCATCTTAGTGTGCTTTGAAAGAGCAGAGATGCCAGGTAGATGTTTATCAAGAAAGATGGCAGTTAAAATCTCCTCCCACAAATAAATTTTGAAGTGCCACCTAAGCAAACTCCTCAAAGGCCTTCAAGAGAAAATAATAGACCATGTGTATGTGTGTGTATATATATATGTATATATATATATATATATATATATATATATATATATATATATATCACCATGAGACATTGTTGTAGCTATGCTTATATTAATAAGCACCGTCTCACAGCTAGAATATCTCCAGTTCATGGTCCGGCCTCTGCCTGGGATCTTTCTGTGCGGAGTTTGCATGTTCTCCCTGTGTAGTGTGGGTTTTCACCGGCTTCCTTCCATGGTCCCAACAACTGCTGAGGTTAATTGGTGATTCAAAATTATCTGTTGGTGTGAGTGTAGTTGGTTGTCTGTCTCCGTGTGGCCTTATGATAGGGTGAAGGCAGGGGACACCCTGGACAGGTCACCAGTCTAAGTTGGCTGAGATAGGCTTCAGCCCTCCATAGTCACTGTTAAATTTCTCAGCATATATCTGCAATGAAGTGACAGAATTCAGGCACCATCTCCTTCCATCTACACTTGTGGCAATTCATACCATTGTAAATACTAATTAATAAAGAAATCAGGCAGTAAGCATTCCACCAGAAACACACAGTGAGCAGCAGATACCCCCCAGTTTCCTCAATTCTGCATTTATGCCTTATCTGGATAAACTATATGAATTCAATAATTAGATTTTCTAATTCATTTTCATAAGTGACATCAGGCATCAACCTAAGGGACACGTATATTTCTGGTCCCCAGCTCAACACAATGAAAACAAACTAAAATAAAAAGTCAAACAAAAAGGTTAAAAAGTAATTGGAGTGTTGGTATGTGTCTGAGGCAGTTTTTAATTGATGGCAGACTTAATCTGGCCAAAATTAGAGTTGTGGTAGAGCACCAGTGTGATGGCAAAAGGCGTTTTGTTTATGCATGACTGCTGAGCTTCAGTTTCTTCTCGGTGATCCACCCTTCTCTTCCCTCTGCTTCTATAGAGACTCGCATAGATTTCCATGCAGTGGCAGCTGCATGAAAGCCTTAAAGGTAGGTATTTGTTGAAGTCGGGTTGATTAAGTGTCAAGAAGGATCAGCCTTAAAATATGTCATGAAAAAAATACCATGATGGTGGAGCGTTATCTCTTTGGTGTGTATCCATGAAATTTGATAAGTAAGCAATTGGAGCTTATTTCTACATCACATTTAAACTCAGCTGAAACTGACAACAGCAGTGCACAAAAAGAAAACACCAAAGTGCTTCACAAAGTGAAACATACCAAAGACAAAAAAAAAACAAAACAAGCACAAACAAATGTGGAAGTCACATGACAACCTATTGAAGAATTGGCTTACCCAAGAGGCCAGGGAGTAAAAATGTGTAAATTTTTAGCCTAGATTTGAAAACCTAGATGATCGGAGTGTCCGCTGTCTAACTGCAAAGGTTCTGTCCACTTTTAGCTTTAGTCATAACTGTGACAAGGAGCTGAATGCTAATGAGTATCTTTTGTGGTACAGAAACATAAAGATGGAATCTGACCACAGCAAGTCATAAAAGCCCTCAGCAAGGTCTTCAACTGAACTCTAAAAGAAAACCTTGAAGTTCATTAAGATTGGGGAAATAATTAAGGCATGCAGTATTTTTGTCCATGTCATGAAAAGACAGAATTGGCTTGAGTTTGGACATGGTTCTGAACTGATAAGAACCATGTTTAACAGCAGAACGGATTCGTCTGTCAAAGCAGAGTTCAGAATCAAAGATGACACCCACGGTTTTGGCATATAATTTCACATATGGAATGAGTTGGCCTAACTTACTGGTTAGATGACTTTTGGACTTAGAGGTACCAGAGACATTTACTTCAGGTTCGTTAAAGTTTAGCAAAATAAAATAATTTGTCATGCACCCTTTAATGTTCTCAACAGTTCAGGAGAGGCTGTCCGGAATCCGTAGGTTTTAGTGGGAGTTACAGCTGTGCATCGTCAGCATTGACGCGACAGCAAATGTTAAATCTTCTAATAATGTTTTCAAGTAGAAGCATACAGACAGAATACAGCTGAGCCTTGAATGAATCCCAGAGGGACCCTGTAGGTGACAGTAGTAGTAACAGAGGTAGAGGAAAACTAACCTATAGCCACTGAGAATTTTCTTTAAGTGTAGTATTATACCCTTAATACTAACCCACTTTCTGAGATGTCAAAAGAATATCCTAGGTGTCAAACTACACACAGAGATAACTATGCGAAGTATCGTTTTCATGATCTAAAAAAATAGTGGTTTAAAATATCAGAAAACCAATAAAATACTTTTCTCCAGGTTCTTAAATCGTGTCTTCAAATTTCTCGGTTTCTCCAACCAAGACTTATCCTTAAAGATCTTCATTTCACAATCTAAAAACAAACTAAATCTGCTAGATGTAAAGTACAAATTAAAATACCATTGAGATACTTAGAATGTTCATATGATTAATTTTTTGTTCTTTGTATAATTGATCGGTCATCTAATTGTTTTACCACTATTGTAGATGGTGGAAGTTTTAAAAAGTTTATTTGCTGCACAGACGGGTACAAGCAGACATTAGCTATTGTTGCCATTTCAGGCTTGTTGTAATCATGAGCCTAATTGTAAGCTGACTCCATTTGAATCTATAATGATTACTCTGTCTGCATCCGTAATGCAGAAGTAGAGTCAATTTGGGAAGTCAGACAAAAGAGGCTTAGTAGTTCTTGTGAAAGAGTCGTGCATAAATTCAATTGCACAGACAGCATCTGTAATTTTGCCATCGAATTGCAGGCAGAAATGCACAAGGAAGCCTTAGTTCTTTCTGGCTTTCAGGTGAGATAAATACAAGTAATTATCTAATCTTTCAAATCGCATCCTTAGACCACAAGTGGAAACCGTTTGATCAATGCTCCCTATATACTCTTGGAAAAACTACATAATAAAGAAACACAGCACAGCATCTTGCCTTACTGACTTGCATGTTGATCTGAAGGGAAGTGCATGGTTTGCAGAGTAGGAGCTGAAATTACTCAAGTGTGGCAACCCAAATGACTGGCACATCAGTGATATCCCAAAGCATAACTAGTCAAACAGTTGTTGGGGCAGGATGACTGCAGTGACAGAATATGATGAGTGGTCAACACCTAAGAGTACCTTGTTTTCGGTGAAAAATGAATAGTTATTGCTAAAGTGACATGGATATATTTTTAACTCGGGCTGTCAGACTTACTAGACCTATGTTTTGAATGGACACGCATATGTAGGCAGGCAATGAGTCATTGAAAAATGACAGCAAAAAGAGCAGATTTTTCAGTTCCAGCTTTAAGTCTGCAGTGGTTCCTTAAGAGGCAGTGGTCATTGGTCAGGGAGATGTTGATCAGTCTTTTAGAATCAGAATCAGAAAGCCTTTATTGCCAAGTGAGTACACACACGGAATTTGACTTGGTGCCTAACAACAACAGACATTAAAAGAATAAATAAACAAATCTAAATCTGTGAATTCTAAATAAGAAATGCTACAAGTGTAAGTATAAGAAGTACTGTGTAAAACCAGGGTAATAAATTAGATGTATTTATTTATTTTTTTGATTTATTTATTTTTTTTTAAATTATTATTATTATTATTTTTTTTGTTATTTTTTAGTTTATCCTCTACATACAGTACCGGTCAAAAGTTTGGGGTCATTTAGAAATGCCTTTATTTTTGAAAGAAAACCAGTTTTTTGTTTTTAATGAAGATAACATTGAAATAATCAGAAATACAGTCTAGACATTGCTAATGAGGTAAATGACTGTTCTAGTTTCATGGAATGTCTGCATAGTGGTACAGAGGCCCATTTCCAGCAACCATCACGCCTGTGTTTTAATGGTACATTGTGTTAGCTGATTGTGTTGAAAGGCTAATTGATGATTAGAAAACCCTTGTGCAATTATGTTAGCACATGAATAAAAGTGTAAGTTTTCATAGAAACCATGAAATTGTCTGGTGACCCCAAACTTTTGAACAGTAATGTATATAATGTAGCTTGCCTATCAAAAACACTTTTTGATGAATTAAGAAGTTTTATTTTTTCTTATGAACATAAACAGTTTTGACCTTTCAATGGCTCAGATGTAACTCAATACTGTTGCTTCCTTACAAATGTACTGATCTGTTAAGTCGTCACCTCTCTCTCCACCCATCAATCCACTGTATGTTGCAGCTCAAGCACATGAGCTCACCTACAGCTTTGCTCAAGCACTTTTAAACTACTCTAAATTACACTGTAGCACATTATAATAGCTTAGTAGGTCAGCTTTGTTTTTCAGCTGGAACCCAATTCTAAAGAAGGAATCAAAGTGTGTCATTGAGAACAACTTTGGTGGTTTGTGCTGCTTTGCATGAAGCTTTGCCCAAAGACAAAGCGTCAAACCAGAGATTTCTTTTTTTTTTCATGCCATCTGGGTCCTTTAAATGCAGTTCAATAAACTATATGCAGGCTATCATAGCTTTTTTCTCAGAGGTCTGACTAATGGAGTGCTGCTGAGATTTTTTTTTCTTTTCGGCAGGTACACCCATTTCTCCAATTTCTAAGGTTCTGTTTGCATGACTGTTCGGCTTCTGTCCACCACACTGACCAAGGACCTACTTTTTAGAATAGTGCCACACGACCAGCTCTATGAAGAGTCATGGTGCTTTTTCAAACTTACAATTATCGAGGCCACTGTGTTCCTGGGAACACACAGAGCTGTAGAAATGGTTTTGTAGCATTGTACTCATCTACACAAAACGTTCCTTGGATTTCATGTCCTGGCTTTTGTCCTCACATGCAATGTGGATTGTGGGATTTAATACATCTGTGTTCTTTCTAAACTATGTAGGTGGAATCTAACCGAGTTCTTGACACATCTCAGGGATTATCAAAGCAAACAGGATACTCCTGACCACACTCTGGAGTAACGCAGCAAATAATCCAAATGCGCTTGTAATTTTCAGATTTTGACTTTAAATAAATGTATGCATTTAATCATATCTCTGTATTTGAATAACTGATAGATTGCTGGAGGTTGTGTATTTGATGTTACCATTAGATACTTTTGTTTGCAGTTTAAAGATGAGCTCATGGTATAGCTGCTTCTATTGTTTGTCAAGAAAGCATCACTTAAACCGAATTGTAGATTTTCTTTCTATTCTTTGATGCTGCATTCCCTCCTCTGTTCCTTGTCCACTGATTTAGAAACAAGCAATGACATGCACACCCTTGAAATGTGGGTAGTATTTAGTAATTAAAAGCAACTGGTCCTCACAATCCCAGAGGACAACGCAACCCAAAAAGTGACTGCCATGTGGAGAACTAATTCTGCCTGGTGTGTCTTGTTTTACTGTAGGGATATCACAGGAAATGGAAGCTAGTTTACACCACTACCACACTGACCCATGCTCGCACCCTATCAGCTCAAAAGTTGTTAGATTGCAGGTCCTCCATGAAGGTGTGACGATGGAGGACGATGTGGTGCAGGGGGCCAGAAGTCTCTGTGTCTCTCTTTATTTCATCTTTGTTATGTGATTGTTAAAATTGACCCCAAAGGTGAACTCTTGATTATTATTTTTTGTTTCTGCCATGCAGTAGCTGTGCATGTTGCCCCTCGAGACTCTGCTGCTTTACATTTACATTCTATACACACATGGACAAAATTGTTGGTACCCCTCGGCTGATGAAAGAAAAACCCACAATGGTCACAGAAATAATTTGAAACTGACAAAATTAATAATAAATAAAAATTCTATGACAATTAAACAATGAAAGTCAGACATTGCTTTTGAACCGTGGTTCAACAGAATTATTTTAAAAAATAAACTTATTAAACAGGCCTGCACAAAAATGATGGTACCCCTAGAAAACACTGAAAATAATGTGGACCATAGGGACATGTTCAATCAAGGTGTGTCCTCTAATTAGCATCACAGGTGTCTACAAACTTGTAATCAGTCAGTCGGCCTATTTATAGGGTTACAGTAGTCACTGTGCTGTTTGGTGACATGGTGTGTACCACACTAAACATGGACCAGAGGAAGCCAAGGAGAGAGTTGTCTCAGGAGATTAGAAAGAAAATTATATACAAGCATGTTAAAGGTAAAGGCTATAAGACCATCTCCAAGCAGTTTGATGTTCCTGTGACTACAGTTGCACGTATTATTCAGAAATTTAAGATCCATGGGACTGTAGCCAACCTCCCTGGATGTGGCCGCAGGAGGAAAATTGATGACAAATGGAAGAGACGGATAATACGAATGGTAACAAAAGAGCCCAGAACAACCTCTAAAGACATTAAAGGTGAACTCCAAGGTCAAGGTACATCAGTGTCAGATCACACCATCCATCGTTGTTTGAGCTAAAGTGGACTTCATGGGAGACGACCAAGGAGGACACCATTGTTGAAAACTAATCATAAAAAAGCCAGACTGGAATTTGCCAAACTGCATGTTGACAAGCCACAAAGCTTCTGGGAGAATGTCCTATGGACAGACCAGACAAAACTGGAACTTTTTGGAAAGGCACATCAGCTCTATGTTCACAGACACAAAAATGAAGCATATCAAGAAAAGAACACTGTCCCTACTGTGAAACATGGAGGAGGCTCTGTTATGTTCTGGGGCTGCTTTGCTGCATCTGGTACAGGGTATCTGGAATCTGTGCAGGTACAATGAAATCTCATGACTATCAAGGTATTCTAGAGAGAAATGTGCTGCCCAGTGTCAGAAAGCTTGGTCTCAGTCGCAGGTCATGAGTCTTGCAACAGGATAATGAGCCAAAACACACAGCTAAAAACAGCCAAGAATGGCTAAGAGGAAAACATTGGACTATTGTGAAGTGGCCTTCTATGAGCCCTGATCTAAATCCTATTGAACATCTGTGGAAGGAGCTGAAACATGCCATCTGGAGAAGGAACCCTTCAAACCTGAGACAACTGGAGCAGTCTGCTCATGAGGAGTGGACCAGAATACCTGCTGAGAGGTGCAGAAGTCTCATTGACAGTTACAGAAATGGTTTGATTGCAGTGATTGCCTCAAGAGGTTGTGCAACAAAATATTAAGTTAAGGGTACCATCATTTTTGTCCAGGCCCGTTTCATGAGTTTATTTTTTAAAATAATTCAGTTGACCCACGGCTCAGAAGCAATGTCTTATTTTCATTGGTTAATTTTCATAGAATTTTTATTTATTTAGTCAGATTCAAAGTATTTCTGTGACCATTGTGGATTTTTCTTTCATTAATCAAGGGGTACCAACAATTTTGTCTACGTGTGTACATCTGTTCAGACTGATGTACACTAGATCCTGAGAGAGAAAGCGGTAAACTAGCTGGTATAACATGAAGTGGGAGGGCTAGAAAATGCATTTCTCACATAAAACACACGTTATGTGACAGAGTATATTCCTGGTGCATACTTTTAATTCAATATGCTGGAGATCACCACCAAAAACCACTTACACAGGGCTCAGAGTTAGGCCTCTTGTGCCTGCAGATATAAACATTTAATGGAGTTGTTTTTTTATTGTTTTTTTTTTTTTTTAAGATAATTTTAGGGTTTTTTTTTCAAATCAGCCTATGAAATCACATGTTCATAATTTTTTTCCCCCCATATACCAGTTTGAAATTCAAAGTCACATTAATTGTAACTACACTGGAAAATAAAGTCATATGGTTATAATATGTAGTGATGGAAAAAGTCGTGGTGGGTTTGGTTACTATATGAATAGGTTTGCTTTTAACACATTTGATACATATAATGTATGCAAATCAATATCTTTTTCTTTATGTCCAGATCAGTGATTTGGTTCTATGTGGCACATTGAACTCCTGGTTGTTCGTAAATTGGACTTGGTATATTTGAAAAAAATGACAAACATTGAATCTGTATCATTTTCACGTATACAGCTGTATGTCAGGATATGTCCCCTGCAGAGAAGTGGTAATTATGTTGTTATTTTTATGTGTTCTATCAGATATCGGACATTCGTCTCAGAGGATGCAGGCCCCAACACGCTTGTCGCCACAGTGCTGGCAAAGGACCCTGATGGGGATGGGATCACGTATAGGATCACCACAGGAAATGAAGAGGGCAACTTTGTCATTGACAGCCAAAAAGGTTAGAGATCCTGGATTTTTTTTTTTTTTTTTTTTTTTTAAATTGAAAAATGTGTCCTCATCTGTTTTGTTACATCTAAATATAGTTTGCATTCAAGTGTTAAGATTTACAGCTTTCATGTACATAGCACTCTCTTCCTTTAAACCCTCTGAACCCCAAACAGTTATTGGAAGTCTTTTTTTCTCACAGTGGACTCATTTTTGACTCAAAGTCCTACGCCGCGATGGAAACAACATAACCATGGCAAAGAGTAAAAACAACTCAAAAAGGTATTTTGTACAATATGATAGTTATATTGTGAGTTATGATATCAATCATTAAAAACAAGAAAAAAAATAAGAATTTCTTGTACAAAAAAAAAAAAGAAACTTGAATGAAAATGTTGAAGACATTTCCCAGTGCCTTTAGGTGTTCCTAATGCCTAAACAAATGGTGGCTCTACATATAATAGATATTTATTTGCAATTTCATTTTATCCAAACCGACATACATCTGAGAGTAGACAGGCTGTCTCACTCGACAATTGCCCCCCCGACCGGGATTTGCTAAAGTCAAGGGTGTCAGTCACTGAGCTATCCGGCTGCCATTTTACCACTTATGTTTCTAATTTGTTTTCGTACTTGTGTCCCCTCTTCTGTGTAAACACAGACTGCAGTTCAACCTAGTTTAGTCTAGATTCCAAGAATGTTTGTCATTTCATCCGTCTATTCAATCATCTGTCCTAGTTGTGCCAAGGAGCACAGTATTTATTTATTTATTTATTTATTTATTTTCAGATTCTGGTTTCTGCAGATGGTGAATTTTTGGCAATTGTTTAAATGAGACACATGATAAATGATCACAATTTTAAGCTGAGATTTGCTTGATTCTCCAGACAAAACTGAAAGCCGAACACAATTCAAGAATTTTTGCAAACCAGAAAATCTAGATAGATACTAAAACTCTTGCTGTACAATACTGTAGTAGAAACACACTTCTAATTGTAAAATCTATAGAATACTAAATGCAATTAAAATTCAATATAAAATATGTACACATTTCAAAGCATGGTGATTTAAAGTGAATTTGAGTGATCTAACATGACTTGACAGGTAGTAGGAAGACAGTTATATCAAACTAAGGGGCATGGACATTATATATCTGTGATCTATATGTCTATATCTGATTAATTGTGCAATTTTGGCAACAGCAATAATAATAAAACTATGCCTTTTAAATCCACTGGCAGCTTTTGGGGTTCAGAAAGTAAATGTTAGTATCAATTGTGGTTCTGGTGCTGCATAGTGACACACAATATGGCATGCCAGACAATATACAAAATAATCATGTTTATATCTTGCTTGAGAGTTGATCATTTTCATGAGAAATAAATGAAATAAACTGCGTATTTAATATACATGTTCCTTCAACATAGTTTAATCTCAGTGAGTTATTTTTACCTTGCTGATGAAAATTTTAGGTGACAAATCCTAGAACCTGCTCAGATGCCTGTTAATATGCGATTCACCTACATACATTCCTGAAATATCCACAAAGATATATATTTTTTCTCAGTTATTTTTGTCCTGCTTTGCTGTGTGTCTTCCCTGCTATATTTACATAAACGGTATAAATGTTAAAGCTCTGCATTTTGTCAAGTGTACCCCAGAGGGTCTTGAAAATGTGCCTGATAGTGTGTTTATTTTATAGTTTTATATCCTTCACTATAGCCACTATTCTGTGGATGAAGGATAGCTTTCCTTTTACTGCAAGAAGCTTTCTAAAGGATTTTTAAATCCTGACAGGTCATGTCATGAAGACGTTAGAATAATCAGCCAAAGTGTGAAGAATGTTTCCACGGTGACTTTGTAACAAAATACCATCTACAGTTTATCGTCACACATCTCAACTTCCTCAGAGGCAGAAGCTGCAAGCCCAGATGCAATCTGAAATAGGAAGCCGGGTTAATGATGTAGTCTGTGTTTGTGTGTCTGTGTGCCGTAATGGTGCCAATTTCATTGTAGTTCCACCCTTTTGTAAATTGCAACTCCCTCTGAATCTGCATATCACATTATAGGGTAATCCAATGACGTTTACAAATTCAATTACTTAAAACTTCAAGGCACAATTTTCTCTGTTTACCAGCAATGACATTCACTGTCAGCTGATAGCAGCGGTCATTCCATCGAGCAGAAAGAAGACTTGTTGCTATAACTCGATCCATCGTGCTATCACATTATGAGTGCAGACTTTTCTCTGCCTTTTATGTTTGGCTATACTTGCATTTTGTCACATTGACTACATTTTTGCCCATCATAAAAGATTAACTTTTTGTTTGACTTGTGAATTTCAGTGTGTAAAGGCAAAGTTAAGTGTGTATCTAGGTGGTGGAAATTTTCTGGCCTACTAGTAATTACGTTATGTGTACACTGTCTGCCAGCAAATTGGATGCCACTGTGATCTATTAACATTATTGGTATTTGGTACACAGTGATTGATTTAGCCACAGTCTGCTAATCTATAGGATCACTATAATTGGTGTTCATCAGTGGAATAAGTTAAATAAATCATCTTCTTAAAAGATAGTCCTGAGTAGGTACTGCTAAAGCTCCTAATAGGCCTTTTTTTCAGCAGACAGTTTTATTTGTTTTACCTTGATAAAACAAAATGAACAATATCAGAAACTTTAACTTGTAACTGAAGCAGCTAAATGATCTTTCATTTTTATTTTATTATTTTATTATATACACCTGTGCTTTTCTTACTTTGACCTGTCAAAATGAACTAGATTTTTTTTCCTTGATAAATGATTTAAAACTCTTTTGCAGACTGTTTTCCTGTCTAATTATACTGCTGTGTGTAGGTGAAATTCAATGTAGCTACAACAAAGATAAAGGTCTAGTCTTTCTTCCCATTCTAAGTACAACAAAGCAAACAGGAGATGCCAATATAACACACACCTTTAAAGAAGTCTGATCAGTAAAAAAAAAAAAAAAAAAAAAGAGTGATAACCGTTGGCTTGGAGTAGGTGTGTAGATCCTTACAAAGATAACATTTAGAGTCCACAAATCCAATGGCAAGACCACAACCAACAATTAATGTATCCAGCTAGCATTGCGTTTCTTGTGTATCCATAGATTTATATCTTATTCCTCTGCACAGTATGGCTCCTTTGTTTTCCAAAAACTATTAAAACATCAATAAGCCAAGTAATTACACTGAATAGCATATATTGTAGATCAGTTTAATTTTTGCTATACACAGTCATACTTCCTTAAATGCTAGCTGCGCCAATTGTGACATTTTTTTTTGCAGTTTGAAATGGTACCTAACTAAAATACTATTCACTCTAGTTACAGAGCTTTATCAACACATTTACACATATAAAGAAAATACCAGCTAGCAGTTTAAATGAAAAAAGCTTTTCAGTCTTCAAGTACCCACAAATACATTCAGTATATTGAGGTCAGATAACTGTGAATAGAAGTCCATGAGAGTCAGCACTGTTTGGTTTTCTTTGGTCTTCAAGTAGTCATTCCAAAGTTTTCAGATGGGTTTGATCGTATTGTCCTGCTGTAGTATGAATCCTTCAGTCCATAAAGATGTAAACCAGACGAGGAAACGTGTCTCTGAATCATGGAGTGCGCAGTGTCCTCAATCAGCATTAGATTGATTTGCAGATGCAGATGTTGGACTCTAGAGTAGAAATAGCAACCCCACAGCTGAATGTTCCTAGCCTCATCTTGCAGTGTAGGATTGTTACACTGCTGTCTCATTCTGTCATGTTTATCTCCTTGCATACAACAGAATGTTATTGCCGGGAAATTAACTTCAGCTGTAAATATGACTTTTTTAAAAAAAATATCATCATCAACTGTTTATTGCTGGAATCTTAAATAACAGTCAAACTGGAGGTAGGATATAAATAGGTAGCCAACAACTGTCAGAATGTACAATATGTAACACATTCTTTTACTGCAGCACATATCTGACTTTCTTTAAAGTGTGCTGCAGCGTCTGTCCTCTGTTACATGTCTTTATTAAGCGCCCTTTTTGTAGTGATTGATTTGCCGTAAATCAACTGAAAACCAGTCACACATATAGACGGAACGCACCCTAATACAGATGCACACAAGTACACGACACAGTCTGTCTGCACCAAAGTGTGTGAGCCAAAGTGTGACACCATAATGCTTGTAATATGATCCAATATCTTGTTTCAAAGAGCCCAATATTTGGTCATTAAAAATATTTTATGATTCTTATAATGGAAGGCGAGCACATTGGATTCCACCCACCCTCTCCAACCCATCTCATTCTCCCTCTGCTACTGATGAAAATCGTTTATTGCCTCTTCTCCCCTCTTGCTGCCAGCTCCCCCTCTCTCTACCCATCCTAAATGTCCGACAATCATTCAAGTGATTGTTTTCCTCCCTTCCAGCAGGAGCAGCCTTGTCGGCCTCCCTCTCCATGTTAATTTGCCTGTAACTCACCCCAGAATACAGTGTGTTTCTCTGAGATTTAAGACGCCCATTAGGACCGGAGCAGGCTGGTCAATATGATGATCACGCTCTTCTATTAAAACCCATAAATACAGAAACGCCTGCTCTGTTGGATGGGAGAAAGTATTTACTGACAGCTAAAGGAGGATGCTGGTGCCAATAAACACAGTTCTATCATTTCCTTTTTTCTCAGCTAAGTTTTATGGCATTTTATAAAATTGTATTTCTCTGACAGGGAAACAGTAGGTGTGTTTGTTTGCGGTGAAGAGTCCTTGGTAACTGGAGTAGCTTTCCTCGCCCTGTTGTCCTGTTTTGTTTTGTTTTTTTCTGTTATTTAATCTTTTTCTCCTGAAATGCTTGCCTTCTATGTTGTGTGCTGGGTCTGATATGCTGACCTGTGTCTGATCCCAGCTTTATGTAACAAACCCACATTGTTTTGCCCTCATTCTCTTCCATGATTCCCTTTGGCAAATATATTGTTATTTTCCCATTTTCTCTTTCACTAGTCCACATCCTACTGTTTTTACAGCTCTTTCTTTCTTTCACCCCTTCGCTTTGCTTCCCCCTGTTTCTCTCCCCAGCTTCAGTCCACAATAGTTTTTTTTTTGCATGATGCTGGCTGGAGGAAACACCTCCTCTGTCCCTGTCCTCCTACCCCCACCCCACTTTGTCCTCTGTCTACCGTGTTGTCTCTCGCCCGTCCCTTGTTTCGTCCTTCCGCTTCCTCCCTCCTGGCTGCCTTCATGTGAAGTGACGGCTGTTCACTGACCCCCGAGGAAACATCTTCTCCATTTCCAATAAGCGATGATATGTGCTGGCCCTGTTTGCAGCAACAGATACACACTCAGATACCAGTGTCAAACCCACTGTACTTTTAGTGAATAATAAACATTTCCATGTACATAAAATATAATTTTCATGTCTACAAAACATGCCAATGTTCTGGTGTACACAAGACATATAATTTAGATTTATATGCACTAAACAAAGTCACAGGCGCAAACTAAGGAACAACACAGCCTTGCTTAATAAGCAGAGAAACACATACTGACGTAACACACAATGAAAGATGCAATATGCACTCCGTCACCCATGCTGTATACAGAAATGCAAGTAAGCACATAAATTTGTATGAATGCACAAAACATGCATGTACTGTACATTCAAAAAGTGTTTTGACTTATTAATTCGTTTCCATAAATTTCACAGTTGTTTGTTGCAGCCTTATGGTAATTTATTTTAAATCAGTGCTCCCTCATCAGTCCAAACTCAATAACCCCTAATGACAAAATAGGATTTTAGGGATTAAACGAGAAGAGGAAAAACTGAAATATCGCACTGACACAAGTTTTCAGACCCCTTGTCATGACATTTGAAAAATAGATATTGTTACATACACAAGACAATATAAGATATAACTTTCAATTCTTTAGCTTGGGTGGCTCCCATTTCTCCTGATCATGTTTGCAAGGTTTTACGCCTTGACTGAAATCCATCTATCGTAAATGATTTGGAAAGGCACTATGTCAGGGGAAAACAAAGCAAAAACTATGCCAAGAGGTTGAAAGGACTGCCTGCAGAGTTCAGGGATGGGATTGTAAAGGATAGCAACTAAAAATAAAAAATTCTGTTGGATTGAAGGCTCCCAAAAGCAAAGTGGCCTCTGCAGTCCCTACATGACAGATGTTTGGAACTTTCCTGCACTCTTCCTAAAGCTGGTAGCCTGGCCAAATCAAGAGGTAAGAGGCAAGAGAGGTGAACAACAACTCAGTTTGCCTGAGTTCAAGACATTCTGTACGAAGATGGTAGAAACTTCCAGAGGTACAACTATCACTACAGCTCTTCACTAACCTGGACTTTATGGCAGAGTGGCCAGAATGAAGCCTCTCCTCAATGAAAGACATACGAAAGGCCACTTGGAGTCAAATGAAGGACTCTCAGATTGTGAGAAGTCAAATTCTCTGTTCTGATGAAGCTACGACAGAACCGTTTGGCCACAGTTTTTAGCAACATATCTGGAGGAAACCAGGACAACTCATCACATGTCCAACATAAAACCATCAGTGAAGCATGGTACTCACAACATCATGCTGTGTGGGTGTTTTTAAACAGCATCTACATGAAGACTGGTTGGGATTGAAGGAAAGCTTAATAGAGTAGAGCAAAGTACAGAAATATCCCTAATGACAACATGCTCCATAAAGCTCAACTCCACATCAGACCAAGTCAAAAGGTCACCTTCCAACAGGATGGTGACCCTCAGTTTACTGCCAAGACAATGATATAGTGGCTTAAGGAAAACTCTGTGAATGTCACCAAGTGACTGAGCCAGAACTTTGATTTGTACCATGATCAAACATCTCTAGATAGACCTAAAAATGGCTGTCAGCCAATGGTTGCCATCCAGACAGAGCTTGAGAGGATCCGCTGAGAAGAATGGCAAAACATCTCCAAATCTGGGTGTGCAAAGCACATTGTGTCAGAACCAAGAAGACTTAAAGCTGTAATTGCTGCTACGGTTATTTGAATAAAATACTAACTGAAGGATGTGAATACTTATGTCAGCCATCCATCCATCCATCCATTTTCTTCCGCTTAAGAAGATCTTAAGAAGCTCATTTCAGCCGCTTCTGTCCACAATCTTGTTCTTCCGGTCACTACCCAGAGCTCATGACCATAGGTGAAGGCTGGAATGTAGATGGACGTAAATTGAGAGCTTTGAATTGCGGCTCCACTCCCTCTTCACCACGATGGTTTAATACAACACCCGCGTTACTGCAGCCGCCACACCAATCCACCTGTCCATCTCACACTCCATTTGCCCATCACTCGTGAACAAGATCCTGAGATACTTGAACTCCTTCTCTAGGGGAAGCAACTCCCCCCAATCTGGAGGAAGCAGTCCACTGGAAAGAGAATGAAAAGAATGAAGATAAATTATTTTAGCAAAACACTGCAACATAGCAAAATCTGAACAAAGTGAGCACGTCACAGTATTTTTCAAATATAATATATATATATATATATAGATCAAGACACAAAAAGGCCAACGGATATGCCCATGAACGCACATGCACACATAGCCATAAACCCTATCATAGAGACACATATCTCATAGATTCAAACAGATACTCACTGTATGCTTTGTTCTTGGAATGTCCTAAAACCTTTTCCATGTCCCATTTTCAGCCACTTACACAGCATGTGGTTGCTCTCATCTAAGGCTTTTAGGCCCTATTAGATGTTTATGCCAACCAGGGGCAGAGTAAAGCAGGGATCAGACAGCAGGGCGCCTCCGGTGTTCCCTATATATGTAACATAGTGAGCAGGCCATAGCCCCTCTCTGTGTCTGCCTGCTGCCTTTACTGAACTGGTCACATTTATCTGGCCTTCTGTCTCAATTCATTAAGCATGAGTGCACTCCACAGCACTGTTGGAGCAGTGTGGGTGTAGAGAGAGAGAGAGAAGGGTGGGCTAGTGCTTACACTCTTAATGGATCTTTGGTATGGGAACACTTTTTTTTTCTTTTTTTTCATAAATTCCACTGACTACTGCAAATATGTTGATCTGTTAATCACCACTGATGTGTCTAGTTTCTTTGACTGACATTGCTGCTGCTGTTTTACTACTGCAGTACAGATGCTTCCATTTTAAAGGAATGATCTAAATTACAACAACAACAAACAAACATATTTTCTCACTTATTGTATACTGTATAGCTTTGAATTCCCAGGTTTTCAGATAGAGATTGCCTGTTTCCATCAAAACAAAACACAGGTTAATGCATTTTCACAGGAATGTCTTTTGAACCTCAGATATGATAAATCCAATTCAGTTTTTACCTTGCTAGCAATATAGGTCTAAAAATGTAGTAATGACTTATTATACCAGTCACTTTGGTCCAGACTGAAATACCTCGATAACCACTGGATGGAATGCTAGACAGTTTATCCAGACATTTATGGTTCCGAGAGGATGAATCCTAATAACTTGGTTCATTCTCTACTCCTCACATGATACTTAGCCAGTGAAATATGTCATCATCTGTCAGGTAAATTGGCACCTTTAATTCTAGTATTGAAAGAATTTGCATTTAAATTGATAGTTATTTTATTTATCTTTTGTGACCAGTTTTTTTTTTTTTATCAACCCCAGTTGGTAGCTCTTTTTATAGGAAACAATTGTTCTAATTTTAGTCTTATTGTAGCTCTTTTTTTTTCATGACAATCTGTCGTAAGACAATTCTACAACGCAACCCCTATCAGCCCCAGCCACGCACCATACAATGGCCTATTTGGGTTTGAATAATGAGAAATTCAGAGCAAACCATCTAGGCTACTGTCATTTTGGAGTATGAGCAAATTGCTTTTTTTTTTTTTTTTTATCATAGTGAAGGTGTTCATGTGGGAAGGTGGGAGGTTTGGCTTGAATACATCCAGCTGCTGAAATAGCCAAACTTAAACTGAAAGTCGGCAACATTGGCATGCAGTAATTGGCCATAGTAAAACTACATGAAAGAAGGTGCAGAGTAAAATGGCATATGCGGTGTTTGTAGCTTGTACTGAAGAAAGAGTAAAGCAAAAATTCACGGTTAAAATGCAAAGGGGCAGCTTGCACATTGATTATGACTTGGTTCATGTAACGGCTATGCTAAACAGACGTCCAGTTAAATATTATATTAAAATTTGGCATTGGTCAGTTTTTATTGTGAAGTTTTTTTTTTTTTTTTTTTCTGTTGGTACATCTGATTTCTGTCAAATGATATATGACCCTGTATTATATATACAGCTGGTGACCTTCCTAATATAATTACAGTAATTAATGGCTTGAATATAAAACTGTAGCAAAATAGAAATCATAGACATGGTTTTATCATTGCTATTAAAGATAATGAAACACATTTACATTATAATTAATGGAAATAATGGCATGAAGAGATGTCCAAGAATTCCTTTGCCCAAAAAAACATCCCATTTTGACAGTGCTGCTTAATGCATCATCGTACATACAGTACACATGACAGCATATTAGGTAGCTGTAGTGTGAGACCTGTCACACACATCTTCTGAAGTTTCCAGTTAATCAACACACCATTACAGGGAAGAGGTGGAAGCTCCACAATCAAATGTCCTCTGCAAACCAACTAAATACACAACTATCTATGTGCAACAAGTATAGATGACTGTCATGTATTTAAAGTCGGCATTAATTGTTTGGTGTAGCTTATCAGATACAGTTTTTTGACACTTGTTTGCTGAAATTTTAAACACAATTTTGAAAATTTTAAATTTTATATGTGTAGTTCTCGTTCTTGCATGGACATGTTACATGCAGATACAATTGTACATTGGTGCATTTGGGAAGTATGGGTTTTTGGCTCTTTCCACAAAAACATTTCTGATTTGATTGTAAATTTGTTATGTTTACCTTTATTGCATGTTAATACTCTTTGTGTCTCTCTGCTGTCACAAAATACAGATAAAGAAATAATTAAAACCTTTATTTAACCCCTTATTATCTTGTCCAAACATATGTAATGCAAAATTAATCTGGCATTTGTATCAAAAGTAAAGTATTGTACTGGCATTGGTAAAATTATCAATACATATGTATCATGGCCAATCAAAAGTTAGTGGCTAGGGACAGCAGTTAGATGTACAAAGCATGGTTCAACTGACTTGAAATTGTGGTAGCAAGTTTGGCTTGATTAGTTTTATCTTATGGACCATTAGGAAAGAGATCCCGTCCAGTACAGTAGCAAATACAGATTTGTTGTCAGTCAAATTTTACATACATTACCATTCAAAAGTTTGGGGTCACTTAGAAATGTCCTTATTTTTGAAAGAAAAGCATTTTTTTTTCAACGAAGATAACATTAAATTAAACAGAAATACAACATAGACATTGTTACTGTGGTAAATGACTATTCCAGCTGCAAACTGTGGATTTTAAATGAAATATCTACATAGGGGTGCAGAGGCCCATTTCCAGCAACCATCTCTCCTGTGTTCTAATGCTACATTGTGTTAGCTGATGGTGTTGAAAGGCTAATTGATGATTAGAAAACCCTTGTGCTAATATGTTAGCACGTGAATAAAAGTGTAATTTTTCATGGAAAGTGTCTGGGTGACTCCAGACTTTTGAATGATAGTATATGTGCATTGTGTTTTATTAACTACAGAGACATACAGTAGTTTGAGTAGCTTTATTATTTAGTGCACTAACAGTCATCTCACATGTGAGAAGAAAAGAGCAATTTGTCAAGACTTGGATTTGAATCTTTTCAGCCAGTTTCTTTGTGAAAGTCTCAATGTGTACAAACTTGGGTGTGGGGGTAACACACAAGAGTGAGGTGTGGTGATACTGTGTGCTAATTAATAAAACATTAACTGAATGCCCACATTATTTAATGTAAATTATCCATCTGAAGAGTTTATGAATTCCTTCCCATTTTCCATTTGCTTCCTTTGCGAGTCAAAGCTGCATGGTTACAAAGATCACTATGACAGTAGTGTCACACCTACTTAAAATATTCTGCCCTTAACATTTGTTGAAGATTGAAGGTTAAAAAATAGTCATTATTACACAGTTGCGGGGCTTCTGGGGCTGATCCTGGAAATGTCAAACTTTAGGCACTTTAGCAGGAGACATTTAAGATTTGCGGCAGGTGTTTTTACATTATTAAAAACCATTTGTGTTTCACAGTGGTAAGAATATTAAAATTCTGCGCCAACAGACCATGTCAATACTGCTGTATCCAGAATGTGGTAAAAAAAAAAAAAAAAAAAAAAATAGGTCAGGTTTGCAAGACAAACAAACAGTAAAACTAAAGACAGTGTAAAGTTGCATGCATGGGGTTGATTTGTGTTAAATCACACAATCTGGACTTCCATCATGAATGATGGTACATGAACTCCCTATTTTGGGGGAAAAAAGGCTCTTTAGCATAGTGATAATAATATGCTTTTGCAAGGCATCTCCTGCTGCGTAGCTGTAGTCTGGCCTGAAAAAACTCTCTGCTGGACTCTTTTGTACACTGCATAAACCTCTGCAGTGATGTTTTCTGAATAGTTTGTATGCATCTGTGCTACTTTCACTGCGTAGGTGTGTGAGTATATTTATGCATTTATATCTGACAATGTATGTTACACGTCTTTCGTCAGGCAAAGCTTCCTCCTCTTACACCTCTATGGCTGTGAAATGCAATCATCTTTTTCCCTCTCTTTCTTTCCTTCTCTGTCTATTTTTATCGCTTTCCCTTACACACACACACACACACACACACACACACACACACACACACACACTCCCTTAAACATGAGCAGCAGTGCCAGAGAACCAGCCATTGTGACAAACACCTCAAGGCAGACACCCCCTCCATGGCAATCCTCCATCTCTTGTGTCGCAACACACACATGCACACACACTCAAAGACAAACAGAGAGGACCTACTGTACATGTGCAGTTCAAAAATTATTAACTTGCATTGAATTGACTTAAGCAGAACAGAATATTCTCCTCTTTTGTTTATCTTGTTTCCTTTGTCATTTATTTCCTTCACAAATCATTTAATGCAAATCTCCATTTCTCTCGTGTCGCACAAGTACAGTTGCGATGAACACGTACTAGATGAAAAATAGAAAATCATGCATCTTCTGACTGTAATCTGTCTCATCAGTCCCTTGGTCTAGTAAACATAGATAGAAGGATGAATAGTACACGTGCATGCATATCTATGATAACGGAACATATGATTCCAATTTCAGGGTCTCTTGTGAAACAGCCGTCAAATGAACATATGACAGCGATAGCACCTGCCCCTACCTCTGAAGATAAGGAGGATGTAATAAGCGTGTCCACACTTTGAGCCCACACACACTTGCGCATAAACACATGCACACAAAGTAAACAGAGCACCAAAGGGTGAGCTGAATACAGAGTGGAGGAGAGTCATTCAAAGCAGAGAGTGGGATGCAGATGAGACGCCTACACCAGACTGAAAGAGAGAGTAAGAGAAAGAGAGACAAGATGAAAAAGAATGCCAGAACGACGGGGCTAAAAGGGAATACCAGTTTAACTATTTATATGTTGTGTAGCCATAATTAATGAAAAATCTCCCACAGCTAAAAAAAAAAAAACTCGAATTAGAAAGTCTTAGGTCACTGAAAACTTTCATATTTACAAAAGAAATAATTGTTCCTTTTTCGGTAGTACAGGGATTTTGAAGAATGTTGTGGGTTTATGTACTACACACATCATTAGCTCTCAATCAGTGGAATCTAAAAATTGAAAACACCCCATTTATTTAGATTTTAACTTACCTTACAGCCTAAGCATTTTGTGGCATTTGTAAAGAGCAATTTATATCTGACAATAATTGTGACTGTAGCGAGTCTCTGCCATATAGCGTCACAAGTGTTCATGTTAAAACAAAGCATGAGACACTTCACGCCATGGTTATCAAAGCAAGATGTGCATCTGTAAAAGATTAAATTGTCTTACTACCATTACAGTATCTGCAATACAGCTTCCATGTGTTATTTTTCATCAAACCATATAGGTGTGGTTGATAAACTACAGATTTCTGGTTACGCTTCACTGGTGATTATTAAATGAATGTTAACATAGTGACATGTTTTCATCATGTTTATACTGACAAACTGCTTCATTTTCCTTTTGAAAGCTGCATTAACATACTCTACGTAGTGGGTAGACAGGTAGCTGTAGTAGGTGATTTGTAATTTTTAAAGGAGGGGTGGGCACACAATGAAGGCTCAAGAATACTCAACAGAACATTGCCTAGAACATTACACTGCCTCCATTACCCCGTTGGTTCAGTTCTGACACCCACGTGCCCATTGTAGGTGTTTTTGGTACACAGGGGACAGTGTGAACAGTGAACATTCTGCAGCCTCAAAGACAGAAAACTACAATGCACTGTCAGTTTTCAGCAATTCGTGTTACATTAGCTCATCTATAGAATCAGATCAAGTGCATTCCCCATGTACAGGAATGGGTCTTGGGCATCCATGACCCTGTTGCTATTTCCGTGGACTACCTCTGGTAGATACTAACCACTGCACCCCACAAGACGTAATGTTTATGGAGATGCTCTGACCTCATTCTCTAGTCATCACAATGCGCCCCTTTTTAAAGTCATGGCATGATCATTGTTTTTCATTTCACCTGACAGTGGTTTGAATGTTGTAACTGCTCAGTGCATCTCAATGACTGGTGTAACCCTTGTTTCAATAATTTACTGTAAGAATGTTTATACAATACTGTCTCTACTGAGGGCTGCACAGTGGCTCGGTGGTTAGCACCATCACCTTGCAGCTAGATCCCCAGTTCACATCCCGACCTGGGCCTGGGATCTTTCTGCATGGTGTTTGCATGTTCTCCCTGTGCTTACATGGGTTTTCTCCCACAGTCCCACAGTCCAAAAACATGCTCAGGTTAATTGGTAACTCTAAATTGTCTGTAGATGTGAATGTAAGTGTGCTTGTTTGTCTCTATAAGTAGCCCTGCAATAGACTAGAGACCTGTCCAGGGTGTCCCTTGCCTTCACCCTAAGTCAGCTGGGATAGACTCCAGCGCCATAGATAATGAATGGATGGATGTCTTTGCTGATCTATAGTTGATATGTCACAGTCAAGAAATCTATAATATTCTTTAATGACTTAGAATAACATTTCTTCTTCTCTTGTTTGACATCCTCCAAAGAAATAATTTGCATTCTTTGAAGTTCATATTTATATTGCCAATAAGAAATGTATTTATGGATCAGTTAATCTTACTTGTATTAGCCAGTTCCCAGGAGTTAAAATGTGTTTAATCTGTTACTTCCCAAAGAACTAGGGGATGAAAGGAGTAACAAATATGCAAATATGCAGAAAACCAGGTAAAGAGGCAGGGAAACTGATCGTGTAGCGGACAAATTATTTATTTTACAAAAAAGAAACAAAACTAAGATTCAGTACAAGGCGAGCTTATTAACACAAAGCCGCTCCAAAATCAAAGCCCCACACTCCTGATTGTAGCAGAATGTGAGACACCAACACAGCACCCTAGCCGCTGATCTGGCCACTGGCCAAGATGAGATCTGGTTGACTTGACTCTCTGATTGCAAGTTAGCTGCAGGTGTACGTGGCCACTCCCACCAGGCGTAACCGGTCTGCTAAAAAAAAAAATTTAAAAGAGGAGAGAGAACAGGAACAAAAACTCAACCAACCCCACCCACACACAAACACATCAAGGAACCTAACAATCCAGTTTTATTGTTTTTATTGTTTTCTCCTTGCTACGAAGCAAACTAAGAGTTTAGATTTTAGGCGTCTGATCTGTCCGGGGTTACTGACTTTGAGTTCTTTTGCTCACCGGTACAAAATCCACACTGTCCATGCATTATTTTGACCTGCTCCAGCAAGCTGTTTTATGTCTGTTTAAACAGTTTATTGTTCACATTTTGGTCCCTTATTTGTATACATTTCTGCTCCCTAGCTTTTTTAATGTTAACTCTTTCATCTCTGAAAGTCTCCTTTCGTGGCAGTGAAAGCTTCACAGTGTTCTAAGTTTAAAGCATACAAATTTTCCTCTAAAACGTAATGATTCATCATATAGACAGCAAGTATTTAATAAAGTTATCTCAGCAACAGCCAACAATGTGTTTAACTGCTGGCATCATTATGTTTGGTTACAGGTTTGATCCGGCTGCGCTCTAGTCCACCACCTCGCCTCCAGGGTGTTGAATATGTCCTTAACGTTACAGCTACGGACGACAATGCCTCAGGCGGACCTCAGGCACTGTCATCCACAGCCCAGGTCATAGTTGGCGTAGACGATGTGAATAACAACAAGCCTGTCTTTGAGAAGGTAAGATGAGCAATCATGGGCATGCATCATTAAATGTTGTATAGTCTTGCTCATTTTTCTGCTACTCCTTGCAAAAGTGTTTGATAAACATCTGCTCTCCTGGTCACCATGCAAGATTTTCGTCTTTTTTAACACATTTCAATCACACTCTGTCTTTTTCTTCGCCAGTTTACTTTTTTCTGTCTTGTCTATCGCATGTAACTCTCTTCCATCACTCCTCCTTATTTCTGTCTTTGTCTTTCTATCTCCTCTATTCATTAGCCTCTATCTTTCCTCTCTGGAGGACCGATTAGTGAGCTTGACCCTCGTCTCTGCTCTCTCATCTCTCTCCTACATCATCTTGGTCTTTTAATTAAAGCTTTAAGGGATGTAGGAGAAATCCCGACCGACCAGCTCTAGAAGAGCTACGTCTCCACCTGCTTTTTTCTAGCCATGTCTCAATTTTAAATGAGATGACTTTTCAGGCTCCCCAAGGTATCACTAGCCAAGATAAGGACTGGGGGCTTGCTGAGTAAACCTTGCTCATTCTCTCATGGGGGAAAGTGAACACCAAGTGTTTCTCTTTCTGCTGCGCTTCCTAGTGGGAAGAAATAGAGGGACAGGCAACGAGATGAGAGCCAAGAGAAAAGAGAAAGGAGCAGAAGAGAGGATTTCCTGGTTCACAGTATTTCATGTGCTATGTATGCTCAATTGTCTCTCTCAGGAATGTTGTGCTGGCATCGTATTCCAAGTCTATGATTCATTCTTTTCTCTCTGATGGCGGGATACCGATTGCAATGGAGAAACAATACCCAGACACCCCCCACCCCCACTACCCCTATATGCATTATCTAAGTCAAAAAGACAAGACAATGTAAAGGCAGACAACCGAAGGTAAGTAGAAATCAACAAATCAAGTAATTGAAAATGTGTGAATAAAGAAAAACTAATTTTTAAAAAGAATAAAAAAGAATTTCGGGGACTTAAAAGTAAAATGATACTGGTTGTTGGTTTCTCAGTTAGTAAAGACATCCGAGGTTAGTTGCTATGTCCTCTGTCATCAGAAACCAGTAGCAGGACACTGAAGCAGAAAGGCCCTTTTATCTTGTTTTGATGCCCAATCTTAAAACATACTGTAGGAACGCTGGGCTTGATCAGTGGACCAAGACAGAAGGAACAAGAGATACACACACACACACACACACACACACACACACACACACACACACACACACACACACACACACACACACACACACGCACACACACAGAACTAGTGATACAAAGAGGAAAGATCTCTCAGATATAGCAGGATCCTGCTTTTCCCAAGAATGTAAACTTAATACCACAGACAAACACTGCATTACATTACATTTATTTATTAATCTTTAATACACCTGTCACCTGCTCTCATATAAGTTTTATTGACTTGCATTTTTATATTTCTAGTAGTCATAAAATAAAAAGAAGATGGACATTTGTATCATGTTGTGTGGGAAAAGCTCAGGAGAAACCACACAACAGTGCATCTCTCAGTGGTTGGACAAAATGCATAGACACAATTGCAATTAAACACACCAACTTTGGTGAGTGTGCTGAATTCAACACTTGTTCATGCCCAATCCTATCCCTGTGTCCATCCATCCATTCACCCATTCAACTCTGCTTCTGGGCCACGGTGGCAGAAGGCTAAGTATGTGAGCCAAGATGTCCTGCCCACATCCTCCAGCTCCTCCTTGAGGATCCCAAGGTGTTCTCTGCTCACTTTCCACTCCTCAACTGCCTCCTTTTTAATGGGAAGTAGCAGTGGCTCTAGGAAAGAAATCCCTTCTTCCATAATGTCATTACAAAAGTCAGTGCTTAAGCAATCAGCTACATTCATTCAACCATGCACTGCTAATGACCTGCCCTAGTACCTGCAGTTATATGCTTTGTGATAAGGATAAAGACATTGGTATTGGATTAGTGCTTTTTTATCAGTTAGTACTCTGAGTTTAGGAATGGAATCTGTGTTGAACAGAAAGGGGATGAGTGTTTTACTCCAAAGTCATGAGAAAGACTTAACCACCTAATAATGTCACTTGTCATCTTTCTTTTATCTCACCCCACTAAACTCAAACTGGAGTGCAACATTGCCAACATTCCAACTATTCCCGTCGCCTCGTTGTTTAAAGGTTTTTTTAACCCCATGTGAAATGTTTTGTCCTATAACCTGTGGGTGCTTTGTTTCACACTTACTAAACACGTTTCACTTTGCACTCCATTTGACTCTTTTGACTTTTGCCTGTATATCTTCACCAAACACAAGCAAAGTGAGCAAACAGCTTCTAGTCCCTATAAATGGAAGATAAAAGATAGATAAAAGAAAGATAAAACATGGTTGCATGATAGCAGAATGGAGGGCAGAGGAGAATAGCTAGAAAGTCTAAGAAGAGGCAGGAAGTAAACATGAGAAGATTTTTTTTTTAAAGAAGCTCCCCTGTCATTAATTAATTGTCAAAAGAAGGCATCACCCAGTACTACTGAGGGATTTCTTTTCCCTTATGTGTCTATGGCACATCAGCATCGATGCCCCAGTGAGACGGGGAAAAAAAAAGAGAGATAAAGTTGATGGAGAGTAAGAGAAAAAGATGAGAGACCAGAGAGAAACACTGAACTAGATACAGTAGAGATCATGAGTGAAATAGAAATAGCCTTGATGTAAGGGTAATAATGTTCTTTACATCTTGACATGTTCAGTGATTGTGAAAATCTTTGAAACTCAAGGAGCATCTGCCTTACATCACAACATAACTGAAAGCACTAAAGAAGTATCCATGATGATTCCAAGATTGTGTGTGATGTTACATGAAGACTAGAGTAGGATACTGAATTGTAACCTTTTTTCGCTCTCTGGTTATATACACCAATAGACCACAACACTGAAATCACAGACAGGTGAAGGAAATCATCTCATTACAATGGCACTTGTCAAGGGATGAGATATTTTAAGCAGCAACTGAATAGTCAGTTCTAAATCTGATATGTTGGAAGCAGGAAAAATTAGCAAGTGTAAGGATCTGACTGATTTTTGACAAGGGCCACGATATGCTGATGACTCGGACAGAACATCTCCAAAAAGTCAAGTCTTGTGAGGTATGCCTAGCATACAGTAGCTAATACCTACAGAAAGTGGTCTATGGAAGGACAACTAGTGAACTAGCTGGCCAAGGCTCACTGATTGCACGTGGACAGCAAAGGTTGGCATATTTGGCCTGATTCCAGAGAAGTGCTAGTGTTGCATAAATAGTTCAAAGATTTGTATTGTGACACCTTAGCTAGTACTGCAGTGGTAGAGATAGCAGCAGAATGCACTATGGGAAGAAATGCTGGTTGTGCTGGCTAGCATGGCTGCAGATGGCAGTGGTGTCTTTTAGCAGGATGCCTCAACATTTTCTAAACAACACAGCAAATAATTAATTTTTAAAAGGTATTATTTGGTATCCTGTTATTTTCATTCCACATATTTTATAGTAAAACGACATTCCTCCAAAAAGTTCGTCTTTTGAGATGGTAAAAGCACAATAATACCATACTGTGCAGAATCTATTCACCAGCATATCACCATACCTGTTTTATCTTCTTGATTATGAGGGAGTGGTCACTTTTACATGCTGACATAAGGTTATTACTGCATTGATGGGTCGAGAAGGAAAGACCTCCATATGCAGTGCTTTTTTTCTTCTTTGTTGTTTTTAGGCAACGAAACATTGTTCGTGAATCTCTTAATTGCTATGCACTATACCATTGTTCAGAAGCACAAACTCCCTCCCTGAGTACATTTTGTGTAGAAGGCAGACATTAATCACACACCATTTTTTTTAAATTATATGATTCCAGTGACTACAGACAAAATTTAACTCCTTAAAGTTACATTCATTTGTTTGATTTAAACAAAAAAGAAATTTAAAAGGACATTTATGTATAAAAGCTATCATCTGTCAAAGTTTGTCCCTTGTAAAAGCTAACTTGTGCTGGAGCTCTAAAAGGGGGCAAGCAACTCTTATGTGGTAGTAGAGTATTTGATGTGTCAAATTTAATTGGACAATAGATGTGCAATGCAATTCAAAGTGATTAAGATCAATTTTAAAAAGAAGCACAGCTGTTTTGTCTATTTTGAATATTCAGTATTGACAAGTGATTATGTATCTATAAATCGAGGCATTTTGGTAGGAAGAAACTGAAGGAAACTGTGTATTTGACCCCCTTCTCTATATGTACTGGTATACTGGGAGAGAAGTGGGGGGAATGGTCTGCGCTGAAGACAGCACCACTCAACACTCTACTAACTGATATTGCTATAGATTTGGAAGTAATTGAAAGTTTTCTTTAAGTTTTCCACTGTTGGTTTTTCATTTTGGAGACTGCAATTTGTTTGGAGACTGACAATAAATAGCTTCCTATTTTTCCAGCACATTTTTTTTTTTATTGTTTTGCCAGAGTAATGTTTTGTCCTCCCTGTCCCTCACCATGCTACCTTCACCTCTCCTTGCAACAACCATGACAACATTCTATTTTTATCTAGGATTGTTCTTGTTTCTGTATACACTGATCAGCCACAACATTATGACCACTGACAGGTGAAATGAATAGCGTTGATCATGTTGGTACTATATGTTGTTCTGCTTGAAAACCTTGGATTTTGGTGCCTGTGTGATGAGACTTAGGACACCCAAATAAACGTTGTTCCAGAACAAGCACACTCCATGTAAATGACAATACTAAATGTCACTGACCTACCCCCGCAGGAAAATGCATCCCACCACATTGCAAAAACATTAAATAATCAAGAACATCTTGGGGAACATGACAATTGCCCAAGATGTTGATTTGACCACCAAACTTCCTAGACCCCATTCACTTTTTACAGTTTTAACAAAAGTAGAAAATAAATGAATGCAAGAGACGGCTGACACAGGCTTCCATTTCTTTTCCGTATTCGCTCCTTATTTTCCATGTTACACTATTTGTCCCACTAGTAAATAATTCTTATAGTGATCTTAGATCTGTCCTTTCAACATAAGTAACATTTCACCTCCCACGCATGTGTGCTTACTGTTTCGATAGCATGGAGTATTGATCTAATTTTCTCCATACTCACACTGCTGTGGTCTTCTCTTCCTTCCTTCTGTCCTGTTCGCTGCTTTCATTCTCCTCAGTGTCAGCAGTACCGAGAGAGCACATCGGTCCTGGAGAACCAGCCAGCAGGAACATTTGTTCTGCAAGTTCATGCCATAGATGCTGATGAGGGCTCCAATGGCAGGGTCACATATGGCTTCATGCACAAAGACTCCACTGTGCCTGCATTCAGCATACACCCAGATACTGGTACTGAAACACAGAAATAGTCACTTGTACAAACATACACAAGTACACAAACTCTCTTCCCAGTGGAGATTCTCAGGCAGACCTAATTCCATTCAGCGTACCTGCCATGTTGATACAATACAACAAGGCATGCAGTGTGACTGCAAGTTTACTAGTTCAAGTAAACTTAAAGCTAAGATTTTGTAGTTTGTTTTTAATGTCAGTTATTTTGTGGCTAAAATAAAAGATCAGAATGTAAAAGTTTAGTGCCTGGATGTGTGGTAAATACGAAATGTAAGGCTTAAGGCTGTTTGATCACTTTTGACTAGCTTTCATACAACAAAAACTCAACAGCATTTTGCTCCTCTTTTTGTGTCTTCGAAGCATATTTTAGTCTAACTCACTGTAGTGTCTGATTTTTTTTTAAATGCCATCACATGAGAAACATATTAACAAAGTCAGTCCAAAGATTAGAAACTGCAGAAGAGCACATGTGCGTAATTTTGCATGTCATCAAGTCAAAGGTTTATATATAATGCCAAAAACTAGGACAAAGTACAATACAACACACATTTCAGTTCAGCCACAACAGTATTTTTGGTGGAGCAGGATACAATCTAAATGTCATCACCAAAAGGTAATTCATCTTGGATTTGATGACAACTACTTTTAAGAAAGTCTCATTTTCTTCACTACTCTGCTCCGCATGTGCTTTTCCATGTTGAAAGTTTAGCTTCAAGGCAAGCAGGGAAATCATTTTAGTGTTAAATTGCAAATACTCTGGGGAAGTCAGACACAGCAGTGTTTGGTGTGATTTGGCTGCTTGATCAAACTTCTTATCTCTGTCTCTTTAGGAGTAATTGTGACAGCCAGGAAATTTGACCGTGAAAGGCAGCGGGAGTATGCAGTGACCGTGACTGCCACTGACCAGGCAGCTGACCCACTGATTGGCATTTGTCAGCTCAACATCCTCATCTTGGACCAGAATGACAACAGTCCCAAGTTTGAAAACATCCGATATGAGTGTAAGTTGGTACATACATTAATTCTATAGGTACGCTGACAGAAACCTGCTGTATTACAAATGAAAATTCATGCAGATACAGAAAACAAACCCATTTTTTTGACAACAAAAACTGTCCATGCAAACACTTTGATTTCCAGTATTCCTGGATACTGTCTGTACCTAAAGTTAAACATTAACTGATTACTACTGTGTTCACTTTTAAATGAATTTATTCTGTTATTGTAACAAAGTTTGATTTGGTTGTGCATGATTTGAAGTGTGTTGTGTTTTCTGTATTTGGTTGTTTTCTTTGCATATGCTGTATGTTGTCTAGTCGGTGAATGCATTTCTTTATTAGGTGCTGCTCTGTTTGTTCGCAGCAGTTTTCCTGAATGTGACACATGGTGGATAAATTGGCGTAGATACCTCTTAATTAGCTTTTGTTTTCTGAAGTCACAGCACAGTGCGCTCACTTGCCCACTGTACTGCAAATGAAGGCCTCACAGAGCCACTGAGGTGTAAAGCACACTACTTTTTCTGCTCCCATAGACTTCCTTCGTGAGGACACCATGATTGGAACTAGTTTCTTGCGTGTAGCAGCTCATGATGATGACTTTGGCACCAACGCAGCCATCACGTACTCCATGTCCAGTGAACAGCCGGAGTACCTCAGGGTCAACCCAATGACAGGATGGGTGTATGTCAACCAGCCCATCTCACAGGTACACACATACCGTATGCACACAGATAATGAGAAACCACATTAGGCACATTTTCCACTTGCTATTTAAAACAGCCTCCACCATAGAAAATACATGAATAACCTGCATAATCCTTCTTATTTTTGGATTTTTGTACAAAGATGATTGGATGCTCTTAGAGCTAATCAGGCTTATAAGCTTCACTGGCACAAAAGCTATTCAGGGAGATTGTGTAATTTCATAATTCCACTCAAGAACTCATAACAGGTTAGCAATAAACTTCAGATTGCAACGAAACAGCATGCTGCTTCTTCCAGTATATGGCCAGAAGAACAAGTACCCTATGTTTGCATCCAATTGCCAACAGTAATGGAGCAGGCGTGCACTTGCCAGTAGCAGACAGGCAGCCAACATATGTGATAATGGCTTTACTGATGCCTTTTCTTTGTCTGAAGAAGAATTTCAGAAATTTCCCTCACTTCACTGCTTCTAAACTTCACTAACAAGAGACAAGTAATCTTGGTGTGGGCATGAACAAGCGATTGACAAAATTGCCACGTAGTCTGTGAAAAACAAATCTGCAGCTCAGATGAGTACCATAGTGATAAAAACCCAACAATCAGCAACGTACCATCTTCCAGAGCCAAGAGGAAAGAATGTTTGTATGCTCGGTGCTTGGAATCTCATACTAACACCACCTGGCACCATGCCAGCGTTCCTGACTGAGATAATTGTTTACTAGAACATTTCCATGTTTGAAGATACCAACTTTTTCCACTAATGAGTACAACTGCATAAAATGTAGTACACAAGTAGGCACTGCTAAGCATTTACTTCAGCCTTTGCCAATGTGACAGTCCCAGTCTATTAAATACTAAGAGCAAAGACTGAAATTTAGAACATTTTTGCAACACAAATATATCTTGAAAATGGATCTCAGGCAGTGTAAAACTGACTGTGTGGAAATCTATTCTATCATGCATGGATTTGAAACACCTTTGAAGGGGCAGAATGCCTTGTCCGTAACGAGGTGCATAAAGAAAAGGACATTAAACAAAATCACAAAAAAGGAAACTTCAGATTGTTCTGTCTTTCTTCATTGTTCTCTAGCACATGTAAGTTAGCCCACATTTGGAGTACAGGCACTTGGTTAACTTTTTTTGCTGTTGTTTTTCCACTTTAGTTACTAGGACAGATCATCTCCTCTGATTGCAGTGGATAAAGTAAATTTCTCTTGTAAGGGTTACAGAACTCTGCTGCTCCAGAGTGAGCCATGCCTTTCAATCAATATACTTATCTTCAAGTATGTTTGTGTTTACCCGGACGCAGCCTACAGTCAGTTTCTTCCTGCACAGAAGTGCAGAAAATGGATTGTTTGCTCAAATCTGTGTGATCTCGATTCACAATGTTCATCAGCCTTTAAGGAAGCTACAATTACCACTGTGTCACCCTAATTGCCATCATAACAACACACAATCAAGCAGTCTTCTCTCTTTGACATTTTGCCACAGAGGACTTACATCACCAGGGAAATTGTGGCTACAGATGGGGGCAACAGGAGCAGTTCGGTGGAGCTGGCAGTCACCATCACCAATGTGAAGAACCAGCCTCCACAGTGGGAAAAAGACAGCTACAGTGTGGTCATACCAGAAAACACTGTCCGAGATACACCCATCGTGGTATGTTTGAATGAAAGTGTGGTACTTAGCACACAGAGGAGGCAACACATATGGATGCGTTTTTAGTGCACAGGAAAAGTATTTATCCATTTTAATGCGTAAAAATAGGCAATCCATGTTTATTCAAATGTTATCTTACAGTGAAATGAAAGTGAATGAAAAGATACTGTCCACTTGGCAGTGGGGAAATCTGGGCTTCTAACTTTTTGGCAACAATTTGCAAATACATAATCTCAGTGTTTTTTTTTTTTTTTTTATTTTCTAATTAAAGGCAAACTCAGTTTTGCTAAGGACCTGATGTGGCAATATGAACATTTTTAACAGTAGGTAGATTAATACAGAGACAATTTTTAGTAAAAAACTAACAAAAAAAAGTAAAGATAAAAAATAAGGGAAAAAAACTCTACTAACTTAGAGCAGATTGATGTCAATTCAGGAGTTGTGGGCAAACACTGTTTCTAACCCTAATATTAATATGGAATAGGAGTACGTGTTAACAGATAAGTATACCAAAAAAAAAGCAATCTTTCTTCTCATAAATTTAATATTAAAAATTACCTTTAGATTAAATCAACATAAGCATAACAGTGTTTGACATTGTGGCACCAAGATAAAACACATACTGTGGTACTGCAAAAATTCCCAGCTCATTTCTGGCCAGAGCTGCTTGTTGCATGTTAATCCCTTATGTTCTCCTTATCTCGAACCCCTTGTTTCCAAACACGTCTTAAGGGAGGACTAGTGGTCTGCTTTGTGTAGTTTCTTATCACAGCTTTGGTGTTTTTTTTTTTCCTTTTTTTGGGGTTATTTTTGAAAGTTCAGATAATCCTAATCAATGGTGAGAACAAAAAGTGTAAATATGTAACAAGTTTGTCGTATGGCAGGAGAGCAGCAACCACAGTGGTAGTAAAATGCGTACATTCACAAACACTCTTGAATCCACTGATTCATTACTTGTGTCATTCATATGTATCCTGTTAACTGCACTTCAGTAGTCATAAACACTGCCTTTTCATGTCTGTCACACATTTTCAACTAATCAACAGTAATTTCTAAGGCTCTCTCCAAAGCAATTAAGTCCATTAAAGTTACTGATGAATATTGCAACTCAAAGGATGGAAATCAAATGACAACGGAGAGTACTTTACATGGTAATGTGAGTGTTTGTGTTTGTGAGAGATGTTGATAAAGGAAGGGAAAAGAGCACGCTCCCAGTTGTACACTACATTAATGGAGATGGCAGTTTGGCGTTGATTTGGCTGTTCCGCAAAGATGCACCGACTCTCAATGGGTTGTAATATCTCTGAACATGCAGCAGTCGGACATGTTTGCCAGTTCAAAATGCCTCACGGGGTGTCTCATTATTGTAGCTGCTATGCTCTCCAGAGTGAAAAAATACAGCTAGGTCACCATAGGTAAGCCATGTCACGCCCGAGATAGCACTTTTGATTTTAATTGGGGGATATATGGCAACAGCTTCCAATAGTCTCTCCATAATTAGTTTAGTGAGAATGCAGAATGAAGAGCAGAGTGTATTTCCCTTTGATCCCACAGGATTTCAGTCAGTTATTGTCTAGTCTCACAGTTTCAGACTTACTAATATTTTAGTGTTCATTATTATGGACTATGAAACTTTTTTTTTTCATTTGGGTAAATCATTTTTCAGTACTTTGAATACACACATCAGTTGGAGCTCAGCAGCTGCTGTCAGCATTTTCATTTCTGTCCTGAGGATCACTGCTGGCATGCAGTATTTTTCCAGCCTCAAAACTGGTAATTAGAAACACATGAAAAATCTGTGCAACACAAATTACCACCACTTTTTAAAGATTTGAATCTGCTGGTCATCCCTGACTTAGATCAGAAAGTGATTGTCGGTGATTTCCAAGAGGGCACTGCATCTTATTTTATTTTATTTTTTAAAGTTATCGTTTCTACAAATTATCTTCAGTTGTGTTCATAGTCGATGTACTGGTTTATGCACAAGACTACAAGTCAACATGGGGGCTAGCCCTATTGCTTTATTTGTTGTTAATGTTGCAAGTGAACCTGCCAGAATGGAGTCAGACATCCACTACAACAGAGACTGCAACACAACTCCTTGTGAAGTGATTGGAAACAATCCAATTAAAACATCCCTGTTGAGATTGCAAGGAAATGTTTGTATTATAGGCATAAATGCAGAAGAGTAACGAAAAGATTGGTTGGACAAGAAACTTGTAGGAAGGAAATATTTTGCTCCCTAACATTCTCTCAAACATTAAATCAATTAAAGTACAAGAAAAGCAGTCAGAGAGTGCAGAACTCTGCCAAAGCTGCTCTGTCGTTGTATGATTTCCGATTAATGAAAATTTTTTTTTTTAAATTTGTGGTACGCAGCGGTGGATTTTTAGTAGGATCGCAATCATGTGATTGTCACCAGGCACCTGACATAGTGCCACTTGTAGTCATAGTTACAGGGATGCTGTGCCGCTATCTCACAATGATGCAGAAATGTTTAACAAATCTGTGGATCCAGACTATAGTATGCATCACTACCAAAATCTAATCAATTGGTACTTGTGTCTTTACTGACCTTCCCTGAAAATTTCATTGAAATCCATTAATCCGTTTTTGAGTAATATTGCTAACAGACAGACAGACAAACCAACGCCGATCGTCACATACCTCTGCCAAGGCTCCACCTCCGTGGTGCAGTAAAAAGTAGCCTTAGCGAGTCAATGCTTGTTACTTGTACAAATACTTGTTCCAGCAATTCTTTTAATGAGACTAGACTCTGAAATTTGTCCAGCTGGTTCACCGTCACATGCAGAGAGGTTACAGGTTAGGAGCAAGGAAGGAGAGTGGATGCCATGACAAATGCTAGGTGTTACAAAATAACAGTTGTGAGGAAAGGATCTGAACAACTGATAGTGAACTCCTGTCAGCATCCCTGTGCCTCCTACGTTCTCTTTGAGTTCCCACAAATATTTATCACTGCTATTTGCATCCATCCAAAAACAAATATGGATAAGGTGGTAGACGTTATTTGCAATATTATTCAAGAATTTGTTGAAATCTCCTCATATGTGCTCAAATTTATAATGGTTGATTTGAATAATTGTATTCTCAGTATGTCACTTGTAAGAAAAAATAAAACCACTGACTGGCCAGGATACAGTGTAACCCTGTCTGAGGTAAATGCTTGCGCTGCACCTCTGTCCTGATGAGAGGATGCATCTCTCTCTCCAATAAACTGGATGAATTTCTTATCTGCTGTGAGACATTGGATGGTGAGAACATTCCTGCTTGACAAGACTTGGATGATGCTTAGATGAAGATCACACACAATGCAGTCATCAAAGAGGAGAAGGTTTTTCAGATTACTCACACATGAAAGAGCTTAGGGCCCAATAACCTCAGTGGCAGGGTTTTGAAACACTGTTCATCTTAACTGAGTGGGACTTTCTGCTCTTCATGCAACACTCACCAGATATTCAGCTGGTCCCGTCAATGTGGAAAACATCAATCAAGGTCCCCCTCCCCAAAGTCCCTCATCCATCCTCTCCTAATGATTGCAGGTCCATTTGTCATTCTGATTTCAGGTGATGTAAGCAGGTCCTGAATCCACGACAGCCCGTTTTGCCAAGAGGGACAGATGATGCCATTGTAACACTTTGAAACTTTCTGTATCTGCACCTGGAGGGTAGTAAAACATTCATGAGTCCTCTTTTCAGATTTCTCCTCTGCACCCATTAATCCTGTCTGACAGACTGAAGCAGCACTTTCAACTGAACCTAAAACTAATCACATGGATTTTTAATTTAATGTCATAGGTGTATTTCACCTGTATTGACTAAGCAAAGGGTATTGTACTGTCACCTTTGTCAGTTATCAAATACACTGAGTTTTGTCATGGCAGATACCCTAGATAGCATATGATATTGCCTTGGTCGGCCTGTTGGAGCAGGATGTGGCTGAATATGGTCCAGTTCCAAAAGTCAACAGTTGTGAGACCTCACATTTGCACCTGATGCATAAAATACCACAGAGTTGATTTTTTACTTCAGATGTGATACGTCCACTATCTGTCTAGGATCAGATGAGAGACGACTGAGACAGTGATGTTGTATCAATATCTTGGTTGAATTAAAATCACAAGATTGCTGGGGTGTTTCTGTAAACACATAATTGCATTATAATTCTTGATTTCTTAGGCCACTGTGCTGGGCTGTTCGTGCTAGGTCTAAGGTGTTGTTAGGGGTTCAGTTACAACTGAACAAATGGTTGGGTTACTCTGACCTAGCTGCTGGTTGGTTCATTTTCCCATTCATCCTTTGCGGAAATTTCTCTTGTGGTCAGAAGTTCACATAGCACAGTGGGTAGGATTTTGTGGTAGGTGAATAAGAACATTGCATTTTATATAAGTTGTGGTAATAGCAATATTTTAGGCTCATTCCACTGTAACACACTATCTGGTATCATAATGTAAGTGTTTTTATCATTTAGCATTTATTAATTAACTAGCTAGAAATTTTTAATAGATGCTCACTAGCTAACTTCAACAGTGGGTGTAATGTTGTTTGATAACCATTACATTTGTAGCTTTTTAAAAATTGAAAGAGTAGCAATATCCCTTTTTGTCATTTAACTGACCTTAGTTGTCCCACTGCACATTGTCATTTTAGTATTATTGGGTAACGTTAGCGAGCTAGCTAAAATAATGCTAACTAATAAACATTATGTATAATGTATATACATAATGTATAATGTTGACAGCTATGGATTATGGCTGGTAAACATCAGCTTTAACCTGAATGGGGCAAATAAAAATTATGCAACAAATTAAGGCACCAATTTAAATGCATAAATGTTTTAACTTATGTACCACTTAACAGTAATTGCAAACATGGCCACACATCCCCATACCTTAAATGATGTGTCATTTTTAGGTGTGTAACTTAAGAATTAATCATTTACGCATATATTATATGAAGTAGTTAAATAGAATAGGTATGTAGAAATTACACACACATTGCTAGTTTACTGCATTTAAAATGTTGTTATTGGTGGATATTGTTAGGATTTTATCGATACCAATATGGCTTATTGAAACTGATACTTAACAATACTCTTGTCCATACTATTTTCTGTAATTTAGAAGACGTGATATGAAAAGAGAAAACACCTATGATTTTTTAAATCACTTTTTATGCTGAATTACAAATTGGTGACAAAACTGTGAATCACATTCCATGAATTTCTTCATTATTTAAATAGAATATAGGAGGCCAGTGAAACTAAATATACATTGTGTGAGAAAGTAACAAGAGAATCTACTAGTGCTAGACCTAGTTAAGGAAAAATTACTCACATTAACCAACTTTATGGATATGCATTGGTTGTAAAGGCACATACTCACACATCAGATGACACGAGATAATGTCTATTGACTGAGGTGTAACCCGTTAACTTACTATGACTAAAATTTTTCAGTCATCATGTAGCTGCTTTTATCTGCTGTGTAAACTGTAACTTTATTGTCATATGTTTCAGGGCCATGTCCTGCATCTCGGTTAGCATCCAACTTCTAATATCTAACTAGCAAACATATAAAATACATGCTAAATATTTTAAATAGCAGAAAGGCAGTAAAAAAAACAGCATGCGTTAGGATAAAATATGTACTCATCAAATCAGCATTGCAAGAATGAAAAATGAAGCACAGCTGAGCAAAAGCTGAAGTGCTGTGGCAGTAATGTTGTCTGCCACTTAATTCAACCTGTCCGAGCTTATTTTCAATTGACTTGACACGCCAATTAGATCAAAAACGAGAACTAATCTGTGCATGTCTCAATGTTGAAAAAAACTGCAGCAGTGAAAGTATTTACATTCTTAACCTGAGTACATCATTTTTCAAAATGACACAAGGGCCAACTGATTAGATTTTGGCAGTGATGCGGCTTATAGTCTGGATTCACAGATTTGTTAAAGATTTCCGTAACATTGCAAGATAGCAGCATGGCTTTACTGTAACTATGCCAACAAGTGAACACTACATCAGCTGCCTGCTGATGGTTACATGACTGCGATCCTCCTACAAATTCACTGCTACGGACTTATCGGGACTTATCCGTCGGAAATCATACAGTGACTGAGCTGCCTTGGTGGAGTACTGCACTCTCTGAGTGCTTTTCTTGTTAACCAAGAAATGTAAATACTAACATTGTATAGTATTTACAGTGCATGATGAGTTCCGCCCCATAATTACCCAATGGTAGAGTTAAAATTGGGTTATTTTTTCACTATGAGGCGTTTTCAATAGTGGTACCAATGTGCAGATAGTATTTTTAATACGAGGCTAACAGCCCCCATACGTTCTTAAAAAATGAACTTTTTTTTAAGATTGACAACAAAATTCCCTCTGGGTTTGATACTTTATTGAACTGTACGCTTGCATGGGCATTCTTAAATCACTAAAAAGAAGAAAAGAGGGGAAAAAAGTTTAAGCCTGTGGAAAAATGATGGGACAGCAGCAGGCTGACCTGTACCACCTATACCTGGCCAGACTGACTGAGAAGCTTTGCATGGACATAATCCATCCCACACACTCAAATACAGACATACTTATGCCAAAATCAACTGAGCAAAAGAAAAAAAAAAAAAAAACATTTAAAAAAACATTTTCTAAGTCAGTACCTAGATTCAACAAGATGTGGTAGCCATGGTGAGTCTGGGGATGTGGGATAGTAACTGGGGGTATGCAGTATTGATTTATTTTTGTGATATTTACCTGTTTACAGTTATCAGTGTGCATTATAACATCTGTTTCAACTGTGATGGTGTTTATGATAGCTTCTGTTGATTAGGATTATTGTTTGTGTTTGCATCTTGGCAGACTTTAAAGTTTTCCCTTGAGTTTAAATCAAATCTACAATGACAGCTACATTTCATGCATGCATGTCATTTATTTGGTCAGATGAGAAATGGAGAACTTTTGGGAAGTTAGTCTTACCTTACTAATGGGAATTATACTACATGACAATGAAAGGATTTATAGCCACTTTGAGTTTGGAGTTTGATATGCCGACTAAAATAACTGAGTTGTCCGATGATGTTGAAATTTTATCTTCACCGTTTCCCCTGTTGTCTCTGTTCATAAAAGACCATCAAAGCCACGTCACCCCTTGGAGATCCCAGGGTAACCTACAACTTGGAGGATGGTATGGTCCCAGAGACCAACATGCCAGTTCGCTTCTACTTGACCCCCAACCGAGAAGATGGTTCAGCCTCCATCCTGGTTGCAGAGCCGCTGGACTATGAGACCACCAGGAATTTCATGCTGCGGGTTCGGGCTCAAAATGTTGCTGCTGTACCACTGGCTGCCTTCACCACAGTCTACATCAATGTCACTGGTGAGCTTTTTGCAAATCTTTCCCATTATATTTTATTTAATTTGTTTTACTAAATCCATAATATCATGCTTTCATTCCTCCATGTATTTTACCTTGTCACTGTTGTGGTCTTGTGTAATAGCTTTGCATTACATGAGAGTCATATTCCCGCAATGCACTTTCTAACACTTAGTTCTTTGGCATAACAATACTATTTGTATTGTTGGTGGTAAATAATAATATTTTTTAAATTAGTAAATGCAAAGTTGATTCTCAGACTAAGAGTATGTCTAACAACACCATAAGTAGGCAGATGTAGTTTAAAAGAAGTGGGAAAAATGTATGAGGACAGTGTTGTAAAGACACACAAAAGTCATACCAAAACACAGAACGCATGTCAACACAGATGTTTTGATAGGAAACACAATTTTTTTGTGAAAGAATAATTATGTTGTTGTTACAGACAATGAAGTGGTTTGCAAACAAAACAACAAAAATGTCCAATTTTGTCATTTTATGTCTACTTGTGTGAAATGAAATACATGCTAGTAGAAAAACAGAATGAACTGTAGTTGTTTAATTTGCAAGATATAGATAAAAAGTAAAAGTCTTCTTTTTGATAGAGCTGAATCAGACATCATTAATTGAAAGTTCACGACTCATAATTTTATTCTGTGAAATTGTTTTTTTGATTACAAAAGTCAAATATTTGCCATTTCAGGGTCATCAAATATGATTAATGTGTTATATCTCGAAATTGTGGATGCTGGTTAGACAAAGTGCTCACTTTTGAAGTTGTCATCTTCATCTGTGGGCAGTTTTTGATATTTGCCGTCTTTTCAAATACAAAGCAATAAATGAACAATATAAAACTATTATCCAAGCTGTGAAAAGCTGCAGTACAGTAGAATAATACACTACCGATTTTGGGGGGATCAGACATATCGCAGTGCTGTCTAAGACTTATTGCATTTAAATTTTCCTTTGGATTTGTTTAAAACTTGGATTCCAAAGCCGCACAAATCCTAATCATTTACAGAACTTGCCAGCTGTTGTGTTAAGCCAACAGTGTAACATATACTGGACTCTTAACACTAGTGCAACACCCCCGCTGCAAAGAAATGTCATACTGTCCATCGTGTCTCTTCTTTGCCTGGGAATATCAATCATCTTCTCTATATCATTCATCATATATGTCATTATTTCTTCTACTTTTTCTGTTTCAGTTAATGCTATATATATGCATGTAATTCCCGTGCAACATGCACACATGCATGCATACCCCATTCCATCAAATTCGTCTTAATCCAGTGAGAAATAATTAATTCTCACAGACCCTCTCCTGCCTCCTGTCCCTCTTTTAATGTTCTCTTCTCCTCTGTTCACTCACCCCTCCTATCCCTTATCTGTCTTAATAAGAAAGCTCTTTGACTTCTCCAGAGGCAGTGAGGCTGAGGGAGGGAGGGAGGTCTGTAATGGATTTAAGACCCCATTTTTAATTCATAGATTAAGACATTTGCACTGAAGAAAGGCCAGAAAAATAGGCATATAGAGCAGCATTGAGATTTAATGTGTTGCTCTTTCAGAGTAATTTCTGTACTGCTTTTGGCTGACTTTTGTTATTCAGGAAAACTTATGAGGTCATGTCCTATATTGCTGGTTCTTGATACTACCCGCTTTGTCTGTCTGTAGCATCTAACACTCGTTCTTCTCTCTTCTTGTTCTGGTTAAAGTAGCTGATGTAAAAAAGGAACATTTTGTGTTAATTATCAACTGGCGTGATGCCTGCTTTGATCCTCATCTTGATGCCAAAATGACTTGGAAAATAAATAATCACAAAATGGAAAATGGCATCATTATATAAGTTGTCAGGACCACAGTAAATGTGTGGATGAACATGAATAGGCTAGCAAGTGAGCCAGAGGTGACAACACTGATCCCTCATGATGTTACCATTTTCGAGATTTTTACACAAAAATGTTTGCCTAAAAGCTGCAACACGAGCTTAATGAAACTTGCATTAACTCTTTTTATGTCACCTCCAACATTTAAGGCTTAATGTTATATGTATGGTGAGAAAAAAAAAAACTGCAGGCTCCCTTCTTGATGAAATTCCAGAATCAACAATCCAGGACATTACATGGCAACATCATAAAAAGAACTGAAGCTGCACCGAAGGCAAATGGTGCATCAACAATATAGCGCTGTGATATTTATTGCTATTGTATTTTGTTAAATAAAGAATCTTGTTGTCTACAAGGTACAATGTCATCTTTAGGAAGGTTTCAGTAGAAAGAAATTCATTGATGATGCATATACAGCACAGGGTTTTAGGTACTTTAGATATTTAATTAAATGTCACACATTGCCATCACAAATATACAGCCAGGGAGCAGAGTCATTATGAGTTATCTTCTGTGAAATGAAGAAAAAGGAGCCCTGTAACAGATGGAATGGTCCCCACACAGCTCCGATTTCAGAATCATGGAATCAATCTGGGATTGCATGAAAGAAACCAAAGACAGCCTAAATTCACAGAAGAACTCTAGGAAGTTCTCCAACATGCGTGGATCAACCTACCAGCCAAGTACCTTTTAAAAACTGTGTGCAAGGAAAATGGATGTTTTAAAAGCAAAGTCACACCAAATATTCATAGATGTGTCCTTTTTTGTACTGCACTTTCTATGAAGTGGGGCTTTATTTTTGAAAGCATCCTTACTTCAGTGCCTAAATGTTTTCACAGTAATCTAACACAGCTGAAGTAGTTAAAGTCAGCAGAACTACAGAGTGCAAAGCACACAGCAGTAAAACATCAGAAAGAACCACACTGGTGAGGCTGCATTCCTTCCAGAACCAGAGACAAATATGATACATTAGTCCAGTTTCAGTAACAGATGAAACTGCACTACGCTGCATTGATTTAGAATAATCTGATGTTAGATTTTGCAACTCAGGTTTTCATGTTACAAAGACATCTAGGAATGAGCACTTTCATATATTTGATTAGCTGTCCATGCTTTTGCTGGATGATGCTTTATAGCTCCCTTTGTTTTGAACTGAACTCCAGCGTTTTAAAAAAAATTCTGCTGGCAGACCTGCATTACAGAATACATGTATTGGGTTTACACAGATCAGTAATGTGCAAGAGAAGTTAGTGCAATGTCACCAGGACTGATCTGTAGGTTTGGCATTGGCCGGAAGCCATACTGTTGCATTCTGTGCCAAATATCAGCATGCTTTTATAGAATCACTTAAATACCTACTGCAAAGTATGCAATCGGAGATTTCCACACAGCAAGCAGGAAATGGAAACTGCTTTTTGTTTCTTTGTTTTTCAGCAGTAAACCATTTATATTATATGAAAGTGAATGCACACAATGAGAAGTAATTCTTTTAAAGAAATAGAAGTAAATAGATTGAACAAAAAATAACTGTTTTCCAAGGCTGCAAGAAAAATGACAATATTTGGCAGCAAAAGATGCCAGGTGAAAAGCAATAACTCTTACATATTGTTAATAAAATAGCAAATGTAGCTAAAGTTTGTTGAATGAAAATGTACACTCATTTAGTAATGTTAAAGGTTATGGGATGATTTTTGGAATATTTAAATTGAGAATGTAATAATTAAAGGAAACACTCTTTTTGCTCAATGGGGCCATGGGTGACTCATGGCACAGTATGTCTGTCTATGCCTTTCTATATGTTTAAGTCTTATGATTTGTATTGGATTCTTTTTTTTTTTTCTCATAACCAGTACCAAAATGCAATTGCTAACATTCATCAATCCAAATCCAATCATATAAACCTTACTGTTTAGTATAAGTTTTTTTGTTGTTTGTTTTTTGTTTTTTTAAAGTAGAAGCTTTATTTATTGTGAAAGGGAATGGAGCATGACTTGTTGGATATTATAAGTCATTTGCTTGCTACTTTAGGCCATGGGAAGACCTCATCAGATATATATATGACATTTGTATCAAATTAACAAGACATTAACTGGGAAAAAAAAAACCATCTTTGGTATAAACTGAACACAATCTGTCTTTCTATCCCCTCCCCTCTCCAGATGTAAATGACAACGTCCCATTCTTTACTTCCTCCATCTACGAGGCTTCGGTCACTGAAGGAGCAGAGTCAGGAACTTTGGTTTTCCAGGTATCAGCCAATGACCTTGATCTGGGTCTAAATGGCAAGGTGAGAACTAATTGACACACATACAAATTAATTCACTAATTATTCTAAAAGTCATAATGTTGCTCTAACTGTGTGGCCAGTTGAAAGGAATATTTAGAATCCAGTTTCTTTTGTATAACTGCACTCCATTCTGTTCAGTATACCTCTGTTTTTAAGTTATCCAAAATGTGTTCTTCCTTGCTGTGTAAAATTTGCAATAATTATCTGCATTTTAGCATCTGGCCACCTTAATAATTGTGTCTGCTCCAACCCCCCATCTTCCAGATCGCTTACTCACTGCTGGAGGATCGCAGTGGGGACCATCAGTATTTCCGTATTGACCCAGAGCTGGGGTTCATCTACTCACAGGCTGTGTTTGACCGAGAGACCAAAAGCTCCTACCTGTTGGAGGTTCAGTCTGTGGATGGCTGGGAGTCAGCGCGGCCCGGCAAGCACGGGCAGCCCAACTCTGGTAAATAGGACTCAAGCTGCACAGAACATCCTGTAACTGACTGAAACTGACAGTGTTGTTTTCAGTCCTGTAATGTGTTCTGCCTGAGTGTTGAGACCAGCAGTTGCAAAAGTTTACCTTGCAAGGCAGCGGGATACTGAGAGATGTGCAAGATCATGATCACAGAACAATCCATCTTGCCAGGCTTCAAGCTGCTGGTGGCAGATCAACTTTTGGTCAGACCAGTGAGTGTATATGAAAAACTACTGCCAGCTATGGATGTGTTTTAGGTGTGAGCTCGCCCGTGATAGGGACTGATAGACAGAAGGTTCATCCAATCACCTGCCAAATATTTTTTTTAAGTGCCTGAACTTTTCCAGACTGTTTCTGAGGACGACTTCTCAGATGGTTCTGTGTAACAAACCATCTGACGTGTTGGGTTACTGAAAGCTGCTGAGTGGTACCTAGTTTGAATTGTTTTTGCATTTTATCAGTCAGCGATAAAGAATAGATGAAGCACGTAGAAGGGAAACACTGAATATTTGAATTATCCCCACAGGTTTTCCCTGTGAATATATGTATATAAATATATGACAATATCTTACAAATAGCTGAGTCATCTTTGTAGTACACAAAGTATCCGGACACCTGAACATCATATCCATATGCGATTGTCTCATTAAACTGAGTCCCCACTTCTTGAGGAAGACTTTCCAATTTATTTTGAAGCCTGTCTTTAAAGATTTGCTCCTAGTCAACCCAGCTGACTTAAATTTCAGCCACTGAATTAGGTTAAAGTGCTGGCCAGTCAAATTTATTGTTTTTATTATGTCTATATGGACCCCACTGGTATATGGTGGCATTGTCATGCTGGAAAAGTCTTCCCCAAAATGTACACTTTTACCTTCAAAACCCTTTTGTACTATGACAATAACATTTACCTACCTTAAACTAAGTGGCCCAAACTATGAAAAACTGTCATCCTGTTAATCCTATGCTAAACAGTCAGCACTATATACTTTGGCAGGTAGTGTTCACCCAAAAATAAGTAGGTCAAACCCAGTTAGTGATGAGTACTCTAGATGTATCCACTGCTCCAGCATCTAATCACTGTGAGCATTACAGCTATCCAGTCATGGCCTGGAATTGCGTATGGTCATCTCTGGGAGCATGCCACTGTTGTAGCATGCTGTACTGTACTGTTATTGCACCTAAGCTGGGCAAAGCCTAGTGGGAAGAAACTTGATGAATAGACTTATTGAAAACTCGTTATCATTTGACAGTACCACATTAAAAGTCAATGAGCTCTTCAGTACAACCTGTTCTGCTGCAGATGTTTGTAAATTCAGATTGCATGGCTATGTGCTTGATTTTGCACCTGTTAGCACTGGCTGAGGCAGCTCAGCCCACTAATGAGAGAGGCTGTCTGCATATTTTTTAGTCAAAAATGTAACAAGTAATACCGTTAAGTTAAAAAGAGTGTTGCATTGAATGCTCTGTAGTTGCAGCCACATGGACCAATCTTCAAACTCTAGTCAGTCTTGTATGAGACTAGACCATAAAAAAATCAGGGCAGATTGATGTAATAGCAGAAAATATTCAGAATCTGTTGACATTAGAGTCATAATCCACCTAATTTAGTGATAGTGGTCGCTGTTTTAGTGACTAAAAATGAGGACAAGCACAAAGAGGGAGAGTGCTGTAGACAGCTGCTCTGAAGACTTCATTTAAGGCTTCAAATCTTCATTGAAGGCAGCAATAATCTCTGTTTTCCTCTTTCTGTTTCCTTCCCACATCTGCTCATCTCCCTCCACTGAAGGACCAAAGGCCATATTTCTCTTTCACTCTGTCTCTCTTGCAATCTCTCTTCCTCCGTCTCTCCATTTTTCTCTCATTTGCTGCCAGATGAAATGCATACATGCTCTGGTAGAACAGAGAGCACGAAGAAATGAGCAGATGTTGAGACAGATGGGAGGATGGAGAGAGGTGTTGGAAATACAGCAAAACAGACAGACCAGGATATATTTTTTAAATAAATATGATCATAGATAATTAACAGATCTGCTCTCTTGGTTTGGCTCACTATGACATTTGTGGCAATGTAAACAGAAGTTAAATATTAAGTAGAGCAGAGACTGCAGTGAGGCTTTGGGAGTTATTTTATTATTTTTTTTCTGTTTTATAAATATTAAATGAGGTTGCATGAAGGAGGATGGGTGACAGGCAAATTAAGAGATACTTAGCATAGATGTACAGACACATACACACACATTTACAAGTGAGCGTGATGGAGCTGCAAAGCAGGAGGAGCTATTTTGGATGCCCTGGTTCCCTCGATGTGAAAATTCCAATCATTTTTCCTAAAGAAAATATTATGTGACTCACAGTAACGGCACATCCATACTTTGGATTGGCATAGAACTCTTCCAATTCAGTCCAAATGACTAACTATTTTGTTTAAAAATTTCTGGGTTTTTCCCAAAAATGTTAATTGTTTAATCTTGCATGCATTAAATGTTTAGATCAAAAATTAATTGTGAATCCAATGTGCATGTTCAGTGTTTCCTCTAGGATTTTTTTCAGCAGCGGCGGCAGGTTCTCCGAGGAGCCGTGACGTGTAAACAAATCACACTTGCCTGCAGATTTTACTTTTACAACCTATTTATTGAATGGCCAGTTGAAAATGGCTTTTTAAAGGCTAAATGTAAAATAATATATAAATATATATTTGAACAAGCTCATCTGAAAACGCAGTTACATCATGGAGTGTAGATATTAGCTTCATGCTATCAATAGTTTACTCATGTTAGCGACACTGACTTGGCATCAGGCCCAATTAACTGAAGCTACCGATATGTTATGTAGCGTTAGCAGGACATCAATATTTTGTGAATGTCTATTGAACTTGTAAAGTCTATTATGAGTTATCTTATGCTAATAACTTTTCTCCGGTAAGTCGCTGCCCTATTTTCCAAGATGACACTCCTCTGACTCTCTGACCTGGTGCGCTCTCGCGACATCGTCGTATTAATTAATTAATTAATTAATTAATTAATTAATTAGAGTAGATACTGAGTAAGATAGTTATCTGTAGTTTACCTTAGTACTAGCAAGTACCCGACACAGTGCAGCACTCTGCTGTGAAGGTGGAGACATGCGGCGGTTGTGTATTTGTGACAATAACAAAAAAAGAGAGAAAGAAATTTGAAGGAGAGGAGGGCGGGATTTAGGAATGGAGGGCCGCCGCTGCTGAATGAATGTAGAGAAAACGCTGATGTTGATGACACATCCAGTCTCTAAGCTTGTCACATGAGCTGCATACAGTGGACAGAAACTAAACAATGGCTGAGTAAACTGAGTCAATACATGAATTTTTTTGTTTGTTTGTTTTTTTACATTTTTACTCTATGTGGGCACTACTGAAATATAGTCAAAAAATGTGTTTTGGCTGGCCAGTGTGGCAGTTATAATGCTGTAAATCATAAAAAAGAAGGGGGGGGGGTTTACATTGTAAACTCAGCCTGCAGCCCAGCCCAGTTCCGCAGAGTAGTTCTGTAGGTTTTGTGACTGTTACCAGTGGCTTTTTGGTTGAACAGAGGAGCACAGATATTTTTATTTTCATAGAATGTGCCAAGTACAAATAGATATTTGTGGCATGTAGAATAAAGACCACAACTTTTTGAGTTTAGTTTTGAATACATTTCCTGATGAAACTGCACTTCACACATTAGTTCAGTGACTATCAGATAGTCAAAAAAATTGATGATTGTTTCTGTTTTTACCATTTTTAGATCTGATACTGGTGTAATATTCGGCAATTTTAAAAGATATACCCGGAGTGAAGCAGGGTATACAAACTTAATGAAAATTCATCTGAAATAAATGAAAAAAAGAGTTCCATCTGTATCTCTTTCCCCATTTTGTTGGTGAGCTCAGATTTCTTCAGTTGTTCCTCTTGTTTAAGTAGGATCACATAAGATGATATGAGTTCTTAAATTATGAACATCTACTGCACATATACAGTACAAACATCTGTGTTTGCCGAGCACCAAGAGATGTTGCAAACTGCAGACAGCAGGGTGTTGTCAAGTGGTCACAACAATAACCTTGTTAAACGCTGTTTTCACAGACAGAAAGGTGATACTTTGAAGCTGATGTGTGTCGTGGAGCTGAGTGTGCAACCTTTGTAAATACGTGACTCTAGAAGTGTGACATGGATGAGCAGGCATCATTAGTACATGAGAGGGAGGATAAGGAGATGGCTGCTACATCTGCTTATGCACTTGGCGTGTTCATCCTGCACCACTCCCTTTCTTTCTCTCCGACAGATTCTGAACATGTGCAAAGCTCTGGCATCTGCAACTTGTTTTGTTATAGCTCCAAGGGCTGCATTAGTTTGCTATCTGTGCCATGAACTGTATACCAACTCTTCCACCCTGGCTTAAATAATTTATCTTCTTGAAGCTGTACTGCAAATTATGCTCGTATTGATACAGATATCAAAGGAAGCGTAATATGTTGAGTTGCTCAACTACCGAGCTTTACACTGATACCCTCAGGGTGCTTTGTGCTTCACTTCAGCCCATGTTTGGATGCCGAAGAGAAATCAAAACAGCTGGATTTTATGGTAAAATAGACTGAAATAGTGAGGACAGACAGCAGATGTACAGTAATAGAAGAGTGGATAGAAGAGAAAGAAATTGTTATTATTGTGCCTGTGTTCATATGAAGAAATGTCTGCTTTCCTTTCTGTGTATGTGTGTGCACTTGTGCAGAAGTGACTAAATTGTCGCTATCCAAAGGGAGACAGATAGATGTTCACGTTCATGTTGACTGAATAAGAACAAACTCCTGTTTATCATCACCTCTCTCCTCTCTCTCTCTCTCTCTCTCTCTCTGTCATATTTTTTTATTTTCAGACACAGCATATGTTCGCGTTTTTATCAGCGACGTGAACGATAACAAGCCAGTGTTTGCACAGGCGTCCTATGAAATCGATGTGGATGAAGATGCTGACGTAGGCTTTGCCATTCTCACTGTCAGTGCCAATGATGGGGATGAAGGTGGGTAGCGTGGATAAAGGAAGCTGTATGTGTGAATATGTGTGTGTTTTTTGTGACGTAGATTCAAAATGGAAACTGTAGGAGTGATGGTGGGGATAGTACTACGAATCCACAATCAAGCACATTTACTCAAGTGCATTGCTAAAGTGCTTCACTTTTCTCTCAAGAAAAACTTTCACTCCTCACTGTTATAGTCTGACCCCCTTTTAGTTTGAAGGAAGTGGTAAAGCATGTCATGAAGTCATGAAAAACATGATGAAATGTGAGTTGGAATCAGCCAGTGTAGGAGATCCATTTAGTATAACCTTTCGATGCAAGGCACAGAAAGAAACTCTAAAGAGTTGAAATGTGAACTTTTGTGAATTTGTGCTTCAAAACATTTTTCTTCCCTTTAGTCGAGCATTTTGTTACTGCTGAGATTTCCCGAGGAAGCCATGTACAACTAAGGAATGTCCTTGGATTCTTCTTCATATTATTTTTCCAACACATTATAAAACTATCAACATTTTTAAAATAACAATATCAGTTTGAGTCCAAGTTTAAGAAAGTGGTGCTCAATTTAGTCAAGCTGATGAGCTGTTTCTCAGATATAACACTGCCAGTTTCATTTTTTTTCCTCAAAGCTAAAGATGACGAAAGTAAGATTTAAAATTTGGATATGAGGTAGAATTTGGTAAAGGAGATTTAGATTTAGAATACTTAAACACCCCGTATGAGATAGGACGGTCAATTTGCTTCACCTTTGCAGTGCAACTCCTTTTTAGCTACAATATATGTGTAATATATAATAAAAGATACTGATATACAATGGTTCAGTTCTGTGGTGGCACACGAGAGGCAAAGGTCAGCTCATAAGCTCATAAGATAAAAGACAAAAGACAAGACATGACTTATAGTAAAGACAAGAGACTCTTACAGTGTTCTTTAATACATATTTCTAGTAGCTGTTTTTAAAGATGATGTGTCTAAATTGCTTTATTTGTTACCAAAGTATTGCTTTTTGAGATGGAGCGAATAGCCTGCCTGCCTTTTTGAGTGTGTGTGTGAAGAAGACTGAAAACAAATTAAAAAAAAAAAAAAAAAACATCCCAGAAGCTCTATATACCTTGCAGCGCCTATAGAAATCTCAGCTCAGAAAACTTTTCTTTTCCCAAAATGAAACTAAAATAAAAGAAGTAACACAGCAGATTGAAAATATTGATAAGAAATACCTTAGAAGTAGTGATTCAGTGGCAGATGATTCTGTAAAAAAAGACTCATACAAAAATAAGTTTTTTGCATCTCACATTCAAATGAATGTATAATACACATGTGAGGAACGCAACAAAGGTTTAAAACATAAATTGATTAGACTCATTACTCCTCATCGGTGATCAGTTTTCCAACAATTTGTAAGCTGGTGAATCAAGCTGGAGACTCCACTGCTGGAACTGTCCTTCTGGGTCAGGTGATTTTTCCACCATGTCCACGATTTAGTCAGTCTGCTGCTATGTGTGTCTTTGATAACTGCACCTTTAATTCAGGCTGAACTGTAAAATGAAATGATCTTTCCACTTATAAATCGGGTCAAATGATACACATTTGGAGCCCATTATGTGGTTGTTACGGGAAATGTGAAGCAAGAGAAATTGACAGTCATCATCTAAATCAGCTGAATTTCGCCCAGTAAGAGCCTAGAAGTGGTGTTCATACATTTTCTGCTGCTAGGGCTTTTTGCTTACCAAAAGTCTAATGAATAATGCCGATACGCAAGTTGTTGCGAACCACCGCCCGACGCTATTCAGACTTAAAAACATCTCATTATATCCAATTTTCCATCCAGAGTTTTTAAAAATGAGAATAATAATCTTTAAATTTTCAGCTCATCACACCCTGCCCCTGACTGATGTAACTAAGTAGTAATATTAGTGATGTTATCAGCTCTAAACACTGTGTGTGTCTGGCCTTGATGTCCATAATGTAGCACACACACACAGCCATAGCCTGCTGGTTTCCAGAATAAGGTTATTATCACCAACTGAGAGACACAGAGGAAGTCTGTGCGAGTGCATGCAGGGTTTTTCTATAGAAGGTTTACTTAATGAAGGAGGCAAAGAAGAAGAAGAGGATTGGTTAAGTGATTTTACACCGCTGCTGGTAACGAGGACAAGACAATGCCTGTTCATATCAAACAGCTAATAAAGTTAGCCTTCGTCATTACCACACCATTTAACATGAAGGTGTAGACCAGCAGATAAAAGAACAGTTTGAGGATGTTGAATGTTTGAATAGCTTCAAATGCCAGTGCTGAATCATCAAGCCTTTAGCCTTTATCACTCTATTGAAAACAGAGATTAGCAAGACCTGGTTTGCAGTTCAAAATATCTAAATATTTCAGGTAATCATCCTCCTTGATCATCAAAGATCTTTGGGAATGGGCTTTTGTGTTGTGCAGCTGTTGAAGGAATCCCGAATATACTGAAAATCTTTTTTAGTAGCAAACCTCCTGTGTGCTTGAGAGGTGATTTCTATATGCGTGAAAGTTTGTAGCATGCATCAGCAGTTGTCAACTTAGACTCACAGACATTTCAGTGGATACAAATGGAAACCGAGTTCTGTCTAAAAAACATGGCAAAATATAAATCCTGCCACAAAATAGCTGAATAGATGACATTCAAACGGCCCCCTGAAAGCATCCTTTCTTCCTTATCTTACTTGACACTTCTGATACCTTTCCCCTTAATGAGCCATTTCACTGTGGATCTTTCCCTCTCTCCAGGAGTTGTAAAATCTTCCTCATAACTTCATAACCTGGGAAACTCCCATGTCTAAAAGAATGTTTTGTCTCTTCTGCAGCATCATTGCATAAGTAACATGGTGATGTGAGTGTTCATTGCTCATGTCTAACAATTTAAATAGTGTAAAATATTAACTTCAAGATGTTCTTGATGTAAATATGTGATTGAATGTTAACCAAAAAAAGACATTCTTGCCCTGCCATTTGGTAGAGACTGCTCTTAAGGCCAGTTTAAAGTTGATTATATGTTTCTTTTATGATAGTGTTGGAGCAGAAAATTATACCTGCGGGGGGATTTACTGTACAGTTACCTAAAAACAGCAATAGGTATATATCAGTGCACACCCCACAGAGTAAAGCTGCAGTCAATCATTTTACAGTGTTTCGTGTAATCTGTGCTTTTCTTGTTTATATGGACTTTTTTTCACTTGACATTGGTCTTTGATGCAGTGTGTCCCCCCAGGCAACTGAAGCATCCTAGGTAAACCGAACCTGGTCTGGGAGGAAGTGCTGCCCTAACGACAAACTTGAGGAATAAAAATGTCCCTTCCCTTGTCTTTCTGTTGCCCACAAGCTCTGCAGCTTAGCACAGATTCAAATATGACATAAGCACATCAGTGCACATTAAAAAACAAAACAAAACAAACAAACAAACAAAAAAAAAAAAACAGCGTATGCCAATACTTCCAACATTGATTACTCTCAGCTAGATGGAGCTGAATCTACAGAAGGGAGACAATACAATGGGCATAGTTTTACAGAATAACATCACACCAGCAGATGCTGGGGTGTTGGTATGAAGGAGAACATATTCAGATTCAGGAAGCAGACACAAGTAAAACTTGTGATGGAAGTAAAATATACGTAAAATTGCCCACATGGGTTCTTTTCCACTGTCCATAGTTGATAATATAGGTAAATATATTGGAACAGGACTGCACCATATGGAAGAAAACAAACAAGCAATATATATATATATATATATATATATAGAGAGAGAGAGAGAGAGAGAGAGAGAGAGAGAGAGAGAGAGAGAGAGAGAGAGAGAGAGAGAGAGAGAGAGAGAGAGAGAGAGAGAGAGAATTTTGCTATATGGGCTGCTATATGGTTATATGGGCTGCTATATGGTTATATGGGCTGCTATATGGTTATATGGGCTGCTATATGGTTATATGGGCTGCTATATGGTTATATGGGCTGCTATATGGTTAGCACTGTGACCTTGCAGCTAGAAGATCCTCGGTTCACGTCCCAGCCTTGGCCTGGGATCTTTCTGCATGGAGTTTGCATGTTCTCCCTGTGCATAGGTGGATTTTCTCCGGGTACTCAAGCTTCCTCCCACAGTCCAAAAACATGCTGAGGTTAATTGGTTAATTGGTAACTCCAAATTGTCTGTAGGTGTGAAAAATAAACCATGAGTGTAACATACAAACTGCATGGTGCAAGCTCTGCTCAAATTACTGCATTCCAACTACTACCCGTTCCACTAGTTCAAGGAAGCAGCTTTCACCATGTTCACTGCATTCTCTGTTATACAGACGTGATGTCTCCCATTGAGGCTCTAAGCAGCCAAAGCTTGTCTCATTGCCACTGTGATGTTCTCAGGTGTATAATCATCCAGGAAAAATGCCATTTGCTTCTGTGACTTTTGATGTTGGACTAAAGGGGACAATTAGACTTATGCTGAGCTCTGTTGTCTGGCTGAAGCACAAGTCTGCTGTAGCTGCATAATATTCCACTTCTGACAACTCTGTTTCCAATTGTGTCTTGCAATTTTCATACAATGAAATGAGAAATATAAACCCATGATGGTATTACATTACTGACCTCCTGTCAAGCGACTGGATCATCTTCTTAAAATCCTCTTTGGTAAAAGTGTTAATTGGTACCATGTCTTTTGTGAGTCGAAAAGTTATCGCATCAGCAATTTCTCTCTGCTGTGTTGAACCGCTCTCATGTGGTGTAACACCGGCAAAGCCATCTGAAATAGTTTTTGTTTTGGATGGCATCCAGATCTGACTTGGATAATTTAAATCATCATCGCAAAGCTCTGTATGACGCGTCGTGAATTACTTGCTTTGCTTTGTATGGTACCAACAATTTCAAGACACCCCCAACAAAGTACCCATTTTTGGTGAAAACCATCCTTTCTGTCGCTGAAATAGATCTATGCAACTGAAGGTGCATTTCTTTTTACACCCAGATCTTCTTTTTGAGTGTTTTTTTTTGCTCCTGTGCCCCACTTCTTTTGCATTGCACACAAGGAGCTGGCATAACAACAAACTCATTGTTCTGTATATCCAAAAGTCTTAAATCGGAGTAAAGTACACTACCGTTCAAAAGTTTGGGTTCACTTAGAAATCTCCTTATTTTTGAAAGAAAATAAGGAAGAAAGAAAATCAATTTTCCTTAACATTTAGCCTTGAATTGATCAGAAATGTAGTCTAGACATTGTTGATGTGCTAAATGACTATTCTAACTGGAAACAGATGATTTTTAATAGAATATTTATATAGGGGTACAGAGGCCCATTTCCAGCAACCATCACTCCTGTTCTAATGGTACATTGTGTTAGCTAATGGTGTTAAAAGGCTAATTGATGATTAGAAAACCCTTGTACAATTATGTTAGCACATGAATAAAAGTGTGAGTTTTCATGGAAAACATGAAATTGTCTGGGTGACCCCAAACATTTAAACGGTAGTTATAGACCTGTCGTAAATAGGTTGTGGTGTCATATGTGCAAACACACACAGAGACACAAAGATTAAATAAATATATAATCGGCAGCATTGCTGTGTCAGTGCTGATACAAACTATCCTGAAGCCCTTAATGTGTAGGAAGCACTTTAATGCTGTAGACACCCAGGTTGCACCTACTTTTAACTTACAGCTTCTGGCAAGAGCATCATTTTTATCAATCTTACAGAATGTACAGAAACATTAGTAAGTAAAGGTGTCAAATAAACATAGCAGAGTCTTGTTAGGAAATCAGTATAAAGTGCCTTTAAATTACAGAATAGCCTACACTTTAAATACTGTACTTCAACACAGAGGTCATGTAGCACACTTAAGAGTGGCTGGCGGTGGACCACCAGGAGTCTAGTGTGTGTGTGTGTGTGTGTCTGTGTGTGTGTGTGCGTGCACGTGCATTTGTCTGTGTATGTGCGTGTGTGCGTGTTTGGTGTCTGTATACTCCAGATTCAGCAAAGTACAGTACCTAGGGAGATAAGAGATTTTTGAAATTGGTACAGCTGGGAAAAACATTAATTTTCTTTCCATTTGTTTGTTTATTTTAACTGCTGCATTATTCCCTCTACTGGTTTTTTTCTCTCTCCCTCGCTCTCTTTTGTGTCTCAGCAGTTTTCTAAATACCTTGGGGATTCAGACAACTCGAAAAAAAACAGGTTGAAAGTGAAAAGAGGGGATGCAATCGCATATATCCCCTAATGTCTCATTTAAAATGAAAACAGACAGACGGTACAAAACGATCTGGATTAGAGCTTTCTCCTCTCTCCTTCCCTGACTTTCATCTCGCTAATAAGCTGTGAATCTCATCTTGTCTTCAGAGGTTTCTCCTTTCCCTTTCATATTAACATTAGGGGTGGGGGATGCAACAGTGACTGAGATGCAGACCTTGGCTTTACCAGTAATTGCATTGAGGGGGAACATTTTGTTGATCAGCATCTAATAGACTTTATTAAAATTGCTTTACAGAGACAAAAGATGAGGACATTATTAAGTGACTTTGTGAGAGAACTTTGGAGATGACAAGAGGAACGACTTCCTCTTGAATTTCTAAATTCAAGTATTCTTGAATTTAGAAATAATTTTCAGGGACAGACCGAAGGCTCATCACCACTTGTATTTCTTACAATCACGGAAATAGAGATTAGCTGTATAAAATACCTGTGTTATGCTAAACAGCTTTGTTGAAATCGGTCATTGCCCACATATTGTGCAGGAAACTTTATAAATGATACATTTGTGTACGTTAATCTCTGCATGATGCAAGATTTTAATCATTGTGTAGGTTTTATTTAACGCAGAGGGAGGTCTTTAGACCACAAGCTCATTTTTTTGTTTGATTTATGTTTGTTTTTCAATCGAAAAGCACTGATCATCTCAACTCAAAAGAGAGCTCAATATTTCTGAGGCAGGTATGATATTTTCAAGTATCCAAAAAGTTGCTTTTGGACATCAAAAAGAAAAAATCCGTGAATTGGGGAGATTCTGGTTTTGTGTCCTAAACATTTAATGTATGTTTGTTGTTCTACGTATAGCTTTGAAATATCTTACTTTTGCATTTTAAGAGATTTCTCTTGTGAAGACGCTATTCTCACACATCAGAAATGCCAATCGCCTTTGTAAGAATACAGGCTGCCTGCTGTTTAAGGACTCATAAGAATCCGATCGAAGACTTACTATCTGATTCTGTTCTGCCAGCTAAAGCAGACTGATGCTATCAGTTTCACTTAAGGGTGACAGATTATTGTATTGACAGAAACAGGCAACACTGAACAAGATGGGGACTTCCATTCTATAGGGGATCAAGCTTTCACCGACACTTTGTCATTGTGAAAATACAAGAGATAAACTCCTCACCTTTATTTTCACTGCAGCTCCTAAAGGACTTCTATACTCTGCTTTGTCAGTAACTAAGATTCATTTGTAAGAACTGTCATTCTTGTTTCACCTCATTCTTTTTTCAATCTACAGGTGGAAACGCGAAACTGCGCTACCAGATCACATCAGGAAACATGGGAGGGGTGTTTGATGTGGAACCAGAGGTGGGGACTATCTTTATTGCCCAGCCTCTGGACTATGAAAAGAACAAAAGGTAGGAGCATACTCAGGTAGAGAAGCCTTTCAGACAAAAGGTAAATTCTTGCTAAATGATTTTACCTCACATATATAGTGTCGTGCCTCCGCTCGACCAGAGGTACTGTGTTTTTGAGCTATCCGTATCATTCTTATGAATGTATATTGAGGAGGTTATGAGGGAGTTTGAACAGTTTGGAACAAACATCCACTTTGGACTCTAGGATGCACGGATTACATTTTAGTGGTCAATGGTCAAGGTCACTTCACAAAACACATTTCTGTTGAAAGTCAGAAATTCCAATGTTAAGTTGGACAGAATTTCACACAAATATTTATTGGGAGTGCCATTTTACCTTCAAAAGATCAATGGTCAACTTCACTGTTATTATAATGTAACACTTTTCTGGCCATTTTTCAACTCTGTAGAGAATGTGACCGTGTTTCACATTTAGGTACTGCATTGATGACACTGATCTTGAGTGGTACTGTTGTGATTGTTTTGATCATCTTAGCTGCTGAGTTTAAGATATGAATGAAGCGTCCATGTCCACAATGTGTAGCTTCCATTATCTCAAAGTAAAGACATTAGTTTTCTCACTGGAGATTATTCACTGGAATCGTACATGCCACACACATAGATTTCTTCAATTTTGTTTGAAAAAAATACACTTTAAATTAAATTCCTTCAATGTTTTCAGTATATATGGCAAATGGCCCACACTTATGTATGTAGCACTTTTTAACCTTAGGTTTCAAAGCGCTTCACAGTGTGTTTCTCAGTTGCATTCATACAGTGTGTATGAATGGTTGGCAAAAGCTGCTGTGCCCACTGAAAGCAAAGGGATCAGTGTCTTGCCCAAGGACTCTTACACATTGGCCGGAGATCTTTTAAATGTTGTCATTAGTATTCAACCCGCTCCTCCACCACCTGAGTCATGGTCACCCTTTATATGTTGTATAAGACTGGCTTCACATAGATGTAAACTCTACCTTAACTGCCTTTTTTAGATGAACTGTGATGTGCAAATTCAGTGTTTTTTGTTTTGTTTTGTTTTGTTTTTCTTATTCCTTTACATGCATGATATAGCTTTAATTAATACTTTGGATCAATGCTGTTGCTCATTCTATGAAAGTCCCTGACAAAACTGAAAATTTGCTTAGGTACAAGCTTCATGTCCTGGCTTCAGATGGAAAATGGGAAGATTACACAACAGTGACAGTGAACGTGGTTAACAAGAATGACGAGGCTCCGGTGTTTACCGTTAATGAGTACTACGGCAGTGTAACGGAGGAGCTGGATGGTTCACCAGTGTTTGTATTACAGGTACAGTCTAATTACAGTCTAATCTCTTTATTTAGCTGTATGATAGAGCTTATAATTATTTGTAAACATGTTTACTTGCATGTTTTCTGTTTAATTACATGCAGTTGAACTTTTAATGAAGCAAATTTTGACGTTATTTGCAGGCTAAGAAACCAAACAATGTTATGAAGGAAAAAAGTTTGATCTTACTTTTTTCATAATTGTACAACCAGAATTAACACGTTTCTCTGCAATATGAGATCTATTCTTCTTCTTTAATTTCATGTGTTTTACTGTCCACTGTATTGTTACAGTGAAATGTAAAAAAGTGACAATATATGTTGAGAAATTGTGTTAGAAATAGTTATGTAACATTTTCATTATTTATATATTTTACCAATTTTTAGATATTTAAAATGCTATTCCCAAAAGCATTCATATACTCAGTAATGAATGTTACAGTGTGTATTTGCCAGCACAGCAAACAAACAATTCTTATAATTGCTAACAAACTTTGTTCATGTCAATACTGGGATTTTGGATCACTTTTTCTTTAAGGTTGGAAGACCATCACTCAGGTCTTCAGTTCAGTAAAATCAGGTCTAGATTTTGGCTGTGTGTTTTAGATCCTAGTATTGTTAGAAGATCCACTGCAGAGAAACCCTTTGCCTTGGGCAACAGACTGCCTGATGTTTTCCTCCACACTCTTAATGTAGTCTTCTTTTCTCATGATGCCAATTACTTTTACAAGGTTGCCTTGTACACTGGCTGATAAACATGCCAAAAGCACTACATTCCAACCACCATGTTGTGACCTTGGGGATAAATGCTTCTTCTTCATTTTGCCAGATGAAAACATGTCCCTGTTTCCAAACAACTTTGAAACAATGACCTAAAGCTTCTCTGTCCAGCAGAGCTTTTGTCAAGCCTTGGTGAGCTTTTGTGTGTGAGATGCAGCAACCTCCTTGGTTGGCATCCGTGGAGATCAGCCTAATGCAATGTCTGCTGGAGATTCTGCCTTGAGATGTTGTATCCAGAATTGCTCAGATTTATTAGAAGGGCCTTAGTGCAAAAAGTTAAGAAGAACCCGAGGTTCACTACTACCATGCCTGTCAGTGTGGGAGTTGTCTTTGGTTTCCTATTATGTCTTTTGAGATATTTCACAGTGTGGAATTCTTTGTGAGTTTTGTTTGATTATTCTGTGCTCTGTAGTTACTAGCACTTGAAAATACTGAAACATGACTTCATAACCCCTCTCTGACCTGATGGTTTACTTATGCATTGAGGATGAGCAACAGGGAGCAAAAAGGACAGGAGAGGGCTGAGGTCGAAAAGATAAGTCTTTGCCGGATATACTGGAGGTTTAATAACTGCACAGAGCAGTTGTGGAGTGCTTCCAGTCAAGATATCCCTCCAAGTCAGCAGCATTTCAATAATTGAATAGTGTAAAAACTGACTGCACACTTATTACCCTCTCTAAATCGATGTGCTTTTCACGTTTTAGGTAACAGCATCTGACCCAGATAAGGATGCTGACCAGGAGGCCCTCCGTTACTCTCTCCATGGCCAGGGTGCTGAGAGTGAATTTATTATTGATGAGGTCACAGGCAAGATATATGCCCAACGGACCCTGGACCGCGAGGAGCGTGCCGTTTGGCGTTTTGTTGTTCTGGCTACAGATGAGGGTGGTGAAGGTCTGACAGGCTTCACAGATGTCATTATTAATGTATGGGATATCAATGACAATGCACCCATCTTCACCTGTGCTCCCAGCTGCCATGGCGATGTTGCAGAAAACTCTGTAGTAGGGACATCTGTGATGGAGATGACAGCAACTGACCTGGATGATTCAGCCGTGGGGCAGAACGCTGTGCTCTCTTACAGGATTGTGGGCAGTTTAGATGCCACTAATATTGAGGTGGGAGGAGTGCCCACCTTCTCAGAAATGTTCACTATTAACCCCACTACAGGGACCATCACTGTAGGCATGGGTGGTCTGGACAGAGAACAAGTTGAGTCCTACCTCTTGGTGGTGGAGGCTAGAGATGGGGGAGGAATGACAGGAACTGGAACTGCTACCATTCAGATCAAGGATGTGAATGACCATGCTCCAAGATTCACTGATCACTCCTGCATGGCAAGGATCTCTGAGAATTCAGAGACCAATGCAGAGGTGGGTGAGTAGGGGCATCACTGCTGATGCAGCACCACTTGATTAAAAAAGTGTTGTCCAACTTATTTTAAATGTCATTTGCACATGGAAACATTACGCTTGGATTTTGATGGACGTTACCATTGTGTATCTGTTAAAAAATACAATGCATAACAGAGGAAAACTGGATGCCCTACCATTCAAAAGTTTGAGGTCACCCAAGTAATTTCATGTTTCCATGAAAACTCACACTTTTATCCATGTGCTAACATAATTGCACCAGGGTTTTCTAATCATCAATTAGCCTTTCAGCATGATTAGCTAACAAAATGTACCATTAGAACACAGGAATGATGGTTGCTGGAAATGGGCCTCTGTACCCCTATGTAGATATTCCATTAAAAATAAGCCGTGTCCAGTTTGAATAGTCCTTTACCACGTTACCAATGTCTAGACTGTATTTCTGATTAATTTAAAGGTATCTTCAATGGAAAAAAAAGGTTTTCTTTCAAAAATAAGGACATTTCTAAGTGGCCAAACCTTTGAATGGTAGTGTACATGGAGGTCACATTCAAGATCTATGCCTGTGACCTCCATACCTTCCACCACCATTATTGTGTAAATGTGACCACATTTAATTATTCTTGAATGCAGTCCTACTCTTCATTTGACTTAAGGTGAATGTCACCTGCTTTACAAAAATTGCTGGGTTTTCTATCTTCACAACCCTGAATCCGCATTGACAGTCTCTAGGATATTGTTATATTTTTCTTTTCTTCATTATAAAGGGATAGCCTTCTCTCCACAGGACACTTTAACCATGGCTTAGTTTGAATTAATATTCAGACATTTAAATTAATCTCTTGGGCAAGCTAAAGTTAGTTCTTTGTTATTTTAAGTAGAACTTATTTGCTGTTAATTCACATTGCCGTTAATTCCATCGTATTTAACTCAAAAAACATACTGAGATACTGTGACAGAAACTTTTGCTAACTCATTACTCAGGTTAATGATGGGGTTAAGATTAGGTGTCAGTCATTGTTACTGGGAGAATATGACTTAATTTTGAGTTAGCGTCTTGAGTGGGTGATGAACTTTAGAGCCCGACAGACACAGTTTACATCCAAATTTGCATCTTTTGTCCTCAGTTGAATTGCATGAAGTACTCATTCCAGCAAGATGTAGCACATATTCAATGAAACTGCATGAATTGATCTTTCCATTGATGCTTGTTGCTGTGTTGGCGAGAAAAATAGTTTTGAGGTTACATTCAAATTTAATCATAGTTCTGGATACAGGTCCACATTCCATCTCCAACTCCATTTTCTCTTGTTTTAATTACTTATGACCTTGTCATTCCATAGATATGGAACACATTTCACTAGAAACAGCTGAACTGGAGGGTTGGAATGTGCTCGTCACAAGTACATACCAAAGTAATCATGCTGTAAAGTCAGATCTCATTTCTACAAAGAAATATGTTTACTAATTTCTTCGTCTATTTTCATGTGCACTTCTCAGTTAAATAAGTCACTAAGTCCATATTATTTTACAATATACCACATAAAAAAGAAAACATACACTTTTCCAATGATACTAGTTGTTTCTCTGTGCAACACAACATTTAAAACTTAAAGCAAATCTGTGCATTTTGTCCAGCATAGGGCTGACATTACATATGCTGTTGTATGACAAATAAACACAAAATAAATTACTTTTCTTTTCATAAAAATAATTCAGAAGTTGTGGTTGAAAGATGTGTGCAGGTCACATGAGCACAAGTAAGGTATTGTACAGTCATGGAAAAAATTATTAGACCACCCTTGTTTTCTTCAATTTCTTGTTCATTTTATTGCCTGGTACCACTAAAGGTATATTACCCAAAGAATACAATGAACACTACAAAAATGCAGCTGATTGCATCATACTTTATGTCCTATTTGACATCCTTAAGCTTTATTGTATTCCCAGGGTATATAAGAGGCCATTTCATGTCAGAAGCAGCACTGCATATGCAAAGGCCTAGAATGGTTTCCTGCTGACATTCAAGTAGCACATGTAGCACAACTCAGAAGTTGTCAGCTCTCACATAATGCTTAAAACAAAAGAATTATGTGAAGCCACAAAGGCAGCCATCTTGGCACGGCTGGAAATTGGCATGAGTGAGAGACAGGTAGTGAAAAGACTGAAGATCTCCAAGACAGCCGTTCATTACACCAAGAAAAAAACAAGTCAAACATAGTACTACCAAATTGCTAGTTGGTCATGGCAGAAAACATCTTTCTACCCCATGAGATGACCATGCACTCATCCGTTCCTGTGTCAGGAATCGTCGTCAGACCTCCAGGGACCTTAAAAATTAATGAGCACTGTCAAGAAATGTGACTTGTTGGGCAAGGACAGTTGGACTTCTTGAAGCTGGTCTGAAGTCATACAGAGCACAGAAGAAGCCCTCCATCAACGAAAGGCAGAGGAAAGCCCAGTTACTCTTTGCTGGAGATCACAAGGATTGGACTGTTGATGGTTGGGCTAAGGTCCTCTTCAGGGATGAATCCAGTTTTCAGTTGATGCCCACTCCAGCCAACTTACTGGTTAGGAGGAAGCCTGGAGAAGCCTACAAACCAGACTGTCTTGCCCCTACAGTAAAACATGGGGGTGGATCAGTGACAATCTGGGGTTGTTTCAGTATAGGTGGAACAGGGAAAATGCAATTGTGTGAAGAACGAATGAACCAAGTCATGTACAGGGCTACTCTTCAAATCAGTCTTCTTCCATCAACTGGAAAACTCTGTTCTGCTTCGAATGACTGGATTTTCCAACAAGACAATATCCTTTGCCACACGGCAAAGTTAGTTAAAGCCTGGATGGAGAACCAGAACATTGGAACTATGCCTTGGCTGCTCAATCACCAGATCTAAATCCAATTGAAAACCTGTGGAAAATCATCAAATACAAAATGGAGAACCACAAGCCCAAAAACAAAGCAAATTTGTTTGAATTTGTGTAACAGGAATGGGCTGCTGTGACAGCAGAACAATGTCTGAAGCTTGTGGAGAGCATGACAAGATGTATGGCTGCAGTCATCAAAAACAATGGTTATGCAGTCGAGTACTAACTCCTGTGTGTATCAGGTGACTAAAACAGACAAAATAAAACATGGAATGTCTAATATCACTGTTTTTGGCAGTACAATGCCATAGCTATTGATGTAAGAACTTAAATGATTTTGTTATTATCAAGAAAACCATGGAAAGTGGCTAGATATCAGCTCTTAAACTCGTATGAGCTATTTTTGTTGTTCTCGTTATATTTGTCCAAACAAATGTATATTTAGTTGTACTAGACATTAAAATTAATGAGAAATTGAAGAAAGGAAAGGTGGTCTAATAGTTTTTTTTTCATGACTGTATATGCACACTTCCATGATTAAAACAATTATTTCATTTTTTAAAATGTATTTGCACATCATGTTGTATCCCACCACTCAAGAAGCCAATATTTCAAATGAGAGCAAGCCTCTATAGTTTAGTCACACGATGTCATTTCTTGTTCTAAGGTCCTGGAGCTCGCTGCAGAGGACAGAGACGCTGGAGAAAATGCCCAGCTGACGTTTAGCGTTGTGGCTGGAGACCAAGAGCAGAAGTTCTACATGGTCAGTCACAAGCAGGAGCAGAGAGGGACCTTGAGGCTCAAGAAACGTCTGGACTATGAACGACACAACGAGCAGAGGTTCAACCTCACACTGAAGGTATATAGAGGGCAATCCATTGACAAAACCTTGCACTATTGAAAATTACTTTAATTCAGCATCTGTATCACTTCTCTCTTTCTAATTCATGGGATTTAATTTCACTTTTGTGGAGGGAACTTTTAGTCAAGGGTATGCAGCATGTGGGAATGGGATGTGAAGAAATACAGCCGGAGCCAAGGCTGACAGAAGTCAGAGGATGAACAGTGCTGTGGTGTCTGAGTTTCAGTTATTTAAAATAAGAAATGAAATTTAGTAAGTATCAGAACTTTGCATAGATTCACATAGAATGTTCCTGGAAAGTTTTGTGCATTGTCAAAATTGATGGAAACAGGGAAACGTTTTTAGTTTGTTTGTTTGTTGTTATTGTTTTTAAAGCAGTCATCAAAACTTAGTTTTCTCTTTGGTACTCACAAATCCCTCAAACTAACCTGTCAGCCATTTCCTCAAAACTGAGACAAAGAATCTCAAGATGAAGAGAATGCTATGAAGACAGTAAAACAGGAGGTGAAATATGTCAGGTACAGACAAGAACTTTAAAGCGCCACATGGGAAGTTTTTTTCGTACTGTTGGCAGTGAGAGGAAGTTATCAGAAAATTGTGTTGCACCTGCTTTTGATTACAGGGCTGATGATGACTGCTTAAGTGAGTTGTATTTGAATGTTATTTGTTTTTACTTGATAGAAGCTTCCAATCTGTCCTGTACTACAGTCACAATAAATGTGGAGCTCCTTGGAAACACTGCTGTCCAGCTTAGCCATATTCTGACCTATACAATTTGAGTGACACAAAGTATGTCACTACATTTCAATCTTTTCTGTGCTGCACATGTATTATGTACTGTATGTGGTTCCTCTTTCAGGTTGAAGACCTAGACTTCTCCAGTCTTCTGCACTGTGTGGTGGAAGTGGAGGATTATAATGATCATGCTCCTGTCTTTATCCCACACTTTTTGTCACTCGCTCCACTACCTGAGGACCTCTCTGTGGGAACCAGTGTGGCCCGTTTGGTAGCCAGTGACTCTGATTCAGGCCAGAACCGAGAAATCACCTATAGCCTATCAGAGGACTCCGATCCTGAAGGTCTGTTTACTATTGACCAGTCCGGGGTACTCTCAGTGGCTCGGCCCCTGGACCGGGAGAGGATACCCCAGCACCACTTGGTTGTCGTAGCAACTGATCATGGGGTTCCACCTCTAATAGGCAGTGCAACTGTTCAGCTGCCTTTATTGGATGTTAATGACAACGGACCAGAGTTTGAGGCAGCATACACTCCGATAGTCTTTGAGAATGTGGCTGGACCACAGGTAGGCTCATTTGGATTTGATTTTATGTAACATGTGCCATACTGATTCATGCTATTACTTTGAAAAGGGAATAAGTTAGCGGGGAGAAAAAAGATGATACATTTTTGGGGTTGTAGATGAAAAAATCTGCATTCCCTTGTCCTCTCCCTCTTTGTTTAGGTAGTAAGGTTGAACCAAACATCAACCCTCCTCCGAGCTGTGGACCAGGACTCTCCAGAGAATGGCCCACCGTTTCACTTCACTGTCCCCTCTGAGTATCGCCACAGCAATGATTTCTACCTTCAGGACAACCTAAATGGCACGGCAACACTGACAGCTCTGAGGACATTTGACCGCGAGCGGCAGAAAGAGTTTCTCATTCCTATTATAATGAGTGACAGTGGTCGTCCAGCCAAGACGGTGACCAGCACCTTGACTGTGACCATCGGTGACCAAAATGATCATGCACATGTGGCAGGGGAGAAGAAAATTTTCATCAATAGTCACAGAGGTGAGAAAGTCATCTCCATCATTTGGTTGTTGTTTCACAAATATACAAAAAACAAAGTTAAACTCTGGACTATATAGACAAATCTAACCAATGAAAAAAATTGCTTTTTATCTACATTTTCAAGCACATTTTGAACTTTGCCCTTAAAGTATTCTCATTGTAGATAAAACTGATGCTCTCAACCAGTTAATTTCCAATTAGTGTGCAGTAATTAAACACATTGAAACACACCATTTTTTTTTGTTTTTCATCGATGCTTCAACCCACCTATTGTCACTACATTATGATTGTCTGCTTGATCTGTGTTTAGTCAGAATGATGCCCACGGTGCTTTTGCTAGGGCTACAAAGGCAAGTCATTGCTTAGTATGATGTACAGTTAATCACAGTTATAATAAAAAACCCATTGCATACATGGCTCCCAAACATCCTCATACTAGGGTATCTAAACTCAGACTGACAGGGAATCTCAGATTTGATTTCCAAAAAGCCTGCACATAATTGTGTCAGGTTTGTATAAGATCCAGAACGTGCGGTTTTGTCAATTAATTAAGTAAGGTATTAGAAGTATGACATACTGCCAACTCTACAATCAGATGAAGTATTTGCGTCTCTTCTTGTCCAACACTAAAAGCCTTGCTTGCTTTCTGTTGATAGTGGTACTTTCAAATACTTTCACTTAAATTGCCATAAATATAGCATGATATTGTCACTGGCTGCCATTAAAAGCTATAAATTCCTACAGTTTATGTCACTGATGTCCTGCTTTTCCTCAAAGTTTTCTGGTAAAGGTAAACAATAGTATAAAATCCAACATATCAAGTTTGGCCTTTAAATCTTGAAGGGTATCCTCTGAATAATTCCTACATGGTTTAGAGTGTGAGTTACTGGAAGAGAGAAAGTAATGGCAATAACAGTTCTTTCTGCTTGGTTATAATCATTGTGTGTTCAAAAAGCATTTCTTGTTATGCATTTCTTTCCGATGCCAAGCATCTGCAGTGTCATGTGTTGGTTCTACTGAAGGAAATGGTGAATAAAGCCTGAGGAAGGTACACTCAGGGCTTTCATTTCTATCAGCTTTCTTCATTGCTAGTGTATTTTGTGTGTTTGTCATGTTGTGTTGAGATTTTCAAGGATCTTAACCTTTACAGGTTTTTATTATACTTCACACTTGGACGTGGCAAGACACATTGTAGCACATGAATTAAAAGCTAATGCGGAGCAGTATCTCAAATCTCCCCAACATATCCTATGCTTCTGTATCAATCTGACATATACCGATACAAAAGCAAAGGTCATTTAAAATGTAAATTAATAAACGGATGTATTTTCTCTGTTTTAGGCCGTATGCCAACTACTGTACTTGGGAAGGTCTATTCTCCTGACCCTGATGATTGGGACAACAAGACATATGTTTTTGAAGGACATGTTCCAAGGTAAATAAAGGCAAATTCGTTCATGGGTTGGCGGTTCCTAATTAGACATGTATCACAAAGTATGTAAAAATAGTGTCAGTGGTTCTCTTTTCAAATGATAACTAATATCTTGACATTGTTAAAACATGACTTTCTTACTGAAGTAGGCACAAATACCAAATAAGTCTTTGAAGCAGTGCACTATACATTTTTATGTTATGTTAGAGATAAAACATGTTTTCCAGCAACTGAAACAACTATAATCGAAGCATATTTTAACTGAAATACAGATTGTTTTTGGGTCATTTAGCAGACAGACTTAGCTGGCAGTTAAATGCTGATGAATAGAAGAAGTACAATGATAGAAGTCAGCAACATATTGTTTGTTTGCTTTTTTCCTCTCGATTAAATGTCTTTGTTACTTTTCGTATTGATAAAGGGAAAAAAAATAAAGTTGCAAATTATGACACAAGTTACAACACATGATTATTACACATTGTTATGTTCATCCATTGAGCATAGATAATTGGACAAATACATGATGCATACAGAACGAGAATGGGAAAGGTCTTGGTGATCATCTCTACAGTACCTACAGATAGGGAAAAAAAACTTTACATACACTTGCAAAGATCATGTATATCATGGAAGTCTTGAATTTCCAGTGACTTCAATAACTACATTTTTTGTGATGAAATCATTGAAACACACACAAAAAATAATGAACTTTTTTTTTTTGTTATAGATTTATTATAGGTCTTCTGAACCAATGACAAAATCTGCTGGGTAAAAAATATGCACACAGCAACCTGAATTTTCAGTTTTGGTGATGGAGAAAGTCAGACTTCTCTGAGCCAATTTAAATAGGGCACATTAGGTGGGCTCATTAGACTCAGCCACAAAAACTACAGTGGGAAAGTCTGAGGAGCTCAGCAAAGATCTGAAAAAGGTGCAATGGTGCAAACAGGTGTTTGTAAATGTAAAGTGCAATGGTATGGTTTTGTCACTGCCACGATCAGGAAGACCATATTTTCAGAAGAACTATAATAAATCTAACAAAAAACCAAAATAAAAAGTGATTGCTTTCTCTCTTTTTTGTGACAGAGATGCATGTGTTTCAATTATTCCATCACAGAAATTTAAGTGTTGTAGGAATCAATGGAAACTCAAGATGGCCATGATATAAATGGTCTTAACAAGTGTATGTAAACTTTTATTCTCGTCTGTCTGTGTGTGTGTTTTTGAATGCAAGCTGTGCATCTATCCATCCATCACTTAGCTCTAGTTGCTTATCCTGTGGAGGATTGCAGCTGGGAAGGAGCCAATCCCAGCCGACATTGGGCGAGAGGCGGGGTACACCTTAGGCAAGTCACCAGCTCATTGCAGGGCTAATGCAAAGAGACAGACAAGCATGCATACTCACACCTATGTCCATTTTAGAAATAGTGATTAACATAGTATCCATGTTTTTAGACTGGAAGGAAAGAAAAGACCTAAGCACTCAGAGGGAGAACATGCAAATTAGACATAAAGGTACTGTCAACCTCCAAGTTCCAAACCAAGGACCGTCTGCTAATCACTGTGCCAACAGTTATAAGGTGAAAGAACAAATATTTCCTTGTTAAACAGGTCCTTCAATATCATCGTTCTTGCTCTTACCAAGTTTTAGCACACAATTTACTTCTGGTTAATTTCCAATTACTTATGCCATATTGATGACCATTTAGCGTGACAGGGACTCATGTTAGACATCTGACTGACCTGTTCTAGCACAGGATTTCTAATTGGTATATCCCCTTCTGTCTGAGTTACAAAAAAGTCAGTATTGAAAAGGGTTCCACCAGCTTCTTCTCCACTGCTACCCTAGCAAAAGTGAAGTTATATGGAGGTTTGATTTAGATAGCTGACTGAGGGATGAGGCACAATGGCACCAATCTGTTCTTGGGCATCCCAGCTCACCCTCTTCCACTGCTGCATATAATTGTATTGTATTCAAAGATAACTTCCTATCCACCGTAGAACACTGCTCAAGGGGGCAATGAAAATCAGAGGAAGTATTTGTGTTATGTAAATAATGTGAAGCAGTACTCTAGATAAATTATATAACACATATGCACCCCATCAGCTTCAAAATGTTTATCTTTACTACACAATTGCAGACAGTTTTGACCAGTTGAGAATGTTATCATTTTTTTTGCGGATAAGAAGTGGCAGATTCAGGGTCATTATATTTTCTATGTCTGTTGTGATCATAATTACATTAGTCCAGATAGGAGTCATTCAAAGAACCACCATATCCTAATAGTCACTGGGCTCTATGACAGCAGTAAAATATGATCCATGTTTAAAAGAAACTAAGGCTCCTTTTGCCCCAAAGCTATGCTTCGAATACTGATGTGAACCCTGATGGTTGATGCTAGAAGTTCCAGTGCCAGAGCACACATCAGAGGAAAGATGTGGCAGCTCTTTCTGTTTGGGTGTAAAAGTTTAAGAAGGACAGACACCCTCAGTACAACTTTATCCATTTATGATATGAACTACAAATCACAAACTGGCGCAAGAATTTGCAGACATTCCCACCGAACTCTACAGAATGTTTTCTGTGCATCCAGAGAGAAAGCCAGTAGCAGTTCAGTGCTGTTTCTTCTTTGCCTTGCAAAATGTAACAACCTATTGTCTACTGCACCTTGATGGATCCCACCAGATCTGATGTGGAGAACATACTGTGTTTTATTTGTTTGCACTCGTGAAGGCTCATGTACACGGTTGTCCTGAAGCCATCACTGACCTAACTCTTTCGATTTCCTGAAGTCTTTATTGCTTAATGATGGACGATGGACCAGTGCTGCTTGGAATGATCTGCTGAACATTATGTTAAACAAACCTGATGCAGATCATTCCATTACACTTAGCTTTCATGCCACAAGCAATGTTGCGTTTCCCATTAAATCTTACCGCATACTGTCTACATTATCTGTTTTGTTGTTGTGAATGATTTATACATTGCAATAATGCAAAGCAGCAGTACCTCTAAGTGAAATGTCCATCTTCTCACGAATTTTTCCCTATTACCTCATAATGCTCCTCAGACTGATCCTTAAATTTCTAATTCACTCCTTTCCTTGTTCTTCCTTTTTTTGTTAATGTGTTCTCTATTATCTAACTATTAAATATGGTTGTTATGGTCTCCTTTTGAAAATGTTCTCCTTGAGACTTCCCCTTGCCAAAACTGACAATGAGCTGATACATTTTTCACTTCCACACACTTAAACACATGCACAGACCAAAAATCCACAATCAGTGATACTCTAGCACCCCACAACACTGTAGTCTTTATCTTCCAAGCTGTGCTGAACTCAAAATGACAGACTTTTTTCCTTTCTCTCTGAAAGTCAAAATTCAGTCTGTATAAAGGACGGGATGTATTAACATTACATCCCAGCTCTCATCTCCCGGTGTTTCACTCCTAAGTTGAGTTCAGAATAACAGTGGGTGATCTCACTATCTTATATCGAGGACCATCTTAATCTGGCACATGCTTTTCAGAGAAATTATACAGATCATTAAGGGCACTATAAGTAAGATTTTTTTAGCCCTTGATCTGTATTTGCAGGGAACTTATTGACATAAATAGAATTTTGTTTGCAGAAAATTAAGACTGTGATGCAGTAGGAAAGACTACCAGTTAGAAAGACCTCCATAAGGAGAATCAAGGCATAGCTCAGCAATAGAACTTTGGGCCCAGTGTGGGATCCTTATTCTTAGACTTAAACTTTGTTTTCACTTGTCAATTTATGTTTTCACTTACTGTTTGCTTAAGTTTAGGCACCAAAGCTATATAGTTAAGTTTTGGGAAATTACATGGTTTTGGCTAAAATTTGACCCTTTCACAACATTTTTCAAGCTTCTCCACTTTCAGGGTTACTAAAGTGACTAATCACGTCCCATCCAATGTGATTTTTGGGCTGAAAAGGAGCAGCAGCAAAACAGTAAAAGAAATGGCAAAAAAAGTGTTGCTTCAAAACATATTAATGATACATCACAAACAAATGTAATGCACAGAAAATGTGCTTTCCACCAAATTTAATTTAGAAATAGAGTTCAGTTGTGTAGAAGCATATATTTTTGAGAGCCTGTTTATCAAATCAGGTTTCAGAAATTTGAGAGTTGGAAAGCATGGGTGGTTTTACTAGATATGTAAAATTGTCTTTCATTGAGGTGAAACCTGGAATTAAGTGTTAGACCCAAGATATGATGTACACACAACAGCATGTGCTGTACAATGAGTTAATGCAGCCCTTGTCTTTACAAGTGGTTTATTATTTGATTTGCCAAGGTTCTGCCTTGGATTTCCTTTCTAATTAAACTTGAATGAGCTCATTTACTGTACAAGGGGAGCGTGGCGACAAGGACCAAGTAAAATGGCTTCTTTTGCCTATTAAACAGTCTCATTTTTCCCCTTGCCTCCCTCTCCCTAATGCATCGTCTCGGCTCACTTTCTATTATTGAAGGCAACCGATTAGCAGAAACCAGAGTAAACACTAATGCACAGAATAAAACATACAGCTGAGCTAGATGAGACATTATTTGTATAAGTCTATTTTCATCTTTGACAGTTGGATCAGGTAAACAGACAACTGGATGGGAAAAAGTGTTTACCCTTGTTGAACCTCCATATCACATGATCAGAGACACAACTGCATTGTACTAGTATGCATAATAAATAAAACTGGTTGCAACAATGGGGCTGCATAGTGGCTCGGTGGTTAGCATTTTGGCCTTGCAGTTAGGAGATCCCTGGTTTGTGTCCTGACCTGGACCTGAGATCTTTCTGCATAGAGTTTGCATGTTCTCCCTGTGCATGCATGGGTTTTCTCCAGGTTCCTCGACTTCCTCCAACAGTTCAAAAATATGCTAAGGCTAACTGGTGATTCCAACTCCATAGGTGTGAATGTGAATTTCCTTATTTGTCTCTCTGTATATGCCTGTGGTAGACTGGTAATCTGTCTAGAGTGTCCCCTGCCTTTACCCTAAGTCAACTGGGATAGACTCCAGTCTCTCTGTGACCCTAATGAGGATTAAGCGGTGTACAGATAATGGATGGATGGATGGGTTACAATAATATTTTTTGTTCTCTAAAGGATATACACTATATTGCCAAAAGTATTCACTCACCCATCCAAATAATCAGAATCAGGTGTTCCAATCACTTCCATGGCCACAGGTGTATAAAATCAAGCACCTAGGCATGCAGACTGCTTTTACAAACATTTGTGAAAGAATGGGTCACTCTCAGGAGCTCAGTGAGTTCCGGCGTGGAACTGTGATAGGATGCCACCTGTGCAACAAATTCAGTCATGACATTTCCTCGCTCCTAAATATTCCATAGTCAACTGTCAGCTGTATTATAAGAAAGTGGAAGTGTGTGGGAACGACAGCAACTCAGCCACCAAGTGGTAGGCCACGTAAACTGACGGAGTGGGGTCAGCGGATGCTGAGGCGCATAGTGCGAAGAGGTCGCCAACTTTCTGCAGAGTTAATAGCTACAGACCTTCAAACTTCATGTGGCCTTCAGATTAGCTCAGGAACAGTGCTTCAGCAGAGAGCTTCATGGAATGGGTTTCCATGGCCGAGCAGCTGCATCCAAGCCATACATCACCAAGTGCAATGCAAAGCGTGGGATGCAGTGGTGTAAAGCACGCTGCCACTGGACTCTAGAGCAGTGGAGACGCCTTCTCTGGAGTGACGAATTGCGCTTCTCCATCTGGCAATCTGATGGATGAGTCTGGATTTGGTGGTTGCCAGGAGAACGATGCTTGTTGGACTGCATTGTGCCAAATGTAAAGTTTGGTGGAGGGGGGATTATGGTGTGGGGTTGTTTTTCAGGAGCTGGGCTTGACCCCTTAGTTCCAGTGAAAGGAACTCTCAATGCTTCAGCATACCAAGACATTTTGGACAATTCCATGCTCCCAACTTTGTGGGAACAGTTTGGAGCTGACCCCTTCCTCTTCCAACATGACTGTGCACCAGTGCACAAAGCAAGGTCCATAAACACATGGATGGCAGAGTCTGGTGTGGATGAACTTGACTGACCTGCACAGAGTCCTAACCTCAACCTGATAGAACACCTTTGGGATGAATTAGAGAGGAGACTGAGAGCCAGGCCTTCTGGTCCAACATCAGTGTGTGACCTCACAAATGTGCTTCTAGAAGAATGGTCAAAAATTCCCATAAACACACTCCTAAACCTTGTGGACAGCCTTCCCAGAAGAGTTGAAGCTGTTATAGCTGCAAAGGGTGGACCAACTTCACATTGAACCCTATATATATATATATATATATATATATATATATATATATATATATATATATATATATATATATATATATATATATATATATATATATATATATATATGTATCTTTACTAGAGGCACATCAGCTAGAGCTACAATGTTCTGCCTTTCAACAGATGAAACCGGATAATACCTCACTTTCCCATGGACAGTTGACCAGTCAGAGCAGACTGGGCTTTTTAGGGAGGAGGCATTTAAAGAGACAGCAGCTAACACAGAAGGTCTTGAGACAGAGGACAAAAGTTGCAGTAATGTGCAGTATGAAAGAAATGTTTTCTTGCTTATTCGTTTTTAAGAATAACGCATGTAAACATACTCTGTTAGACTCAAAATATGCAAACTTTAAGTCAGCTTTAAGGCTATCAACTTGCTTTTAGGGACTTATCAAGTTGGCTTTTGGTTAAACATTTGACAATGTATAGGTTAGTAAGTGTGACAGGTGAAACATCTTCCATGTAGAGAGGCAACGTTGTATGAATTACTGCAAAGTCATCTAAATGTAGTTTTTTTTAAACTGGTGTGGGTGTTTGTTTGCTTGTTCTTTCCCTCAGTTACTTCATTCTGAACAAGCGAACAGGTTTTCTGATCATCAAGGAAAACGCCCCACCTGGCCCCTACCAGTTCCAGGTCCGTGTGTCTGATGGAATTTGGCCAGACGCTGTCTCTACCGTGACTGTACATGTGAGGGAGCTGCGAGATGATGCCATCTACAACTCAGGGTCTCTTCGCCTGGCAGGTAAGATTGACTCTCTCTATCTCAAAATAATCTCTGTTCTGAATAGTCAATCAGAATAAGAATGATTTATTGTCAAATAGGTTTACACGTACAAGGAATTTCACTTGGTGTATTTGTGCAAAAAATAACGGTAGAACTGTAACTGTAAAAGTGCTGACAGCTGTAGTTACAAAACTGATTCTTAGCTATCTTGTTAAATAAAACTGTAAAAAAGAACTCTAAATGTGCAAAAGTATAATAATGATCATATTTAAAAGCTATGCGTAATTGTAACTATAGAGTTAATGTCTATGGTAGGGGCAGAGAGGCAGTGTCACTGTGGGTCTCTGGCCTTGTGAAAAATGCTTACTGCTGTAGGATGAAGCTATTCTTATGTCATGAAGTTCTGGTCCTGATGGGCCGCAACCTCCTGCCATAGGGGAGGGACTCAAACAGTTTTTATCCAAGGTGGGAGGGGTCGGCCACAATCTTCCCAGCTAGCTTTAATGTCCAGGAGGTGAACAGGTCCTGGAGGGATGAGAGATTATAGTTTTTCACCTTTACAGCTGAGCGGATGATACACAGCATACCAGATGGCAATGGAGGAAGTGAGGTTGGACTGAGTTATGGAGGTGTAGATGTGAACCATCATTGTCTATGGCAGGTTGAATTTCATCAGCTGCTGCAGGAAGACCATCCTCTGCTGAACCTTATTGACGAGAGAGCTGGTGTTCAGCTGCCACTTGAGGTTCTGAGTGATGATGGTGCCCAGGAACCGGCAGTGCTCCAGGAGCCTGACAGACTGCCGACTGGAGGTGCAACTGTTGGTGTACAAGGATAAGAGCAGCAGAAAAAGGATGCAGCCTTGTGGTCATCATGAGCTGACGGTTTGGGAGTCTGAAACATGTTTTCCCAGCTTCATCTGCAGCCTTCTGTCAGACAGGAAGTCAGTGATTCACCTGTAGGTAAAGTCGGGCACATGCAGCTGGGTGAGCTTATCCTGCAGCAGAGTTGGGACGATTGTATTAAAAGCAGAGCTGAAATCCACAGAAAGGATCCTGGTGTCGGTTCATGCAGAGTCCAGATGCTGGAGGATTAGAGCTATGTTGGCTGCATCATCTACAGACCTGTTGGCTCTGTAGGTGAACTGCAGGGCGTCCAGGAGATGATCTATGATGGATTTGAGATGGGATTAAACAAGGCTCTCAAATTACTTAATCACCGCAAAGGTCAGTGTGACGGGTTTGTAGTTGTTCTGTCAAGTGATATTTGGCTTCATTGGGAAAGGAATGATGGTGGAGGTCTTGAAGCAGGCTGGTGCATGGAAAGTCTTCAATGCAGTATTGAAAATATCCATGAACACTGAAAATAGTTGGTCAGTGCATTGCTTCAAGGTGGATGGAGACACAAAATCCAGCCTGGCTACTTTGCAAGGGTTCTGTCACTAGAAGACTCTGTTGACATCTCTCTCCAGGATGATGAGATGAGTCTCTGCAGTGGTGGAAGACAGGGGGGTTTGAGTTTATGGTTGCTGATGGTTGAAGTCATTGGGGATGGGTTCAGGACTGTCCTATTGTCTATTAAAATGACAGAAGAACTTGTTCATGTTTTTTGCGCAGGTTGTTAATGAAGTGGGCAGCTTTTGGTTTGTAGTTGGTGATCTGTCTGAGCCCTTTCCATACAGAAGCAGAGCCGAGCAATGGTGTTGAAACTTCTCAGAATACTGTCAATTACTGTCCCTCACAGCCCTGCTAAACCTGTACTTTAGTTCCTTAAACCTGTCTCTATCTCCAATCCTAAACATCTCATCCTTCTCCAATCTTAACTGCCTGAGTTTAGCTGTGAACCAGGGTTTGTCGTCATTATAACTCACCCTGGTGCGCAATGGTACACAACAGTCCTCACAGAAGCTAATATAGGATGTTACAGCCTCTGTGTATTCATTTAGACTTTTGGAAGCAGTCCACATCCCTATCAGTACAGTCCCAGCACGCCTGTTGATCATCCACAGCCCCATTATTCCACTGTTTTGATGTCCTCACAACAGATTTAGAGAATTTTAATTTCTGTCTGTATGTGAGATTCAGGTGGACCATGACATGGTCAGAGTGTCCAAGTGCAGCGCAGAGCATGGCATGGTTGGCCCTGGTGTCTGTAGTATAACAGTGATCCAAAATGTTCTCTCCGGTGGGGCATTTAATAAATTTTCTTTATTTAGAGAGTTTGTGGGTGAGGTTGTCTTTGTTAAAGTCACTGGGGACAATAACTAAGGAATCCAGATATATCCTTTCCACACAGTATCTAGTGGGTGTGCATGCACTGTTCCTCATGAATGTTTGCCTTTGGTGGAATGCAAACACCAACCAGTATTTTTTTCATTCATTCATTCAACCTTCATGTAAGTCTCAAGGAATCACTGAGGGCATTTACAATCATTTACATATGTCGAGAGTACAGTCAACAGGACAAAAAGGCAGCACTCAACAAGACAACAAAGAAAGAGCACTGTTAAAAACAGTCACATTCATAATCAGTTTTCTGCAAGATGTTCCAACTATGTGCAGCTGAAAAGCTAAAAACAGTTTTGCCAACTGTGTAGGCACATGGGACTTCAAGTCTTATCCAACTGCTTGAAGTTGGATAGTTATTTTAGGGTGAATTTTACAACTTATGTATTGTGGGCCACAATTTGTGGCATTTTGCCAATCAGTGTTTTATAGATAAACAGAAACCAATGCCCATCTTGCCTTACTGTTAGAGGTGGCCAGCCAACTTTTTTTATACAATAGGCAATGATGAGTGGAATAGTTGTCACAGATAATGAATCTGAGGGGTGAGTGAGCAAATTCATTGAAGACAAGACAATGTGTGATTAATTCTGTAAGTGACATGAAGTTATTAGTTTGAACATTGAATAGATGCGTAAGAAGTATGCTGATCTCCTCTGTAGAACTAAAATCACTGGTAATATGTTAAAACTGCCTTTGCCTTATAACTTATAGTTTAGTTTTACGGTGTTTCATTTGCTTAGTTGTATCAATTTTGCTTTGACATTCATATGAAGGTACTTGATCTCTTGAGTTATGCCCTTCCAAGCACAGTGTAACCAGCTCACAGCTGTTGCTAACATCACTTGCTTTCATTCTGCCTGCCATCTCTCTGATCGATGGTCTTTAACATTTACACTATTGTGGCAACAAGTAGACCTATAACAATATCAATTTAGGATAATGTCTGCTGATAATAGAGTACTGGAAAATGTGGTTATTATTTGCAGACTTTTCTCCAGTCATAGAAAATTAATGAGTGCTGATTACTTTTTTGCCCTAGTTGCTTGCAGTGACTGTTACACACTATGTTAAATATGTTTTTTTAGCAAAAGATTACACCCAATTATTAATTCCTCTTCCCTGACTCATGGGATCTCAGTTGTTGTTGGGGCACACAGGGAAAAGCCTGTTTCCATTGCTTATGCTAGCAAAATAATTAGTCGATGTTTTGCTCAGCAAGCACATTCTCCCTACATGTTCTGCAGCATCCATCATTACCTGATGTACAGCACACACTCTGTCTGCGCAGAATTAAATTTGCTTTAGAGAAATGGGACATGGCTGAAGGATTTTTATGATTTCAGAGATATTGAAATAGAAGCAGACTGAGAGGCCAGCGGATGCTCTACAAAGACGAGATGAGAACAGAGAGAGAGGAAGTGGGGAAGGAAAGGGTGGAAGTGAGAGTCAAGCCTCATATGAGTAGATAAAAGGATTTTCTTCTCATTCTAAAAGGGGACTGAGGTAAATTAATGTGCACCAAACCCAGAGACGATGTGGTGGATAACAACTGGCACACAAATTTTAATATTTGTGTGGGGGGAAATTAATTCATGTGCAAAATGTGGACTAGGAAATGTGTGCTTAATATGAATAATGGAAATCAAAATGAGAAAGAAAAACTGCTACGTTAATTTGCTTTCAGTTTTCTTATTTGTTATAAAAACTTGCATTTTTTTTCATCCATTTGACTTAGATTATTAAGGTTAGGTTTGTCAACAACTGTTACTTTTTTACCTGTGGTGGTCATTTCCTCGAAGACTTTTTAAGTGCTGTGCTCTGCTGTCATCAATGGGCTGTTAACTGCTGAGTGTATTGATTTAATAGGTCTTGGTTGTAACAGAGGGACTTAAATTGAGAGCCAGAGAGCAGGAGTGTCAGACACTACTGTGAATACACTGTCAAAATCACACAAATGCTTTTAACCTGCAGTTCAGCATTCAGCAAACTCACAAAAAATGTTGCGTCTGCGGTTTCACAACAAAATTTAATATCAAGGATTAATGACTCTCAGATCATCCTGAGGTGCAGACAAGCTACTAAAACAGAGGTGTGTGTGTGTGTTTGAGGAGGATATGTAACAGTAGCCATTTCCAGGATTTTATTTTACCATGTGGGGCTTTGGAGTAAACACTCTCATTGATTCTCAGTCTCGGGGATTATGAAAATATTCTACTTATAGCATTACTTACACCCTCCTTGACATTCTAAATCCCATTTCAAGAACAAATGTGGAATGCAGTAAGGACGCACAAAGAAAGCACTAGTTAAATCTGCCTTGCTGAGATTAAGCCTGCCTCTCACTCTCCCTCTCTCTTTCTCCATATTGATGGAAAGGTAAAAAAAAAAAAATGTAGTAAACAAAAAGTCCTTGAGATGTCCACATAACAAAAGCTGAGAGTGAAATGCTCTTGGGAAAGCAATCTGAAACACGAGCACATACACTGCATACGGCAGACTAACACAGTTTACATGGTTTTGTCTGATTTTATAATCTATTCCTGTAAAGAGATTGTCCTTTCGCGGAAGATGCAGTGCTGAAGTGCTACGAGAATAATTCTTTATCTCTCTTTTCACATCCGTCTGCCCTCCAGGGTACATGCTTTGTGGAATCAATATGTAGAAACTTGGAAAAATATATTAGTTGGGGATTGTAAGTGAGATACCTGGGACTGCCCTCACCTCCCTTACTAATCTAACACGAGTCATCACTAACCCTGGATCTCTCCAGGCACGGGACTATGATGTTGCATTTCTGACCCATTTTTGTTCCATTATCTGGATGTACCCCACCAGGGGCATTTCAGTAGCAGAACGATTTGTCCCCGTGATTCTTTTGATTTGCTGATTAGATCATTTTTCCTTTTTTTTTTTTTTTTGTGCTTCTACTGTTTGTAAGACGGCTACGGAGTTTAATCAGTTCTTTCTTTCTGGATGCCACTTGTTACGATGGCAATGCGCTAATGTGGCATACAATCAGGAGACTTCACAATGTGTTTTAATTAGGAAAACTGATGCTGCTTTATGCCATTTCTGTGTTTGACCACATGCTGGTTTGATCTGCTGTGTGTCATCAAAAATAGGCCAGGTGTGTGTTTTTAGGAGAACAGAGTAGAGAGGTGCTTCTAGATGTTTCTGAAAGGTATTGCGGCCCATCTGGTGAAATTACAGGCATTGTCTAGAGTGGTAATGCAGCAGCCTCTGGTGTGTCTCAAGGGTTATAAAGCCCCTGTGGCTGTTGGTTTATGAGCCCAGCATGTTCCATAAAAAGAACTATTAAAATGCAACTATGAATAGCACGTTTTTCATTTCGTTTTGTCTGTCTGCTCGATAAACCAGATAAAATAATGGAGAAAGGTGTTAAGATGCCATACTGTACACAACTCTAGTAAGAAATGTGCCACATTGACTTTCAGTATTGGATTATGACTGAAAGCAGTTATTTCCCTTACAAATCAGAGGAGCTGGAGGAGCTTCCAGAAGTTTCAAACAATAAACCTGATAATACTGTAATATCAACTCTACTCTGGATTGAAGAACATACATGTACATCCATAAACTGGATGTATGGAGTTTGAATGATTTTGGTATTTATCAAGCAGAAAGATTCAACAGTGGTAAAAACAATGGTAACAAGGTGCATTACAGGAAATGTAGGATCGAGGCTTTTTGGAGCTTCCTCTGATGAAATACAGTGCCTGTCCAAAAAAAAAAAGTTGCCACCTAGATTTACCTAAGCAAATTAGTAAAAGACTTCCATTTGATAATTACTGCAGTGATGAATATGTTTCAGCAGGCAACAACTTATTTAACCCTAGCTGATGCAGTGAGGAGCTTCTCATTTCTTAAACAATCATGTTGGAAGACTAACTAACCATAACCATCTAACCATTTCTTTATTTCTTTTCTTTACAGTTAATGAGTTAATATATGTGAAAAAAACAACACCCATCAAAATTTCTCAGTAGACAATACTTAAACTGATTGATTTGTCTGGACCAAGAGTTTGGGATATTTCCATATGCAATAAATTCTCAGCCTGCTGCAAGCATCAGTGTGTAGCCCAAAACTTGTGTCCTTGCACTTGTAGCAGTAGTGCACATGCTGAGCAGCAGTGTGCATGTGTAGAACAGGCAGAGGCAGATCTACGGCAGTTGTATAGAACAAAAGTGAATTTGGAAGTCAGATAATAATAGCTATGCCACCATGGTTTCCGCAGCTGTTCGTGTGCCCATCTGCAAGGAACTATAGTCAGGGATTAAGTAGGTTCCTGTAGTCATTGTTGTCAAATAGAAAACTAACTGAATCTGTTGGTGTTTTGGCTTAGCAGAGACTAAAGTTAAATCAGCATTGTTGTCTGATGTTGGACCATACAAAAAACAAGAGATTCCTTGCTGTTTCGTTAATAGCTGAGTGAGGTCCTGAAAGCAAACCATAACATCACAGTTAAGTTTGTCAGTTATACACGAGGCTGCAGAGTGGCTTGGTGGTTAGCACTTTCACCTTGTATGTAGAAGATCCCCAGTTTGCATGTTCTCTTCCCACAGTCCAAAAACATGCTGAGGATAATTGGTAACTCTAAAGGGTGTCCCCCTGCCTTCACCCTAAGTCAGCTGGAATAGACTCCCCCAACTCTAATGAGCAGTAAGCAGTGTATAGATAATGGATGGAGGGTATACAGAAGGATCTTTAGTTTCTCACATATGAAAACATGTATGACTTTATTTTAATACAAAGTTGTAAAAAAAAAAAAAAAAAACAGGGTAAGTTCCTCGGTGGACTAAGTTCTTACCTCTTTAGCAGTGTTAGTGTGTTTTGATCTTCAATATTATTGTTACTGGTGTCATTATAATTATACTTATTGTAATTTGTAATGTAAAATAGATATGTACTTTCTATCTTTACCTGTACTGAGTTAAAAAAAATAAATAAATAAATAAAAAAAATAAAAAAACACCAAATATATTTTTGAAGTAGATTTGCATGGCCACTGATGACAGCTGTATTTCACTATTTGCATCTGCTTCTCTGCAATGTTTATTTTTTGGGATGATTTTATCGAATGTCTTGCCTTTCCAAAAGAAAATTTTGAGTACTTTTCAAGCTTTCAAGAGTCTTCAAAACTTGAAAAAAAGATCCCTTGCTTGACATGGACTGAAGCACAACTTTAAAAACAGCTTCACCGTATTTTGTTCATGCTGAAGCCTTTATCTGCAGGAAGCACAGCAAGCTACAAAAAGATCAAGATGACGAATGCTCGTTGCTCGATCACTCTCTTAACAGTTTACTTCTACACGAGGAGGATATTTATTCATTTGTTACACCCTGTTTGTGTGAGATCACAAGCCTACAGGCAGGAGGGTGTCCGTGCACCGCCTCCGATGAAGCTTCTGGGAAGGAGAGAGTAGAAGTGAGTTGTGAGGTTGGATCAAAGCCAGGTGCGAAGGCTGCCACTCTGTGTTAGGAGTTACTACCCTCTCCCCCAGCCTCGTCCCTCCTGACTGTCTCTCTGTCTGCCTGTGTCCTTGTTTCTCCCCCTGGACTGACTGATGGGAGCTGACATTAGCCTCGATCCCTCACGCTGCATCCGCTGAGCTCGTTTTGAGCCCCCTGTCTTGTCTCCCAATGCCTCGGCTATGTCTCCCTCTATGAACTCTCAAATCTAATCGCTCTGCCCACCAGTTTTTATATGTGTGTTCTTTCACTTCTTTCTCTGTGAGAACCAGGTTGAGTCTCTGTATTATGATTGTGATGACATTTTTCTGATAAAGAGTGCTTTCTGGTAGTTCTAGGAATTGACCCTTAAGGTAAAGGACTGGCTCAATTGTGCATTTTTTTTGTTTGTTTGATTTTGTCCATAAGTAACAACTGCATGCCCATAGCCCTTACTGCTTCTGTCCCTGCAGGTCTTCTAAAGTTAGTTCTTTTAAACAAAAATGTTTATGTTCCTACACTGCCCCCCCCCCCCCACACACACACACACACACACATCCCCACACACACACACACACACACACACACACACACACACACACACACACACACACATCCCCACACACACAGACACACAGACACACAAAAAGAATCACCACTTGAATTTCTCTAAGCAAATAGGTACATCCTCCATTGCATAATTAATGCAGTGATTAATATGTTTCAGCAGGCAACAACTTATTTAACTCGAGATGATGCAGTGAGTAGCTTCCCATTTCTTAAACAACTGTGTCAGAAGACATATCCTGTGGTCGTGGAAAGGATGTTTCAGAAGGGTCAAATTATTGGCCTGCATCAACCAAAGAAAACAACTAAGGAGATTGCTACAACTACTGAAATCGGGTTAAGAACCGGCCAATGCATTATTAAAACCTGGAGGATACTGGTGAACCATCAACTTTGAGGAACAAATGTAATTGGAACAAACTCTTAGATGATCGTAGGAAATCAATAGATGAATTCATGGCGATGTTTAATAGTGAAAGTAAGAGCATTTCCACATGCACAATGCAAAGGGAACTCAAAGGATTGGGACTAAACAGCTGTGTAGCTCTAAGAAAATCACTGATCAGTGAGGCTAGTCAGAAAAAAAAGCTTCAATTTGCTAGGTAGCATGAAGATTGGACTCTGGAGCACTAAAAGAAGGTCATGTGGTTTGTGGAATCCAGATTTACTCTGTTCCAAAGTGATGGGCGCATCAGGGGAAGAAGAGAGGTGGATGAAGTGATGCATTCATCATGGCTAGTGCCTACAAGTGTGTGGGGGTTAGGGTTATGATCTGGGGTTGGTCAGGTTCAGCAACGTTATGTGCCAAAAGAATGTCAGCTGACTACCTGAATATACTGAATGACCGGGTTTTTCCATCACTGGAGTTTTTCTTCCCTAATGGCATGGACATGTTCCGAGATGATGATGCCAGGATTCATGGGTCTCACATTGAGAATGAGTGGATCAGGGAGCATGAGACGTCATTTTCACAGTTGGATTGGCCAGTACAGAGTCCAGACCTCAGCCCCATTGACAATATTTGGGATGTGCTGGAGAAGACTGTGCAACGGTCCGACTCTCCCATCATCAAGATCTTGGTAGAAAATGAATGCAACTGAGAAATAAATGCTGTGACATTGCAGAAGCTTATATAATTAAATGATGCCAAGGCCAATATGTGTCCTTCTCAGAGCTACAGGTGGTCCAATGACATATTAGTGTGTGCAACTTAGTTTTGGATGGGCAGTGTACCTGTCCAATGCAGAGATAGTAACTTTTGCAATAAAATAGTCCTGCACAGCCATTAAACAGTATATTTAACAACCAGTAAAATTTGTGACTGAAAATGAACCGAACGCCAAAGAACATATTTTTGCTTTATGTTTTAATTGTGAACAATCGGGTAATTACTGTCATGCAATTTGTATCTGTCCAACCACTTCATTGCTAGATAGATAAAGTCAGAAATGTATTTATGTCACATTTTAAAATAATCAAAATTGACCAAAGCCTTAAGCTTTATGCAACAAGACAGCCCAAAGCCAATTCACTTAAATTACAGAAAACTGCCAACATACCTCTAAACCAGAGAAGCGCTATCGGCAGCCACACATTGAGGATTGGCACTAAACCTTGTACATTGTTACCAGATGATGTGTCTTGATTTTAGTGATCCATAAGTCAGAATTCAGTTTTAAACAAAATGTCTAAATAACTAGATGTCTATTTCTCCAGAGGTCAGAAAATGGACAATGAATCACATTTGTAATAATCATCTTTGAAGATCAAGAACAAATTATGTGGTGTAGATAACATAACATTCTTGGAATTTTGATTAATTTGTGCATTTTTGTCTTTAGTGTTTTACAGTGTGACTATGTTCTTAACTTGAAAGTAGTCTGAAACTACAACATTCTAAAATTACAAAGCTTTATGAACTACATGCCTTTATTAATACTATCTCCTACAAAAGTTCCACTTTGCTGCATTTCTTTGTCACACTGCTTTAGCTCTTTGCTTTCTAAGCCCCTTTTCAAACAGTATTTCCTCTCAATACATGTCAAACTTCCCACAGCTGAAATCCATCAATCCAATAGACTCCATGTGGCTCAGCATTCCCATTTCAGTACTCATTGCTGCTCATCTCTTGTCTGCTTAAGTCCACAATACCATCAGTATGAACTTGTTCAATGTCAGGAAAGGCCAATGGTTCACTTGATTAGTTTTAAAAGTGTTTTATTGTTTTTATGTATTCATTTTTATGGACATACTGTAAGTCTCAGAAGTGGCCAGATACACACCTAACAACTGTGAAGCTATGAGTATAGTTCTGGTGTGACAACTGATTGAACCACACAGGAATGGGTCTTCTCCAGTTTGAGTTAGTTGTTGTTGACACAAAGAAGATAAAATCAAGCACTTTGATAGGCAAATATACTGATCTGACACTGTCAAATATGCTTGCTGCCATTCTATAGCCTGATTTTTTTCAACATGTTTGACATTTTCAGCATGACACTGACAATTAATGACCTAAACTGTGTGTTGCCTAAGGGAACACACCCATAAAAACAGCTTTACCTGCAGTTAGCTTCATTTGACAAATGTCACTCTCTCCTAGCTCCTTCTTTCAGCTGTAGTAGTTATATTCTTCCATTTTAATGTGACATAGGATGCACAGTAGCTGACAGATGACAAGGCATTAGATTTTGTGTTTTAAAAATGATAAATGGTCCGCACTTATATAGCAACAATCTTTTAACCTTAGCTAGATTCAACAAAGCCTTCCCCCCTTCCTGATGCCACATTGGTGGACTCTGATTCTGGGGCAGGACTATACAAAGTCTACATTTCCTGTGTGTCTGCATCTAGGGTCTGACCCAAGCTATGCGCATATAAACAATATAACACTTCTGGTTATAATCCATATTTATTTTGCTCCAAGAACTCACCACAATTGGCTGGCTTGGGCCATCAACTGCCAGAGCTCCATTTACATAGTCACAAGGTTTATGCTGCTCCCTGACTGTTACAGATAAAAAGTCTGTGCAAGTTGATGGAATAATCTTTAAATATGAGTTGTCCACTTTTTGTACATTCCAACTCTCAAGCTTTAAACATACAACTCTGAAGAGCTAAACACCTGGCGCTGATTGGAATTGAGAAATAAATTAAGAGCAAGATTTCCTCCACCTTGCTGCCTAAGACAATTCGAAGCTAAACCCCAAATTGTCAAGAGTGTAAATACCTTTAATTGCTACAGCTATTAAAATCCAACTCTCAGTTACTGCTTTCACCTGAAAACATACACCGATCAGGCATAACATTATGACCTGCCTAATATTGTGTTGGTCCCTTTATGCTGCTAAAACTCCTTGGACCCAGTGGGGTATGGATACAGGACCTCTGGAGATGTCCTGTGACACCGGGATGGTGGCAGTGGATTCTGTGGGTCCTGTGGGTTTCAGAGTGGGACCTACCTAGATCATGTTTATCCTGGTACGTCCCACAGATGCTTAATGAGATCTGGATCTGGGGAGTGTGGAACCCAGATAAACACCTTAGCTCTGTCATGTTCCATGGACCACTCCTGAGCAGTTTTTGTGATGTGTCGGGGTGCATTGTCCTGCTGAGGGTGGAAACTGGTGCCAGCGACTGCTGTTGCCATGGGGGCTGGGGGGTTGCTTGACCTGTAATATTTAGATGGGTGGTACATGTCAAACATCCACATGCATGTCAGGACTCAAGCTTTCCCAGCAGAACATTGCATTGTAACAAGATGATCGATGTTACTCACACCACCTGTCAGTGGTCATAATGTGGCTGATCGGTGTAAACACATTCATATACACACAGACAGTTGTATATCCATGACTTCAGAGGACATAACATGGACTCACACTCTCTCCTGGACATTTCCAATCTTAACCATAACCCTAACACTCACCCAAACCATAAAACTTGTATTGACCTTAAAATTAGATGATTTACATTGAGGTGACTTGTTTTTTGTTCCCATAAGGAAGGGAAATGTCCTCATAGTTTGACTGTGTGAACAGATTTTGGAGGACACAACATGAGTTATACTTGGACTATGCACACAGACAAACATCCAATGGAAATGCAAAATAATATTACAAACAAAAGATTTTGTCATATAAAGCAAGTCATTTTTAAATAATGTACCATGATAGCTCCAGTCTCAAGTGTTCTGGACTATTATTTTTTGATTTTAGCCAGTTTGAAAATAATTGGATTTATCCTTGAGCAGGGAAGGAAATAATGAGACCACTTAAAAACTGTTCCAATCTTGTGTGTGTGTGTTTCTCAGACATCACAGCGAAGGAGTTCATTGAACTGAGGGGGAAGCAGCGAAGCCGCTACGAGCTGCTGGTGGACTTCCTATCTGAGATGCTTTCCATTCCACCTGATGATGTCAACGTCTTCAGCCTGATGGATGTGAAGGAGCGAATGCTGGATGTTCGCTTTGCTGTGCATGGTGGCCCCACCTTCCTCCAGCCTGAGAAAATGCATGGTTATCTGGCCGCCCACAAACAAAAGGTTGGTTACTCTTTATGTCCTTTAGCCTTTTATGCATACAGACACTGTAAGGTGTACGCAGTTATGTCCTATCAACTCAATTGGTGTGTTTACTGATGTGTTGATGGCAGTATTCCAGCTTTTGATTGACAACACAGCGTCTCGAATGGGAGTCGCACAATCTAACCAATCACATGCCAGTTATTGAATGCACTGCAAAGCCACTGGTAAGTCAAGTCACAGAGAAATCCCACTTTGGTAAGATTTAGCCCTCCAAATCGGGTTGCATGCTCTCTCTTTCTCTGTGCTTGAACTTGTTGGTTACAGGCAGCAGTTCCACCTCAGGCAATGTTTTTGCTGAACCCTGCGCTAAATTCCAATAAATCAAATATGTCAGTCAAAATATAAGACATTATCTGAGTTTACTGGATTCAGGACTAATCAAAAAAACTAGTAAAAATTCTATATGCAACATGATAACCATACCCAGCTGCATCAAACGGAGTAGCGTGTCAGGGATCTCTGACCCTTCTTGGAGTCTTAGATAAAACAAAATATGATGACATCCATATGTGTTGTCAACAATGTCTTTGCTAGTTTCTGTGGTTACTTATCTTGAAAAAGCATATTTTAAGTTTTCTACACCCAGTTTTGTTGTTTTTTTTTTCTCTTAACAAAATTGTTCTAGTGTAGTTGATCCAGATCCATTGACAACCAACAGTTTATCTTTTTTTTTCTAACCTGTCAAAAACAACACATTGTCATGTTGTGTAAAGCTTCACCATACACCGGGTAATCTCTTTTACCTGCTTTCACAAACAACGTTTGCTTTGCTGGCTATCGTGGGCGTCCTTACATAGTCAAGACTGTCCTTCGAGGGTCAATATTTGGACTTCTCATCTTTATATAAAGTATATTCACTGCAAACCAGGCCTTGTGTAGATTAATTAATGCTTACAATGACCTGCATGTCGTACTGTTTAATGTACAAAGATGCAGACCAATGATTTACCCAACCCCAACCATGCTCTTAATGGAAATCTAATTATTAGAGCTCAGCGAGATGAATCACAAAGGTTGCTTCATAAAACTCACATCGAACATGTTGCTCAGAATTTAAACATTTATACTGGATTCTTATACTGAAAGAGAGCTTCATTATGGAGATATCCTCTTTGCTCATGCTGCTTCCTCTACCCTTAAGCCCCTTGGACGCTGTATGGCACAGTGTCCTCCGATTCATTTCACAAGACAGCTGTCACACTCGTCACTCTGAGCTACATACATAAAGAAATTGAAAAGTCATCATTGACATCTAGAAGGCATCAGTATTTCCACATCTTCACATTTAAGGTTTTATATTGTAAGATCCTGAGATGTTTAACATCCCCAGTTGAGTAAATAACACTAACACCTCATCATAGGAGAAATTGGTTTTGAAGGTTTGTCATTTCAACTACCTGGCTAACTAGCTGCTAAAGGATGCTATCTTTGGTAAGAGCAGTGGAATGCAAATTGCTTTAAGTAATGTTAATTATGCCAGACAAAGTAAGGAAGCATATTTGTGAAAATTTGCCATTCTGTGCTCTCCGGTGTTTCCGTTGTGTAATTTTGCTGCCAAGTTTGTGTGTACAGTAAAATGTAAATACATTTTCATGATGTGTTTTTTAAACACATCATTGTGTGCAATGCATCACAACTTGATAATTTTGGATATGCAGATTATTTTTAATGTTTTAAATGGCTCTTTGTCCTCATCTATCCTAACAACTTCGTCCAATTTGCAACACTTTTTTTGGTTATATGTGACATGAAAACAGGATGTCACAGTCAAGTGACTATCAAAACCATCTGAGAAATGGATGTATTTAGGTCATCTTGATCGACATCATGTCTAATTGAAGTGCAAGCAATGCACATAATTAAATGCATACACCAGCCTTGACATCCATTCACCATAGCTTAATTTCTTTTCTATTACTGTTCTGTAAAAATGCTTTCATATTTGGGCTGACAGAGTATTTTTATGAATTGGATACTGTTTTCATGGCAACACTACTTTAGCAAACATTACCCAGCAAATAAATATGCAAAATGGCTGTTGATACTAATGGAAGCACAGCAGCATGATTATCAGCTCTTACTAGCTGTCAGTGTCCAACAAGGTCCTTTCTGTGTGGAGTTTGCATGCTTTGTTCTTATTGGGTTTGTCCACTTACTGCACTGTCCCCCTACAACTCAAAGACCTGTAGGTTAAGTGAACTGAAAACATGAATTTGAATGCTGTCCTGCAACTACAACAAAAAATAAATAAAAAAAAAACCTTTTTATTTATTCAACATAACTTCTGCCATCCTGAATGGAATTAACTTATCATTTACCATTTTGTGAAACACGGCTCTCCTGCATCTCCCCCGTTTGTTATACAGTTTCTATATGAGCTGCTGAAATTCAGTCAGAAAACTTCAAGTGGCCTCAGCTGATTGTACCAGCTCACCAGCATACATTTGCAGCTGAAGGAATGAATCAATAAGCATACATCTTGTTTTAAGCAACCATGCAGGCTGCAGTTTCTGCAGTTGGTTTTCATCAGTCAGGCTGCCTGTATTCACTGAGCCACCCCAATTTCCCTTGCTTGTATTTATTTTTTGTGTTCTACCTGGCTTGTCTATTTATATGCAGCAGTGTGCCATAAATACAATGGTATGATTATCAAATTAATATCAATCTTGTTTTGACAGGGCAGATATTCTGAGGTTCTGCATGCAATAAATCATTATCTCCAGTCCAAGGAGGCTATGTTGTCTAAAAGCGTTGATGTCCACCATGTTAGAAAGTCGAATTAGGAACAATTTGATAAAATACCTAAGCTAAATGGTGGAGTCGAAAGTTGGCCAGTAAAGTGACCTTGATAACTTAAAAATTGTGAACGTAATCATAACAAGAAATGCACTGAGAGCACGCAGTACTCCGTCAAGGCTGTTCTTTCCTCAATTTGTGTATTCAGATATCATGGCAACATAGAATCTGGCCATTTAATACAGATCTACCCTTAAACTAAATAGATGAATAAAAAATTACCTTGCAGCACAGGCGTGTGTTATGCATGCATACATTATGCAGAGATACCGAAGTGCGTGACCGAAATATGTAGCGGATGGCGGGAATTGAGGCAGGCAGCTGACATAGTGTTCACTTGTAGTCATAGTTACAGTGACGCCATGCCACTATCTTGCAATGATACAGAAATCTTTAACAAATCCATGTATCCAGACTACAAGCCGCATCACTGCCAAAGTCTAACGAGGTGGTCCTTGTGTCATGTCTGACCTTCCCTGAAATTTCATCCAAATCCGTTAGTCCATTTTGCATTAATTTTGCGAACAGACAGACAAACAGATTCAGAGAAGGATAAATGTACGCCGATCGTCACATAACTGTGCCGCGTTTTTGGTGGATTAATATTGAAAAATTACAATAATGAACTAATGAATTATTTACAATAAATTCAGTTGAGTTTGGATCTGCCGTATCTTCATGGTCACCCAATCAGGATGGAGTGTCCAGTTTACATTACCATTAAGGTAAATCATAGAAAGAAATCACCCACACATTGTTGAAGAGGTTTAAATTCTGTGACAATGAGGAGAGTAAGAAGGTCACAAAAGATGAAAAAAAATGTGGTGGAGAGCAGTCACACAACACTGAGGATTTGGTTCACAGTTTAGATTTGAAGGGTGGATAAACAGCACAACAGTATCAAGACAACTTGTGCTGACAAAGATGGGAAACACATCAACCTTTTTCCACCACTTGAACAAGTGATGTTACTGTCCCACAGAGTATACTGAAAGCCACAGGCTTTTATAATATAATGTATCATTTTTGCAAATTTACCAATGTATGTAAAATATTAGAGCTTAGACCTTTAATAGTATTTAAAATCTAGAAACCTCACAAAGTAAAATTTAAGTTTTGTGCCCTTTTTTAAATTTTTTAAAAATTCTTACTTGTATTTTCAGTCACTGTTTGGTTCGGGCTTTTGGCAACTAAACTATTTGGTTAGGTTTAAGAGAAGCTCATGATTTAGATTTATATAGACTTTTTCACATCTGCAGCAACCTTCACTTGCAAAAAGTCACTTATGAAAACATTGCTCATTTTAAGTCTTCTGGTGAGGTGAAAAACAATCATATGAACTACAAAGAAAAACAAAACACTATCCACATATAATTTATTAGGTTTATTTGGATTTTTGAGATCCTCCTGATTTGATATTACTGGTTAGAACAGGCAGCTGTGGTTCTTCCTGAAAATACGGTCGGCTCTCTTGCTCGATATCTATGTAAAGGTGGTGTTATGAAATAAAATGGTATTATTCCTCAGTTGATGAATGGTGTGTGAGCAAAATCTATTTTATTCTTCTTTCCTTAAAACACCTGTTATTTCCAAAGACACAGCTTGTATATTTTGTCTGAACAGTCCACCTGTGGTGTCTCTACTAAGATCTGTGGTCTCCATAGATCATCCTCTGCTCAGCATTAGCATTAAAACCATTTCTGTTATTTAGGACTCAGGAAAATGAGCAAGGACCCTATATTAAAACAAGAAAAGCACTCAGAGAGCGTAGTACTCCGCCAAGGCTGTTGAGTCATTTCATTTCCAACAGATGAAATCCATAATGAATAATGACTTGCAGTGAGCACAGGTGTCTGTTATGCATGTGTATGTTATGTACGGATACAGAATTTCATGACCTAAATATGTAGCAGGTGGCGGGAATATATGGGACTCAGAAACACCCCAACAATTTAATGAAATTGTTCCTTGTATCATTTCCAACGGATAAGTCCCAGTAAGTCCACAGCGGTCGATTTGTAGTAGGATCACAATCATGTGATCATCAGCAGGCAGCTGCTGCAGTGTTCACTTGTAGTCATGGTTACGGTGATGCTCTCTCGCAATACAGAAATCTTTAAGAAATCCATGGATCCAGACTATAAGCCACATCACTGCCAAAATCTAATCACTTGGTCCTTGTGTCATTTCTGACCTTCCCAGAAAATTTCATCCAAATCCGTTTTTTTCTGTTTTTGAGTAACAGGCAGACAAACGTATGCTGATCATCACAAAACTCTGTCGTGTTCCTTGGCAAAGTAAAAAGGAAAGAAAAATATTGTCAGTAAGTGTCTAAGAATGTGGAACGTCCTTTTAAATTCTGCCTAATTTGGCTGCAACAGAAATGCACAGTGTGGATTGTGTCTGTAATGTGGTAATTTGGATGTTGCACACACATACTCAAAAAACAAACAAACAAACAAAAAAAAAAGACCTGTACTCTGTGAGAATGATAAGGGTGTGTGAAATTGAACAGATCTTTGCGTATTTAGCCATAAATTGTCCTAATAAATTACATTTCACCCTCTAGTGAGTACAGGCCAAGAAAAGTTCAAATAATAAAAAGAGCATATCATCACAAAGAGAGGAGTTGGTAAAACACAAACATTTTACTTTATCATACTGATGCTCCCTGGCCGCTGGCTTCAGTCAGACCTCATTTCACGTTTCAGAAGTCTGAATAGAAGTAGCGTGTGTGTGCGTGTGTGTGTGTAGGTGTGTGTGTGTGTGTGTGTAGGTGTGTGTGTGTGTGTGTGTGTGTGTGTGTGTGTGAGAGAGAGAGAGAGAGAGAGAGCGGACATGCACCATAGAAGCTGAATTGTATGCATTTCACAGCAGGGAGAGAAAGAGAGAGAGCTGAACTGGTGTCCTCAGAGGGAATGATGAGCCAGTCTACATTTGCATGCATGTGTCTTTTCGGGTAAAAACAGTTGAAAGTCCAGCTATGGTCATGGTGGTCAGTTCAGGTCAGTCACCGCGCTCAGCCCTTTGCCCCCCAGCTTCCTTCTGTGGAAACCTCGCATTGTTTCATGTGACTATTGTCGATGAAGAAGAGAGGTTAGAGATGCAAAAAAAAAAAAAAAAAAAATGCAAGTGTATGAATAAGTTTTCAAGGGGAGAAAAGCTTGAGACAGAAGCATAGAAGGAGAGAAAGATGTATAAGAAGAGAGGCAGCCTAGGCTTTCAGGTGTGATTTGTGAGGAGAGAGCGGAACGTTTCATCTGAATTCAGCCAGGTTCTCCCAAGAAGACATTGATCAGAATGAGATGTGAAGCGTGGCGAGGGAGAGGATGAACGAGAGCCAGTGAGAGGAAAGGAGGAGGAGGGGGTGGATGAGGAAGAGAGAAGGAGGGAGGGGAAGGAAGAGGGGTGGAATAGAGGGGAAATTAATGCTAAGCACTGCTTATTATTAATGTTCTCAATTCTCCACTAATACCTCAGAAATGGGAGATTTTCAGTGAAAAGTCTTTATGTCCTATATCTCTATTTCTCCCTGATCTCCTCAATAATAGAACTTACCCCTTAGTGTGTTCAATCCAGCGTGCTCCACTTGACTTTTAATGATGCTACATTGGTTTTCGACTTTTTAAAAATCATTGGTATGGTGCTCAGATACCAAGTTCATCTTGTCATTATATTAATTTGGCCCTGAGGGCAGATAAGAGGACTGTAGAAGCTTCTCAGTGCATTAGAACAAAGATGGACCTTTATTCATTGCTATACAGCCTGTTCTGTCATTGAACAATTCAGTGCATATCTCTCTGTGCATTTCAGATTTGTCACATTTGGGAGACTAGATACAAAAGTTGGGACAAGCTAATGAATTTGCAAGTATTTACGCTTTGGGTGTTGTGAGACTCCGTTCTGGGGTAAATATTTTCTAGAGGAACACGTTAATATAGACTATGGTGCGAGAAGATATACACTGATCGACCACAAATTGAATCCACTGACAGGTGGAGTGAATAACATTGATCATCTCCTCACTATGCAACATTCTGCTGGGAAATCTTGGGTCCTGGCATTTATCCATCCATCCATCAATTATCTGTATACCGCTTAATCCTCATTAGGGTCACGGGGGGCTGGAGTCTATCCCGTCTGACTTAGGGTGAAGGCAGGGGACACCCTGGACAGGTCACAAGTCTATCATAAGGCTGCATATAGAGACAAACAATCACACTCACATACATACCTACAAGCAATTTAGAATTATCAGTTAACATCAGCATATTTTTGGACTGAAGCCGGAGTACCCGGAGAAAACCCACAGATGCACAGGGAGAACATGCAAACTCTATGCAGAAAGATCCCAGGCCCAGGCCAGGACACAAACCAGGGATCTTCTAGCTGCAAGATGATGGTGCTAACCATAGAGTCACAGTGCAGCCCTCTGGCATTTATGTTGAAGTTAAAAAAAAATAATGAAAAAATAATTACTGTCCCACTTCCTATTAATGGAGGCCCTGTGCATTGGTTGGCAGTCCATAGAGTATCCTATGTACTCTGGTTTTAAATATAAAAATTATTTATTAATACATGGAGAAATCAAGGCGTTTGTGTCACCCTGATGAGGAATCTGAGTCGTCCCCCCCACCCCACCCCACCCCCACCCCCACCCCCACCCCCACCCCTCACTGATACGAAGTGCTTTCATTAATGTGGAGTGGGGCAGTCATTATTTTTTGATCTTGAGTGACTCCTGGCTCTGTCCTTGAAGAGCATCTGATTTTATATTCGTGTTTTATTATTTTCAAACCGCTGACTAGATAGTTCTTTGTCAAGTGCAGCACTCACTATTCTGTCATGTGGATGACTCTTTGACATGAACCACCAACTAAATGTTGTTGCAGACCAGGTTTGCCCTCCCATAGCAACATCAATCCATGATAACAAAACTTGACAACGCAGTCCACCACTAAACAAAAACTGTGCAAGAACACTCTGAGGAATAGGAAGAGCCTGAGGAGCTGATTCGGCCAACAAACTCCCCAGAGCCCAAATGCAATTGCCATTTAGCCAGAAAAAGGATGCTTCCTCAGGGGTTCCACTCCTCAACCCACAGGACCCAAAAGATCTACTGCCAACATCCTGGTGCCAGATGCAACAGAGTATCTCCAAAGTTCCTGTGCCCATAGTCTAAAATAAAATCTAATGACAGAAAAATGACACAGTGAAGAACACAGCCAAGTTAAAATGTTGCTCATTGTCCATAAATAGGAAATAATGAATAAAAACATTATAATAATAAAGAAAGCAAATAGTCTTGCTCTGTCAACTATTTAAAACACCTTGTTGGCTAACAAAGTAACTAGAAATAGTAGCACAAATAAAGTCTTTTTTTAATTGTCACCAGACAAGATGAAATCAATGTAGTAATTTCCTGTACATACGGTTGAGTGAGTGGCTACCAAACACAAATCATTGTTTCTTGGCTTTATTAGATACGTACAGTTAAGAGGCAGACAGGAAAGTAGGGAGAAGACATATAGTAAAGGGCCGTGAGTGGCAATCGAACCCAGGCCTGCTGTATCGGGGACTAGCCCCTGTTTATGGGTCACCTGCACAACTAGTTGAGCTATCTGGGTGCCCAGTCAAAAGTTATTTTAAGGGAAATGTCATTACTGGCCACCTACTGGCTTTGTACTACCTGACAACCAGCATGGCACTGTCTTCACCCTATCCCACCCTATCCTCAGATGGCTTCCTCCTGTTTCTACTCCCTGCATCTGCTGCCCCCTCTCCATCACCCCGCTTCTCGTCTCCCCCTGCAGCCTAATATGCCTCTCAACATTTGATTTGTGTGCTCAATTTGTTCCATGCATTTTTATTTTTGTTTTTGCCGAACCACATACATAAATACATCGCTTCTATATTGCACATTTGTTCATATCAATCTCCACAAAGACGTCATCATGACTGTATAACGAGTAAAACAGTAAGGCTGATACCAAAAAAAGTTAGTTTTTTATGCTGATACTCTGACTGTATTTTCCATGTTAAGCTAAAAAAAATATTGGTGGTTTGTTTTATGCTGTTGCAAGGCAGATAGATTCGCTCAAGGTTCACAAGATCACAGGATCAAGCAAGAACCATTCAGCATTCTATGAGGAACTATAGACATTTACAGCCTGTGATAGACCCATGTTCATCCAATCACCTGCCAGATATTTTGCAGGTACTACTTTAGAAACTAGAAATTTCACTAGAAGCCCTTTTGTTCAGTCCAAGTGACTTCTTCCATTTAATATGATTTTTTGTAATCAAATGCATGATTTAAAATTGTGATGGTAAGGCTGTTATCATTATCTTTATTAACAGCTAGAAGATGAATAAGGTGACTTAACTCCCCTTACTGACCTAACTATATTGACGTAAATCAAATACAGTTGAATGTTGCCATTTTTTTCCCTCACTAAAATAAAATAGGCTTCCCTACCATTTTACATGTTACCATTTTAGCTTTGTGGGTGTGGATAGTGGGCATACAAAGGATACAATTCCCACACCAGAGAACAAGGTTTGTGTACTCCTGCCTTTGGTTAGCTGGTTATGAGAACATTTTGGTTTTGAATGAATGAATGTGGCTAAAACATTTTCTGTAATAAACCAGATCACAATTTTTTTTTTTTTTTTTAATTATCTCACCTTTAGAAGTGCTGTGAATGCCAAATATGACTTTAGAAATTCTAATGGTGCAGTGACTGCAAGTGGATATTGTAGTGTCGTTGTGTAGTGTGTTGAAACTCTGACTAAACACCAAGTTAAACCAAAGTCAATGAAGACAGAGTCGTAGCAAGCTTGACCATTTACTGTCACACTTCTTCATTAACATGTCGGTGAAAATTGCAAACAAAACAGTGCAAATTGTCACTACCTGTTCTTTAACTTAATATTGCATTGTAAGTGACTTCAAACATGAAATGTCATCACTTTATGCACTTTGGATAACAGTCACACTGGCCACTAGCATGTTTTTATAGCTTGTACGTAAATGTCAACAAACCCCATTTTTAAACCTCATATCCAATATCGTTTTTATCAAAGTATCTCTATTTAGACTTTTAACATCCTGAACATCACATATGTGAACTTACAGCATTGCCTCTAAGATGAATGTTAGCAGATGGCAGCAGATTACATTCAGAGCATGCTCAACATATCTGCCTTTCTTTCTGAAGAACCAGGAAGAGAACCTGGAAGCGACCTGAGGTCATCAGATGACCAGTATCAAAAAATAAACCTCTTTTTCAGACTATTTTAACCTTTAGCAGTTATTAACACATTCTTTAACTGAAATTCATAAAAGTGAATTATTTAAAAGACAATCTGTAAAAAATGAAACAATGCTTTAGTGGCAGCCCTGATATTGTGCTGTATGATCAGATATGTTGAAATAGGAAAAATACATTCTGATGCGCTCAGTAGCAGTGTATTTGTGACTTGACAAATAAGTTAATTCACATCACGTCCTCATAACGCTGATAGAAAACATAATACATAACTTGCATTATAGTTGCTACAAACTGTATATGTTGTTACAGTGTTGTATTTTAGAAATAAATCTTCTAAGAGTCTGTGATAACACAGTAGCAGAATGGATCAGTCAACTGAAACAACTGGCAAAGAACACAAAACATTATGACCACCTAGTATTGTGTTGGTCCCTTTATGCTGCTATAACTTCTCTGACTCAGTGGGACATGAACACAGGACCTCTGGGGATGTCCTGTCACACTGGGATGGTGGCAGTGAATTCTGTGGGTCCTGTGGGTTGCAGGGTGGGACCTACCTAGATCAGGCCGATCCTGGCACCTATCACAAATGCTCAATAAGATTTGGATCTGGGGAATGTTGAACCCGGGTGAACACCTTAGCTCTGTCGTGTCCCCCGGACCACTTCTGAACAATGTTGTGTCGGGGTTCATTGTCCTGCTGAAGGTGGCAACTGGCATCAAGGACTGCTGTTGCCATTGGGGTGGAGGGGTTGGGGGTTGCTTGACCTGCAATGTTTAGGTGGGTGGTACATGTCAAACATCCACAATAAAGCCAGGACTCAAGGTTTCCCAGCAGAACATTGCATTATAACAAAACAATCGATGTTATTCACTTCACTTGTCAGTGGCCATAATGTTGTGGCTGATCGATATCTATCTATCTATCTATCTATCTATCTATCTATCTATCTATCTATCTATCTATCTATCTATCTATCTATCTATCTATCTATCTATCTATCTATCTATCTATCTATCTATCCATCCATCCATCCATCCATCCATCCATCCATCCATCCATCTATCTGTGTGTGTGTGTGTGTGTGTGTGTGTGTGTGTGTGTGTGTGTGTGTATGTATGTATGTATGTATGTATATTATTAGTCCAACCTTGTTTTCTTCAATTTCTTGTTCATTTTAATGCCTGGTACAATTGAATGTTCCATGACTGTATATTCAGTGATTCAATGGTCAAAAGGGGGAGACTTGTTTCTGTAGATTTCCAGTGAAATTTAAACACACAAACTTGATCTATTTATTTACCTGAGTCCAAACCGGCTGCTCTCTGATAGCTAAGAACAAAAACATCGAGCTTCAATGCTGCATAGAAGTTGTACTGAAATACTTAAACTTCACAAGTGTTCTATAGATCAAGGTTAGCAGACTCAATTTCATGCCACCAGGTAGTCCGCGTTTCAACACAGACTACAGCAATTTACTCATGAAATGATTATTAAAATCATTAGAATTTGGTGCGAAGCATGGTGTAAATAGATATGATGAGGGTCTTAAAATAAAATAGTTTAAAAAATATTACAAATAAGAAACTTTTTTAATACAAAACTTAGGAACATTTCTATTACTTTTCACTCGAAACCATTGATAGTTATGCTGCACAACTGTGAAATGTTTCAAGTGATACTGTGCTTAAAGTAGTGCATTTACTTGTACAGAATTGTAGCTGTAAGTATATTTTTGAAAGTGTAACTTGGGATTGTATATTCTGGAGCTTTGAAGCACCCTTTCTAAGTTTAATAACTCAAATACAAACCTTGCAGTCTGACAGCTGTGGGTGTGTGTGTGTGTGTGTGTGTGTGTGTCTCTGTGTGTATGATTAACGCATACCCTCAATAACATTAAAGTCAAGGGAAATGAATGAAAAGAGCATTGGAGTGGAGTGGAGGCATTGATGACATAGGTGGGTTAAATAAAAAACGTAGTTTTGAATGGAAAAAACCATAAATTTCTCTTATAGGCAAATGTTTTAAGTTCCAGTGGAGTGAGACATCAGTCAGCAGTAACAATGATCCATAAAGCGTAAACCTTATCAAGGTTCCAGCCTTGCAGCACAGCTAGTTTGTGAGAATAAACTGATAACTGAACTGCATGCTTAGTCACTACAATCCAGTCACATCAAATGAAGTCCAATCAGTCCAGAACATTGAGCATAAAGTGACCCGCTTTTGTGTTCAACACTGTTCGCACTGAATGTGTTCATGCACATCTGTGTGTGCATGCCCACGCTATATAAGCACATGCATGTATATATAAGTCCAATGAAAACCTACTTGACTACTGTCACTCTTACCAGCCAAGGACAGCACATCTAAATGCACATACACAGATTCACACACCACGCACTCAATTTACATTTAATTTTCCTTTCCAATGCTTTATCGAACTGCTCAACCTCAAAAATCATAGTTTCCTCTCTGCCTCATCACCATTTAGCCCACTTTTCCAGGAACTGGTGCAGAAAAACAGCAAGATTTCCTAGACCTTCACTGCTTTCTGTACTCCCAATACATTCACATACTAAATATTCACTTTGCACATCAACATTCTGCTGTTGGCCTGTGTGTAGGTGTGTATCTACATGTGTGTACTGGTCTGTGTAAACTGTATCAGCCAGACATAATTACCTACTGTACACATGGATTTCCAGTGTAAAACTAGTAGGGAAAGGATTGCAGTAGGTTTCTTTCCTTTTGTAAATATTCTGAGATTGACATGTGGTGTTAACGCTGGGTAAACAATTACCTTGCTTCAGTAAAATTATTATCACCTTAAGGATTTCACAAAGTTTTTCTTCAGCATAGATTTAATCAACATAGGTGGTGATGTGGCAAGAAGGTCAACACTTCTGTTAAAGCTGGATTGGAGTCAGTTAGTTTACTCTTGAGAGTTTGGTGATTTCTAGCCAATGGAGGATGGCAAAGAAGCATGTTGGGTCCTTTCTGCCAGCTGTTTTGACCACATGTTAGTCTTGCTTGTAACTTTTCCAGGCAATTCATTTCTGTCCTAGATTTAATTGTATTTATTTTTTATTCACTAAAGTAATATGCGGCACCAAAATGAAGGATACCTGCTGCTCTAATCCAGATGGAATGCAACCATTATCCCTTGATTTAAAATCAAAGCATGTTAACAAATTGTTAGGATACAGTTTTATGTATCAAGAACCTCTCTCCCATCTGGTGGTAACATGATAGTAAACTCAAAATGACTCCTTTTTTTTTCATTCCCCGTTATACTTTTTCTTGCTTTGTTGAAAATGCAATGGAAGCTGCGGTTTATGAAACTAAGTTAAAACCTAGGAACAGCTTTAAAATCTTTAAAAACTTGGTTTTTTAAGTTGAAAAAAATAACCCAATACGTACACCCAAACCCTCTTAGCTCAAGCCACATGTTAGTCTTCAGCACTGGAATTCACTCTTTGATGCAGCTGCTTCACTGTAAAAGCTGTCACCACTGTCAGTACTTTGCAGTATGAAAGCTATGGAGATACGTGTGCAGAAAGTACAAGCCTAGTCTCAGAAAAGTAGGCATACTCTGAATATTTACTATGGGAGCTAACTGAAGCCCCAGAAAGTGGTGTTCTGCTATGTAGTTGTGATGTAATATGACTTTTAGTGTCAACATAAATGTTTAAATGATATATAATAAAGTTAAAAGAAATAGTCTGACTCACTCATCCACCTTTGCTTGGGTTTATTACCACACTGTGATGCTTCTGGCTTGTCTTTGTGTATTGATTGAACACAGTTGGCAGTGTTTTTATGTGGGAAGCCAGTGAGGGATGGTTGTGTCTGCAGTACCACCTCCTACAAATGGGTACCTGTGTAATAGAAAATGTACCGTTTTCAACGGGGAACGGATCTAAATAAACATAACGCTAATGGTGGCTTCAGTGTTTTAAACTGTAGAAGCTCTCCTTTTAGTCCACCTTGTGTTTCACCAGTATCACGTCACTTCTCCAGCTAATAATTGCTTCCCTTTTCTCTGTCCTTCTCCCTTCAGCTCCAGTCATTCCTGCAGGTCAGCGTGTCCCAAGTCCGAGTAGACGAGTGTCCCAGCTCAGAGTGTGCTGGGGCAGGTGGCTGCACCAACATTCTGAATGTGCGGGACACACCGACAGTAGTAGATTGTGGGACTATGAGTCTTGTATCTGTGACAGTGGAATCCACAGCTGTGTGCTCCTGCCCAGGTAGAGAACAGTCCCATCAGCCCTGTACCGCATATCCCAGAAACCCCTGCTTCAATGGTGGCGTGTGTGTGGACACTCAGCATGGCTACAGGTAAGAAGAAAATGAACACATGACCCAGTCACAGCTGAAAGGGCAGACACTGGTAATAATAAGTAAATCTACAAATTACTCAATTCCCCAGTTAACTTAGAATAAAAAACAGCCACAAAATACATGCATGGTCTAAGACAGATAAGCAAGAATTAGCACAGATTGGAACAGTAAGTGTTATTATGTTTTGTTTTTGTTGTTTTTTTTGTTTGTTTGGTTTTTTTTCGCTGGGTGAAATTTGCTTTTCCCTTGACCATGCTAGTAATCAATGCTTTTTAACTCCCATGATCATTTACTGGAGAGAAGATTTAAAGCTTAGATATGTCTAAAAAGAATAAAATAATATATTAATCCAATGATGCAATATTTAGAAACATCAAAATAGGATGCTGATGTTGCTCTGGATTCATGCCATTAGTGACATTACTTTTGGTTGGATTTCACTCGCAAATAATCTTTACATTTGTGTCTGAACATGGATACTTGGAGATGGATCCAAGGGTGTTTCACACCTCAGAGTGCCTCTATTAGTCTGACTTCTCCTTCATCACAGTCAGTTACTGACAAAATCATTCTCACATTTATTTCTCACTGAATCCCAACATGCAATTGCCGTTTAGGAAACTAGCAAAACGAGATAGAGTCATTTGGGACAACTGGAGTCATGGTCATGATCACAAATAGTGCAGAGAGTAATTCTGAATGGGACTGTGCAGTAGGAACAGTTTTTGGTTGTTCACGTGCGTTCCTATGTAAGTATGTTTTAAGACATTAAAGGCGAAGTCATGTAGGAAACTCACTTCAGGCTATCCTTTTAGGTTTGTGACTACAAGGCTTCTCTCAATGTTTCTTTCCATCATTGTTGCTGTCACTGCCTTTGTTCTCTGTTGATGCTGTTTGTCTGTGGAGGTTAAAATTTGACAAAATAATTTGAACAATTGCCTTTCTCATCCTGCTTTTGTGATTGTATCACCTGTATTTTTAGGCCTCTATAGCTATAAATACGCCATGATATAAAACTAGAACTTAACAGCATATGTCCTTGATGAGACATTAAATATCCATGATGACAACTTCATAATAGCTACATAAAATGCAAATTTGTTTTGGTGAGGTCACAGAAAACAAACAAAAAAAACAAAAAAAACCAAAAATGGAAATCTCACATCATATAGTAACTACAGTGGGGGATAAAATAAATGAATAAAAATAGTAATAATAATAATAATAATAATAATAATAATAATAATAATAAATAATAAAAATAAGCATACCCATAGGATTGCTATCACTACCACAAACAAACTAAGATGCATACACTGTATACACTCTGGTAAATTAGCTTAAAGACAGAGGAAAAACAGCCCATTGTTGCATTGTTGATTTAAGAATTAATAGAACAAACAGCCTCTGGGGGAGTGCTGTAGTAGTACCTGACTCTCCTCGTTCTGATACTTTTCAATCCTTTTGAAGAAGGGATACAGTTACAAACAGGATAAGTTGAGTCAAACAAGTCATTAAGAATCATATCTATTAGCAGATTCAAGCAAGAAGACAAATATTACTAAATATGTAAATCTTTCAAACCAGGTGATGAATCTGAAATGTCATTTTTAAAACAGCATTTTTTCAGCAAAGGTTAGTAAAACATCAGTAAATAGTACATTTACTAGAGGTTTTGCCAGCAGTGGGATAGCAAGCTACTGCACTATGTATTCAGAGCTCAGGTGGTAGAGTGGGTTGTCCACTAATCACAAGGTTGCCGGTTCAGTCGAATTGTCCTTGGGTGAGACACTAAACCTGAAGCATTGGTGTGTGAATGTGTGAGTGAATGGGTGAATGAAAAACACATTATAAAGTGCTTCGAGTACCACTGAGGTAGAAAAGTGCCATATTTAAGTGCTGACCATTTTCCATTTGTGGCAGGGTGGTGTATGTAGGATTCACTACAGAAAAAAGTACATATCACATGCAAGCAAGGGCATGTCTCGTTATATCAACTGAGCAGAGCACAGAGTAGCGGGCTGCACCAGTACTTTACTTTAGAATAGCATTACTTTTTTAACCGACAACTAAGTAAGGAAAAAAAAGGTTTTTACCTTGCTGACGTGTTTCAGCTGCATCTGCGGTCTTCCTCAGAGTGTCATCTGACGCGTGATGACGTGTCGTTTTTATCAGGTGACCGGTTTGGCAAATCTGTCAGAATATATCAGGCCAGCCACACCGCTCGCTGTCCAATGGTCTTTGGAGGATGGAATCCCAGGTGTGTGAGAGGGTGTAGGCCCCCTCATCCCGGTTCATGGATCATAGCACTGGAAGGCTAACAGATACAAAACAGTGGATTAAGGAGGCCATAGAGATCAGGAAGTGGGCGAGCAATTTCATGAACCTGGACAAGGGAGCCTACACACTCTCGCACACCTGGGATTCTATCTTCCAGAGACCATCGGATGGCGGAGGGCGTGGCTGGCCTGACAGATTCTCACAGATCTGTCAGGCCAGTCATCCGATAAAAACGACACATCATCACATGTCAAATGACGCTCTGAAGAAGACTGCAGACACGGTTGAAGCATGTCAGCAAGGTAAAGACATTCTTTTTCTTCCTTAGTTCTCGGTTAAAAAAGTAACGCTATTCTCATGTAGAACACTTTATGAAAAAATAGCAATACTTGTTAATTGGATGAATTAATTGCTGATTCTAGTCTTTGCATCTGAGAAAAATATGGAATTTTGTCAGCCTGCTCCTTAAAAAGATCACAAAGCCCAGGGACTCACTCAGAAAGTTAAAAAAAAATTTAATTGTCACTTGAAGCGGCAGCACATAGATATGCTGGTATATCAAAACTCTTGGAAAGTTTAGATTTTACTGAGACCACTTTGCCCTTCAGAGGAAAGCTTTATAAATCTTAAAGTCAACCTGACATTTAATATATCAGTTCTGGGCACACATTCTCCTCTTTCATGCAATTTCCCGTGATATTAGCACAATAATTCCCCCACCCTTAAAGACATGAACTATTGAAAAGGCATTCAACAATGCATAATCTCAGGACATTAGAGATGTGTTTGTCTGGCTGATCCATAGTTATGATTGTAAGCTTCTCCACTGCTTAGCTAATCCCTCAGTTTATGTAAGGGTCAGGCCGGGGAACAGATATAACAGATAGAAAGAAATCCCCAGCATCCCATGGCATCGCTGAAAAGAAAATGCAGTGAGCAGGCCTGTCCTGAGGTTTGAATGCTCTTTCCTGAGCATCAAGATCAGTGAACATCTTGTAGTGGTACGTGTATGCCACGGTTTTGCTCCTGTCAGACATGGAGAATTCCCAGTGCTGCAGCTTTCTTCTTTCTATCCTTCAGACTCAAGAAGCTGTGCTGTTTGGTTATGTAGGAGAAATATATGGCATTAAGCCAGGTTACAGTTTGGTTGAGGGTTTTAATGTCTGCAAAGAAGTATCACTTATCATATTCAATGTTTTTGAAACTAAGCTTAATAATTCATTCATTTCCAGCTTTCTGTGATGACTAATCATAATGACAAAAAACAAGATGTTTTATGAGAAGAGAAGGGGAGAAGATGTAAGGGTTGGGAAGAATAAAGATAGGAAATTAAGGAAGTGAACATAACTTCTAAGCATATGCTTTTGGGACTGTGACCAAGAGATGAAGGCAGAGCGCCCGTGGTGTGTGTTTAAGTGTGTGCAAGTGTGCCCATGCTGTGTAAAGAGGGAAACTCTCTCGAATTATGTTGTTGATTAAAAATGTGAAGGAAATGAACATATCAAAACAAACGACCTGCCCAGTGCCACAAAAGGAAGCTTCTATTTAATATTACAGCAGCAAATGGTCTAATAATTCCATAACTGCTGAGCTCTTAATTTGAACTCCCTAGTCTTTTCACACTGATTTTGTTCATTAAGAACAGAGTTAGTTGTTCCCTGCTGGTGTGTTGCAACCGCAGATGAGGTTGAATTAAAATGAAGCTGCGCTGAGTATTTTTATTTGTCCTAAAGGGGATTATTGAACCCTATAACAGCTGTTACCAGCAGTTACAGCTAGCTTACAGCTGCACTTCATATATATACATGTATGTATATATATATATATATATATGTGTGTGTGTGTGTGTGTGTATGTGTGTGTGTGTGTGTGTGTGTAAATTGAAATTTGAGAGTGTTTGTGTCTGTAAATGTTGACAGTGGCAGTTATAGTTTGACACAGACACACTGTAGTTATACTGAGCATTTTTAGTTACATCTGCAGTGGATCTCATTTTTTATCTAGTGGCATCAGCAGATCATTTTAAATTTTCCAATGAAAATTATGACTTAATATCTGACAGTATCTCTTCACTATTTGCTTATACTGAATGACTGCATCACCCCTAACTGGAAAATATTCAGCAGATTTTTGTTACTGTCTTTTCAGCTTCTGCTTGTGGTAACTGAAACATATTTGGTGAAATGTCAAATGGCATTCATAGGGGTCTACACAGATTCGCTTGTTTCTTCGTTACCAAGACCAAACTTGGCCCAAGTCCTCAGATGTGTGCCATTATTTAAAATCTTAATCCTTGACCCAAATGGCCAAATGAACTGACTGCTACTCTTTTTTACCTGTTCCAATGTTTCAGATGTTACCAGCCCATTAAATGGTTGTAATCTTTGAATAACACCTTTCTTCACCTTCTAGCAGTGGTAGACTATTATTGCCCATTTAATGATGGTGGAGCCATGATTTTGCACATTTGAAAAGGAACAATAGTCTAAACTTTCAACCAGGAGACTTGAGTCCTGCCCCAGTCCATCATTATATATATATATTTTTTGTATTGTTTGTTTTTGCTTAAGTGTCATTATTAAATTTACTTTCAATGGCTGTTTTTCACTTGTTTGTTTGATTAAGTTTAGTCATCAAAGTTACTTGGTCAGGTTTAGAAAAGGCTAAAAATACACCATACAATTATGTTTACTGCATGTTACAAAGCTCCATTTTGTACATTTCCAAGATTATGACTCTACTAGAGGTTTTACCTGCAGTTATTCACAACAAGAGATCACTTGTGATCCTGTTTACCAGGAATCAGAATGGATCATAACATGCCTACTGAACCTACTACAGTAGTCGGTGCAGGAAGTTCCTACTGGCTCACATGTATGGGACTGATCTGATGGATAACAGATATTTAATGGGCTGATAATGTCAGAATATGGGTGACACCCTATTTTGCTTACATGTTTTTTGCATCCCTAATTTCTACCTTCATCGATGTGTTAACTTGGTGTTCACGCCAACAAGGTAAAATACAGCATGGAATACAGATGTGTCAAGGTTTATTGGTAAATATTCAGTGTCTGCCCACACGTGTCCTAAATATCTTGAGTGTATTTTTGAATTTACAGAATTGGTTTAAAATGGATGCGGGGACAGCAGGAGACAGTTTGACAGTTTGCTTGATACAAATACCCTTATTAGCACCGAAAGTCGCCGATATGATGCCCAACTCTAAATGTGTCTCCCTTCCCTCCGGGAACAGTTCAGCACTTGAATGGCTATTGCATTCACCCTGTCATTCCGATGTCAAAGCTCAGCTATACAGCATCTAATTTTGCATATGGGTACTCACATGCCCAGAAACACAGAAAAATGAAAATGATACAAACTTGAGTATGAGTAAGAAGAAGGGTTAGACAGGAAATGGTATGAAAATGGAAAAGCAGTTTTCTTTGCTGTATGGCATGTTGAAAAGTCACTGTCATGGGATGACAGATGTAAATGGGAAGATAATTGGAGATTGCTGAAATTCTATCCATGGGAGTGACAACATGTACAAACCTTCAGTTCATTAATGGGTTTGATGGGTCAAAATCAGAGGACAAAGAATTATTCAGATATACCTTGTATTACACCACTGATGATTGAAAGCACAACAAGAGGAAATTGGTGAGAACATACAAAGAATTTAGAATTGGCTAACTCATGTAATGCTGTCTCTGCCTCTCTCTTTCTTTCCCAGTGCTCTCTAAAGGTTGTGTGAAATGGCCATTAAATTTGAAGCCAAAGTATGTCTCTTAACTGCAAGCTGTGACAATAACAAAAACTGCAATTAACCCGCCGTGGCCTTTCTTGCTTCCCACTTGACTGCTTTAAAAAATATACGTGTGTGAATATATATATATATATATATATATATATATATATATATATATATATATATATATATATATATATATATATAGTATTTTATTGAGCTGTCCATTGTTAAAATATATACTCTGGATATTTGTCAGTTTTTGAAGTATAAAATGCGTTCTTAAGTTTAACATAAACTGCCAGGCAATCATGAAAAGATTTAGCAGAATTTAGGTTCAAAACATTTACAAGGCTTTTCAGCGGATGCAGGCATCAAGGGCTGTAGTTCTCGACAGGTTTTAACTGTCAGGCCTTTTCATAGACCAAATGAAAAGTGAGATTTTCAAAATGTTCTTGGGGAGTCAAACTCAGACTACAGCTCTTGTAATGCTTCTGTGTTTGCTAGCATTATAAATAGAAACAAACCTTCCACAGCTTCCTTCTAGATGAAAGATCTACCATGTTAGCTGTCACCTACTGCCAGTTCTTGTTTCATATCCCCTGCAAACAAATGAACTGAAGAAGAGTGTCTTCATTAGCATAAATCCCTCTGTAAACAAGGCCAAAAAGTGGAGTGAGAGCATTTCAACAAATCCTTTCAACTACAAACAATGATGACGAAATAAGCTCTTTAGTGCTTCTAGTGGTAGAAGAAGCATGATGACCCTGTTTAAACTTTACGTAATTCAGTCTGATACTCTGTGTATCCTCAGGCTCGGATCTTTAATGGTGGAAGTGAAGGGCTCTTTGCAACCAATTAAATACAACAGCAGTGTGTGGGCCTATGCTTTTATCACTGCTTCAACTGCAACTCCGTGCAGACTATAAATGTTATGATGAAATTAGCAGTCAATTCTCACATTTGAACTGTCGCCAAACAAAATAACATATAGCTAGTCAGCTATTCAGCCTTCAAAAGCTGTCGGCAGCACACTCCTTTCAATGCATATGTGCTTTAATGTATGTTCAAAAACATGCATTTAGCTTCATGGAAGATGTAAAGACAGCCACACAGGTAATGACAGTTGGAGTTCACTGTCATTACTAATCAGTAATAACATGGTGACCTTTATTGTACTCTGCAAATAAGCTGCAAGGTAAAATAATAATTAATGTGGGCACAACAGCATTCTCACATGGGTGTAGTGCAGCTGGTTTCAATACCGCAGCACAGTTAAATTGTATCTTGTTTCTAAGCTTATTTTGCCACTGTTCCTACGGCGACATACGGTTCTCTTCTATAACTAATGACATTTTCAAATGTTAAACTGGCTGTACAAATGGTTAATGAAGTCATCTTGTTGCAGCTAATTTATTACCAACAAGAACAACTTAATATTCCCATCCAATGGATTGCGTCTATATTGCCTCATTATCTTGTTACTGGTCATATATTACAGATATTCTTTTCTTAAAATGCTCAGACATCCACGTTTAGCCACAAACACCACATTCGTTGCCATATTATATTCCTTATAGTATATTCCTTAGTCTCTTTCGATAACTAACTAACCCTTACTGTAACTATCATCTAACTCAGTCAAGACCTTCTCTGCTGGCCTAAACTCTGTCAGAATCACTGATTTACATTTTAATATTTTCCCATTAATCTTTTTACATTATCTCCAATAATCTATTCTCATCATTTCACAGCCTGTCTCAGGGTTGTGGTGCTTATAGCAGTGTATGTTTATATTATAGCTTTTATCCAATCACATTTCAGCCAACATGTGTTGCCAGGGTCAAAGAAATCCTCCCCGAGGCCTTCAGAATCAAAGGTGCAGGGACCTATAGATGAAAATACATTGCAATGAAACCAATCAGATTTGTAGGTGGTGACCTCAGGGCCATCTAGCAGGCCTACGATAACGTCAGCATTTTCACGTCCTCTGATTCGATAGTCAGAGAGTTAGCCAAAGCTAGCGATTCCTATCTGTTTAGCACAAGCTGGAACTTTATCATAAATTTTTAAATATTTTTTTTTAACTCACAATGGCCATTTTCAAAGCAGACTTTCCAAAAGCTGGACATTGTGAGGAAGAGCCGGCCAACCTCGAAACTAGCAAGAAACCCGCGAATAGGGTTTGTCTGTCACTATACACTCAGTAAATATGAGCGTTAATCTTGCCTCAATTTATGCCAGAAATACTACTGGACAGACCCGACTTGCAGCATTAGCCTCCATGACGATAGAAAAGGACTTATTGTTGGAACTGAAACACACTGATTGCTAGCACAACACAGTGATTAAACACTTCGTGAGGAAAGAAAGGAGGATGGATTTTGTGTTCAAATATTCACAAGTTTTGGTGAGTAAAAGGAATTTTATATATACATGTCATTTTATTGGGTATATTGATGCTCCTGCTAGATGTGATGTATATGGTGCAGGTGTGCAGCAGTGAAAGGAGGCTTGTTGAACTGTTTGATTTGGTTTCTTGCTGTAGTAATAGCGATGTCTGCAATGCAACATCCTGTCATTCTGCATTTCTGTGTAATAATGATGGTTTCTATGGCCGTGGCATCATAATGATGGTATTAAGAGCTCGTTTGATTCAGGTAGGATGGCACTGAAGGCCTCAGTGTAAAATGCAGGGCACACCACTGATCTTACTTACTTCTGACACTAACTCTGAAACCAAATATTTACCATTAAACAGTCATTTGAAAGAGTGCATGAAAGTGAGGGTAGTCCTGAAGGCCCAGGCTAAACACTCAAAGTAGTCCTCACAAAAATAGTGGGACAAGTCCACATAAACACACTTGCTCCCACCGAACATATTTGACAGCAGATGAGCATAAAGCCTCATCACACACATGTCCGCTAAGCTTCCTTGCTGTGACTTGTGGAAGTCCATTTTACCATTCAGCTTCATTTAATTAGAAGCAGTGAGTGAAAATGGAGGGATTTGTGTCTGGCTGACTGGAGCCTCCATGTAATGTGGCTCACTGCTGGACCGGAGAGGGATGACTGACTGGATCCATTTTAGACATAATCCCTGGATTACTCACATGCATACAAACAAATACATAAATAAACAGTTATTAGTGATATGGCCATTTTTCTCCTGTCACTCTCTCTACTAATCTAATCTGCAAACAGTGTGACATTACTTTGGTATTAGTGCACCTTGGACAGTTATAGGCACTGCTCAGGGGGAAAAAAAAGGGATTTCTGGGGTCAACCAGTTAATGAAATCAAGGTCCTGTGACTGTACATCTACTGTCCTAATAAGATGTGTTGAATCATTTTAGACTTTGTTCAAAAATGCTATTTTTCCTAAGCATGTACAGCTTACATTTGATCTATGGCAGCTAAGGACCACTGCATGACTGACCATAATTGTAATTCCAACTTGGTATTTCAGTTCTATGCTTTGTCCTTAGTTTGATTGTATTATGTATCTTTGATCTTATCACTTTCCTCAGAGCTATACAGTGTGTGTTCCATCATCACCAGTGAATTCAAAATGAAGTATGTGGTTTGGCTATGATGCAGAATTATATACATTAGATGAGAATCTGAAATTTTAGTTTATGACCTACATGGTCATTCATCAATCCTGTCTTGTAAGAAATGAGGTTCCTATACATCTAAATTGCATTTCCACTTATGCTTAAGACACTAAATGGAAAACTGTGGCTTAATGGGAAACACTTCCAATGTTAAAGAGCCAGAAAGTCTACCTATGGAGGTAGGTGAAGGTCCATTGGGGACCGTTGGTGTTAGACTTAAGTGTCGATGTTTGATTAACTTTAGGATCACTACGTACATCTGTGCAAAAAATCTTTATCCTTGTATCATCTTTGTAATGGCTATGCGTAACATATTAAGTAGAAGTTAAGGTACTTTTTTTTGCTAAAACTTTAAAAACAAAATGCAATGGGCTAAGTTTTACATCTCAGCTATAAAAATACTGATAATTAGATTTGAAGAATACTTTTAAGTCTTTCCATCTGCCAGTGTTTTGAGGTCAGCCCTGAGGGAGTAACTTATTTCAGAGCCAACCCCTGTCTGTATATTTAGCTGCTGTTCAACAAAACAGAAGAATTACTTGGCTTTGGATTCATTCACTGAGAAGAGTGTCTACATCCCCAACATGACATCTATACACATTTCAACTCTTTTGCCTCTACATGGTTAATTGAATTAGTTTTAAAGCTACAGGATGACTTCACATGCTATTGTTACACTCATACACAATCAACGTAATTCATACAACTCAATACAGAAACAGAGACATTGTGTATTTCACAGTAAAGCCATGGGAAAATAATGACTTAAATTCACGGCACACAAATTCAGCTATGAATAAAGAAGACCCAGCAGCATGTACCTCAGAAAGTAATATGTCTTACAATATCTATGTACCCTCAGTAGCTGTATTTCAGTAACATATTTCACATTTTGCACATTTTGAGGTATCAAGCTGCAATAAGTTCATGCAAAATAAAGACAAAATAAAACTGAAAAGTACATTTTTCACAACTGCATTTTTAGACTTGCTTGAGAACATTTTACACTTTTGAAAAATAGTTAATATGGACAATAGTAGATCGAAACCCCTGTGTAAAATTAGTTCACAATGATCAGTTAACTCAGATGAGTAAGTTGTTCTCCTTTTGTTATTTGTTTGTAGGCACCGAAGCAATGGCAATAACAATCTGTAGGAAATTTGTTGTGACAATAGCATAGTTTGCTGTGATTATTACAATATTCCCCAACCTTTACATATAAAAAGACTGAGACTAAAAATGCCAGAAGATTGTATGTGGAGCAGAACAGGTGACTGAAAGGTTTTCATATATGGTGAGCTTTACATTCAGTAGGTATCGACTCAGTATATAAGAGATTTTGGAGGGAAATATTAGACAGTGCATTCCACCACTCTCATCACAACACCAATTGAGAGACTATTTGAATGCTGCTAATTGCTCTACTAGAGTTCTACACACGCAGAATAGCTATGATGATGGGTGCTCACCTCGACCTGGAGGTTGGAGGCTCATACAGTCATGGACGAAAGTATTGGCACCCTTGGAATTTTTCCAGAAAATATACCATTTCTCCTGGAAATTGTTGCAATTACAAATGTTTTTGGTATACACACACACACACACACACACACACACACACACACACACAAAAGAAGAAAAAAGCCAAAATTGACATTATTTTACACAAAACTCAAAAAATGGGCCGGACAAAATTGTTGGCACCCTCAACTCAATATTTGGTTGCACACCTTTTGGAAGAAATAACTGAAACCAATCATTTCCTATAACTATCAACAAGCTTCTTACACCTCTCAAATGGAATGTTGGACCACTCTTCTTTTGCAAACTGCTCCAGGTCTCTCAGATTTGAAGGGTACCTTCTTGCAACAACAATTTTGAGATCTCTCCATAGGTGTTTAATGAAATTTAGATCTGGACTCATTGCTTCCCACTGCAGAACTCTCCAGCACTTTGTCTCCAACCATTTCTTGGTGATATTTGAGGTATGTTTCAGGTCATTGTCCTGCTGGAACCCCCATAACCTCTGATGCAGACCCAGCTTTCTGACACTAGGCCCTACATTGCTGCCCATTATATTTTGATAGTCTCCAGATTTCACGATTCCATGCTCACCATCAAGGCACCCAGTGCCAGAGGCAGCAAAACAACCTCAAAACATCTTTGAACCTCCATCATGTTTGACTGTAGGTACTGTGTTCTTTTCTTTGTAGGCCTCATTCTGTTTTCTGTAAACAGTAGAATGATGTGCTTTTACAAAAAGCTCTACCTTAGTCTCATCTGTCCACAAAACATTCTCCCAGAAGGACTGAGGCTTACTCAGATACATTTTTTGCAAACCTCAGTCTGGCTTTTTTATGTGTCTTTGTCAGCAGTGAGGTTCTCCTCGGTCTCCTGCCATAGCGCCTCTTTACATTCAGATGATGACGTATGGTCCAAACTGACACTTTTGCACCATGAATCTGCAGGATAGCCTGAATCTGTTTGGAAGTTGACTGAGGATGTTTAACCACCATTCAAACTATCCTGCGTTGCATTTTTTCATCATTTTTTCTCTTCCATCCCCACTCAGTGAGATTAGCCACAGTTCCATGGGTTATAAACTTCTTGATTATATTACGCACAGTAGACAAAGGAACTTCAAGATCTCTGGAGATGGTCTTGTAACCTTGAGATTGTTCATATTTTTCCACAGTTTTGCTTCTTAAGTCCTCAGACACTTCTCGGCTCTTCTTTCTCTTCTCATTCTTGGTGTGACACACATAGGCAACACAAAGGCTGAGTCAACTTTTATACATTCTAACTGACTTCAAGTGTGATTTCTATAGTGCTAGCACCTGTTACTTGCCACAGGTGAGTGTAAACGAGCATCACATGCTTGAAATAAAATGATTTACCCACAGTTTTAAAAGGGTGCCAACAATTTTTTTTCCGGCCCATTTTTTGAGTTTTATGTTAAATGATGTAAATTTCAGCTTTTTTCTTATGCTTTTTTGTATTTTTCCATTGCACATCAAGGAAATAAACACATGTATACCAAAAACATTTTGAATTGCAACAATTTCTGGGAGAAATGGTGTATTTTCTGGAAAAAATCCAGGGGTGCCAATATTTTTGTCCATGACTGTAGATGTCAAACAGAGGAACAGAGTCACTGGTCTAGTTATAGTTCTAATAGTGTACTTGGACTGCTTCACTCGGAGTTTGTGCTCTTTCAGCATGTTCCATGGACATACAGAGGTTTTTGTGAGGTAATACATTAATCATGGATAATTCTATCTTCATTTACTCATCAACATTTGACTGTCAACAGACTGAGATTATGGGGAATTGTAAAGGGAAATATGTCCACACTGGGATGCAGAATATATGTTTCAGGCTTGAACACACTGTGATCAAGATAAGTGAGTACATTCCTATGAAATAAATAATCAGTTATTGCTAATTATCAATTTTCAATTGAAGATGAAATCATTTAAACTTGTGTCCCCTCTCAAAAAATAGATTTTCTATGCTGAATATGCAGTCCTGGAAGTAGAAGCTTAAAACAAATGTTGATACATCTGTGATCCCTGACTTAGAACAAGAGTTGGAAAGGTAATTCACAGAGTTTAAAAAAAAAAAAAGAAAATTGAGAACATTTAAACCGCACTGAGTACACTGATGATTTCTAATTAGCCAAACTGCACAAATTTTCTTATAAAATTATCTGTGAACACCTGAGCTTTCTCAGCTTGGACCTGTGGATTGTGTCTGTCTAATGTCTGCATCATCACACCACATGGAACAGAGTTGCTAGAGGACTTCTGATTGTCAGACTTCTCAAAGATGGAAAAGGATTCGGAATGGCTGGTGACCAATAAAAAATAGTGGAAACGCAGTTGCTGCAGGAATTGTGGAGCCTGAGCACCACAAATCTGAGCCGCAGTGTTCGTTCTCTTAAAATGAATCTGTAGAGATTTTGTTACTTGCAAAACTGAACTCTGAAAAATAGGAAGACAGATGGTTAGACTTGGCATGATGCCATCTTTGGATCCAACATGATTGACTTGAATCTGATCAAGACTACAGCAGTGAAGCACATAGGGCTGCGTAAGTACAAAAGGTGTTGACATCTATAGATGGCACTATGAATACCCACAGATGAACCAAAATACTGGCTGACAAGATGACTGGCACTCTGCAGAAGCTTAGATGAACTCATATTCCATCATGACTTAATCCAATGCCACTGCAAAAATCCCACAACAGTTTCTAAAAACGACAAAAGTGAAAACTATGACCTGGACAAGTATATTACCTGACTTAAATCCAATTGAAAACCTTTTGGATATTTTAAAGAAAAGGGCAGAGCAAGAAACACCCTCCAGCAAAGAGCAGCTCAAATTGAAAATTGAAAAGTCTTTGAAGAATGGCAGAACATTTGTCTAAAAATATGTACAACACTGGTATCCTCAGTGCTGAAGAGGATCAAGTGGGTTAAAAACAAAGGAGGATGTATGAAGTATTGAAGAAATAAAGATTTGAATATCAGTAATGAAAGGTGAACTGACCTGTTGTTGCACTGAGTTCCTACTGGGGCCTATATCTGAATATAGCAAATCTAAACAGGTTTTACATTTTAGCTAAGATATTACATTTATTTATTACTTGCAGAATTATTAAGATAAACTGTTTATCTCTGGTTTCAGTTGGTAAGCTGCTGATAAAAATGTGTAGCACAACAAAATAACATGATTTAGAGAATGGAGAATTTTTGTTCTGATGAAAATGGTATTTCATTTTGTGCCGTTGTTACGTAATGCAAAACAGTGACTATGGCTTAAAACTGGGAATGATAAATTGCTGTCTCTAAAATATCGCGTGGCGCTTCTATTTTATGAAAAATGGATGGGGGCCAGAATGGAAGTGCAGGAAATGTTTCTTTGTGAAATATCTTCCAAACAGATGACAGGGAGAGAACAAAGTAAAGCAGGTGAAGTTGTCAAACCCAGAGAAACAGATGCTATATTATTGTCAAATTTTCAATCGTACTCCTTCATAACATCTGCTGTGTCATTCTTCAAGGTTCAGTAGTGGAGAGTAGGCAAGGCACGAGATGTCAGAAATAGAGAAAATAAAGGAAGTAGTAGAGAAAAAATGATGATGAGAAATAGGAATAAAATAGTAACAGGAAAATTGAAGACGAGGCAAAAGATGAGAAAGGAGACAAGAGGAATATAAAGGGAAAAAAGGAAAGATTGGTAGAAAATAAGATGCTGTGGGAGAAGAGAAGTGACGGGGGAAGCAATAACACATGCAGATAAGAGTTAATAAGAAATACAACTGCTGTAGGATAGTTTTCTGCTCCAGAGACTTTCAGATTTGACCCCACCCCAACACATTCAAACACACACGAACAGATTACGGTCCAAGATTGAAGGAAGAACATGCAGATAATCGAGGCACTGGGATTAATAATGAGATTTGGGGAGAGAGGGGGTTGAGGAGGGGAGGGGTGGGATTACGGCTCCCGGCCCAATGTTAACAAACATAATTCCCAGCAGACAACGAATGAGCAAAACAAAGCTGCCTTAAGAGGATTGGAGGGCTTTGCAATTGTGACTAAAACTATGTCTCAGATTGTCTTGTGCTTAGAGAATTAGGGTGACATTACCAAAATGGAAATACAGAATGTTCTCCTGGTGACTGTAATCATGCACACTCATACATACAAACAACGTCTGAGTCTTAAGGGCAGGTTTAAAGAACGTAAACGTCATCACTAAATGACTACAAGTCAAATATGAAGGTATGGAAAGCATGTTTATGTGTTATCTCTTATTAGTGGTTGAAAATTGCTGGACATATACATTGTGTTTTCTATCTGAAACTGGCTCACTTCGAAACAGTTTAAGAAGCAAAAATTATGAAAAAGCACCTAGAAACTATAAAGAGACATAACTATAACTGTTATGATGACAATCGTGTGTTTATTAAGGATCCCATCACTCAAACTAGGAAGTGGCCTGAGAAAATATCAACTCCGTAGTGCTCTCTTTTTAGTCATTTGTTTTTATAAAAAAAAGATGAAATATTAAGGTCTTCTTTGTGTTTTTTTTTATTGATTCAATATCTTTTTAAATTTTATATATTTTTTTATATATTTTATTTTATATATATAACTATTTTTTATTTTTTTATATATATATATATATATATATATATATATATATATATATATATATATATATATATATATATATATATATACATATATATATATAATAAAAAAAAAAACAATGATTACTTAGTCTTATCCAATTGGCAAACTAAACTTTCGGGGAGCCCTTTTTTCACATTTTTATTGTCAAAAGTGCACTTGGTTTAGCTTTTAGTAATAATTATTTCTATTATAAACAGTATGTATAAGTAGAACAACAAATCAGAGGAAGCATATCTTTTTTGTAGTCTGTTTAAGTGAGTAAAGTTTTTGAAATTGCATTGTCACGCTTCAGTGGTGATGGCAAAAGCAGCAGGCATGCTGGTATCTTTATTAAAATTAATTAGTAATGAATCACCCTCATGCATGAAACATACATCAATAATAGGCTAATTTATGCATGATCCATGATAATGAAGATACAGAACATTAGAAATGTAAAAATAGCCTTTTGTCAATATTTTAGAGACCCTGCAAAATTCCACAAATCAGGTTTGTAAGGGAGGTCATGTCTTATTAAATTCACATCCTGGTCTCATCTGTGATGTGAGCACATGCTAATCCATTCCATTTCTGTGTACCAAGATTCAAATCATGCAGAGCTCAATTTGTTAATTACTTGTGACATTTTACTAATTAAGAAAAACAATTCCATAGCATTTCTAAGGTATTTACTAAGGACAACTAGCATTTTGATAATAATGATGCGTCGAGCTGCATTGAAGAATGATGCTGAGAAAGGGCTTCCATCTTTTATGCACACTGCCACAAACAGATGCTTTTATTTTGACACAAAGAACATGTAAAATAGGAACTGTGACAGAAAGACATCAAACACACTTCACTTCACATTCATGGTCACGACAACATAACACTTCACTGAACTAACTAGCCCAACTAAGCCACAAAAACAAAATAAATCATGAATACTAATAACACTGTAACATTAATATGAACCACAATAATCACATTTATAACCCCAACACCCCAAACTTACATGGTGCATTGCAGCACAACAGTTCAGTCTTAGTGACCAGCTCTGTGATCGCTACAATAATAAGAACTTTATTTCAGAACAGCATTCACAAGATGCTTTGACGGTCAAAACATGAAAACACAGAGACAATCAATCAAGGCAGAGCAGTCAAATAAATAGCAAAAATAATAATTAAAATAAATAATTAGCTAGATTAGGATGAATATCAAACAAAGGAACTAGACAGATTAAAAACTGAAGATTACATCCACCCATCCATTATCTATACACCGCTTAATCCTCACTAGGGTCGCGGGGGGGGCTGGAGTCTATCCCAGCTGACTCGGGCGAAGGCAGGGGACACCCTGGACAGATCACCAGTCTGTTGCAGGGCCACATACAAAGACAAACAAGCACTCACACATTCACACCTACGGGATATTTAGAATAATCAATTAACCTCAGCATATTTTTGAACTGTGGGAGGAAGCCGGAGAACCCGGAGAAAACCCACGCATGCACAGGGAGAACATGCAAACTCCATGCAGAAAGATCCCGGGAAAGCCGGGACGCGAACCAGGGACCTTCTTGCTGCAAGGCGAAAGTGCTAACCACTATACCACTGTGCAGCCCCTCTGAAGAATACAATTGAAAATAAAAAGTTAGAAATTAAAGTAAACCAAAATTAAAAAATTAAAGATGACATTACACCAAAGAACTAGGCAGCTAAAAGTAAAATAAAGCAGCAGAGAACACATGAAATAAACAGGTAAATAGTATATAAATACAGAATAGAACACTAAAACACAGATTAAAGTAAACTTCACATAAAAGTCTATTAAAATGGGTTTACAGAAATGATTTAAAAGAAATTACTGACTCTGCAAGCCTCATCTCCTCAGGCAGGTCATTCCAAAGTCGAAGGGTCCTGATGGAAAAAGCTCAGTGACCCTTAGATTTTAGCCTCGACTTTGGAACGACCATAAGGATCCATCTGAGGATCTAAGGCTGTGAGCAGGCTCATAAGGGGTCAACAACCATGTCATGTCATCTGTTATAACTGGTAAGAAGCCCAGCTGCTGCGTTTTGGAGAAGGTGGAGACCAGATAGGGAGTTTTCAGGAATAGTCTTAATTCTATGAGCAGCACATAAAATATTGCCAAGGGGATTACAATTACTCAAAGTATGAATTAAAGCAGGTGATTCCTGAACTTTAACACTGACAAATGTTAACTTGTAGGCATTTCTCCTCTTGTGGTAGACGGGAACCAAAGAAACATGCTGCCCCAGTCTGTGTGCTCAGCACAGAGAATTAAATTAACCCTTCATCAATCTACAGATAAGACAGTTAATGTTTTTCCCAAAATGTGGAGACAACAACAGAGAGTACTAGGCAACTGGTTACTGGGAGCAGTAAATGTAGTGTGATAACTAGATTTCAAACTAGAATTCCTTAAAGCCACTACATGACTGATGAAGACTTTGAAAGCGGACATCAGGTGCATGCAAGGTTCAGTTCAGACTACAATATGTAAGCATCAGTCGGTCACATTGCCCTGCAAACACAGAAAAACACAAAACTGCTTCTGTGGATGTTTTTGAAAGGCTGCCTGTGATTTTGAACTTTTTACATGATATAGCACAGTGAGCTGTAGCACCATGTAAGTGTGCTAACAACAGCGGACATAACGCATGACTGCCAAAGAAATTTCTTTCTGTGATTGGACACCATTGATGGAGTACTTGTACAAATTAAAGCACCTCCAAAGTCCAGCAGAGATTACAGCTCTTTTAATGGTGAATCAGAAAGATGTCGATGAGCAAGAAACTGAGTATCCATCTGTAGTCTGTCCTCAAGCCTTTTTTTTAAAGCAGGGGTTCCCAAACTTTTCAGCCCGCGACCCCCAAAATTACGGTTCCTGAGACTGCCAACCCACACTATCCTCTGAGGTGACTGAAACCTAACAAAACGTCTGCACACGACGCACGCACTAATAGGCATATATAAACACGGGCTAGACAACAACAAGAACCTACAGTCAAACATGATGGAGGTTAAAAGATGTTTTGGGGTTGTTTTGCTGCCTCTGGCCTTGACGGTGTGCAATCTGGAGACTATTAAAATGTTTTGGGCCGCAGTGTAGGGCCTAGTGTCAGGCAGCTGGGTCTGCATCAGAGGTCATGGGTGTTCCAGCAGGACAATGACCCGAAACATACCTCAAATAGCACCAAGAAATGGTTGGAGACAAAGCGCTGGAGAGTTCTGAAGTGGCCAGCAATAAGTCCGGATCTAAATCCCATTGAACACCTATGGAGAGATCTCAAAATTGCTGTTGCAAGAAGGCATCCTTCAAATCTGAGAGACCTGGAGCAGTTTGCAAAAGAAGAGTGGTCCAAAATTCTATTTGAGAGGTGTAAGAAGCTTGTTGATGGTTATAGGAAGCAATTGGTTTCAGTTATTTCTTCCTAAGGGTGTGCAACCAAATATTGAGTTGAGGGTGCCAACAATTTTGTCTGGTCCATTTTTTGAGTTTTGTGTAAAATAATGTCAATTTTGTTTTTTTTTCTTCTGCTTTCTTGTGTTTTTCTAATGCACATCAAGGAAATAAACATGTGTATACCAAAAACTTTTTTAATTGCAACAATTTCTGAGAGAAATGGTGTATTTTCTGGAAAAATTCCAAGGGTGCCAATAATTCCAGCCATGACTGTGTACACTGATTTCCATGTAAGCAAAACAATATCTCAGACAAGGTAACGGCCATAACCTGTGATACCGAGTAAACATGAGAACATCGTTGCGGTGAAAATTTACATTTACGTACGTACAGGTACGTACAGCCAAACAGAATCAGTACGTCCATGGCGGCCCTGAATAGCTGAGGATATTCTTTCTGGACTGAAATCCAGAACTCAGAAAGTGGCTTTGAATGAAAGGCTGTCATTAAGGTGCGGTCAGTGGACAGTTCAAGCAGTGCGTCCTCAATGTGGGATGAGAGATGACTGGCGGTCGTTACAGTGAACGGTGATCGTATCCAGTCATATTTTTCCAGTGCCGTTTCCTCTGGGAAAAACTTGTTAAAATATTCCAGGAGGGCTTGAAGGTGGGAAGTGATAGACTCCTTCACAATGTTCACACTCAGATCATTTTCCTCCATGTATTCCTCCAGCTCAGGAAACATGTCAAACCTGCCCATTTCAACACGCGCTGTCCAGCGATCCACTTTTCTTTTGAACGAGCGGATTTTGTCATTCAGCGACATGATGCTCATGTTTTCATCTTGTATTGACATGTTTAGTCTGTTCAGTTTTTCAAATATAAAAGACAAATAGGCTGCTGTTGTTAATGTGTCATAAAGACCTCCGGGGTTACATCTGGACTTCAAAATCATTTTTGCAACCCCACCTCGGCATCTCGCGACCCCATGCAGGGTTTATTATATTGATAATAATCATTATTTTATCAATTATTTGTTATCAATTATTATATTAATATAAAAGTTATACCACAATGGGGTGAAAACCTCTGCTTTAATGCATAAAGCAATTTTCAGATCAGCAAAGCAAAAATAGTAATGCATCACAGCTCGAGACATTGTCAGCATAAATACAATAGTTACTACAGCACAAAGTAAGCTAATAAACAAATTAGTGCTGACCATAACTCCATGTTCCCAGCTTTGACAGACTGAAACTTATTACACATGTTCACTATTACCAGCAATAGCTACTGAACATTAAGAAACAAAGCTGTAGAAGAATAAACATGGCAAACCTAGCAACATCCGCACTCAGATATCTGTGAAGCACAGCCACGGGAAACATTCATCCAGAGGTTGGAACCTCAGAGCACCACATCTATGTGTTTCTACTCTCGTCTTATTCTGTATTTCTGCACTACATGTTACATTAGCATTCTTGTAACATGTTTGTTGCTCTACTCAGGCTTCTGTGTCTCAAGGCAGTGATGTGACATGTTCCTGCTTTATTTGCACAAGTGTCATGTATTGTACGTGAGCTGTATGATTTCTGACTCTGTGTGTGTGTGTGTGTGTGTGTGTGTGTGTGTGTGTGTGTGTGTGTGTGTGTGTGTGTGTGTGTGTGTGTGTGTGTGTGTGTGTGTGTGTGTGTGTGTGTGTGTGTATGCATGCATGTGTGTATTCTTGTGTCCTCTTTCAATCCTGGACAACAGCAGAGGCAGGAAAATGAGCAAGAGGATGTCGGAACATTTGGATGAGAAATGCGCTGTCTACAAAACACCAATCAGACGTGTGTGTTTGTGTGTGTGTATGCATACACATGATGCTGCAAATAAGCATCTTTGTGTGAGTTTGTAGGATCTACAAGGCTAAACCTCAGAATATCTTGGAAAGCAAGCATAAACCAATGAAAAACTCACTTATTAGGAGCAGAAATCCCCTGGAGAAATATCTTGTGTCTCCGAGCAGTGTGTTTAGTTGGAAGGGAGGCTATGTGCGCAATTTGTAAATTTCATAATTGCTGGTTTGAAAGAGGTTTTTTTATTATTTTATTTTGCTGAAAAGATGCACAATTTTCTCATGAACATCATATACATCTCCCTAATAAGGAAGAACAGAAGTCACAATTCACATTTTGAGAGTTTGTTGGAAATAACATGACAAAAACTAAACTGTGTTATACATTTTGTCCGTTGATCCTGCTTCTTGGTTGTGTATTTTTCTTAGCCACCTGGATAACTGGTGTATACAAACTGCACCGTTAAAAACGTCATGTGTCGTAGAAAATAGTTTGGGTTTTTTTGGTTGTTTATTTTTAATTGAATTTGATCGATTTTGGTATATGTTTTCCAAAAATGTAGACATATGATAAAGAATAGAAGATAAATAGGTATTGTGGACAAAAAAGTTCACATGGTACGGAAGGTGCTTGAAAATGTGGCCAGACTCTGAAAAAAGAGTCAGAAAAAAAAGTATTTGTAAACCTAAAGATGAAACTCCGTGGAAGAGAGGAAGTGAGAGGAACAATTTTGACAGGAAGAATGGAACAAATGAGTACTTGAATGTGTAAAAATACAAAGTGGGGAGTTTCCTAGTGATGTAGTGAATTCTCCCTGTGGTTTTGTCACTAATGAGAGCATCTGCATGAGTGCAACATACAGAGTGAGAGCGACATAGCCGAAGGGGAGCACTGTGTAAGAGGAGAAAACAATTAGAGACGCTGACTGCAGATATACTACTAAAAAATAGACTACTTGAAAGAATAGTAAAAGAAAAAAAAATCAGTAAGTGGCTGGGATTAGAGTAGTAATTTTAAATCTCCACATTTTCACAAAATGGCACAAAAATGTCTGTCACCTATTTACTACATGCAGTAATTGTAAAAAAATAAATAAAAAATTACAGTAATTTTTCACTCTTGATTTCCTCTTGTTCCCAAGGTGCCAATGCCCAGCTCAGTTCGAGGGGCCTGAATGCCAGCAGAACAAGCACAGTTTCCATGGCAATGGCTATGCCTGGTTTCCTCCCATGATGCCTTGTTTTGAAAGCCATGTGTCTCTGGAGTTCATCACGGATGTGGCTGATGGACTACTGCTGTACACTGGCCCCTTGGCCCAGCTGCAGGCCTGGGACCACGAAGACTTCATGGCAATAGGTAGGAAGCATCTCAACCTTAATAATATTAAATTTAAAGTCCCAACTGACTGCAATTTAAAAAATTAACTGAGATGGGAAATACATTTGTTTTTATTAATTTGATAAGTCAGTAGCAGCAGTGAATGTCCTCAGAACAGAATACTAGTATTAGGTCAAGGCCTCTGTATGATGGCAAATAAAGAGGCAGTATTTCCTTCAACTGGATCCTCACAGTCTTTAGGAGTGGCAGTATTACTCACATTGCATAAATCACATGTATTTTTAGTGCTTTGCTGTTTTGTTTTTTTTTTTTTTTCAGACTCCCCTGGTTACATTTGAACAATACATGAAAGAATAATGTGACTGTGCTATGAAAGCATCAACATAAAAGAGGAGTTTATGGCCATTATTGGGTGAGGAAGAAAATGGAGGGATTTAGTATGAGAGGATACAGGAGAATGGAAAAAAAAGGACTGTATCATCTCATGTATCATCTCTGCTGTAGCTTAATACTAAACAAATGGATACCTGTCACCTAGGATGTATCTTCAGTTACCAGAGGTACATGAGAAATGAGAAGCCACTCAGAAATATTACTAAAAATTATTTTGAATGAGTAATGAATATTAAAAATCAAAAGGATATTTAAAAAAAAAAAATTAAGTAGATTAGCATTTTCATGGTTTGTGATGAACTGAGTGTAGAAACTAGAAAGTCAGCAAGATCTACAGGAATGCTCATGGATAAAGGGCTTTAAAACAGAGTTAAAATTAATGAACAGTCTAAACACGTAGGACAGTTGGCTTGTGGCGAAATAAATGGCTACAACTAATTCTACAATTGCATTTAGCAGATGTGTTAAATGTGAAAATATACAGAATATATCCCATTTGCGCCCCACATGTTATGTCCTTTTCCACAGTGTAAGCTGATCCGTTCCAAACAATGTGGGGCTGGTAGCATCCCCATCTTCCAAGTATGATATCCTGATTTTCCTAACTGGAATTCTGAATGGATGGCTGGTTTTATTTCTTTGGGAATTAAGAGAGAGAAAGATCAGAATGGCTCTACAGGCAGCCTCAAAAGGAACTGCAACTTTTTTTTTTTTTTTTTTTAATCCAAAGTGATATGCATCTGAGAGTAGATGCAACACATGCAAGGATCTAGTCAGGAGAAAACAACCTGGTTAAGTGCCATAAAACAAGTTCTGGGTAGATGGTTGAAATATCAAACCTTGGATTCTGGAGGAGCGTGGCAGATTCTACTCCAGCTGTTTACCCTTGGAACTGCTGAGGGGGATGTGGAAGTCTGATCATCCAATTCGCATGTGTTTTGTGGACTACTACTTAAAGACCTGCAACTACAACTGTGTCCCCCTGAGAGGGGTATCACAGGAGCACGGGGAATCAGGGCCATTAGTCATGCGGTCTTTATACAAGTAAAATGACACACCTGTGTTTGTATTCTTTGCAAGAAGTCAAACACATTTTTTGTTGGATGTTGGACTTTGCTAAGGTTTCCTGCTATCTCTGATCTTGGGATATCATGGACAGGATCTCAAGTCACCGCAGGGATATGAAGTGTGTCAGGTTTGAGAACTTCAGAGTTCCATCTCTGCTTTTTGCATATTATGTGTTTTCGTAGGCTTCATCAGATCATGAATTTCAGCACACGCTGGAGCACTTTTCAGCAAAGTATGAAGTGACTAGTGTGACTAGGGAGGGACTTCTAAGTCTGAAGCCATGGTTCTCTGCTGGAAACCGATGTATTGCTGCTTCTGGGTTGGGGTGGAGTTGCTGCCCCATATGGAGGAGTCTCAGTGTCTCAGGATCTTGTTCACAAATGACAGAAAAATGAAGCATGGGATGGACAGATGGATTGCTGTGGTGTCGGTAGCTCTCCATTTACCAGTTAATCTACGTTCAAACACTCACCTATGTTCATGAGTTCTGGGTAGTGACTGAAAAAAATGAGATCACGGATCCAAGCTGCAATAAGCTTTCTCTGTGGAGTTGCTGAGCTCAGCCTCACAGTTGAGTTGCTGTTCCTTCATATTGAAAGGAGTCAGCTGGGGTGGTTCAGGTATCTGATTAGGGTGCCTTCCTTTAAGGTTTGCAGAGCACAGCTAACTGGGAGGAGACCCTTGGATAGATCCAGATCTTGTTATATCTCGTTAGGCATGTGAACACGTTGGGATAACCGAGGAGAGCTAGAAATTGTTGTGGAGAGGCACTGACACTAATACAAACTTTAAGGGTTTTTTTTCTTCTCAAAATGTAGTGTGATATGTAAACTTAGTGCTTCATGCATTCTCCCTGTTTACACAATAGGTCCTCTGCTGTTAGCAAGCTTGTTAGCTTGACAGTGCTTTGTCTCTTTTTAGTAATTCCTTATTTAATTGAATTATATACAATCCCAAGAACAAAATTCCCAAGAGGGTCAGAGAAAAATAGAAAAAGCTCATTGACTCTCTAGTGTTAGCTTGTTCCCACTTGGTGTTTGAACTAAATATTTCATTAAAATGTTTGCGTTGCTTTTACTCTGCCATTTCATTATTATTTTTTTTTATTTTTTATTTTTTTTAGAATAATAATCGATGACAATGAAATTGGGCGTGCAAAGTTAAAGCAAATAGTCATTGTGGATATCATTATGTAAAGCAGAAATGTACAGTTTAAATGAACCACATAGCTTGAACACTGATGGAAAGAACTGAAATGTCAGGTTTTGTAGTGCTCCCGTCTTGTGAAATAAATCAAAGTCAGAACACTGTTTTATCAACAAAGTGAGACAGATTATTATCTACCACAAGCAGGAAAGCAACAATAACTGGAAGCAATATCACTTTAAGGTGAACCAAGGCTAAAACAATAAACAAAAGAGATCTATCCTCAGACCTCAGAAATTTGCTGACTGACCCTAAGTAGAACCAAAAAAATAAACAATAGATAAACAAAACAGGAAGGGATTGACAGACATTTTAAAAGGCACAGGCAGTGGACACTTCCCAAGCCAAGCCCACACATCTAGTCAGTCAGGAGGAGACGAACTGATGAACTGCAAAAGATTCTTACATGAACAGAACTTGCACTCAATCAAAAATAGTAACACAAAATACTGGACAAAAGAAACTAGACACAGAAAGTGACTGTTATGGCCCTGGAAATATTAACCTACTGGCCTGTGTATTAACTTGCCATGTTCTAAAGTATTCATAGATACGCACACGCACACGCACGCACGCACACACACACACACACACACACACACACATATATATATATATATACATACACACACACACACACACACACACACACTTCTTCTATGCACTGTGATATACACTGGGAATAGTTAGAGAGATCTGAAAATAGCTGTGAACTGAGCTTCATCGGGGTTACCTCTGTAGCTCTTATGGGAAAATAATAGTCCTTTCTTTTGTTGCTGTGGTATTATTCTTGAGCTTTGAAGACTATAAAGCTTGTTGAACTGAGGGTGGTAGGTGGGGATTGTAGACAGATGGAAAGAGAGAACAAGATATCTTGTACATCTTGGTATATTTAGTTTTTTTAATCTGAGAGACTAACACCTCCATGTCTTTCTCGCTACTTCATTCTTTTGCATTGGTCCTCTCTCTTGAGAGAGATGTTGTTGTTCCATCATTGCCAAAGTAATATGTGTAGGAGGTGAGGTCTGCCTGGAGAGCCAAAAGTGTTGTGTATGTGTTTGTTGTGCGATTGTGAGCAGGTTTTCTGTGTAAATCCTGGATTATTTCTGTAGCTTTTGTTTGTGTCAGAGGTTCTGTGTGCATCTGAAAGTCAGTCAGTGTGTGTGACTGAGTCATAAAGTCTTGAGATTAGGTTAGTTGAGATGTTAGTAGAGTCACTGCACAGTGTGTAATTAGAGATAGGCTGTACATAGTTAGAGCTCTAATTAACTTGTTTCATGGTTGACCTACTGCGTGTAACAAATCCATCGGCAAGCCTGGGCTGTGCTGGAGCTTATTACTATATTACAGTATGTAAGTCTGTCAGTGGACCAAACAGCATTATGATGCAGATAGAAACAACTGATACGTGTTCCTTCTTCCCAGTAATCCCTTTGCTGAATTTTGCATTAGCACTGATAATCATGAAAATATAGTTCCAGTTTATTACAACTTGGGCCTCATTTTCAAAGGTTTAGGCCTCATTTCTCTTGGTCCGGATGAAATTGCTGAGAACTGAAATCTTGCAACAGTACTACAGCAAACTCCAGCAGGCATGGCTGGTTCCTGGGAGACCCTGAAGCAAAAATGATCCTTTAGTCCACTATTGACTCCCACACATGCTGTTCTCTGTGTATTGTTCATATAGCATGTACTCTAATGTGTCCAAGTTCTAATCAAGCAGAGAGCATACACAAACAATCCATGGGAATGTCCTTATTTGACCAGAGAACAGAGACTAATTAGGGCTCCAGTGCAGTTCAGTTTAGTTCATTTTTACTGATATAGCACCATTTCACAACAGACATTATTTCAGCACACTTCACATACTGTAAGTTGAAGTCTAATTTATTCTTTCAAGTAAAATTAAAACTAGAGTTGAACCAAGGTGCTGAACAATTAAAGTAGAAGGCCATAAAACATACACAAGAATATAAAATGACTAAATAACAATGGGGAATAAAAAGAAGACAATAAAACTATAGAAATAAAAAGTTGTAGCATAATAAAAGATGAAGTCAGGGTGTCAAGTTTTACCTCAATAAAATGCCAAAGACAAGAGGTGGTCCCCCAGCAGCAGCTTTAAAGTTTCTAAAGTCTGAGCATTTCTTACATGGAAAAAGTAAGTTATTTCAAACATTAGGAGCAGCCACTTAAAAATCTTGATCACCTCTATTTTTTTTTTTTTTTTTTTTGCACTAAGATCTCAGATCTTTCAAGAGCTTCTGGTTGGTAGACCTCAGTACTCTAACTGGGGTCAACCCCTTTATTACCTTGAAAACAAACAATAAAATCTTCAACTAAATCCTTAAACATACAAAGTCAAGACTTTACAACATTGCGCTGTAAGAGGGAAGCCCATTTATTCATTGAGCAATCTTAACTGCAAGAGGAGGAAACCTCTGAGAGAGAGAAAAAAAGATGTCAGAGCAAAACAGACAACAAACAACAGAACAATATTCACCACTGAGGTCGGAGGGGCCATTAACTGCAGATCACAAATGTGCAGCTCTGGAGCCACAGACAATTGCAGAGTGGGCAAACCACAAACTTACAGGAGAGAGAAGACACAAAGTTAGTGACATTAAGACTTTTGTATATGACAACAGAGATTTTAAATCCTATTGTTAAATTTACAGGAAGACAATGAGCCCATCTGTTAATTTTATATAGATAGATAGATAGATAGATAGATAGATAGATAGATAGATAGATAGATAGATAGATAGATAGATAGATAGATAGATAGATAGATAGATAGATAGATAGATACTTTATTAATCTTGAGGGAAACTCAAGATTTTTACCTAAAATACTTCTATAATATATAATAATATCTAGCTTGATTTTTTTTTTTTTTTAGTTTGTGACTTGTCAGTGTCTCACTGTTATGTGCCAAAACACCAAATCAACTTTCCTCTATACAAAAATCAACTTGGTAATGAAACAGTTTCTTCTATTTCTGATGCATTGCAAGTATTAATCATTTTCTTATGAAGTGCAAAATTGTCAAACAATAACTGATCAACATGTAATCCAACTGAGCACACTCGACATTTACCCAGTGTTTTTGTATGCTACAGAAACATGATATGGGCCACAACGGCAGCTGTTACATGTTGGATTGGAACACATTAATGAATTTATCACACGCGCACTGGCTGGATGTCATGTGGCGTCACAGAAGACTTTGTCATTGGTGCTCCTTTACTAGCTAAGCACCCACAATGCTCTATGCATGCCAACATGGTGTTGGCTCTTCTGTTTGCTACAGTATTAAAGAGTAAGAAGGAAGCCACTGTCATCAGGGAATATTGTTGATGTTACCTTTGAACGGATGTATGTGGTCTGCACCAATGTTTAAGTAAATGGTACAAGCCAAAGCAATATCTACATAAGTTTCCTGCTTATTTTGCTCTTTTAGGCTGATCAGTGTCAAGTAAAATAGCAAAATATTCAAAACCATATCCTGAGGCACAAAGCATTCTTCTTGTAAACAACATTGACTAATAAGACATTGCCAACCTACCACCCCAAATTACACTTTAGTAGAGCAGATTTGAAAGCACATTCTCAATTATTCAAAATACCAAAACTGAGTTATTTGCAGTAAAACTGGACTCTGTGACTGATTACTTAAAGGACAAAGCACAAGTGAACTTGGAGCAGAATAGATTGATAAGCTAAACACTTTATTTAAAAAGTAAGACTCACAGTTAGCACACTTGGATGGTAGTTATGGTAGGTCAAATCTACTTTGACTATTATGTCTGTTTAAACTATAGAAAATGTTTAGAACAAATATATGACAAAAATACTACAAATCACTTTTGTTGCCTCCTGTAGATGAGCTTTGGGGGTTGTTTACAGCCATTTTCAGACACTGATAGATGGAATTTCAGTGTTAATAAAAAAAAAAAAAAAAAAAAGAGCTGTCATCGGGCTGTAGTGAAATAAACACTTCCAGAACAAAAACAACTTCCAGGAGTACGAATGACAAGGCTTTATGGTTAATGGTTCCTTTTGGCAAGGTAAGGCAGATTTCACTGTGTTTTTTCTTGGCTGTTAATACTGCAGCCACACCTAATGCACAAAGCCATCTGATATACAAATATTAAAAGCATATTCACCAGCCGTTGCCAGGAAAGAACCTCTATCGTATCAGATATGAGCAACACTGAATGGTAAATACCAGATTTTTAATAAAACAATAGTATTGACACCATACATTGCTTAAACTACAAGATGTATATGCCACTAATCATAAAATGTAGGATTGGATTAAAAAATAAATAAATCTTGGTCACAGAATGAAGAGATGAAATTAGTTTATTGTGCATTTGAGAATACTGTACTTGAGAATCAAATATATATAAAAAAAGAAATGCTAGGTATATATTTGTGCATTCAATTGCATCAAACTACAAAGAATATAAAAAGCTGAAGTAAGTACTAAAGCTACCATGCCTATTCAAGACAAAACACTGAGCAGAAGTTACAAAATAATGTGAAAAGCAAAGTTGAAGACAGGGAGAGAAAAAGAACAGCTGCTTACTCTAAGGATGTTAAGGTGACACAAACTTGATGTCTGACCAGAATCTGAAGTTATTATTTCCCAAGCAACACAAACAATGTTATTTATTTTTATGTTAGATAGAATTAAAGGGATGCGATGGAACAGGAAATGCTTTTCAACTTCATCCTAAGAACACAGCTTCAAGTGTCCTCCTCACACACTGATACTCAAAGAGCCACATTGGCTTGATTCTTAATTACAAGAGGAATCAGACAAAATGGGGTGATTCACTGACAAATCAAACACACTGTGAACTGAATACTGAAGGTCTCATTCTGACATTAATGTATTATAAGTACAAGGGCTGTGCTAAAAATGATAAAGTGATGAGAGTGTGTTGCAACCGTGGCTTCAAATTGAAAGTGTAGCTTGAAAAGGGAATTACAATATTAGTTTCAGGACACAGACAGAGTTAGGAAATAGAAAAATATATATATATATTTGAAGGATCAGAGGAACGAGAACAAAAAGAAATGTCAGGTGGTTATAATGGAGACTTTGTACAACCTGAATTCCAGTTTTATTTATAAATATCAAGTATCAATAATGTACCTCCACAGTTTTTATTTTGACCATGTGGCTTTTGTGCGTGTGAGTTTGTGTATGTCTACGACTGTTCACCTTATTATTAAGCCTTGTTAAGTGATGCTGCCCATTGAACCTGATCATATTCCCCACTGCTTCACAGACAGACACACAAAAAGTCACACACACACTTCCTCACGCAGACCTCCAGCTTCTTATTGAGATGCTGGTTTGCTGTTCCAAAGCCACCCACTCATCCGCCCTTTATCCTGCCAGAGGGCAGCTGTACCAAGCCAGCCCTGCTGTGTAGGCCAGAGAAGGTGTAAGGCATTCACACACACACACACACACACACACACACACACACACTGGGAACGTAGCGGCATACTACATCCAATCTTTGGCCACTTGCAGAGAAGAGATTACATGGTTTTAACACAGAAGCGTCGTAGTGTGTGTGTGAGTACACAGCATACTAACAGCTATACCTAAGCTGACCTCTTGTGTTCTAGGTAAGACCAGAACATTGGATGTTCCATTAAATCCATTTACCTTTACCTGCATGTGAAGCATTTAATTTTCATGACGGCATTTTAAGCTCAGGACAGCCATCTTGCTTAACAGTTCAGGGTTAGTTTGTTCCAAACTAAGCTGCTGTTAGACATTTTCATGCATGGAGCTCATCCAGATTTCCAGCACAAAAGAGCAGCAGTTCAAAGAACAATATTGTTGTTTCTTTGAACAATGCTGTAAAGATATTTTATTCATGAGCACAGTGTAACCTTTTAAAATAAGTGATCATGAAGCACAACTCATTCCACAAACAAACACCACACTAACAGAGCTGTTGTGTGAAAACACTTCTGGTTATTTTGCAGACTCGCTTCTAAAACCATAATCAGTTATATTGATTCCTTTATCTAGGGTGTTCTGTAAAAACAGGATACTATGATGCAAATATGCAACTAATCCTTATAGCAAGCTGTGTTTACATGCTAATTTACCTGGGCATTATCATTAGGTTAACTGGAAACCGTTAACAGCTGCTGGCATTGCAGTGTACCATTTACAGCAAATTACAGCAAAGGGACGCACCTAAAATCTCTAAAGAAAATTGAACTGTTTATATAAGCTGCCCCTCCAACAGAAGGCTTAAAGCAGTGATGTCAAATACATAAATGACTGTCACTCTGTAAGCAGAGGAAGTGTATTTTTTTTTCTATTCTTAAAGTACACTTGCTGCAAAGATGAAAGAATGAAAGAAATCATATTTCTGTCTATATTTACAGCCTAAAAATGTAAATTCTACTACTTTCATTTTGACTTTATGTATTTCACAAATGTTGCACCGTCCTGGCTGCCTCACCACCTGTCTGACCGGTATTTACTCCGACATCACCTCCATATCTTGTAACCACTTCTGAGTTTGTCCCAGTGGTTATCCAATCTGTACTACACTTGTTGACCTCGAAATACCTCTGTTACATTTAGAGTTGAAATTGCTCCGTGCAAGGCAGATTATGGGCCTTTTTTAACCAAGCACAAAAACAAGTTCAAACGCAGTACACCTTGGACTCACGAACCTGCTCACCTGCTATTTTGGTTTTCTCTATGTGCTGCAGCTCAAAGTGCTGGATGTTTTAGCGTTCATAGCTCGAGAAGAACAGCACAAAATTTAAACAAACATGTTCTCCATATTGTGAAATACAATAACCAGGCTCTGTCCAGACATTGAGTTTCACCACAAGATTGACAGGTAACCAAAAGTTTAAAAAAATGTATCATTGTCCTGCCAAAAATTACCATTACAGTCATGAGATTACAGGGCACAGGAATGGTATCATCTTGCTAGTACCTCACCTAACAAATAAACCTATTTGACAAAATGTCAAACTGTTAATTTAATTATCTCTGTTGAGTCTCTATATGTTGTTGGAATGTTCTTCATGAAAAAAAAGCTTTTGAACATTCAAGCCATTAGCAAGTGAAGTGAATTACACTGATTATATCTTGTTACAGAGGAACCTGTCAAGGTGTGGGATATACACACAGTCAGTCAACTGTCAGTTCTTGAAGTTGATGTGTTGGAAGCAGGATAAATGAGCAAGTGCAAGGATCTGAGCAGTTCTGACAAGAGCCAAACTGTGATGGCTTGATGACTGGGTCAGAGCATCTTCAAAATGACAGGTCTTGTGGGGTGCAGTGGTTTGTACCTACCAAAAGTGGTCTCTGTACAAGAAAGTGCTGTCAAGTTATCCAGATTTGAATTTACTGCACATTTCTGTGTTGTCTCCAACATAATGCTGACATTACATACCACACTGTATAAAAAAAATAATGTTGCATAATAATTGTGCATAATAGATTTACTTTTCTTGATGATTCAAAAATTGAGTTCAAAAATGCAGGTCATCTCGAGGGCAAACCTTTATTTGATTTGTCTCTCCAGACAATTTGCCTCTGCTTGTGAACAGCAGTGTCAGTCCACAAAAAATCAAGCAATGTCTTTTCAGAAGTAGATAGTCTTGTACAATATCTTTAGTATATTTATTGAAACCATGCAACATTTTACCTTCATAATATGACATTTTCACTGAGTTACAGGCCCCAAAGTACATAGGGATGCGTCAAAATTTAACATTTTAATCAGTGCCTTTTTTCCCCCCAACATTTTTATGCACTCAGAACTTTGTAAGTACAGGAGATATACACATGAAATTTCCAGAGATGAAAAAAACATTTGAACCCTGTTAAAAACTGCAGACTAATCAATTTTTTGTCCACTTTAGGTGTCACAAGTTAAAGCCAAAATCTCATTTCTCTTCAGCATAGTTTTTCTTTTATCAACTTTGAGCATCAATATCATGGGAAACATTATGGTTTCAATAGCAAATCTACACCAGTTTAATGTCTGTGACAAAGGAATGGAAAAAGTATTGGTACCCTTAATGGCTTCATTAAAAAAAAAAAAAATTAGAGTTACTGTACATAAAAAAAAAATAACACTGATTCTGAGGGAATGAGGTGGGAATGTCTTTCAGATTTTTTGGATTTTTATAAGGAATTAACTTACATTTTATATAAAATCATAATTTTCAGATATGTAAGTTCCTTCAGATTCTTACCCACACCGTTTAGAAAATATGACTCTTCTGGAATTGAAATCTAATTTTGACGGTAGGTTGCACAGTGGCTTGGTGGTTAATACTTTTGCCTTGCAGCTGGAAGATCCCTGGTTCGCATCCCGGCCTTCCTGGGATCTTACTGCATGGAGTTTGCATGTTCTCCATGTGCATGTGTGGGTTTTCTCTGGGTACTCCGGCTTCCTCCTACAGTCCAAAAACATGCTGAGGTTAATTGGTGATTCTAAATTGTCCGTAGGTGTGGATGTGAGTGTAAGTGTTGTCTCTATGTGTAGCCCTATTGGGCTACTGGTGATAGGCTGGTGACCTGTTCAGGGCATCCCCTGCCTTCGGTCTCAATCAGCTAGGATAGACTTCAGGTGCCTCGCGACACTAATGAGGATTAAGCGGTGTATAGATAATGGATGGATGGATGGATGGATGGATGAATTGATAGATGGATGACTACCCTTAAAAACTGAAGGTTGGGAAATTACCTTGTAAATAGCTTTGGGCACATGTGCTTGAAGGATCTGCTGCTAACATCATGGTGCCTGATACCACAGAGCACCTTCATAGATCTTATGAACTCTGTGGTTCAGAGTTGTTTTGGTGGCACAAGGGGATCCTACATCGTATTTGGCAGCTGGTTTTGATGTTGTGGCTGATCTGTGTCTATTAATAATAATAATAATAAGAATAAGAATAAGAATACATTTTATTTGTAAGCACCTTTCTTGACACCCAAGGTCACTTTACAGGAAAAACAAATACAACAGAACAGATAAAAACCATACATTAAAGACAAAAACCCTACATAAAGATAAAAACCATACATAAAGAAAGAGGCAATTAGAGAGAATAAATAGTCTTCAACAGGTGAGTTTTGAGTCTGAATTTTAAAAGGGGCAGAGTCAATGTTACAGTGATCCGGTTGGCATGAGTTGGATTTGACAGGGAGCCAGTGGAGTTGCTGTAGGATAGGGGTGATGTGCTGAAATGGGGGGGGTTTGGAGATGATGCGAGCAGCTGAGTTCTGGAATAGTTGAAGCTTTTGGACGAAATATGCAGACCGGGTGATGTTATTGATATAGGATTGGAAGGAAAGTGAGGAATCGAGGATGACACCCAGACTCTTAACCTGAGGAGAGGAAGAAACTGTGGCACTGTCAATAGTGAGGGAGAAACTGTCAGTTTTGGATAGTGTAGATTTTGTTCCAATGAGAAGAATCTCTGTTTTGTCACTGTTTAGTATTAGGAGGTTTGAGGTGAACAAGGGTTTTATTTCAGATAGGCAGTTGGTGAGGGAGAAGGGTGGGAGTGTGGAATTGGGTTTAATTGAAAAGTAGAGGTGGGTGTCATCCGCATAACAATAAAAATGAATGCTGTATTTACAGAAGATTTTGCCAAAGGGAAGGAAGTAGATAATGAAGAGAAGGGACCCTAGGGCTGAGCACACACCTGAAGAGACGGGGGAGGGCTGGGAACAGAAGGACTTCAGTTGGATGATCTGAACACGGCCTGAGAGATACGAATGAAACCAGTCAAGTGACTGCCAGTGATACCAGTGGAGGATAATCTACTGAGGAAGATGGAGTGAGAAATTGTGTCAAAGGCCGCACTCAGATCAAGGAAAATGAGAATGGTGAGTAATGCAGAATCAGCTGCTAGGAGGAGATCGTTATAGTGATTTTTGTGAGTGCAGTTTCTGTACTGTGGCGGGCATAGAAACCAGACTGGAAAGGTTTGTAGAAGTTATTGTGAGTTAGATGGGAATCAAGCTGAGAAGCAACATTTTTTTCAAGTATTTTGGAGATGAAAGGCAGATTAAAAATAGGACGGAGGTTATTGAAATTGTTAGGGTCTGAACCAGGTTTTTTGAGGATTGGGGTGACAGCTGCAGTTTTAAGAAGAGTGAAAACAATTCCAGTGGTGATTGAGGAGTGGATTTTTTGAATTTTCTGATTAAAAATAGCAAAATGGAGTTACAGATATTGGTAGAGTACAGGTAGGAGGGTAGGGAGTGTGGTTGATGGCGAATTTTGTTTAGGAGTGAAAACATTGACCTCGTGTTACTTTTGCTGGAGCGGATGAGGCTGGAATAGTAAATGGATTTGGTTTGAGTAATTAAGTCCTTGTATTGAAATATATGAGTTTTATGCCTTTCTTTGTCAAATGTGAGACCGGTTTTTCTATAGAGTTGCTCAAAACGATGACATTTGGCTTTCAGAGACCGGAGTTCAGGGGTAATCCGGGGGGCAGTTTGTCTGAAGGAAACATATTGGGTTTTCACTGCAGCGAGAGAGTTGAGGATGTCCTTTAATCTGTTGTTGTATCGGGAAACCAGATCATCAGAGGTGGAAGAGTAGTCTGGAGTCAGAAAATAGTCCATACTGGGGGGGAGGGTATCCAAATTAATATTTTTGAGATTCCTGAATGAGATGAAATGTGCTGGCTTGATTCTGGAAAGGGAGAGTGTGACTGTGAATGAGAGGAGGAAGTGGTCCAATATGTGGAGTTCATCAGATGTACAGTTGGAAGGGGCAAGACCAGAGCAGCAGGCTAAATCCAGAGTGTGTCCTTTTGTGTGAGTGGGAAAATCTATGAACTGTCCAAAACTGTCAAGGCATGATGAGAAATATTTGGTGAGAGGAAGAATACTGTTGTCCATATGAATGTTGAAGTCCTCCGGGAGTATTACATTGGGTGAGAGAGCTGATAGATGAGTGAGTAAGGCAGAGGAGTCATTTAAAAGTTCACTGTGTGGCTTGGGGAGGTGGTAGACTGTAGCGACAATAGTGGGAGTGGGAGCAGGCAGTTCGCAGGCCGTGCACTCGAAGGAGCTTGTGGCAGGTAGGGATACTGGCAGGACTTTCGACTTCTCACGGTGAATTATCGCGAGACCACCTCTGTGACCTGAATTACGTGGTTGACAGATGTAAATAAACTCATGCGGAGTGGAGTCATTAAGTTGAGAAAAGTCATTAGGAGCCAAGTTTCAGTTAAACAGAGAAAATCAAACCCATGGTCAGTGAGGAGATCCTGGATGAGATGACACTTGTTGGTGAGAGTGGATGTTAAGAAGACTAAAATTGACAGTGGTGTTGGCGTGTTTGATGTTAGCGTTAGCCGACCTCGCTAGGCAGGCTAGAATGCTATGATCGGCAACCCGGCCGGTGTTTCTGGGAGGAGCACGAGTGGTGGACCAGAAGGACTGAATAGCTTTGAAGTTGTCGGGGTGAAAGTTCCTGCGACACCCACGGTGGATTTACCTCTGACGAGGCAGGAGAGCGATGTCTGGGTGGAGGTGCAGCGTAGCCGGCGGAGGTTCAGACAGGTGACAGCTGAGCCAGAGGAGCTCAGCTGCCGAGTACTGGAGAAGTCCTTTCACAGGGAGGTGTAAAAGCACCATAAAAATCCAGACGAATGCAGACCAATAGTGGATCTTACTGGTCCACATTGACGACCTAGACGGACAGGTGGTGTCTCGTGGAGCAGGTTAAAACACTTAAAAACACATGAAAACACGGACAGTAGCAGCAGCAAGCTGCACCAGCGTCCACTCAAACCGTAAAACTCAGTGAGAAAAGGGGCACTACCTCATTCCTCTGAGTATTGCAGTTTTGTAAGCTGACATATAAGGGCATTTCTATTATTACTACACCTATAATTACCCCGTTTAGCTTCATGACTGTCTGTCTTGATAAGCAATGCCAGAACTGACCCCGACTGTGTTAGAAGATTGTTTGTCACGGTAATGATTTGTACCCGGCGAAGATCAACAACAAATGACAAACATGACTGGGAGCGTTAGACCTGCTATGAGGTGCTTGAGCAAACACACAGGACTTTTCTCACACTCACACACACACGCACACACACACACACACACACACACACACACACACACACACACACACACACACACACACACACACATGCAAAGACTACAAGCCAGGGGCCAGTGCTTGTCTAATCAATTGACAAATTAACAAAACAAATTAAATTTGTGTAATTACAATACCCTTGCGGAATGAAAAAAAAGTTTGCCAGCAGGAAGTCAGATAAGGATTGGTGAGAGCGTGTGTGTTTTTCTAACTTTTCTCTTGAACCAAGAGGAGCATGTTCTATTCTCTACACCTAATATAGCTGTATATTTGTTCATATAGTGCCACGATAAGAAAGGAGGATTGCCTGATGAATGAAGACCATAAATTAAAACGAAAAAGGATCTAGCAAGTAGCAGCACGCATAAATACACAGATTCACTTTGGCGTTATGTTCAATTTCCACAGAGCTGCTATAGCAGTGGCCCCCAGCCTGGCGATAAAATGGCTTTCAAATAGGGACTGCTGCTGGATGCGGAGATCCAATATGTGTCGGCTGCAGGACTGGCTAGCTGGCTGACAGATCGTTTATACAAGGCGCTCTCTGCTGTAGTCTTGCTGTTTCGCCTACTGATTCGTACACACACTAGCTTCTGTGGGCATTAGTGTATATTGGGCTGCTTGTGTGTGCATGTGTGTGTTGTGTTGCAGAGTTGGAGGGTGGGGTGTGTGTAGCAGTGTGATTTGTAATGCAGTTTATGCAGTCCATATGCTCTTGATTTGACTCCTGTGTATCCTCAGGCCATCAGAAGAGGAGGACAGTTTTCATATTTAAGATCCCCAAACTCTGTGGGAGTTCAAACTGGCCTTGCACACAAAGCTTACTTTTATGCTCTTACCCTTCCTTACCCTTATTTTCTCTCTCTCTCTCCACCCCTTGTCTGTCTCAGAGTAGGAGGTAATGAATTAAGTATGAGTAGCAGAAGAGAAGCATGGTCGTGTGGATGAGCCCTTTAAGAGCAAAGTCTTGTCCTAACCCTGGTACACCCAGAACATTTAAAAGGCATGCCGTTCCCTATGAAGCTGCTCCCATTTGGCCTGCCAGCCCGCTGCACTCCCAGCTAGCCTTTGCAGCTAGTCTCTCATATTTCTTCTCTTATTATCTGTTTCTGTTTGTATGTTTCTGTGCGGCTCTTTCACTCACTTCACTTCCATCTAACTTTGCCAGAGCATCAAAAGCGAGGTTCAGCAATTCTTATGTCAGTCATACGAATGCATGTTTTTATGTGGCTATAAGGCTGTAGGAGTTTTATTACCTTTTTTTCATGCATTCATTTAGAGGGATGAACTCTAAGGGAAAAGCACTGCCCACTTTCCTTATATTTGCTGGTGGGTCATTCCATGCCAACTCAACTAACCCTCCCAGTTCATGTCATGGATTTTCTTGAAAAAAAAAAATAGCTTCAAAACTTCTATTAAGGTTATGGGACCTTGCAAAATCCTAAAGCTCCACACTACATTCCTTTTTTAGTTGTGATTTTTTTGAAGTTTGGCACTTGGAGCTAAATTTCATCATTTTTGTGAATCCTTCTAAGCCTCACCAATTGCTTATTTTCCATTGCATTTGGTTGAAATTTGTGCTGAACATCCACAAAACTCTAAGGATGATTTGCAACTTAACAGTCGTTGCGGAATGTGTCACACAGAATCTTTAAATAATTTTCTCTCCCTGCTGACTAAATTGTGATTCTGTATTATGTCTAGAAAGTATTAGTAATGAATTAAAAGGTCACTACCACAAATCTTGTTAAACAAAGATTCCGAGCTGAAAACTTAATTTTTAAGGTATTTACACAGTGCATCTCATGACAGATTATTCTAAATTTCTTGCTTTTGTTGTTTGTTTGTTTGTTTGTTTGTTTGCTTCAACTCCAATTGAAATAAATAAAAAAAATAAATTAATTAATATGGTGTTGATATGTTGAAATTCTTTGCAAATATATTAAAAATATATATTTTTAAATAATATTGTTCTGCACTCGCATTCCACTTCCATTAGGCACAACAGTGAAACCTAACTCAAACTAGCAGAGCAACTCTGGAATAAATTGTGCTTTTACAAAGTTTTTTCATTGTCAGATTTTGTTAAAAAAATGTTTATTAAGTAGCTGAGCTGATTTCTTTTATCCCCTTACCTGTAATGGGACCTAACATAATTTTGTCAGTGTAATACCTCCAACTTCTGAGTGCAGAAAAGCCATAAATGTACACTTAGTAAACATATAATATCCGATTTGGTTAATGTTAGACTTAGAGACTCAGAGTGAGATTACAGACCTAACACCATCTTTTTCTTTCACACTTTCAATTGAGAAAATAGGCACAGACACTAAATCAAGATATGACTGCTTGTTAGCAGAATAAATATAATAAGAGTTAACAGCTGATCATTGGTTAATGATATTTACATGATTGCAACTGACAGACACGATCACTTTGGTTAGTCTGGGTAATGCAAAGACAGAGCTAAAAATATTTCATTACAGATTTTGGGAAACACCATTGATGAATAATTCTAACAGCAAGCAAACAAAAATGAAACATTAACAGTTGCGCAACCTTAATTGTGGCAAGTCTATTTAGCTAACAAATGAACAAACCCGTCAATAAATAAAAACCTCACTGCTTGGTTGAAGTTCAAGGACTGCAGCGTTGCGTTACTCCCTGCAGCTTACTTCTATGTGTCTTTTTTTGATGTCATCATATTCCTCTGTCATCACCTTTTTCTCCTCTTTGTTTTGTCTACATTGTTCATTTCTCCTGCATTTCCTTCATTGTCTATCATCTTGTCTGTCATCTGCCATCAGTTTGGCCTTTTTCCAAGCTTGGTACAAATTCACATTTACTCCTAGTATTTTATCTTAAAGTCTTTTCTCTGGGTGTGCTCCTCCACCCTTACTTTTTACCTTCTCTCCTTTGCATTCCGCTCTTTTGTCTCCCTGCAATCCTTTTGCCTCTTGTGGCTGCTTGTTGCTTGCCCTAGCTTCTTATTATGTCGTTCCTCGCTGTGTCGCTTCTTCCCTGTATTACTCCTGTCAGACCTCTGAAATCTGTCTTCATCTCCTGGGAAAATGTCACGTCAATCTCGACGAGTAGGCTTTGAAGCTGTGCCAGACGATCAGTTGGTCAATCTACCTTTTAACCTGTTTTGAGTGCCTGTCTGTGTGAGTTTGCACATTTACTGTTCTGCACTTGCCTACATCTGGTATACACATGCTTATTTACACACATAAAAGGTCTTTTTTTCCTTCTTATATTGTGGTCAGGTTTTTGGTTGTGACTGTATTCCTAACTCCCACATTTCTGGTTGCCGTAGTGTCAGTGTAGGGAGAGGTTGGGATGACAGCATTGGCTCAGAAATGGAAAAAAAAACCCTGAGAGCGGGTGCAGGGTGAAGAATGCTTGAGAGAGTGGAATGTGTTTCATACAGAAGAAAAAGAGGTGGATGGCCCCAGGCAGGACAGTAAATGAGAAGGGAAAGACTGATATAACTGAAGTGTTGAGGGAGTGAGGTAGAGCCTAAAGACAACAACGTATGAGTTAAACAAAGGAGGCATGCTTTCGATTGAACTGATATATCAAATTTACTCTCTTCTTTTCGGTCAATTGTTCAGTCTCAGCCAATATATTAAAATTAATTGGATCATTCCTGAAGTGTAGTAGCAACTCATCTTGCAGCTGCAGCGAGCTAAATCTGCTTGGAGGTAATTGAATGAAAGTTTAGTTTTGAGGAAAAGAAGGCTAACAACAAACTTAAACTCACTGTGGTTAAAAAAAATGGCACTGCAAGAACTTTGGATTTATTTTCTTCTTCTTCTTTTTTTTTTTTTTTTTTACCTGTATGAGAGACAGGATAATAAAGTATGAGGCACTTGTCACAAACACACATCTCAGACTTGACAAGGCAATTAGAGAAGAGCAGCTTATCATGTGCTGAACAACACCTAATTTCATTTAGCTCAAGGTGAAGATGCAGCAAGATCCATGTCATGAAATTCTTCGAGAAGGTGGTGATGAGGTGATTGCACACAAATTTTAAGAATCAACACAGCTCAGTACATGTAATAAGTCAGTCTGATAAAAAGAAAATATATCACAAAGGCACAGTAAGAAGTGAAATGTCAGTAGAAAGCATTCCTGAATTATTTGAAAGCAGCACAATGTGTAAAATGTCAGTTACGGTTAGAAAGTTAATGAAAGAGTGAAGTAAGTCAAGAGGTAAAAGAGAGAGACAGATGAAACGGATGCTGATAGACAGACTGGCATTGCAAGAGATGCAGCAAGAGAGATGACGAAAGCTCAGCAGAAGTGAGACACAGTGGATTGAAGAGCAGTAAGAAGGGAATTTGATTTTTGTCAGCCTCTTTTGACTTCCAACTTCAACTGACTTGAGCATGAAGACAAATGTCAGAGTGGAGAAGTTAGTGCTGGAGTTGTGTTTCCATTTTTTCCATTGGTAATTATAATTCTAGCATATACTGAAACCACCTCAGTTTGTGAGACTCGGAGTTAACAGGAAAGTGCCAAATGGGAGTTTTCAAAATGAAACTTAAGAACAAATGCTTTACTGAATCCCTAATTCTGGCAGTGGATGTGTGAGAGTCTAGCTTCAGGGTGGCAGGGGGGGAAATTGGGACCAATAAGCTATTGGACATGAACTGTGACAGCCTATTATTATTTTTAATTGAATACAGCCAACAGAGACATGCTGCAGTACTGACATAAGCCATAATTTCAAATCATAATTACAACATATTTTGGGAAAGCATTGCAGTCACATTTGTAGCTTTTTCCCACCATATTTCTTGAATTGAATGTAAATAAATTAGTCTTTTAGGCTTATACTTTTCCATAAGTATACTTTTTGTTCTCACATCCACAAGAAGTCGAGTATGCACTAATGAAAATATGGAACAGCCCTTAAAGTTCAGCTGCATAGCAGTCTTCTTAGGAAAGACTTCAGTACTTTAGCATTATGGATTGCACGTGTCAAGACAGCTTCCCACTAAAACAGACTCTTCATGAGCAATAACGGCAACAACAACAAAAGTAAAATTACAAAAGTTATATTCTTTTGACTTCATAAATACAGACTCAGCAGAACATTGAACACCCTGCTAGACATCTAAAAATACTTCAATGAGTGGCAAGAATTGAAGAGAATGTATAGAAATGAACATTTATAAAGTTGTGAGTCTCAGTTCTGACAGTCTCTAGATACAAGCTGCTGTAGCATGAAGAGGTCACTTCGGTCACCACTGTTACAGAAACACTCAGATGCTTAGTGTTTAGTGTTATGTGTCTGCATGAACTTTGGAAGTCCTGTATGCATGATGATGGATTGCCAGTGCTGGTTGCAAGGCATGCATTCCTGTAATTTCTTACATATGGTGGAAAGCACACAAGCAGTCCTAACCACTTCATTAACTTTTAATTTCCCATTTGAGTAAGTCAGAAAATAGAATGCAATAACTTTTGTCTGATGTCTGTTAACTGCTATGGAATGTAAGGAAAAAAGTACATCACAAAAGCCTCTGTGTAATAATCCTCATTAAAGCTAATGTACAGAGACAATATTAGCGGTTTGGTAAGTTACATACCAGGCCGTCATTGTGTGTTCTTTCATATATGACACTCAGTACACAACTTTATTCTCTGGCACACATTAGCCCGTTACAGTGGTTTCAGTGCTGTTTTAGATACTGGAATACAGCATCAAATATTTGTTGTCAGCAAGTCCAAAGACTATTCAATAGCAGCTCTCAAAACTAATATCTTAAAACCTAATGTTGTCAGAGAAAGTTCCTAACCTCTCACCAAACCCCCTTCCCATCTCTTTTGTTCTGTCTCCATCTAGAGCTAATAGACGGGACCCCCACCTTGAAAATCAACCACGGATCTGGCACAGTGGTGCTACAGTTGCCAGGCAACGTGAATGTGGCAGACAGGCGGTGGCATCGGCTGGATGTCCGCAGCAACAGCAAGGTGGGACGCTTCATCCATTTAACTCCAACCGCCACTTATTTAGCAAATAAGCTCCAACTATATTCACACTGCACTATAGTGGCACATGAAAAACATGCTTTATTTTTTTTTGTAGGTCTACGGCTTTATCGCTAAAAGAAACATTTTTAGCGTACTTTTATGATACTTTCTGAAAAATGTAAGATGCCTGTTACCAGTAACCTAATTTGTCCTTTCCACACACATGATAGCCTTCATTATTATTTTCTTATTTTTTTTTTTAAGTGTTTTCATTTTTTGCTAGTGATTATGTATGCGGTGTACCTGGTGCATTTCAGCTGCTGTGTGTTTTGAGGTTGAACAAATCACAGATATAATTTATAAAGAGAACACTTGTGGTGAATGTGTTTGAGCATGAGTTAAAAGACTTCAATAAACCACTAACACAGTGCGGCTGTGCAACTGAACTGCACCTGCTTTGGCTTGAAGTTGCAGCATCTTTACTGAACATCCACCTGCAGCATTGGCCTCAGGATGACTTAATGCAACCTTAGCTAGTAATAAATGAATTTTGTTTTGGCAGCTACATTTATAAAATGAATTTGTGTATTGCACACAACTTGAATGTTTATTGGAACAGTCAAATGCATCTAGATGCACAGTCAAGGTTGTGTCCAGCAGGGACGTGACTAGAGCCCAGCTACAGAACAGACAACTCAACTTTACTCAACTTTAGTGGTGCAGATTTTGTCTCCGGCTGACTTATGTTGTTTCTGTCAGTGCATTTGGTATTGTAAACAATGTGAGAATAAAAGGGGTGGTGTAACTTATCGTCAATGTTACAGTAGATTCCAATATTCATCGTATTGATAATTCAGAAATACATGTCTTCAGAAAGACAAGAAAATCTAAAAGGAACGTTGGAATGGGGTGGGTGGTATGATCACAAAATAATGTGAATAGAGTGTGACACGGTCATGCATGTGCACTGAGTGTGAGTACTACCATTCATAAGTCAGGAGACTGTACATATAAGAGTGATGTGGCCACCATGATGTCACCCAGTGATCTTTGAACTACTGTTTTAAAGCCTTGAACTTGGCAACTGACTGAAGAGCAAAAGGTTGGATCTGACTTTGAGTTCGATATGGTAGCAACCTGTCAATTACAAGGTAGCCCCTCTCTCTTATTTATTTTTCAAGATTTTTATGGTCTTTTTTTGCAGTCAGAGTAGTCATCATTAGAAAGAATGCAGATTGAAGGCATTTCGCATCACTTTTCAGCCACAAAAGCTATAGATACAGTTGTGGAAACAATTATTAGACCACCATTGTTTTCTTCATTTTCTTGTTCATTTTAATGCCTGGTACAACTAAAGGTACATTTGTTTGGACAAATATAATGATAACAAAAATAGCTCATAAGAGTTTAATTTAAGAGCTGATATCTAGCCATTTTCCATGGTTTTCTTGATAATTACCAAAATCATTTAAATTCTTGCATCAATAGCTATGTCAGAAACAGTGCTTTTAGGCATTCCATGTTTTCTTGTGTGTCCGTTTCAGTCACATGATGCACACAGGAGTTAGTACTTGATTGCATAACCATTGTTTTTGATGACTGCAGCCATGCATCCTGGCATGCTCTTCACAAGCTTCTGACATTGTTCTGCTGTCACAGCAGCTCATTGCTGTTACACAAATTGAAACAAATTTGCTTTGTTTTTGGGCTTGTCATTCTCCATTTTGCATTTGATGATTTTCCACAGGCTTTCAATTGGATTTAGAGCTGGTGATTGAGCAGGCCAAGGCATGGTTCAAATGTTCTGGTTCTCCATCCAGGCTTTAACTGACCTTGCCATGTGGCAAGGGGCATTGTCTTGTTGGAAAATCCAGTCATTGGAGGCAGGAAAGAGTTTTCCAGCTAATGAAAGAAGACTGTTTTCAAGAGTAGCCCTGTACATGACCTGGTTCATTTGCCCTTCACACAATTGCATTTGCCCTGTTCCACCTATACTGAAACAACCCCAGATCGTCACTGATCCACCCCCATGTTTTACTGTAGGGGCAAGACAGTCTGGTTTGTAGGCTTCTCCAGGCTTCCTCCTAACCAGTAAGTTGGCTGGAGTGGGCATCAACTGAAAACTGGATTCATCACTGAAGAGAACCTTAGCCCAACCATCAACAGTCCAATCCTTGTGATCCCAGCAAAGAGTAACTGGGCTTCCCTCTGCCTTTTGTTGATGAAGGGCTTTTTCTGTGCCCTGTGTGACTTCAAACTAGTTTCAAGAAGTCGGTTTCGAACTGCCCTTGCCAAACAAGTCACATTTCTTGACAGTGCCCACTCATTTTTAAGGTCCCTGGAAGTCTGACTATGATTCCTGACACAGGAATGGATGAGTGCATGCTCATCTTGTGCAGTAGAAAGACGTTTCCTGCCACGACCAGCTAGCAATTAGATAGTGCCATGTTCGGCTTGTTTTTTCGTGGTGTAATGAACGGCTGTCTTGGAGATCTTTGGTTTTTTCACTACCTGTCTCTCACTCATGCCAATTTCCAGCAGTGCCAAGATGGCTGCCTTTGTGGCGTCACATAACTCTTTTGTTTTAGGCATTATGTGAGAGCTGACAACTTCTGAGTTGTGCTGCAGCTTGAATGTAAGCAGGAAACCACTCTAGGCCTTTGCATTTGCAGTGCTGCTTCTGACATGAAATGGCCCCTTATACACCCTGGGAATACAGTTAAGCTTAAGCATGTCAAACAGGACATAAAGTATCATATAAGCTGCATTTTTGTCATGTTCATTGTATTCTTCAAGTAATATAGCTTAGGTTGTACCAAGCATTAAAATGAATAAGAAATTGAAGAAAACAAGGGTGGTCTAATAATTTTGTCCATGGCTGTATGTTTTATATACAGCCTATTTGTTCCTTGTGACATCGTGGGGTCAGTATATGATCTGTGTTGCTCTCTTGAGCAGAGAGCAAACATCCAATTCTGTGTTGGAATATCAACAACAAAGAAATATATTAGACAGCCTACAGCAATAGAGCAATGAGCCAGACAAGATGTTTTTGGATTCCTGTTTCAAGAGGGGCCGGACATGACTGAGGGGCAACAAGAGGTCAGGACATTCTTCCATGAGCATAACTCAAAAATGTCCAAAACATGGAACATATTGTGCATCAGAATTGCAGGATCACCATCAAGGAAATTGCTAACACCGTCAATGTAATTTGAACATGCACTGCCAAGTTAATGCCCAGGCTCATAACTCAGAAGCAGTGCTGTGCCCCAAGCCTCAAACAATCTCCATCAACAGGCCCAGGATGACCCAATCATCAGGATTATCACTGCTTACGAGAGTTGGATCTATAGATAAGGCCCAGGAACAAAATAGTAGTCTCTACAGTGGAATAAACTGCAGTCTTTAAGACTGAAGAAGGCAAATCAGATCAGGAAGTTGACCAAGGGCATGCTCCTCATTTTCATCAACATTCAGTGGGTTGTGCCCCCCAGTGGGGCTGACTGCCAACAAAGACTTTCATGGTAGTGTCCTGAGGGAGAACATTTGGTGGAAATGACCTGAACTGTTGCGCAATAGCTATTGGGTGCTCTGTCATTACAACATATCCACTCAAAGCACATAAAAGATGTCATATTTTTGGCTATATCGACACAAATATTGCTCTCTGCCCGCCCCACTTGCCAGATGTAACTTCCTGAGATTGCTCCTTTTCCTCAAAATGAAATTCCAGCTGAAGGATTGCTGTTGTGACACAGTACAGGAGATCCAGTGTGCATTGCAGGCACTGCTGGACACAGTGCTGGGAGTGGTGTTTCACTGCACAAGGTCACAACTTTATCATGGATAGTAGGCAAATTTTTTTTCTGCTTTTTATAGGTGCAGTCTTGAAACTTTTTGATCACATCTGGTATTTGGTTTCTGTTCCCATTTTCAGATATCACAAGAAGAGCACCAAGTTAATCCTTTAGTACAGTTGTACATATTATATGTGACAAACCTGAAATTTTACCTCAAATTACCGGGCAGTGTTTATATCCTGAGTTTTACAAAGATTGTGTTGATGAGGGTTCGTACAACATTTATGTGAATGTATTGCAGCTGTACATGTTAATTGATATATGTAGTTAAACAAGGAAATATATGATACTCATGGATTGTTGAGCAGCAGAAAGTCTCCACTCTACATCTGAGTATTTATTGGTGGCTAGTGGTAAAGATTACCAGCATGCACAACATCCTCATGTGATGCAATTATTTCAACTGGTGTCTTCTGTCTTTCTTGTAAAATCTTAACATGATCACATCTTCAACATTATAGACTCAAACAGACTACATATATCACCATGGCTCCATTCAAGTGTGATTGATACAGTTATTTCATAGTAAACGAAACAGGGTAGATGTTAGTGATTTAGGATTATAAAAGTGTCTGTATTCCACAGCACAAAAGGGGATAATTGTGGTAAGAGTGAGACGAATGATTGCAATAGTCCTCCTTTGACATTCTCCGCCCAGGATAATTTCAAGTGAATTCAATTAGAGTGAAATTAAGCTAATCTTCATTTGACTGAAAACCGCCTGCAGCTCTTTACCTCCAAGGATTCCAATTCCCAATAGTTTCCCCCTCTTAAATATGAACAAGACAGTGGCTGATTCTATTTTTTAGAGGCTTTGATATAATCCACCCCGATAGCTTCAAGCTTCACAGTCTCATTATGAGCTTAGGACACCTAAAAGTAGCATTAGGATTGGTTGCGTCTCAGCCGTCTTTCATCCCGACGTCCTAAACTCATTTAATCAAGGACCACTTCAGTAAAAGCACACGTCAGATTTTTATCTGTACTCTATAGGATAAAAGCCCTTCCATACTTAGCACCATCAGACGCCTCTTTAAAATCTAAAATTGAATAACTACACTCATGTCATCCTTAAATTATTAATTGCTTAATTTAGCTGGCACAGGCCTATAATGCTCCCCTACACACACACACACACACACACACACACACACACACACACACACACACACACACACACACACACACACACACACACACACACACACACACACCACCTTACACTAGGTCTCACTACTTTTTTAAATAAAGCCATACCATCAGGAAGCTTGCTTTGCCACTAGTCTGTGACTGAAATATGTGTGAAATTTGTTTCTTTTACCAAACTGTTCAATCTAATACCACACGATCATTGTGACAAAAACACACCACTTTTACTTGTCTTTTCGTTTGTTAAATTTCATTTGAATGAAACAGCTGCAGGGTCAGCTTGACTTCTATACATGTGTAAACACAGAGGACATTTACTCAGGATTGAGATTGAGAGCAGCCAAATGAATGCATACACCAAGGTAAAATTCAACACCCGTGAATTTACTTTTTACACATCTGTGGCAAAAGCTTTTATATTTGTGATGTCAGGACAGATAGGAAAAATGTGTATATATATATATATATATATATATATATATATATATATATATATATATATATATATATATATATATATATATATATATAGCTGTTTGAAAAAGTAGTTCACGACAAATTTGTGCAATGAAGACTTTGGTTGATGTGAACTGGAACACTCATACAAAAAGAATAAACAAAGCAAACATGCTATTTCATGTGGCCCAACACATAAACCATATCTAACTATCATTATCCAGTTAGAAAACATTTTTTGTAATCTTCCACGGCTGGTATATGTTTTCACTCAGAGTGAATAACCACAAAACTTTCAATTCTTGGACATATTAAACATAACGATAACAACATTTTTCCTATCTGTCCTGACAACACAAATATAAAAGCTTTTGCCACAGATGTGTAAAAAGTAAATTCACGGGTGTGAATTTTATCACACTAATGGCTGGAACTGTATGCTAAATAAACTGGCACATACACACAGTCATTTTAATGATTTTCATGCCAATTTTTTTAGGATGTATGAGGCAATAGACCAAATTTCCACAGAAAACACTGCCGTCTTTTTAAAGACTGTATTTTTATACTATCCATATGCATCATACCAAGTGTGATGGGAGCTGTCATGTATTGGATGTATAGGTTGTCATGAATGTTGCTTAACCACATTTTTCATTACTTGTTAAGACACCAAGTGCACAAGTTAACAAATTTAAGATGTGAAGTCTCACTAATGTGCGTACATGAACAAGAGACGTAACTGACAACAGTGCAGTGTTAACCACTAATGAAAGACCCGTGAGTCAGGCTCTGCTCCCGCTATAGTAATAATCCTTAGAGATCGCTTGACAGCAACAGAAAAGACACTCATAATGCAGATAAACAAGACCTTCATAAATAAACTGTCTCTGACATTATTTCTATACAACATGTCCTGGTTTATTTTTCTCTTCAGGAAGTACGTTTCACCCTGGATCGATGTTCAGGTGCAGCAGTGATGGAAATGGAGGGTTTAGGGAGCTGGCTGACCACAGAAGACCACTCCTCCTGTGAGGCGATGGGTGTTACACCCAACACTGACAGGTACACACAAGCACCTGAACAGACAAATGTGTGCCTCTATTTTTGTAACAAGTGTGACTTTATGTGTTGGGTTGTTCAATTTGCTTTTGGTCTGGCCCATGTACTTATATATTCCCATTTTTAAAATGGAACTAGTCAAAAACTCATGCTTTCTTTTTTCCATTGCAGATTTGAATCAAATTTTGAATGTGGTTACTGCGGTGTGCTAAATCACTGCTGTTTCAGTTATTTAAAGGAAAAAAAAAAACAACGTAAGCTCCTTAAACATGTTAAACATAAATCTAGTTTGCAATGTATTGCAAGCTAATTATTCAATAGAACTTGTTTAATCATAGTTTGTGCCTGGTATGGCATGTCTGCACTTATTAAAAACTGTTATTAAAGTGTGTTCTGTTAATTTCTGTGTGGAAGTAAGCGAGCGGGTGACCTAGACTGCTCTCAATGATTGCTTATATTAAATTTTCATTGGAGGCAGCTCTCCTTTGATTGTAGCATATTAGTATTGAGTCCAGTCTCTTTTTCATGACTGAGATGTCTTTTCAATGCTATGAGGGAATTTATTCAAATTTGGAACAAACTTCTACTTGGATTCGAGGAACTGATTAGATGTTCGAGGCCAAAGGTGAATTGTCACTGCGACTTTATGTCCATCCCATTCTTGTGAACAAATCGCGGAATGCCTTGATTGATTTTTGTTACATCTGGCACAAATGTTTACTTCGGCTCAAGCGTGGATTGTTTAGAATTTTATAGTCAAAGGTCAAAGATCACCGTGAACTCACAAAACGTATAAAAATTCACAAACTTCACCGGTTGGCAGAGGCATGCCTCAGTAATGCAGTGTTGTAGTTTTGACCACATATGAAAGGGAGCCCCTCCAAATATTTGTAGAATATTCAGTCTTAGATATAAATGATGGTTCATGTCTAAAACGTATGGTGAAAGAACAAAAACCTTATTGGATTCAAGTTACAAAATGCTATAGTTCCAGAGTATTTACATTGAAAACACTACTTTAGTTTTGCTAATAGAAAACATATACATATCTGCAATACTTTGTGTGGCACAGGCTCAGATATACAGCATTCTTATGTTCTAATATTAGGATCATCACCTTTAGATCAAATGAATAATTTGATTTAGGATTTGCCGCCTGCCATTTTACTGCTGTGCCACTGCAAAAAATGTTAGCAACAGTGTCATAAAATCTAATAGATTTGTATTCCAACACTTTCTTTCTTAGGATTTTCCAATCCTTCTGACAATTGTCCCCTGCATGTATTATTTGTGCCAGTTGGTATATGGTGTATCCATACTTCTGTTTGTTTCAGACATCTCAACATGAGTCAGGTGCTCCAGCTCGGCGGTGTGAACGAGGACATCCCCTACATCTACCCTCAACTTCAGCACAAACACTTCACCGGCTGCATCCGCAACCTCATCGTGGACAGCAAGGTAACACACTAGAATACAGTGGCGCCCATACACACCCATAGAGAACTACACAACCATTAGCACACCAGCATGCAAGCAAACGCAAACTCACACCTGCATTCGAGCTGATAAATGGATTAATAACAAGTTCCAACATTCACAGTACCCTTGTGCCATGTAAGAGAGTTTTTTTCTACGCTTTTAGCTAGAACCTCAAAGCATTTTCAAATGCTACACACATGCACTCTAAGAGTGAAATGGAATAGGAACATTTCCACTCCTGCCCAGTCTGACTTCAGGTCAGTACTTTGAAGTAACCTTCTGTTGCTCTGTTGGAGTTCAAAAGTTAAGGACTCCATGCTTAACCATGACAATCCGAGCCCAACCCCAACTAAACTCAAATCACTTCTGTATGAACACAGGACTGGTTTGATGGCCTTGTGTGAACTTTCTGCCTTCTAAAGCCTAAAATGTAGATGAAAATAGCATTTTATGCAACAATTTTTAGCTTGGCATCAAATAAACCTGTGACAAACTGTTAAATTTTGACCCTGTTAGTCCAAAACTGTTGAGGACGCCTGATATAGCTGGTATTTAGACATAAATGTCAGTCTTTTATACTGGATTCCCAAAGGAGCAGACTGTGTAAGATGCAGGTTTCCTGATAATCAAAAACGCAGCAGCAAGTTATGAATTAAATATGTGTTTCAAAGATGCTTCATTTACTGCTCCAATAAATATTATGTTACTGATTAATCTTTTTTATATTACCCTTGTTACTTGTTGTGAGAAATATCATCTTCTCACAGTGCTTGCATCTATTCAAGAGTGTCAATTGTGATTTAAACTTAATTTACGCATGGTGTAAATTTTCCTTTGCATTTACACATGCTTTCAGTCTGATCATGACATTGTTGCATTCTCCATATAAGGGGAAGGTGAGTAGGAGGGCAGCAGTGGTCCACATCTTTTATGATACTTTCAAAGCAGGGAACAGAAGTTTTAACAGGGTGTTTTTGCTACAGTAGTGTTGCAGCAACTTTGAACACTGCAATAGTGGCCAGTTAAAATTAAATAAGAGAAACAAGCAACTACTGAATCTTGCTGGACTCTTCAGTGAAGTTCTTCAAATGCTCAAGATGTTGAATATATGCATGGTGTTATTAAAGAATTAAAAAAACTTATGTGGAGAGTCAAAACTATGATGAACTCTGGTATGCTTTTTAATGCAGATGAGCAGGACTTTTTATTTAAAGCTGAGTCGCATATTTTATCAAAACATTTCTTGATATGAAAAACCAGCAAAGCTGCATATAAAATAACCTCCCTAGAAATTAGGGATATAAGAATATACATGCGCACAGGCAAATGCAATTGCATCTTTAGCTAGAGCTGCAGCAAAACTCTACTTTTCTCGCTTGAAACCAATTCCACCAACTTAACTCAAGGCATCTGTTCATACTGAGTTTGTTGTGTTTCTTCTTTAAAATGAAGCATATAAACCCCACAGTATGGACTTTAACAACACAGTGGAGATTGGTTTGTGCAGTTTAGGTTGATATTGCTCAAGATAATTTCTGATATTGTGTTTTTCGGGTCACAACAACAACCACAAAAAAGTGTTAATAATGTGAGCCTAATACAATGATCTTACTACTGCTCAACTTATCAGTCACAAACCATTCCATTACTAGGCCTCTGCCTTTTCAATGCATACTGTACTACTTGCTGTTGTTCCAACAGTAGCACAGTGCTATATTGTGACAGATTTTCAGTAAACTGGCTTTTTGAATCTGACCTGATTTCTTAAGCAAACCTGTTCTTTAATGAACTATAATCAATTGTTTTTATATATATATATATATATATATATATATATATATATATATATATATATATATATATATATATATATATATATATATATATATATATATTTGCTTAATTTATAAGTCTGAAGCGTCTTTTAGTGTATGTGCATGTGTAACTTTGTTTTCTTCCTTTTTCTGTTGATCCAAACATTACAAAAATCTTCCATCCACTGGTATGAAAGTTTGCGTATACACATATGTTTTGTGTGGGAAAGAACATCTGTCATTCCTGACAGCTATGTTGAAATGAAAAACAACCTCAGTCTATCGTTTAGTTTAACAAGCTTCTGTCTAGTAGTCTGAGTAGGTGCCTTTTCTCCTTAAAGACAATTTATCTGTACCCATTCAGTAGACCTGTATAAAGCTCTATTAAGATGGTGAATCTCAGGAGTGGGGATATCAAACCATATACAATGAGTTATTCCTGCTGCAGTGCTAAAGGCTTGGCATTAGTGTGGTTTACCTTAACCGGAGACATAGCGGGAGGCTGAACAAACACTGTGTACTAATGAGAGAAATCTGCATGATGAGTGTGGGTGGACATGAGGATAATAAATCTCCAAAGAGCAAGCAACAGTAGGCGTACTGATGATTAATACTGTTGATGGACATGTTCTGGCATTGTATGATTTTTTTATTTTTTTTAACTCTTATTTTTACATGTGGTGTTGTTAAATTATCACAGAATGTGCTAATGTGTCACATCCGTTGCTATAGCAACATCATCTGTTTCACTTGGGGTGCGAATGTCTGTGATGTGGTAAAGGTAGTTGACATTGTTATTTGCATGTTTCTATTTTGGCGACGTACAACTTGTCAGGACCTTTTCAGCTCCATTAAACTCGTTCCTTGGTGATATGTCACTGTGTGTAAACAGTAAGCGATGAGTGCATGAAGAGAGTAAAACAGACTGAGCTAAAGACTGGCGTAAAAGCGACGGCAAGTGATTTTCTTTTTAGATTTTAAGCTTACGTTTCTATTCTGGAATTTGGTCTCTGCTCTAGACTGTCATTCACATTTGTCTGTTTTTAACTCACTCCATCATCTTTCTATCATTGTTCTGATTGTCTTTCTCCCTTTAGCTCTCAGACTAACATCACTGCTTGAAGCTTTTCTGTGGTTTTGACAGTTACAGCAGTGAGACTAATAGCTTTTTGAGTGCAAGTCGCTTTAAGTTGAAGTTGGATTTGCAAAATTTCTTAGCAAAAGGTTTGACTTCTGACTGAAGTTAGAGAAGATTCTAGACCAATATTTTTCTAATTTGTGTAATTCCACTTACCCACCTAAACATGTGTTTTTATTTAATTTAGTTTTTAATTCATGCATACTTACAGAGCTGTTTTGTATGACATTCAAATGTTCTCTTTTTGTGACATTAAACTTGTATGTTTTTGCTGTAAGTTGAGAGAGATGAACTACAAGTTTAACTCTATTTTGGTTCATTTTTATTTATTTCCCAGCACACTCCAGCTGCATCCTTTGTATTTTGGCTTTGACATTTTTGTTTTTTTGTTTTACTTTCTGTGGGCTGAGAACACCTGAAATTAATCTTGGCAAATAGGGCAGCCTACGGTGTCTCTGTGTGGATTTGGCAGTAACACTCTCATCTAAAACCACCAGTTGTAATCTATGCAGAAGCAGGTGTATTTTTGCATTTGACTCATGTATCATCCTAACTTTGCATCTGTGTCACTGGTATGTGTCTGAGCAAAACAGTCAAATCAATTGCAGACACGCCAATATGTCTTTCTGTTATTGATTGCTTATGTTTGTGTTTCACTTCTTAGCAATAACCTTGATCAGTCCGAACCCCAGCTATAACAGAGGAGCTGTAGCATTTAAAGGTCATCAACCAATAAGTTGCGTCGTTGCTGGAGGTCACAGCCAATCAGCAGCTCCCTCATGACATGACTCTGTCAGTTTTTACAATCCGCTGCATTTCTCCATCCTCGCAGAGGCACGAACAGAACTCATAAAGTTTGGCTTAGTCAGAGAGGAGATTGAACATATTATTGTTTTCATAGAATGCTTTTGTTGGAGACAAATTTAGTCATTCAAGATTCCCCCTTCCTTTCAGCTTTCTGTGCAGTCAGCTATGCTGTTTGTCTGTTGGAATAATGGTCCAGTGTTTGGTTTCATCACTGTGGGAGACAGAGAGATGAGAGCAGAAAGGAAGAGAAGGCCACAGTGTACCCTGAGCTCCTGTCCTTCAGCACATTTTATAGTTTTCTTCCTCCATTCTTTCATTTTCACTCTGTTTCACTTTATTTCCTCCTTTTGAAAACAGCGACTCCCCCTCTGGTAACTGACCCCCTTGTATGTCTGTCCTTTGTCTTCCCCAATCCCCTTTTCTCTGCTGTCACTTTGCCTTTTTGTCTCCTGTTTTTAAACTACTTACTTATTGGCAATTCTTCGAATTGCCATCTTCATGTCTCCACTTTACTTAGCCTTTCTCACAGTTTCTATCCTTTTTAATGTACTGTACTCTTACCTCTTCACCTTTTGTTTCTCCCGTTGTCTTTGTTAATCTTTGCGCTACTACTTTTCATTTCTTCTCATATCTCCATCATTCATTCCTCTACATTTTCATTTCCTTTTACCTTCTCAACATTTACCGGCCCTCCATCTTCTCTCCTCTATCTCCTCCCTTCAGCTGTATGATTTGGGCTCCCCAGCTGACTCACAGTCCAGCTCTCCGGGCTGCCTGACCACCGATAGCAGCTGTGTCAACATGGGCTATCCATCCTGTGGCCACCGGGGTCGCTGTCACGGTGAGTGGGGCTCCTTCAGCTGCCAGTGTGTGCCCGGATACACAGGACACCAGTGTGAAGAAGGTAAGCCAAATTTTTCTGGATATATGCATTTAAGGCTGTGGTCGACTTTACCTTCAACAACAAAATTAAATCTTTCTTGTGTTCCAAAAAGATCATTTGCTTCTTAGCTGAATACTTGTTGACGTCCACATGTGAAACTAAATCATATTTAGCAGTAGCTGAGCACAGATAGACTTTCAAATAATTTCCAAATATGGCTATATAGATTATAATAAGGCCATCATTACTTTTATTTACTTATTTTCTTATTTTACAAGAATTTATGTGCAATATTTAACAAATGCAAATGACCTTTCTAGTCTACCATTCTAGTTTACGCCACATTCCTTGGCATAGAAAAATGAGGAAAACTAAGGCCTTGTTTACACAACAACATTTCATATGAAGAGACAAAGGTATTTCCTTTTCCTTGTTGGATTTATACGGGAACAGAGTGAAAAAAAATTCAGCGTTTCCGTTGGAACACTGGAAGGACTGAAAACGCTGTAGTATCCATGCCAGGCCACTAGTTGGCGATGTAACTTTGTGGAGGCACATCCCACGTGACCACTACCCGTTCTTCCACAGACCAAAAGAGGTACAGCGCCGATGTAGAGCTGGGCTGATTATCTGGCGTATATATTGAATGCGCATTTGCTGATTGAAGTAATGGTGCAACAAATGCATATTTTGTGGAAGGAGATTCAATAAATTCAGTGGACTTAGCAGCACAAGCCTCAGTAGTCCGCCATTGTTCCTGCTGTCATCTGGTTTACGCATGGCAACTAGAATTAAGTGTAATGCGCATGCACAAAGCGGAGCGTGACGTCAACGTTCTCAATAAAAACTCCGGCTACTCGTTCACACGATGACAGCGACTGTTGTTTTTGACAAAAAGTCCACTCTGGAGGCCATATTCAAGTTTCTGTTTGAGGTCATCTAAAACACAGTTTCTGTGTAAGCGGAATGCCACAACGCAACAGAACTTTTGCGTTTCATCGTAAACCATTGTCATGTAAACTGGCCCTAACATATTACAGGCAGTTTCCTTTTACAACCTTCAGTAATGCTGAGCAAGTAAATGGTTGTTTTTAGTTTGCAGTGTAAATCTATCTGACACAATCTAATTGTGAACATCCTCGTAAACTGAGAACCTCCTGTTTTGTAATCACGTAACCTAAGCTATAAAAGAGAATAAAGCCTGAGTGGACAACAGACAATGTTGGAACTTATCAACCAAGTCTAATTACTTATGTTCGCGCCAACTTCCGTTTGGTGCTTTTCTAACAGTGGTATACAGCCCCATCTGCTTCATGGTACCCTGAATGCACATGTTGCATATTCTCTTGGTAAATTCATGCATATACAGGTCAAGCATTGGTCTTCACCTTAGACTTGCTGCAGTCAGACTTTACAATCCAGCCTGCTCCCAGTAGCTCAGTTCACCCACCTACAAACTGTGCAATAAAAATGTACAGAATGATGCTGTGCAATTTCAAAAGAATGTTGCTGTAAACATTGAATTTTTACTTTTTCTTCTAGAAGGAGAAAATATATCTATGCACTGTGTGCATTGTGTGCTGCTCTCCTTTTTATTCTGTTCTATTTGCTGCTGCTGTTTCATTGTAAATTTCCCTGCTGTGGGATCAATAAAGATTTATTCTATCTATCTATCTATCTATCTATCTATCTTGATTGCCACTGTGTAAGTTTTGCTTTGAGCAGAAGCATATGGGCCCTTTGCAGCCCCTGTGTTAATGAATCTCATGGCTTGAAGCACGCATCTCTTTGTGAGCTTTTCTGTATTTGGCCTCCTGGTTATGGAAGCATTTGCCTGACTGCAACTGCAGGAGGAGACTGGTACTGGATTGAGATGGGATCTTTAATGACCCTGGCACTGCACTGTTGATTGCACACATCCTGCAGGTTGAGGAATACACCTCAAGTGATGCTTTCTGCTGACAGCAGCATTCTCTACCAGGCTTTACAGTCTTGTGTGTTTATGGTGGTATGGGACTCAAATGTGCAAGCATAGAATATTAAATGTTTTCAGGTCATAAAACTATATTAAGTCAGTAACCCATGAAAAAAATATTTTTCATGTTTTGTATTTTGAGACAGTAACTAATAAGCACCATTTGTAACACTTAAAACAGTTAACAATCAACAGGGGGCAGATAGACAAATTCTCAGAAAAATAATTAGGTGACTGAAAGAATGAATTAATGAATGGACAATGTGAATAAGCCACAGTCTGGAGTCAGTGACCAAATGGGGTCACATGGATGAGTTTAACAACCAGTGAAGCAGTCTTTGAAGTAAGAAAGACTAATGTATTCTTCTAACCTGGCAAGGCAGAACAAAGGAGAACAGAAAGGATTAAACCCTTTATGGGCTTAGAGGGTTAAGATACAGATGGAAGCAACATACCTAGTTCAACCCTGGCTAAAAACCTTTGTTGCATCTCTCCTTCCCCTCATTACCTGTTATCGCTCTGCTGTCTCTCGTGGAGGCATAAAAATATCCCCAAAATACTTAAAGATAGAGTCCCTTCATGTCTGTGTTGAGCATGCCGTCGATCCAGATTGTGCCTGGAGATGCCTAAGCTGAAGTATATTAACACCTGATATTAAATTGCATTTTTGGCGTACACATTAAAACTTGATGTCTTGCAAAAAAAAAAAAAAAAAAGAGAGAGAGAAAAAAAATCATGGGCTGCACAGCTTAGTAATATCTAAACGCTCAAAGGCACATACCACCTCACTGAGCTGCTGTTCAGACCAAAAACACCCCAGCATTAAAAGAAAAAAAAGTTAATTATTTTGGTGGGGTGAATCGTTTCAGGCTCCGGTGAGATGATCAAATATGATCCAGGGAGTTTAGTTGGAGTGGTAAATCCATGGGTTTGAAAGACTTATCAGACATCAAAATGCTGCACAGTGGTTTATACTGTTATGGAGATAATTATTTTACCTTTCGCTCTGAGAATCATAATTTTAGACAGGGCTGAAATTCTGTCTGAACGCAGCCGTGTCCATCCGAGGGTATCCATCCATCCATTTCCTATCCAGACTCGGGTTTTTAATCCACTACAGGCTCTTAGTAGAGCTCAGCAGATCTAACAGTAGATCAGTTTTGATCTCTTCGTTTATGTATATTTGCTGTCTACAACAAAGATAAGTAGCAGTAGGAAACCCACTCAGAGACAAATTATGTTGTTCTTCCTCATGCCACAGTTGCTTCAGAAAATAAACCAAGAAAATAAAAAGCACACTTGCACTGAAAAAAATATACACGAAGAAGGTGAGATAATCAGTGTAAAATTGATTATGTTAGTATGTTTCATATCCACAAATCATATGTGAACAGACTGATAAACACAGTAAAACATAGGATGTGGTTTTGGGAAATTTAAGAGGGCATGGCATATGTATAACATATACCATTGCTAGAAGAAATCACAAAAAATTATTTGCCTTTGCTTTCAAGCAGGATCTCCTGAGCCACTCAACTTTGTCAGAGGAAAGACAAAGAGGGAGAGGTGTGAAAGCAATAGATGGAAGGAAATTTAACTTGCATATGCTATGAGATGGAAGAATGGCTCTGAGAACTTTTGAGGTGTGCTTGGTTTATTCTGCCTGACACGCACAAAATCCACTTCTGGGAGCATAGGCTGAAAAAGAAGAACCGAGCATAACCCAAGCTAAACCACACATCCATATTCTATCTTGCATGTTTTACATATCATGTTCTGCCACCATTCTCTCTGCATGTGAGAAGAATTTATGGATTTGTAAAATTGGTGTAATTGGAAAGAGGTGAGGTAACTCCACTGTGTAGTGAAGCACCTTCTAAATTCATAAAGTGCTGTGTTTTGCTTTTACAATGATTGTTCTGTTTATTCCAAGTCATGGCACATCTAACTGGTGTGTTTGTGTGTGTGTGTGTTTGCATGTACCAACACCAGAGGTCCCAGAGTATTCCTTTGATGGCCACAGTCATGTGCATTTCCAGTTGTCATCCCCTCTGCCTGCCCGAAGGACGTGGATTCAAGTCTTGATTCGAACTCGCAAACACAGCAGCATCATCTTCAATTTAATCTCAAAGGAGCAGAGTGAATACCTACGACTAGAGGTAAGTCTGCTCTGAGAGAGTGTATGTGCGGATGCGCTATGATGAAAGAATCAGTTTGCCTCATTTTCAGAATTCTTCATAGCAATATGGTTTCAGTTTTCACTTGGCTGTGTGGAGAGCAAATTTCCTTGTAATTTTTTGGGGGCATTTTCGTATAGGGGCTGTGTCTGTTCCTCTCTCCATCTTGGTGTACCAACAGTCATTTTCTTTTATAAATTGCACAATATACAGTGTTTCTGTTGCTGTAATGTTACCTCTTCGGCATTAACTGCTGCTGTTAGGAAACATGAAAAAACAATTCATAACAAAATGCCTGAACAAATCGCAGATATTTTCCCTAAAGGTTTACCACATTATGACCTGTTAAATAAGTAGTTCAATATTTTGACAAAATAAATGTATTTGCTTTGTCTTGTTTAAAAAAAAAAAAAAAAAAAAAAGTTTTGAAATGTCAAAATATTTGTAGAAATACAGTCATGGAAAAAATTATTAGACCACCCTTGTTTTCTTCAATTCCTTGTTCATTTCAACGCCTGGTACCACTGAAGGTATATTATCTGAAGGATATAATGAACACAACAAAAAAATGCAGCTGATTACATAGTACTTTATGTCCTATTTGACATGCTTAAGCTTAATTGTATTCCCAGGGTATGTAAGAGATCATTTCATGTCATAAGCGACACTACACATGCAAAGGCCTAGAGTGGTTTCCTGCTGGCATTCAAGTTGTCAGCGGTCACATAATGCCTAAAACAAAAGAATTGTGTGAAGCCACAAAGGCAGCCATCTTTGCACTGCTGGAAATTGGCAGAAGTGAGAGACAGGTAGTGAAAAAAACGATGATCTCCAAGACAGTCATTCATTGCACCAAGAAAAAACAAGCCAAACATGGAACTACCAAACTGCTAGCTGGTCGCGACAGGAAACGTCTTTCTACTGCACAAGATGACCGTGCACTCATCCGTTCCTGTGTCAGGAAGTGCCGTCAGACCTCCAGCGACCTTAAAAATGAGTGGGCACTGTCAAGAAATGTGACTTGTTCGGCAAGGACAGTTGGAAACCGACTTCTTGAAACTACTTCGAAGTCACACAGGGTACAGAAGAAGCCCTTTATCAACGAAAGGCAGAGGAAAGCCCGGTTACTCTTTGCTGGGGATCACAAGGATTGGACTGTTGAAGATTGGGCCAAGGTTCTCCTCAGTGATGAATCCAGTTTTTAGTTGATGCCCACTCCAGCCAACTTACTGGTTAGGAGGAAGCCTGGAGAAGCCTACAAACCAGACTGTCTTGCCCCTACAGTAAAACATGGGGATGGATCAGTGATGATCTGGAGTTGTTTCAGTCTGGGTGGAACAGGGAAAATGCAATTGTGTGAAAGGCGAATGAACCAGGTCATGTACAGGGCTACTCTTGAACAAATGTACCTGTTGTTGTGCCAGGCATTAAAATGAACAATAAATTGAAGAAAACAAAGGTCGTCTATTAATTTTTCCATGCCTTTAGTTCAACACAGTTCAGTAAATATCACCTTTTAAAGATGACATATATAACTGGATTTTTTGATGCACAGTCATAGAGCAGGCCATCGATCAGCTACGAGTGAAGCCACAGCGAATACATTGAATTATATAGAATGACATCCGGAGAGGCAACCCTGTATGGAGAGTCACTGTGAAATGATCATGGTTACCCTTTAGGTCTGATGCCCACCAAAGTCTTTATGTCACCTGTGCTTTAGCAGACAGATTCATATGTACTGTATTTGCTCCTGCTGCTTCACTGGGAAAATACAGTTAAAAGTGATGGAAGAAAGTACACTGCTAATCAAAGTTTGGGGTCACTTAGAAATGTCCTTATTTTTGAAAGAAAAGCATTTTTTAAATGAAAATATTCAATTCAATTCAATTTTATTTATATAGCGCCAATTACAGTCAGTTGTCTCAAGACATTTTACAGAACCCATATGCCTGACCCCCAGAGCAAGCCAAAAGGCGACAGTGGCAAGGAAAACACCCTTTTAACAGGGAAAAAAACCTCAAGCAGAACCCGGCTCTAATGTGGGGGGACCCATCTGCCTGCTGGCCGGGCGGGTTGAGAGGGACAGAAGAGGTAGAGGGGTAAAGGGGTAGAGGTAGAGGGTTACAGGACAAGGACCATAAAACACACAATTTGATACATGCATGATAAGACAGATGATACATGGAAAGTACAACTAACATGGAAACTGATTATAGTTAACTGCTATGGTGTATGGCTTTGGCATTAAATATACTACATATATAGCTGGTGGTAAATTCAAAAATATGTAGATGAGCAAATCAAGTATAGTAAGGGCAATGCAGAGTAGATTGGTGGAAATGGGCAGCTGGAAGCAGTGGGCTGGAGGAAGGTCAGCAGCAGCATCCCATAGATGGAGATTAGGCCAGTTGGTGGGAGAACAACCACAGATCTGAAGCATCCAGCTCTGGGACCAGGGACACTCGGAGAAAGGACACAGAAAGAAACAGAGTGAGTGTACTGCAATAATGGTATATATAGTAAATACATAGGTAGTTAGAGAAGGGCTCAGTGCATCAAGAGAGGTCCCCCAGCAGCCTAGGCCTATAGCAGCATAACTAGGGGCAGACTAAAGGGACGTCAAGAGGGGAAGTCAGTTTTGCAAATGAAAACACCAGCTCACCCCGTCAGGGTCACCCAGTCAGCCCTAACTATAAGCTTTGTCAAAAAGGAAGGTTTTAAGCCTGGTCTTAAAAATAGAGAGGGTGTCTGCCTCCCGAACCCAAACTGGGAGCTGGTTCCACAGGAGAGGTGCCTGATAACTGAAGGCTCTGCCTCCCATTCTACTTTTAGAGATTCTAAGAACAACAAGTAAGCCTGCAGTCTGAGAGCAAAGAGTTCTGCTAGGATAATATGGTACTATCAGGTCTTTAAGATATGATGGAGATTGGTTGTTAAGAGCTTTATATGTCAGAAGAAGGATTTTGAATTCTATTCTAGATTTAACAGGAAGCCAATGAAGAGAAACCAGTATAGGAGAAATATGATCTCTCTTGCTAACTCCCATCAGTACTCTGGCTGCAGCGTTTTGGATCAGCTGTAGATGTCTGAGAGAGCTATTTTGAAAACCTGATAATAAGGAATTACAGTAGTCAAGCCAGAAGTAACAAATGCATGGACTAGTTTTTCTGCATCACTCTGAGACAGGATGTTCCTGATTTTTACAATATTTCTCAGGTGGAAAAAGGAAGTCCTACAGATTTGTTTTATGTGTGAGTTAAAGGACATGTCCTGGTCAAAGATAACACCGAGGTTCCTCACAGTAGTACTGGAGGCCAATGTAATGCCATCCAGAGTAACTATATGCTTTGAAAGCAATTTTCTAAGATGTTTGGGGCCAAATACAATGACTTCAGTCTTGTCTGAATTTAGTAGTAAGAAATTATAGGTCATCCAGGTCTTTATGTCCTTAAGACAATCTTGCAGTCTAGCTAGCTGATTAGCATTAAATTAACATTAAATTAATCAGAAATACAGTCTAGACATTGTTAATGTGGTAAATGACTATTCTAGCTGGAAACGGCAGATTTTTAATGGAATATCTACATAGGAGTACAGAGGCCAATTTCCAGCAACCATCACTCCTGTGTTCTCATGGTACATTGTGTTACCTAATGGTGTTGAAAGGCTAACCAATGATTAGGAAACCCTTGTGCAAATAAATTAGCACGTTTAGAAGTGTGAGTTTTCATGGAAAACATGAAATGGTCTGGATGACCCCAAACTTTTGAACTGTAGTGTATTTGTTTTTAAGTATAAAGTTACTGTGATTACTCTATCAGTGCAATGTCACAAAGTACTTTTAATAATATCAGAGTAAAAATGCTGTCCCCACCCCCCACATCCCCACTCTCACCCAACCAGTCAAGGTAGATGGCCGCCTTCCCTGAGCCTGATTCTGTTTTTTCCCTTCCCTTTCCCAGATGTTTATTCATTCTTTCCCACCGTCGCTCATAGGGAATCCATTGGCAACTTTGGATTGTTGGGGTTTCTCTGTTCTCTGTTTATAATTCATAAGGTCTGTGCCTTATTATGCTGAGCGCTTTTGAGATTGCATATGTTGTCAATTTGCACTATAAATAAAACTGAATTGAATTGAAAAATATTTAAAATAAGGCCAGTTCAGAAAGTAGCAGCAGACTGAAATGTGTTAACTTTTACATATGTCAGACATGAATAGATAGATATTTATACTGATTTTGATGTGAATCTACACAATATTATCTCAGTGGAGTCAGCAAAAAGGCCGAGACACACAGCCTTGAGTGAGCCGTTCTGAACAATGACATCGGCACATTGCACTGACTGGCTGTAGTAGGCTCTGGCAGCCCACATGCAGTCGCTGCAGTGATGTATTGTGACGCTCACTCTTTCAGTGACCATCTGCTGCTGTGGTGAACAAAACATCTTCTAGCCTTCAGTCACCACAACAGGAGAGCTGCAGCAGTGCATGTCTCATCTGCCACTGAACAAAAGTTTCTTTGAGAAACTGAATTTGAAAAGGAATTCAGAACAGATACTTTTTAGGGATTGATTGATACTCAACATTTTTCACATTATCAGTGTTGTTATTTTCATCACTGGCTTCCAATAAAAGTAATGGATTTATAAATGTGCGTCTTTGGCTCTAATGCTACTGCCTCTCTGTCTGCAGTCTGTGGTCTTGAGCAATGTTTCATCCACAGCACTACCCAGTTTTGTGTTGGAGTTTTGTGGGATTTTACATTGTGCAACCAAGATTTTCATTTTTACATATGTGTTTCAAACATTCCACCATATTATCAGTGTTATCAGTGGTTATCAGTGATTACTAATAATTGGTTTTATTGTCAGCCTAGAAAAAAAACGTATTGATCAATCCCCAATATTTTTACTGGGCAGGCTTTTCTATACATGTTTTAGTTTTTGATAACCAGATGTTAGTCTTTTTAGGGTGTATCTTTTTCATATTAAGTCATTTCTCTTTGTCATGCCAAATTTATATATTTGAGAAAAAAAGTCACAATGTTAACAAGAAAAGCACTCAGAGAGCTCAGTACTCCGCCAAGGTTGCTCGGTCGTTGTATCATTTCCGACTGCTGAAATGCTGAAAATTTGTGGCAGAAATCACGGCACCATAGAATGTGTCCATTTAATATAGACATACCCACAAACAAAATGACCTTTGCTGAGCACAGGTGTGTGTTATGCATGTGTGCGTTATGTACGGATACTGAATCGCATGACCTAAATATGTAACGGGCGGCAGAAATTGATGGGACTCGGAAACACCTACGCAATTGAATCAGTTGTTCCTTGTATCATTTCCAGTGGATAAGTCTCGATAAGTCCGGTGAATTTTTAGTAGGATCGCAATCATGTGATCATCAGCAGGCAGCTGACAGAGTGTTCACTTGTCATAGTTAAAGTGATGCCATGCCACTATCTCGCAATGATAAGAAATCTTTAACAAATCCGTGGATTCAGACTATAAGCCACATCACAAAAACTAATCATTCGGCCCTTGTGTCATTTCTGACTTTCCCTGAAAATTTCATCCAAATCCGTACTTCACAGACAGACAAACCAACCCTCATTGTCACAGGCTCCGCCTCCTTGGTGGAGTAATAACAGTAGATTTTTTTTTCCAATATCTATTTATGCCACAATATTGCAGATACATGATTATTCACATCAGTTATTCAGCCTGATTTTCATAGCAGTGAACAGTCAGACTAGATTCTGAATATCTGACAAAGTCTTTGTACTTTGCTGTTTAGTTGTAATTGCTTTGAAACATTAATTTAACATTAATAAACAGACATTTATAAGAGGATATGAAATAATCACATTATTACATTGCCTCTGCTCCTGAGTAAAATATATTTCAATGCTGGTCAGACCTGTTTCCTATCAATGTAGAAGGGGAATTATTGTGGTTTCAAAGTGACTTGTGATTGTAATTTGGTGCACTGTCTAAAATCCGAGTTGAAGAAGCCAGTGGTTCCTCTGTAGTGTATTAGCTGTGGAAATTACTTGGTCTGACGTGGAAATCACAGGGCCAAGACAGAATACATTAACTGTATTATTTGGTTATTTGTCTTGAAGGCTTCATTTCTTCCACTCTCCTTTACTCCATCTTTTCTGCTCACACTTACATTGCTCTTTCATTTTTGTTTATTTGTAAGCCTCCTCGTTTTTTTTCTTCCCTCAACTGACTTATTTTCTGGAATCACGCTGTGCCTTCCCAGACCTTTTCTTTTGCTATTTACTTTTTCTCACCCCATGCTGTGGCCGCAGGTATTGATCAAACGTCACTGTCTAAAATGATGATGATTATCCATACCGCAGCTGTCATTACAGCACAACCTCATCTCTAATCATCCCTGTGTCTCATTTCTGTTTATCTATTCATACATATCCTGTTAAATGTCACACTGCTTCTCCAGCGCAGCCAGGGAGTGGTTTCACATCATTTATCCACCATTATCTGTGCATTTATACCTGTGTGCAGACAACATTGAAACTGTTCAAGGTGAAGAATGATCCTTAGCCTAGGATATGCCTCTTCAATATCACTTTATATTGAAGATGTTGCATTTGTCGTCCCATGTTTTGTTCATTGGTGCATTTTTTTCATTCTTGGCCGAATGACTGACTTAAAGTGACAAATGCAAAGATGTGTCGGGATCTTTTCAGAAGCTGCAACTGAGAAGGACAGCAGAGCCTTTTGCATCTAGTTTTTGTGTCAGTAACTCAGAATCAAGAGCTTTTTTTGTTCAGGATAACATGGAACATGCAGCCATGCTTATTTTTTCACTCTCAGAGGCCTCAGTCACTTATGGATGAATATCAGATAGATGGCTATAAGTTGTATTATGTAAATAGAAGAATAAAAAAGGGGGCGGTGTATCTTTGTATATCACCTCTAGTTTGAAATGTAATGTCGTTGGTAATATGACAACTGTTGTTGACGGTATTATGGAAATGATCACAGTGGAAATTATCAATGAAAAATCTAGAAATATAATCAGTTGTGTTTATAGATCACCAGATTCCTGTGTAGAGACATTCACAGATAAAATGGAGCTGTTTGACAGGAGCCAAAACAAGATTGTGTTTTTATGTGGAGACGCAAACATTGATCTGGAAAAGTCAAGTTCACTGAACTCAACAAGTGATTTCATAAATTCAATGTATAGCCTGAATCTGTTTCCTATGATATCTAAACCAGCATCGAAAAGCGCTCCTGTTATTGATAATATTTTCACAAATGCAGTGATGGAAAGTAGTGAGTGGGATTTTGATAACTGATGTAAGTGATCGTTTACCTGTTTTTACAGTGTATAAAAATCAGCAATGTAATATAAAGGAAATCACCTCAGAAAAATCAATAAGAAACAGATCTAAAGAAGCCTTGGAGGCACTGAAAGATGATCTAAAAAAGAGAGAAATGGGATGGAGTGTATGTTCACGTTAAATATAGCTTATGATTCTTTCATGATGGTACTGATAGATTTGTAGGAAAAACACTGTGGACTCCGGAGAATTGCCAAGAAAAATGCTATTGATAAGCCATGGATGACTAAAGGACTATGAAAGGCCTGCAAGAAGAAAAATTATTTATATAGATGTTTTTTTTTTTTTTTAATTAAGGTCAAAAGAAGCAGAAGACAGGTATAAGAAAATAAATTAGTATGGATAATAAGAAGACACAAAAAGGACTACTATGGTGACTTACTAAATAAAAATAGAAACAAAATTAAGGCTACTTGGGGAATAATAAATAGCATAATAAAAATGATAAAGTAAAATCAGCTTGTCCAAATTATTTTGTGAAAAATAATTATGATAATGATCATAAAACTGAAATAGCAAATGAGTTTAATGATTTCTTTGTAAATGTAGGCCCTAGCCTTGCAGCAAATATACCTACAATAAAACACAATGTAGATGAAAACACAATTATGGATAATGTGGATAGTATTTTTCTTGGTAAGGTAGAAAAAGATGAAATACTGAATACTGTAAAAAGTTGTGCAAGTAAAGGATCCACTGACTGTGTAGAAATGGACATGATATTAGTAAAGAATATAATTGAACTGGTTATTGAAACATTTACATACATTTGCAATTTATAATTTTCAACAGGGGTATTTCCTGATAATATGATAATATTAATAAAAGTAGTTCCACTTTATAAAAATGGAGATAAACATGTTTTCTCCAACTACAGACCAGTATTCTTGCTTCCACAATTTTCAAAAATATAAGAGAAATTGTAATCAGGTTAGACAAATTCATAGACAGATGCAATATTTTCAGCAATAGTCAGTATGGATTTAGAACCAACCACTCCACATCAATTAACTGAAGAAATATCCACCGCAATAGACAAGAAACAATTTTTTGTAAGTGTTTTTGTTGACCTCAAAAAGGCTTTTGATGCCATTGATCATACCATACTTCTTAAAAAAACCGAGTAAATAAAAATTCTAAAAATTAGAGGGGTGGCACATAAATGGGTTTCAAGGTACTTAGAAAGTAGAAAGCAGTTTGTACAGATATATAATTCAAAATCTGAAATGCATTATATTCCGTGTGGAGTACCTCAGGGGTCGGTCCTCAGGCCAAAACTGTTTACTTTGTATATTAATGATTGTGTTTATGTATCCAAACTGCTCAAATGTATTCTGTTCGCGGACGATACTACTTTATTTTATTGCGGGGAAGAGTTAATACAGGTGTTGAATGTGGTTAAATAACAATTTAAAAGGATAAAAACATGGTTTGATGTAAATAAATTATCGTTGAATCTTGAAAAAACAAACTTCGTAACATTTAGTAACAGAAGGAGGGACACTGGCGCTTCAGTTATTATAGATGGTATTGAAATCAATAGAGTAAGGGAAACCAAGTTTCTGGGTTTCATTTTGGATGACAATTTGTGTTGGAAATCATATATCCAGTATACAAGGTACAAAATATCGAAAACAATAGCTCTGTTACACAAAGTAAAGGATTCACTGGATAATAGAGCATTGTACATTTTATATAACACCATGATTGTTCCATATCTGACCTACTGCATTGAAGTATGGGGAAATGCCTGCAAAACATATACTCAGTCAATTTTCATTCTGCAGAAAAGAGCCATAAGAATAATCAGTAGAAAACAATATATAGAGATCCAACAAATTCATTATTCCTTCAGTTAAAATTGTTGAAATTTCAAGAATTAGTAGATTATAGTATTTTGCAAATTATGCTGAAAGCTCACATAAATATGTTGCCAATTAACATCCAGAAAAGATTTTGAAAAAGAGAAAGCAAGTATGACTTAAAAGGAACAGACATCTTTAAAAAAAAAACAAGGTTCAGGACTAATTTGATGGAACATTGTGTGTCTGTAAAAGGAATCGATATATGGAACAATCGGAACAAAGAAATCCAAGAATCCAAGTCAAACATCACATTTAAAAGAATAATTAAAGGCAGTATGTTAAAGAAATATAATGAAATATGTTAGTTATGTTTGAATGCCATATCATTGTCATTTTTGTTGTTGTGAATAGTTTTAACTGAATTGTAACTTGAGAACCAAAATGGTATATGACTGTGTGTGTTGGCCAGCAGCTATTTTATTTTATTGTATTATATACACACACACACACACACACACACACACACACACACACACACACACACACACACACACACACACACATATATATATAATTTTTCTTTTTTTAAATTTTTGTTGTTTATGTTGTTTTTTTTTAGTCCATTTTTTGTAAATTCATTTCTGGGGATAAAAGGGCAGATAAAATAAGACTTGTCTTCTTTCTGCTCCCTTTCATTCTAGATTGGAGAAAATTTGTATTTACATTATTTTTTTATTTTACAAATGAATGAAATAAAGAATAAATAAATAAATAATTGTTTCATTTCAAGTTCACAGAGCCAAAAAATAAAAATGTGTCCCATTTCAAATACTTACAGATCACACTTTACATGTGCTCAGTTAGTGGCTTCATTCTGGTTATTTCGCATTCATTGGAATCCCCAGTGGTCAGCATTGTTGATGGTATGTTGTGTATCGTGTCAACCCAGGAGAGGATAAATACAGGCCAATTTTTTTTTTTTTGTTTGTTTGTTTTTATCTTAAGGTTGTAGTTTGCAATCCCAATTATAATGCTGCTGACATCCATAATGTGGATTGAATGGGCACAGATTGTTGTACAGGTTGTGGTATGTAGGCTACACAAAGCATTTGCAATATTGGATCACAGAATTACCGAAGTACTGATATGTACTACAGTCAAACTGTCAAAACACAAAGGCTGCAAAATTCTCTGATATTTGAGATTTATGCAGTGTCAATTTGGTAGGAGTGTATCTTATTTTTTCATGTAAAAGAGAAAACTAATGATCACAATACAAAATAATGATTTTTACATTACTGCCCATAAGCTTCAATATTAACTGAGTTTGGAGCATGGGCCTCAAATACCAAGAAATCCTCTCAGTGGGTTTGTGTTAGTGTCTTGAGAGTTGTTAATATGCCCTGTAAAGACAGCTGCTGTTCTCTTCAGTCTCATTACCTCACAGCGAGAGTGACCCCTATTTTGACTCACTTGAATCTTTGCTCACTTGAATCTATGCTCTCGATCACAGTGAATGAATGAACATCAATACAGGGATTCTAAAGCAGAAATTTCTTTTTCAATAGTGAGATGTTGAAGTAGAAGTTGCCTGAATGTCAGCCCAGTTCTGTAAGAGCTGTTGCTCTGTTTCACAGAGTGAATGCATATCATAAGGCATGTGTAAATTCAATTAGATATATGTGACGTCAAGGTAAAGCTGCTTTTTTCTGTATTATATCATGTTCAGAGGTGTTACTACTTTTTCTGTCTTTGCCATTTAGATACACTATATTGCCAAAAGTATTCGCTCACCCATCCAAATAATTGGAATCAGGTGTTCCAATCACTTCCATGGCCACAGGTGTATAAAATCAAGCACCTAGGCATGCAGACTGCTTTTACAAACATTTGTGAAAGAATGGGTCGCTCTCAGGAGCTCAGTGAATTCCAGCGTGGAACTGTGATAAGATGCCACCTGTGCAACAAATCCAGTCGTGACATTTCCTCACTCCTAAATATTCCACAGTCAACTGTCAGCTGTATTATAAGAAAGTGGAAGTGTGTGGGAACAACAGCAACTCAGCCACGAAGTGGTAGACCACGTAAACTGATGGAGCAGGGTCAGCGGATGCTGAGGTGTATAGTACGAAGAGGTCGCCAACTTTCTGCAGAGTCAGTCGCTACAGACCTTCAAACTTCATGTGGCCTTAAGATTAGCTCAAGAACAGTGCTTCAGCAGAGAGCTTCATGGAATGGGTTTCCATGGCCCAGCAGCTGCATTCAAGCCATACATCACCAAGTGCAATGCAAAGCGTTGATGCAGTGGTGTAAAGCACGCTGCCACTGGACTCTAGAGCAATGGAGACACATTCTCTGGAGTGACGAATCACGCTTCTCCATCTGGCAATCTGATGGACGAGTCTGGGTTTGGCGGTTGCCAGGAGAACGATACTTGTCGGACTGCATTGTGCCAAGTGTAAAGTTTGGTGGAGGGGGGATTATGGTGTGGGGTTGTTTTTCAGGAGCTGGGCTTGATTGGCCCCTTAGTTCCAGTGAAAGGAACTCTGAATGTTTCAGCATAGCAAGACATTTTGGACAATTCCATGCTCCCAACTTTGTGGGAACAGTTTGGAGCTGGCCCCTTCCTCTTCCAACATGACTGTGCACCAGTGCACAAAGCAAGGTCCATAAAGACATGGATGACAGAGTCTGGTGTGGATGAACTTGACTGGCCTGCACAGAGTCCTGACCTCAACCCGATAGAACACCTTTGGGATGAATTAGAGCGGAGACTGAGGAAGAATGATCAAAAATTCCCATAAACACACTCCTGAACCTTGTGGACAGCCTTCCCAGAAGAGTTGAAGCTGTTATAGCTGCAAATGGTGGACCGACGTCATATTGAACCCTATGGATGAGGAATGGGATGTCACTTACGTTCATATGCGAGTCAAGGCAGGTGAGCGAATACTTTTGGCAATATAGTGTACATGATACAGCGAGAGTATAAGAAACACTCAGAAATATAAAACAGTCCAGTACGATTACTTGTAAAATGATGAGTTAAATGATGTCATTGAGTTAACAATTATGGCAGAACAGTGGTATCTGATTAAATTAGACTTTGCAGGTACACTTTAGTAAGTGTCCACTGATGTTGTGTGGGTGTTACCAATGGCTTATATCCAGCACTAAATCATAAATCAAAACCTACGCATATGTATCTATGGCAGTTTTTCTGTTAAAATCAAGGAAGAAAAGAACTAATTAACAGCAATCTGTGGTTTTCTCCTTGATGAAAAAGTTCAGAATCACCAAAGGGTTTTTGCTGCATGCTACGCAGTTTGCTTTATTTCTTCAAACCCACAGTGACAAGCTATGCCCACTGCTTGGCTAGTGTTGCTGACTAGAAATTCACAGGTTAAAATGAGGCATTAAAATCTTACTGGGCTAGAAGCCACTTTGCACTTTTAATGCTTGATTAAGTTCTGGCTGGCTCATTTATTTTTACAAGGCGGATTACCTTGACCAGAGGATGACAGACAGAATAATATAGTGAACCCAAGTCATCAGTGCACAGCAGGTCAATTGAACATCCCTAAAAAGTCAAATATGTGATTTGTTATGCTATAAAGAATGAAATAAATATGCACATGTGCTCAAAAGAATCTCATTTAGAGAAGATCATCTGAATTTTTCTGATAATTAGCACCAAATTACATATCTATTTACAGGGATATTAGAAAGCTCTCAAAATCATGAGAATTTTTTTGTATTTTCATGGACTATTTAACATAAATTACAGTAATTTGCCTTTAGGCTGGTAAGGCTTCAAAACGATACCATTTGCCCAGCAGTGTATATTATTTTTTATGACCAATAAATAAAGTCCGTAAAGCAGTAGACTGCAGGTTAGACCTCTAGACATGAGAAAATATAGATGAGGAAAGCAAATAACAATCATGAATGTGAAATGCTGTTGGTAATGAGCACAGATTGGTTCCATTTCCCAACATACATTAAGATGAAGGAAAAAAAATGCCTCCATTAGGTATATATATGCACACACTCTGCATTCACACACCATTATTTAATCATGAGGAGGAGTAGATGAACACATCATCTGCACATGTCTGCAATGCCAAAAGCCTGGAGCTTAGAGAGCAGTGTGTCGCAGGAAGCATCTAGGGGAATAAACTGTCCCTGCAGTGGGACTGTTTACTCTGAAATGGAGTTGCACACCTGTACACACACCTCGTCTAGGACGCTCCTGGAAAGACACAAAGACACACTATTGAACACTTTCACTCACGTACCACCCAGGGAGCAGAGCTGGAGCCAAATTGCACCGCTCCGTTCTGCTTTAATTGGGGGTAAAATCAGGTGGTTTTAAGTGCTTCTGGTTAAAAAGCACTGCCCCAATGGATCCTGAATATAATTAATACTTCATCACAGAGCCTTGAAATGAGCTGTGATTCTCTAACTAAACAACCTCGGAGCCGTCCAACACTTCACCAGCTGTTTTAACAGGAGAGAAACTAAAAGAGGGAGTGAAGGATTGGTGGAGGGCTTGATGTGACACAGAGAGGAGAGACGATGAGAAAATTGGTTTAAAGGTACAGACAGGGTTGACAAGTGATTGCTGTTTTTTGACAAAGTTCTCCCCTCAGAAACTTGTTTTATCTTTGTTGAGAATGTGTGGGAGGCTTAATAGTAGCCACCCACTTCTCCTTCACATCACTCTTTCTTTGTCTTGGTTTCTCTGCCCCTCTCATCTCAGTCCTTTGTTTACATGGCAGCGGTGGAAGACGAATATGGAAGGGAGAAAATTATGCTCAGTGGGACACTTGGAGGAAACAGTTTGAAATTGAAATGAGGACGATCCACCCACCACACTATCCCTCTTAAAACGGCCTTCGGACATGTTCTCCCTCTATCTTGCTCACTCTCTCTCTCTTTCACACACATGCATGTAAAAACACAGGTTCTTGGATTTAATATTGTTCTTTGATAGATATGTGATTAGCATCACAGCCAAGCCAAAATGGAAACGTTTTTATCTCCAGATCTGAGGGCAGAGGGAAACAGCTTGTTGTGCAAACAGGAGAAAACTGTTTTTTTTTTTCTAACTTCTCATTCCCAAATTCTTTCTTTCTCCGTCTGACTCAGTCTGTCTACTAGAGTGGACCTGGTTATCACAGGTTCAAACGTCAGCTTTGCCATAACTTTATCTAAGTAAAATTTGTTTTAGGCTCACAGAAACGCTTTACATAGCAATGCAGATGGAAACTGCCTTTGCCCCCAAATTTTTGCAAACTCATAGTAAGACACATGTCGCCATTTCTGGAGTTGAACCTGCATTTTTGTGTTAATTTTTATGTTTCTTCTGTGTTTAGGAGGTTTTCTTGAGAATAAACATGCAATGGTAGAAGTGTCAGTTTTTCTATGTTGGACTTTTTTATTTTCCCACTGCTTGCTAACCTCCATGGAGTTGATCTGGCTTATTGTCCATCTGGCCAAATTGGCCTATTGATCCAATCTTTTACCAGCCTAGTGGAATCTTTTCTTTCTTCTGATCCCCATTAGCTTTAAAACCTGAGACTTGGATTCGGGTCAGTTCAGCATATCTTCCCATTTACCTCCAGCGGCATCTCGCCACAAAGATACTTTTGATTTGATTTACTGAGATTTTGAGGTCCGAGCTGCTGAGGCTTCAGCTAGTGTCCTAAAACAAGGAGACTGAATGTCATTCGGTTTGTGCCCTGAAAACACTGAAAAAAGACACTCAGAGGGTGCATATTTTGCTCAAAGATAAACAGATGGCAGTTTTGGTGTGGAAGAAAATAGTTTTGACTGAAAACACTTCACAGGAAGGTTTTGTAGATAATCCCATGGGAGCAGGTTTCTGTAAAGAGACTTTAAAGTTGCTGTCTTCAAATGTAATTTTGAATGCATTTTATACCAAAACCCTTCTTTTCAGCTTCATTCTGCTGGGAAACAGCTGGCAAGACAGACTGTAGCAACATCTTCAGCTTGTTTAGCTGTAGGATTATTGCAGTCAGTTATGATTTATTGCCACTACCCAGTTGACAAATTAAAATTATGAAATAACCTAAGCAGAACAATCCATCTGATCTACTTCATGTAATTTTGTATTTTATTATTGCTGTGCTGGGCCATGCACTTAGAGCACATACAACACAATGCCAGTAGCTGTGCTTAGCCAAAATACAATGCTTGTAAGGCCCAGCCTATATTTGCTGTTGAAATTTGATGCTCTATGGTACGATTTTGCAGTTTGTAGACACCACATTGTATTAATAATTATCTTGATGTTTTGTATTGATAAGTTATATGAAGTCCTTAAGTAGAAGGCAACTGGTTTCTTGTCGAATGTTGGTTCTTTAAGCATGTTTCAGTTTTCATCCAAGAGGCCTCCTCAGTTTTAATTGATTGATAAGTTCCAGGTATTTATCCTCATCCATAGCTCACGTGACTCACAGCCGTTAAGGACCTAAGACTCACAAACCTCAAAGTGTGAATGGTTATGAAGAATGTGTACATTGTCATCCTCAAAGGAGTGTCCCTTATTCCTTAGATGCAGGTGGATTGTTGATTTATCATTGAGTCCACCTTCAGTGATCCCTCACTTGGCAGTTTCACAACCATTCCCACCTTGAGGAGTCTTGGGTCATTAGCGGACCATGAACCATGTTATTTTGGGTTTGAATACACACCCAGAACTCTCCACCACTTAACTGAGGAAGCCTCTTGGATAAGAGGTAAAATGTCTTCAAGAACCAAAAGTAAGAAGTCTAGTTACCTTCTACTAAGGGATTACCAGGGCGTAGATGGTAAATGGTCAGTATTTATATAGCACTTTACTATACCTGTAACGATACCCAAAGCGCTTTACATTATATATCACATTCACCCATTCACACACACATTCACACACTGATTGTTTAGATGACTGTCAAAAACAATTCTTTCTATTCTCAGCAGTGGTTAATAGTAATAGTTCTCCTTTTGTTAGTGCTGTGGAGCACATTTTCTGTATAGTATGAAAACTGAGTTGAGTTGCATTAAACAATGGTTTCAGTTGTGAAAAAAAAAATGCTTGTGCCAAAACACTGTAATAATGACAATCAGTCTTTACAATTGCATCTTACTCAAAGTATTCCTGATGAGTTTGTCAGTGTTGTACTAGGAGTTCATGTCCATGTCAAGCCTCTATGTTATGTGTGACTTCGGATATTTCAGTTAGCTGTATTGGGCTAATGACGGGCAAGGTTAATCATTGAACTCAGTTTGGCATTTGTTTGCTGTGTACTGAAGGCTATTTTGCTGATTTCTTTAATTATAGCCAATAGTAGTCTTACAAATATTTGGCCATCAGCTCTGATTATTACATTTGTAGTACCTTTTTTGTTTTCTTAACAAAAAACCTTTAAAACCTTGTATTAAATGTTTTGTTTTCCTATTGCAGATCTTTCAGGGCCTTCTCTGTGTTTTCTACAACCTTGGTGATGGAGACTACAACCTGACCCTGCCCACCTATCGCCTTGACAACGGAGAATGGCATGAGGTCTTCCTAGATCGGCATGACAACGAGATGATGCTGCGTTTGGATGGGGGCGGAGGGCAGCGGGAGGTGACAGGATTACGGGGTCGAAGCCGAGAAATCGTCATTGACCCCACTGTGGTGATGCTGGGAAACACCTTCCCTTCTGCAGTCAACAAGAGCTTCCAGGGTAGGTGACAACAGCATTTATCTCATGATATAAGCTGTGAGAGTCTATCAGAGTTGCATTTCCAGGGCTCTCCTGTTAATGAAACTTTAACAAGAACTCTGGACACCAGTGGTGAGCCATCAGGGCTAGCAAGACCTTCTCTGTTGGCCTAAACTCTATCAGAATCACTGATTTACATTTTAATATTTTCCCATTAATCTTTTTTACATTATTCCCAATAGTCTATTCTTATCATTTCACAGTATGTCTCTGGGCTGTGGTGCTTCCAGCAGTGTATGTTTATATTATAGCTTTTATCCAATCATGTTTCAGCCATCATGTGTTGTCAGTGTCAATGATATCTGCCATGAGGCCTTCAGAATCAAAAGTACAAATACCTGAAGCTTAAAAAACATTGAAATACAACTGTTGCTTTAACCAATCAGATTTAGAGTTCATGATCTCAGGGCCATCTAGCAGGCTTACGGTTATGTCAGCATTTTCACGTCCTCTGATTGGATGTTCAGAGAGTTATCCAAAGCTAGCAATTCCTACCTGTAGCAGAAAGCCATTTCAAGGCAGACTTTCCAAGAAAAGCTGGATTTTGTGAGGAAAAGCTAGCCAACCCCGAGGTTAGCAATCCACCAGCGAGGAGAAAAGGTTGTCCATCACTTTCAGCTCAGTAACTATGAGCAGTAATCTTGGCTCAACTTATGTCAGAAATAAGACTGGACAGATCCAACTACTTTCAGCATTAGCTTCCTAGACGATTGAAAAGGACTTCATGTTGGAACTGAAACACACTGACTGCGAGCACAACAGAGTGATTGAACACTCCATGAGGAAAGAAAGGAGGATGGATTTTGTGTTCAAATAATCACAAGTTTTGGTGAGTAAAATAAATTATAAATATATATGTCATTTTATTGGGGTAATATTGATGCCCCTGCTAGATGTGATGTATATGATGCAGGTGCACAACAATGAAAGGAGGCTTGTTGAACTGTTTTAATTGGATTTCTTGCTTTAGTAATAGCATCCATTCTCGCCACGAGATACCTGTCTGTGATGCAACGTCCTGTTATACTGCATTTGGTTTCTATGATGGTTTCTATAGCCGTGGCATCATAATGATGATATTTAGAGGTGGTTCCTTTCAGATACGATGCCACAGAAGGCCTTGATGTAAAATGCACAGCCCACAACTGAGGGACACATTATAACATGTTTTGTGATTTGCAACCATTGTCATTTATTTTGTACGTCAAAGCGGTACTCTCAGAAAAGAGAGGATAACAAACAGCATATGTGGAGGTTTCTGTGGACATAAAACAATATAAGCTCTTTGTGGCACTTCCATAGCTCACTTCACTCTGAATTTACGCTTGTGATCTCTCAAGGAAGTGTGCATGTGAGCATCTGGAGTAAATGGAGACTGAAGGACAACAATAAGTACAATTGTGTAATGTTCTAGTAATAGCATGGTCAGCTACTGGCATTTCCAACAGCACTCACTCAATGTGGACTTTTCGTGACCCCAACCCAATTTACCAGATGCAGACAGCTGCTTAATCATTACAGTCTGCTCCCACTTTGACTATCTGTGTTGCCACTTTCAAGACCTCCTCTCAAAGAGTACCAATTGTAAAATTTAGATAGAGATACACCATGAGATAGAGATACACAAATGTATCAAATTAGATTTGATATATTTGTTTATATTTGTTTATAAAAACATTTTTGTTAGATTATGTTTTCACTGAATATAGGCCTTTAACTCAATTTTACAAACACTAATGACTTCACTCTTTGTGACGTGAACTTCACTAGTGAGGGTTTCTGAGCAACAGTAATGAATGCAAACTTACAAGTTATTTATTTTTCTAATCTTTGTGAAGTTGCTCCTTTATCTTGCTCTTTCCAATAAGAAAGAAATGTTTTAGACATTTCCAGCTGAAAATGTTGGCTCTTTAGCCAGACCTTTTATATAATACTTTTGTGTAAGTATAAATAACCATTTAGGGGAAAAAAAAGTATATTATTATGCAATCACACCTCCTACAGTTGCTGTCAAAGTGAGGAAAAAAAACAAACAAACAAAAAAAAAAGTCAAAACTTGAAACGCCAGTGGTTATCAAGGCTGGAAATGCTGCAGAAATTGGAAGGCTGATTTTTACCTGAAGTTGCAGATAACATTCAGAAGCCTTTACCTTTGGAAAACACTTGAAGACACTTTTGATTTGATGCACCAGTGATTTACCAAACTGTATTTGAGTCCTCTTCAACTAAAAAAACTTTACACATTTATTTATTTTTTTATTTTTTTTTTCTTTTTTTGTCTGCATTTGTTCTCATTGTTTAACTCCACAAAAGGGGAGTCAACATTATATGAGATTGATGCATATTTTAGTCTTGCAACCAAATATTTTAATATTTAGTGCATGTGTGTGACCATCACCGGCCCTCCCTGAAAGCTAAGTAGACCTTCTTTATTAGAATTCCCTATTATAAGCCAGGGAGGGCAGTGCTACACCTCAGTGATGTGTGGGGGAAACAAAGACTGGACAGGACGAACAGGACGAACAGGATGAACAGGGATAGAAAATAACAGGCGTTGCTATTGCAATTAAAGATTGTAAGGTGGTGTGTTATGCCCAACTACTAACTGTCCATCAATAGAAAAAAAAAAAAAATAAAAATTTGAAAAAAGAAAAGAAAACCAAACCAACACAAAAGAAAAAGAGATTCAATAATAAATGAACAAACGGTACTGAGCACCATAATTGTGTGTGTCTTGATAGTATAGAATAGAATAGAATAGGCCAGAAGAGGATACTAGTGCAAGAGAGAATGAGTTTAGGGTAGAGACTGGAGAGATTCTCAGCACATTCTGGCGGGACCCATCATTTGCTGAAATGGGACTCGGCAGTAGCTGGCGAGAACCTGATCAAACATGCAAGTGTGAAGAACCCCGAAGCCCAGAACAGCAATCACGGCAAGGCAGGGCCAAGCCAACAGGGCACCCCTCCCCCCAGGCAGTAGGAGCCACAGGGCGGCACCCCCAGAGAGCCACCGGGGCCACCGTGAACGACGAGGACCCAGAGAACAAGAGGGAGCAGCTACCGACACCCCCTGCGCACCAAGACCGACCCAGGCGGCCCGGGGCACGAGGACCCACCCGCCACCCAAACCCCAACCCCGCCCACCCCAGCCCCCACCGAACCCCCCACCCCACCACCCGACCCGCCCACCCCCATCCCCTCTCCCTCCCCCGAGGGGGCCAACGGCCCCACACAGCCAGGAAGCCAGACACAGGGGCCGAGCGGCCCACCGAAGGGGCGGCAACCAGCCCATCACAAGGCAGGCCACCACCGGGAGCCGGCCAGAGGAAATCGGAGCCGGGACCCGATGCGAGTCCAGAGGGTAAAAATGGATAGTGTGGTGGGGCCCGGCGACGCCGACAGGGAGGCACCCCACATACCCCCCGCACCAGGCCCCAGGCGAGCGCAGTACACCCAGGGCCCCCACCCCCCGCAATGCGCCCTGACAACCCACCGGGACAGAGCCACCACATGCCACTAGCCCGCAGTACAGCCACAGCGCCCACCAAGACGGCCAATCCAGCCCCCGCAGCCCACCAAGAGCCATCGCACCTGCCCGGACCCGTCGGGCACGCAGGAGAACCCCCCCCGACCACAGCCCCCAGGTCCCGGGGACCCCCCAGCCACAGCAACACGGATGATGGTCCACCCCCGCCACCCCATAGCCATAAGGGGGCCGGGTCCCACCAGCGAGGCCATATTAGTGAAATCCCCCCATTACTCCCTATTAATATGTCTCCCGATCCCAGACTGGAGACATTATCCCTGCACCGTGATAGTGTAACCCTGAGTGTCATGTGGTGCATTAAAAGTGGGGAGGCTGGGCGAGGCGTCCAGGGGGCAGGCCAGAGGACCACAGAGGATGGCTACTCTGCAGCCTACCCTGACCCAAGTTCCCTGAGCCGTCCCAGACCTACCCCCAAGGTGTGAGTGTGTGTGGTGCATTAAAAAGAAATTAGAGAGCAGGGGAGGCAAGCAAGAGGGTGATGGGGAAGAGACAAGGCCGTAGAGCCCTGCCATCCGCCCCACCACAGAGCCCATCGTTCCTGCCCCCACCTGCTCTCGGGGCCCTAACTGTTGTGTCCCTATATGTGCCTAAGAGTAACTATATACAGTGATGTGTGAAGTATGTGAAGTGCACAGTAAGAGGCAGTCTGGTGTGGATCCGGCCCATGAGGAGAGAGCAGCGGGGAAGACAGGTAGTAAGACCACCAGTACTGATGCAGAGGGCCCCCAGAGCCCAGAGGCAAGAGGCCGAGGTGGGCCCACACGAACCCGACCGGCCCGGCCAGCACCGAAACCCCCAGAAGTCGCAGCGCTGGAGCAGCGCCCCGGCAGACGCCGTAGCCCCACCACGGGCCAGCCGCATGCAGCACCCCGCCCTGGAGGGAGGACCAGGCCGCACCACTAGGAAGCAAGGGCCATGAGCCCCCACGCCCGCCCCGGAGCCGGCACGTCCAGGATGCAGGGCACCCACCCCGCAGCACCACCGAGACCCCACCCACCCCACCACACCCAAGGACAGCACCGGGCCCGGACAGAAGCCCCCAGCCAGCAGAAACTTATCTCCAGTGGCGGCACACAGGCAAGTACCAGGGCCTGTGCCCGGATGAGCCAGAGCCACCCCCCCAGAGAGACCACCCGGCCCCCATGCCAGACCCCCAGGCAGCGGAGGGCCCCCAGCCCCCCCAGGGGAGGGAGAGGGACGAGGACGAGCGGCCAGGCAGGAGAGGAGGGAGGAGGAGGGAAGCAGAGCAGGAAAGGACAGGGGAGCGACCGGAGGGCCGACCCACCCCAAACCCCAGGGCCAGCCAGGGCGCCCCAGAAGAGACCAGCCGCCGCTACCCCCAAGGCCCCGGGAGAGCGCACAGACCCAGCAGACCCAGGGCTCAAAGGGAGAGACACCGGGGACACCCACCCCCAGGCAGAGGGGCCCGAGCCACGCTGGCCCCGCAGAGCCAGAGAGCGACCCCAAGAGCAATAGGGAAGGGACACCATTAGTGCATGCACACAGCCTTGAAGTCCATGGTGCCATCCTACTTAAAAAGGTAGAGGGTTAATAAACTGAAATAAAGCAGACAGAAGTCAGACCATACACACAGACAGAATAATAATTACAATTTTATGAGGGAAATGGCATACGCCCACATACAAGCGGAGGCTATAGGTTAATATTTATTGATTTAATAAATGGAGACCATTTTTCTTTGAAGGATCCAATTGGTTTTTTTCTGATAGCAGATATTCTCTCAAGTGAAATGTGTTCTGTGAGGAGGTTCAGCCCAATGGATGATGTTGAGGGGCTTTCTTATCTTTCCAGTTAACTAAAATAGTTTTTTTGGCAATGGCGATAGCTGCAAGTGTGGGTTGGATATGAATGTCTGGAAGGGCTGTTTGCGTTAGATCACCAATTAGGCAAAACGGTCGGGAATGTGGAATCCCGCAGTCCAAAATATTGGAGAGTTTCTGTGTGATTGTTACCCAGAATTGATAGACGGGTGTACAAAGCCACAGAGCGTGAAAGTAAGTGTCCGTCATGTTTTGGGTGCATTGCGTACATGTGTCTGAGCGTGAGAAGCCCATTTTATACAGTTTATATTGTGTTATATGTGTTCTGTGAAGCACCTTAAATTGGATCAATTGTAGAGTGGTGTTTTTAGTCATTTTAAATGTGTTTTCACAGATTTGGGGTCCAAAAATCAGAGTCAAAAGATTTGGATACGTCTTTTTCCCATTTTTGAGTTGGTAGGTGTATAGAGTGTGTCTTTGAGAGTAAACTATAAATTTTTGAGAGATTCTTCTTATTTCTTGGAGAGAGTTTCACAATGTAGTCGACAAATTCAGGTGGCTGTAAATCCGTTGGCTGTAAAGTAGTCTGAAGCGATGGAATTCTACTTGTAATAGTCCTTCTTTACCTGTAGGGTACTGAAGAAAATTTCCATTTCTTATTTCAAATGTTTGGAGATAAGTTTATATATGTCCTAAATGTGTTATCATCCAGAAGGTGATGGAGGGTGAGTGACTCCTCTCTCTGCCCATGTGCTGAAATAAAGAGCTATTTTGTTGTTTGCAAAATCAGGGTTGTGCCAGATTGGGGAGAGTATACTGGGTTTTAATTGAGAGCCTGTGATTTCCAGTGCTTTCCACCAAGCAGACAAGGTGGAAGCGATCATAGGGTTCTTGAAGCAGGAGTGATGTTTAAGAGCAGAAGAGATAAAGGGAAGGTCAGAGATTTTGATCTGGTTACAATCTAAACTGTTCTAGTTCTAGCCAGGAGTTATATTCTTCATGTGGATGTATCCATTTGGTGAGATATTGTATTTGGTTGGATAAATAATAATACATGACGTTGGGAGCCTCCAGTCCCCCTTCGGATTTATTCTTCTGGAGGGGTAGTCAAGCTGATTTTAGCCTTTTTATTCTTTGAGTAGAATTTACCCATAGCGGAGTCTAACGATTGGAACCACTTTGATGTGGGTTTAAATGGAATCATGGAGAAAAGATAGTTGATTTTAGGTAATATTTTCATTTTGACTGTAGCTATTCGTCCCAAAAGGAGATGGGGAGGTTGTTCCAACGCCTCAGATCATCACAGACTTTGTCCAAAAGTGGAGTGAAGTTCAGGTGAACTAATTCTGAGAGTTTGGAGGAAATATTTATGCCCAGATATCTGATGTTGCCAGTAGGAAAAGAATAATGCGAGTTTTTGGGCTGCGGGCTTCCACGAGTTTCTGTTAAAGGTAATATAATTGATTTTGACCAGTTGACGGAGTAGTCTGAAAGACGCGAGCAAGGTTGTGATGAGGTTAAATACTTCCTTTACTGAAGTTTTGGGTTCTTTGTAGATAAAGTAAAATGTCATCTGCGTATAGGTTAATTTTATGTTCAGACTCCAGAGCGCAGATACCTTTGATATCGGTGTTCTGACGTACAGCTGTTGCTAATGGTTCGATAAAGATCGCAAACAATAAGGGAGAGAGTGGGCATCCCTGTCTTGTTCCCCTTTGCAGACTGAAGCTTTGTGAAGTGATCCCATTAGTGGTGACTGTAGCCTTGGGTGAGTTGTACAGAGCTGATACCCACTGGATAAATGATTCTCCGAAGCCAAATTTGTGGAGCACAGCAAAGAGAAAGGACCAATTGACTTTGTCAAAGGCTTTTTCCTGCGTCCAGTGACATAACAATAGCTTCTTTGTTGTGGCGTTGCGTCAAAGAGATTAGATTTAGAAGTCTTCTGATGCTTGTTGGTGGAGTGTCGGCCATTTTAAATCCTGTTTGATCGCTGTGAATTATTGACGGGATGATTTTCTCCAGCCTAGAGGCGAGAGCTTTTGAGATAATTTTGATGTCGGTGTTGATTAGTGACAGAGGTCGATAGCTAGAGGGAAGCGTGAGGGATCTTTGTCTGGTTTCAATAATAATTTAATTGCAGCTGTATTCATCGTTGCGGACTGATATAACCATTATTTTTAATCTCTGTCACTGTCCTGAAGAAAAGGGGGTGCTTAACATTGACCAAAAATGTTTAAGAAAATTCAGCAGGGAAACCATCAGGACCAGGTGCCTTGCCTGCTGGCATAACTGTCTAATGCACATTGTAATTCTTTCATAGTCAATGGAGCATCTAATATGTCTCTGTAATTTTGGACGTTAGTTTGGGCATGTTTAAATTGTTAAGAAAATTATCTATATCTTCTATGTTTGGGTTAACTGCTGCCTGAGTATAAACTCTGTAAGAATTATAGAAGGTCTGGTTGATTTCCTGAGGTGACTGAGTATATTTTCCTGAGGAATCCTGAAATTGCTGTTTATGAAGGATTTTTCTTTATTGCGCTGGAGTTGGTTCGCCAGAAATTTTCCTGATTTATTATTGTGTTCGAAATCATTATATCTTAGCTGTTGTAATAAAAAACTCTGTTTTCTTGGATAGGATATTATCGAGGTTTAGTTTTGCATTTTGTAGTTCGGGACCATAATTGATCACTTGGGTTTATTTGCATAATTCTCTGTAAGTTGTTTAATTTTTTCTTCAATTTCTTTCTCTGTTTGTAGATCTTTTTTTTTCTTGTATGAGGAGTATGATATTATTTTACCTCTGATTACGGCCTTTCCCAGTTTCCCAAAGCAAAGATGGGGGTAAGTCAACAGAGTCATTGTTTTTTAGAAAGTCTGCCCACTCACTCCTTATTACTCGATCAAATTCTGGGTCTTTGAGTAGAGAGATGTTGAGGCGCCAAGTCTGAGGAGGTTTAGGGATTGAAATCTGTTTGCAGGCTGAGTGATATTGGTGCGTGGTCGCTGATAATGACTTGGGTGGATTTTAGTAGTGACTTTATGTGCGATAGAGTTATTTAAGAGGAAAAAGTCAAATCCTTGAAAATTGTTTTGTGTACCGCAGAGAAAAAACGTATAGTCCCTCTTTGGTGGGTTTTTGAGTCTCCAGACGTCGTCTATGTCCGAAATCTTTCATATAGTCATGTATGACTTTAACTGATTGTGACTGTTTTACGTGTATTGGACTATTAGATCGATCTACTGAAGGGTTTAAAACTATGTGAAGTCACCACCGATAATAGTTATTGAGTTAGCAGATAAGTCTGCTAAGTGAGAGAAAACAGTGTGAAAGAAGGCTGGATCATCATTATTCGAGCATAGAGGTTTACAATAGAATATAATTTATTAAAGATTGTTGCCTGGATAATAATATATCTGCCCTCTGAGTCCGTTACTGTACTGTTTAAAGTGAATGGAATTCTCTTATGGACTAGAATGGAGACCCCTCTTTGTCTGCTGTTATAACAAGATGAAAAGATGATACTATAATTCGAGTCTGATAAACATTTTTCTTCCGACTGTAGTAAATGTGTTTCTTGAAGGAGCAAAATATCTGCTTTTAATTTAGAGACATAGTCCATGATTTTAACTCTTTTTGTTTGTGAGCGTATGCCATGAACATTCCAGGCTACAATATTAAACTTGAACATAGAGAGAGAAGATGTTCTGTCACTGAGTATGTAGTAATGTAATATAACATCTGTGTGTGTCCTTGTGAGCTTTCTGTTGCTGTCTGTGAGCTGTGAGTGTTGGAGAGAGATGTATACAGCAGGTCAGGATCTATATATACATTATATAATAGCACATCATTGCCTGAAAAACTATCAACAAACACATTATAAAACATACAAGCACAATAAACATGGGGAGTACATAGAGTGTGAGTGAGAGTGTGGAGGGTGAGTGTGTGAGAGGGGGAGAGAGCTAAAGGGAGACATATAGAGAGGGAGAGAGAGAAAAGTAGAAGGAGGAGGGGGTTCTCCAGTGGGGAGTGTAGGTTAGGAGAGTGAGACATTTACACCTGTGACATTTTTTTTTTTTTTATAACATTTTCTAACATAAATGACTAAATGATATATTAAACGTTTAAGCCATTTTTTTTTTTTTTTTTTTTTTTTTTAGAAGAGCCAGGTGGTAATGGAGGGTTCCCGAAATAGCTGCCCATCTATGTACAGTTTGTCCACAACCAGTGCAGTCCGTTTACCTTTCTGTCTGTGTTCTTTCATGATGGGATATAATACTTTGCGCCTCTCGTTGATTTCCCTGGGAAACTGGTCGTTCATCCCGAACGACGTGCCTTTCAGCTCCCGTCCTTTGCTCCTTACGAGCACTTTCTGCTGGAAGTGCTCGAACTTTGCAATGATAGGACGGTGACGGTTTCCTCCTCGGGGTCCGAGCCGGTGGACGTGGTGGAAAGTGATGTTTTTAACAGTTTCCGCAGGGATTTTAAGCGCCGACACCATGAAGTTTTTAACAAGGGTCTCTGGGTTATCCGGTGTGGACTCAGGGATACCAGAAAAGATCAGGTTGTCCCGCATGCTCCTCGACTGGATGTCCAGGACGGTCTCCCTCAGGGTTTTGTTTTCTTTTTTAAGTGTATTCACCTCTGAAGTGACCGCTGTCAGCGTGGACCGGAGTTCGGTGTTGTCCCTCTGCAGATCCTCGATCTGCTGGTGGGTGAACTCCAGGCTTGCTTTCAGGTCTTTTATCTCCTGGTGAAGCAAACTAAGAATATCGAGCTTCTTATTAATAGACTCGAGAACACTTACCTGGATATCCGTGACCTCCAAGTCTTGTGTGTCCGTCGAGGAGTCTGCTTTCTTCCTCTTGCTCGGGTTGGCGTCTTCCATGGTGCACCGGACGAAGTAGTCGTCAATAAAGTTCTCAAGGTCCTCCACTGTGAGCACTACCGTTTCCGATCTTGAGCAGGCTATTTAGTTAGGTTGTTGTTTTATTTATTTATTTATTTTTAATACAAATACGTCGAGATAACGGCGATTTGTTTACTTCTCATCTAGCAGCTGGGAGCCGCCATGTTGAATTTCGTCACTCTCACTGAATCTCGCGATCTCACAGCATCTCGCGATCCGACAATTTCCAAGTCCCGACATTTAATTTGTTGTTCAAAATTTTATCAAGTGTTTCCAAATAGATTTTCTGAAAATTCTTGACTTTCCCATCAAGTCAGGTTTTTTGGGGGGCTGAACCTTGGACAAACTTTTTGACTGCACTTTCTGTTTGACTCCGGAGTAGCCTCTGTGAGACATTCTTGCAAAAGTCATGACATTAACTTACTAGATCGAACCTGACTTGCATACTGTCGCGTTACTGGATAGGCATGCAGAGCAATGTAAATTGTTTCATATGATTAATGGGAAGGCTTTTTTGTGACATTTCAGCCCTAGTATTGGTCCACAGACATCACAGACAGAAATGAAGATGCTGTTTGCCTTTCATGTAGACTATAATTTCACATCTATTAAAATCAGAAATGTCCATAAAAATGAAACTTTACTGTAATGAAGACAGACTAAAACATCAACCTAATTGTTAAGCATTATACATTATTTGATGTACTGTCCAATCTAGCATGTTTGACAAATATTGGGCAAGTATTGTGGCTTTCTCTGTCACTGTGTTGGGTATGTCTGAATGAAGCTGTGACCTATGTCTAAATGACAGAATGGTATCACTTTAACAGACTGATGAAGCAAGAAATGCTACATATCCAATGAATCTGAACAGGGTTTATTACAGCTATCAAATGACATTAAGGTATGAATGACCCTCATAGATTACAGAGTTTCAAGTTTCTCACTAGTCACCAAAGGTCATGTAATTTGCCATAAAAGATCAGCACAAAATTTGCTTCTTAGTAGATTAGTGCTTATGGAAATATCTATTTTTTATTCATTTTATTCTTTTATGATAGGCCTAACGTAAATGCTGGAAATAATTAAAACAAAGGAAATACCACCAAGACTGTAACATTTCTGTTATTTTTCAAAATCCTGTGCACAGAGATAACAAAGAATTTCTTCTGTATTTTTTTCTGTCTAGACAGATTAAAAGTGTATCACACACACACACACACACACACACACACACACACACAAAGCAAACCTACACTGCAAGATCATTTGAGCAGACCATCATTCCCATTTCTGCAAATTGGACCTTTTAAACTATAATTTCTAGAGCTAGTACTGCAAAACCATTTCAGTAATTGCTTGTTTCTTCTCACAGTAATGATTTTGCTGAGGACCATTTGTATGACTGCACAGAAGATAGCATAGATTCATTTTTAAATGTGGATCCAACGATCAGTGATAAATTTGTTCAGTGTTTAAGAGATTCTTCCTTTCAAATGCCAGGCAGATGAAATGAAATGCTACGAGTTACACATTTTCTGCAGAGAATGGGGAAAGGGTACACAATAGCATAAATCTTCCTCAGTGTCTCTTTTAGTGGAGTACTGATGGATCGTACAATGGCAAATAACATTAAAAAATGTTTGCAAGACACCATTCAAACACCATCCAGGTTATAGTGTACACAATTAGTTTGTGAATGTGTAGGAGAAAGAGATAATGTGATCTGTTTGATGTGTCATGCTGTAAAGTAAAAAGGTTGGTGTGTCATTCAGGGCATGTGAGACAGTTTAGCAGCTATTTCGTCTAAGAAGTGCTACCAAAAATAGGTTCTTTTATCTATTCATATGCACTCTTTTCAACAGAGAATAGTGACATTTTTATGTGGTAATGAATGATTAATATGACAGCTTAATGGCTAATTCGCTCAAATGCATCGTCATTGTTAGCTGGGATGAGGGCCGTTCTGGGTGTCTGGAGGAAAAGAATTCTGCTTGTTCATTTTTGTAGAGTGTGTACTATGTATGTAGTAGTGTGTATGAGTCAGAGAGATGTTATTATACAACCAAGTGGAAATCCTGTGTTATTTGGTAGGTAGCCTATACATTGGTTTGCGATAGGTTTGCACTTTTCCTGTGTTTTCTTTTGTGCGTGTGTGTGGGAACATAAATATGTTGACACAAACCCAGCTACTATGCCATTAATTATGAAATATTAGGTTGAAGATTTGATTAAAGTTAAATTTGAGTCAAGAATTTGAGTAGGTAAGTGGTGGTTATGAAAAGGGTTTTGGTTAGGGTTTGGTAAGCAAAAAAAATTCACGCATTATGACATTTAATAACATGTTTATGGCTCAGGCAACCATACAATGTAATACATAGATGTGAACGTACTCTCTTCAATTTCCCTAAATGAAACAACATATTGTAACATGAGAAAATAATTTGTTTGATGTGTTAGATGCAAACCACCATGAAAAGACAAAATAAAAAGACAAACTTTTTCCCATTCTGCAGCATACCTATGTAATGAACCACGCATGTCTGGCCTTTCTTTGGAAATGTTCTTCCATCACCGGGGGATATTGTCTCCACTTCCACGCCCATGGTTGTGGTACTTCAAGGATCAGCTATGAAACATACAGCACCCAGTTACATGAACAAATCCCAACCATGCTCAGTCTCTGGCTCATCAGTCAATCCTTGATAACGGAAGCCTTTCTACCAATGTAATTCTTTCCATTGGTTTCTGTGCAGATCTCTCTAAGAGCCCAAGTCCACAGCGACCTAGTCCTTTCATTTCTCCTATTCGTAGCCTAGAGATTTTCCCTTGTGGAGGTTGATTGGCCTTGTGAGACTTGCTTTACTGTCAAAAAACACCCACAGGCTTTTATCCTTCACCACCTTCATTTAGGCAGTGCACTCTCTGTGGCCTTCACAGAGCCCTGATGAACTTGTAGTCAGGGTTAACAAGGAGACCAGTGTGGGGTTGCTGTCCGGTGACCGGACAACCTGGAACCTTAACCTCAATGTGGTGTAGCAGCTTCACACTTACCAGCCCCGTCAAAGTTCATTTGCTCTATAACAGCACATAGAGGAATTTCTGATCTGATACTTTGTGAATCTTGTTTGTTCACTTTCCTACTAAGTTACACAGTAGATGCTTTCATATCTGTCTATCAAGTTCAGAACAGGAGATAGCAGGAACCCTACAGCTTCTCCAGGAAGTCATTACCTCTGCAGTGGTCTGGCACAAAATCCACATTAACTCCACTGCCTTCTTTTTTATATACTCATCTTTTAATACAGAGCTATGCAAGTTTTCCTGTTTCAAGTCTTTACGCTAAGCTAAGCAAACTGTCTACTGCCGTTAGCTTCATTGCTAGTGCGCTAACATCTTCATCTAATTCTTAAAAAGAAGCTGAATAAGCGCATTTCCCAAAATGCTGAACACTTTTTTGTCAAAAAACTGCTATGTGGAACAATGCCAACTCCACATTCTGTGTTTTCAATATATCCACTCAAAGGGCACAATTGCAGACTGAATGGCAGTTTCTCATAAAGTTTAGGCAGTCTGAAAATAAAATTATTTTCCAAAGACACTGACTTGACTTTATTTAGGTTGGTGAGTGCGTCATAATGTACAGTATTCTATGAATGTGCTTGTTTGTTGCCCAATCCAAAGTGAAGAGAGATAAAGACTGAGGGACTGGCTCCGGCACACACTGTATCAACTCAAATATTGGCAGAGATTTCACTCAGTCCTTCTATACTCCGACCACCTCTCTGTGATACGCAGTGAAGATATATTTTTTTTGTAACTTTCGTCCGTTTTAAATTTATGAGCACAAGCCATTTACCTACTGTCTGAATGAGTTTAAATTGAATTGTGTGTGTATCTGGATTGTAACTATATGTATATGAGGTTGGTTTGTTTGACCATGTCTCTTCTATTATCTGTCTAATTTTAAGTTTTACACTATTACTCAATCTCCTCAATGTGTTTTATTGTGTCTAATGTCTTAAAATAATATAGTCTGAAGATTCCAACAGAAAAGAATTCTCAATAAAGATACTGTAACTAGAAAAAAGCAAGATCCTGTATGATAATTGAGAGAGGAAGAGGTCAGAACCACGAGATGTAGGCATGAAGTGAAATGGAGACAGAAAACTCCCTAGAGTTAGACAGTAAGAGATGAAGACAGCTGTGCCTCAGGCAATAAAAGACAATGCATGAGTTTATTAAATGGATTTTAAAAGCATTTCTCTTCAAAAGAGGTAGAATTGATAGATAGTGACATGGAAAGTGTGACTGAATGCGTGTGTGTGAGTAACTGTGTGCTTGCTCACGTGTTTGCATTTACTTTTATGAATGTCTGCTTCCAAAAAATGAAATATTAACTAATATGCCAACTTAGCAATCAACAGATAGGAATGCAATGTCATGCAAATTGTGCAACAAAGAGTTTTCTTGTCACCGCAGCACCCGGCCGGTGGCTTGCTAGCCTCAGGGTTGGCTTTGGCTAACTTTCTGACCATCCAGTCAGAGCATGTGAAGATGCTGACATAAATGTAGAGCCAAATGAAGCCAACAGACTATTGAAAATAATGTCAAAAGATTAATGGGAAAATATTAAAACATAAATCAGTGATTCTGATAGACTTTAGGCCAGCAGAGAAGGCCTTGCTGGCCCTGACAGCCTATCACTGAAAGGAAAAAGAAAAAACAAAACAAAAATGCCTTACTGTTTTGTTGTACTTTCAGACCAAAGGGGAGCACATCCATGTGGGAAAAAGTACTCAGGGAACTATGCACGCATAAATAAACCAAAGATTATGCCCTTCGTTAAACAGTCAACTTGACTGCTCACATGTTCACTGGCATATTCTGCCTCTACACTAACTCAGCAGGCTCTTTCCATGGCAACATGAGTCCAGCACAGCCTTTGACTCACAGTGTTTGAATATAACAGCAAAACAAAACCGGCTAATAAGGAATTATGAAAATTTAAATTATATCATAAATACGATATTGACCAGTCAGCCACAGCATTCAAACCACTGACAGGTAAAGTGAATAACATGGCTTATCCACCTGTTTAAGGGTGGAGGTTTGAAGCGGCGAGTGAAAAGTCATTTCTTGAGGTGGATGTATTGGAAGCAGGACAAATGAGCAGGGTATGGATCCAAGAGACCCTGACAAGGGCCAAAGTGTGACAGCTAGATGACTTTTGTCACAGCATTTCCAAAATAGTTGGTCTTGTGTGGTGTGCAGTGATTAGTAACTACCAAACAACCGGTGAACCAGCAAGAGCCATGAGTGTCCAAGGCTTACCGATGCACTAGGAGAGTGAAAGATGGCCTGTATGATTCGACCCCACAGAGGAGCTAGTGTAGCACAAACTGCTGTAAACTTTAATGGTGGAGAGTGTGATTCTAATCCAAACTACTTTTTGTCAGACTGAGCAAACATCCTTTCATGGTCCACTAGCTTCTGTGTATGTGTTGAAAAAAAGTCCTGTGATCATACACAGCCCTGGCTCTGTAAAGTATCTTGGACTGATCCACACAACTCGACAGTATCTTAGTATCCTATGTCCCAGGCATGATTATTGTCTACAGGACAAAGGGAAAGGGAGATGAAAAGAGGGTGGGAGGAAAGGGGGCAGTGGGAGTGATAATCATGGTAAATCTGGCACATACTAACAGTGGACAATGTTTTGCTCTGAAACCTAGAGTCCTGGCTTTCATGTGGATGTTACTTTGACAAATACCACCTACCTAAACCCTATTGTAGACTATGTACACCCCTTCATAGTGACAATCTTCCTGATAGCAGTGACCTACTTTAGTTGGATAATGCTCGCCATCACAGTGCAAATATTATTCAGGAATGGTTTGAGAAAGATGACAAAGATCAAAGCAACAACGTGGCCTCCAAATTCACTAGATCTCAATCTCACTCCGATTTAGCATCTGTGGGACATGCTGAAGAAACAAGTCCAATCCATGGAGACCATCCCATAACTTACAGGATTTAAATGATCTGCTGCTCATGTCTTAGTGTCTGATACCACAATACACTTCCAGAGGTCTGTCCTGGCCTTGCTGGATCAGAGCCATTTTGGCACCAAGATGTGGACCTACACAATATTAGGCAGGATTGGTTTTAATGCTGTGGTTCATCGGTGTCAGTTAGACCTCAATAGTTTTCTTTTCCCCTTTCATATTTTTCTTCAAATCTTGGATCATTCATACTTTCTTTACTTTCTTTGTGTTTCTGTCTGTCACTGCTGACAGCCATTAAGCAGGAACAAGCTAATAAACTGTACAAGTCTAATGTAAATAATACTTTTAGTCTCATTTAACAGCTAAAAGTTAGTTGTGTTGGAGTTATTTTTTTACACACATCTTATTAGATTCATGTGAACTCTTAACTAAGATTTGTTCCTTTGCCTAGAGAAAGCAATTCTTGCCATCTTTGCATTCTGACCTGTAGTCAGAATGAAGTTTTATTTTGATAAATGATAGAAACAGTTGCCAAACTCACAAAAGCTCCAAAGTGTAATATAGTGGGAGTATCTTTCCACTAACAGTAGGTACCAGATCCGTAAAGAATTGTTCCAAGCATAAGCAACTTTGCAGTGTTGAGCAGTCCAACAATGTGCAGCCTTTTGCAAACAGGATTTTTTATATGTTGTCTCCCGTGGGCTAAGTTTAGCAGGTGAGTGCACCAGTGACACAGTTATCAGTGCACCATTGAGCATGCTATTCAATATCCAACATATATACAGAACTTTGACTGCAGTGCTCTGAAGTGTTCCTAAACAGATTGTTTCTTTGCAAAATCTTGGACAGTGTGTAATTTGACAGAGTGGGTAGATTTATGCTGTTAGAAGAAGAACCAGTAATCTATCAAGAACATGTGGTTTATGAGGTAAAACAATTATTTCTTAATTTGAAGTATTTCTTATTCCACTGAACCCTAGTTTACTGTTTTTTCCTTCACAGGCTGTATGAGAGATTTACGCCTCAATGGTCGCTACTTGCCACTGGACAGCCAGCCACGAGATGGGGTTTCCCAGGTCAGCATACAAGGCCTCTCTGTTGGGTGCTCCTCCGACTCCTGCAAAAGGAACCAGTGTAGCCCTCCCTTTACCTGTGTTGATTTGTGGAGAGTGCACGAATGCAGGTACATACACACAATTCTACACACACTAAATGCAACTGCACAGTTGAGCACTTTCACACTTGGATGCTTCACACACACGCTTATCATTTTGAGTCAAGGGCATGAAGACGTGCATTTAAACCAAATTGCTTCCTCTTCAGGCACTTTTTAGCTTCTGACATTGATACTATTTTTGTTCATAGTCATATAAATGTGGTTTAAAACAACATAGTCCTGACCCACTTAAGATTATATTAAAGTCACAGAAACAAAAGCATCACTGAATTGAGATTTATTGTAAACCTGCTGAAATGTCTGTAACAAATTATATTGCAACCACTTCATGGTAAGAAATTTGATGTTGCAGTCAAAAAAACATCCACTTGCAGAGCAAGACTAGAAAAAAAATTCCAGACGAGTGTGATAGAAATCAATAGTAAAGTCACAACTACATTGACAATAAAACAAAGGACTTACTCTTTTAGACCTAATAAATTTTCTGTAACATCGTCAGCATAGTGCACAGAAATCTAAATTGAGTCTGACTGGAGCAAAATAAAATTAAACATTAAAAATGTCTCATACAACCAGATTAATTATTTTACCATGTCTCATTCATACCTGCCATATGGCTTCATAAAACAACAACAACAAAAAAACAAAACAAAACAAGGGATCACTTGACATGCTCAACTCTCAAACTCTGAAAGTAGTTGTAAAATATCTTCCTTGACACTGGGGCAACCACTCTCGGCCTGCAATAAAAACTGTGAGCGTGGGGAGAGTGAAAGCTGTTGTCATCCATCAGGTCTAACTAAATTATGTCAGGGATTTACATTATGCAAACTGTAGGATTGAGTGGCTTAAAGCTTCACCTGTTAGTCAGAGTCAAGATATCTCAACTCCTGCTGCATCAACTTTGATCATTCTTTATTTGGTCTTGTTTTTGCAAGTGTGTCATCGTTATAGAGATATAATTTTAAGTTGCAACAGTAACCCCTTTAAACATGTTTCAGGTGATTACTGATTACATCACCGGCTCAGAGGACTCTGACTGTGGTAATTTCCATTCCCAAAGTGTTAGGACAATGTCTGTGGGTAAAATATTGACAGTAATCACAAACTGACTGAATTCCCAACTTTTTTGACCTTAGACTTTTGAAACCTTAGACTTGTGATAACAGTAAAGTAGGTCTTTTTGAAAAACAACATACACTTCTTGTGTATTTATTTAGACATAATTGCATAGGTTATTTATTTCACAAAGGTCATCTGGTACTTGGTGAAGTTGCAGGTGAAGTGGTGGGTGTGAGTCAAGGCCCCAGCATGCTTTTCAGGCCTATGTCTACCTGTTGTTGCCATCTGCTGCCACTCGGGGGAAGATATGTGGAGCAACCGGTAATGCATGCTGTTCTTGTTCATGTTTCTGCTTTTGTTGGTCCTTTTGCTTTGCCCCTGCTACGAAAAAGACAGAAGTCCTAATGGAGTGAAACCAAATCCTGGTGTAAAAGCAGTCCCAAATAGTGCTTATAAATGCATGCACTATCGAAGGGACCATTTATCCGTTCTGGTTCGAGCCAAACTTTCAGCCAGTTAGCATTCAACCTTGCTTGATGGATAGCTGCACTGTATGTCTCTATAGCCTCTGCACTGGTTGAATTTCCATAATCGTTCACTTTGTGGACATGGAGAGTGACATAAACAAACATCAACATGGAACTCCAAATCCACCTTTGGACAGCAGGAGTGAGCTGGTGGTAGCAGATGCTCAAAATGAGACAGCTAACACAACTTTGGATGGAGTCTTTATAACAACTTTGCTGCTGGTTATTTTAGTATTTACTCCTCAATTTGCTTTGGTGTCTGCAGCTGTGGTGGTTGTGATGCTGCCAGTATTCAACTTACTAAATATCCATGTAACACAATAAAATTTGCACAATAAACAAACACTACTAGATTAAAGTTGTCTAGCTGTGGTTATAGGGACCTATATGCAGCTGCAAAGACTGACGTGACACAGCAGACCTGCACAATTTCAACTGTCGTCTTGCATGATGGTTAGACCAAAATAATCAGTGCACTTAGCAAGGATTTCCACTCCCCACTCGCAAATAAATGACAGCATATTTATTATTCAAATTTCAACTGAGAATCCAATGCATACCTTTGCACCCCCATAGAAAAAGGCCTGTTTGGATGTTCATGTACATACTTAAGTTGAATTCCTATGTTTTTATTGTGGTGCTTGTTTCCTATTTAATAATCACAGGCAGCCAGAAAATCCCCAAGCTCCAAACTGGTTAAAGGTCATCAAAAATTATGTGTTCATATTATTTTATTTTGAAAGTGATGTCCTGTCTTTGAAATACCAATGAGCAAGTAAACACATTTAGCTGTTAGGCAGGCACAAAGTGTCATGTGAACTGACATCAGCAGATCAGCACTGAGTTGCTACTCCTAAGCCAACCTTACAAAGAAGAGATATTGTGTAGCTGTCTCAAAGTCAATCCAGTCTCGAGACCACACCTTGACTACATTGCAGACTTCAACTTGAATATTTCTGTAGTATCTCAATATGCACCTTTACCTGAGAAATGTGTGCAAAATCTGGTACAATTATTCAACCAATTTACAATATACATCCTATAATTTCTTTTAGTAGAGCTTTTAGTTCTGTATGTATATAAAACGTTTGAAAACATGTATGGTACTTTGGTCAACTCAAGTTGTTTTTAGACAGGCAGCAAGAAATTATGTGCAAACATAAAGGCAGGGTAAAACTTCTGTAAATTAAAAATAAATATGAAATATTAATACAATTAAGAGCAGCCAAAAGCCATTGAAAATATGTCCGTCTTCAGGTTTTTCTTGAAAATACCAATGAAGAAGGAATATTTGACATTTGATTGAAAGAGGATGGCTTTTTCAACGCTTTAAAACTGCCACTGCAGAGGCTGCATCTCTCTTGCCCACTAGACTTGATTGTGGAACAGTTAACATTAACAGCAGTTGGTCTGATGATCTAAGAGGCCTTGAGGTAAAGTAGGGCAGGGAAGCTCAGAAATCTACCCAGGTGCCATATAATAAAATCACAATAAGTTATTCACAGTGCACTTCTGCTGAGACAAAATTAATTGTGAACTTTTACCAAACCAGTTTTAAGTTGCATGTATACAAATATATACATTCATATCTGGCTATGCTTCTAATGTTTGTTGATGGTTATTTTTAATGCTTTATTTAATTTAAATTGATCACTGGCCAAAATGGCCAATTTTGACCTTGACTTTAGACTGACATGTATCAGAGAGACTCACAAAAATTAAAACTCCTCACGTAGGGCTGCAGCTATCGATGAATCAATTCATCATCTAAGCACGTTGCGGCATCAAAAGCGGAAGTGAACGTGCTATGCAACAGGAATAATATTATATTATATATGCATGATACAGCGCGGATGTCCATCCATGTCCTGCACTCCACTCTGACGGTTATTTCTGTGGCATAGCGCGCTCACTTCCGCTTTTGATGCCGTAATGTGCTTAGACGATTAATCGATTCATCGACAGTTGCAGCCCTACAGTCAAGATCGCTGTTTGGCAAAAGCCATGTTCCCCATTAAAGATGAAGAATAAGGCAGGAGACCCCACCTGCTCAGTCACAAAATGTTGGTGGTGAAAATAAATTATTATTTCAGCCCCCTGACTCCGAGGGGATTCACACTTTTGCTTGATCAACATTTCACTTGCACTACTGTATTACTTTCTGTATAAGGGTTAGTTTGTTTGTCGTTGGGAAATGGAAATGCCATCCAATGAAAAGCCACAGCAAGCTAACAACCCTCTCCTGTGGCACAGACCGAATCAAACATTGAGTGCTCTTAGCCACATTCACTAATCTCAGCAATTTTTCTGCCATTGGAAACATCGGCCTCTATTCAGTCTGTGCAGCCTCCTAGCTTTTAATCTTGCCTTTCACTTTTTTCCACTTCTCTGATCCACTCACCCACATCATCCATCCACCAATTTATTTTTTTTTTCTTTTTAACAATGGCTCTCATTCTCGCACTCTGCCCCTCCATTCCTCCATTTCTTGGTTTGTACAGCTCTCATCTTGCTCACTCCTGTTCAACTTTGCTACACTCCTTCACACACACACACACACACACACACGCACACACACACACACACACATACATACACTTTCTACTTCTCCATTCTCACCCCACTTGTTTGTTCACCTTGTTCTCTTTTGAACACTTGACCTGAACCTTGAAAGATGATTAGAGAGAAGTAAATGTTAGTAGTGAGTCTTAGAAGCACAAATGTTTGAAACTTACTCAAGGGCAACAGTCAGTCAGATAATTATTTCAATTACTTAACTACTTTGAGCTCAAATAAACTCAGTCATGGTCTTTTTTCTTTCAATTTGATAATGATTAAAAAAAACATTTAGAACAATTCATTTTCTTTTAGTTTCTCCACATACCAGGGTCATTTGAATGGGACTGTACTAGAAGCAATATTAAGAGTTTGGAAGGCGGTGTCATTTTTTTGCCATGTAAAGAGTGGAATAAATAGTGATAACTTGCGTGTCCACTTAACTAGTCGATAACTGTAGAGCGGTGTACTTCCAAAATGCTTTATTTCCAAACAAAAGTTGCCAGTTCAAACATCCATGTCCCCAACAATGTTTCCAGCTCCTCCTGGGGGATCCCAAGGCATTCACTGTCAGATGAGATATGTAACCTCTCCAGCACCTTCTGGCCTACCCAGAAGTTCCTCTTAGTTGGGCATGCACAGAAAACCTCTAAGGAGGCAGCCAGGACACATCCTAATCAGATTCTCAAACCACCACTGCTGGCTCTTTTTAATGTCCAGGAGCAGCAGCTTTACTCTGAGCTACCTCCAGGTATCCAAATTCCTCACCCTACCTCCAAGTCACCCTCCAGAGCAAACTCATTTCAGCCACTTGTGATCATGGTCTCATTTTTTCAGTCACTGTCCAAAGCTGATGACCACAGGTGAAGGTTGGGCATAGATCGACTGGTAGATATGCTTATCCAACTCATTTTGCATTACAGAATGATCTGACTACACTTCTTTTTCATTCTGCTATAGAGGAAAAATAAAGTTTGGCTTGTTTGTGTTTGTTTAAGCCAGTCACAATAAAGTGAGTGATACGGCAATGGTGTCCATTTCAAATAGTGACTATGTAATTCTTTCTGTGGAACATTTGTATGTATGGGATGTGAGAACTTTAATTCATTCACAGAAGAAAAAAAAAACAAAAAACTGGCAGGACTGCCTCACTAGTGAATCCAAATACTTGGTAAAACTTGACATTTTCTGTGTGGTAGGTTGCCACTCAGAAGTTGTTAGTCTCATACTCCATTCAGTCTTCTATCTCACACGCCATTTTGCCATCACATGTGAACAAGAACCACTTAAACTTCTCACTGGAGGTGGAGGAAGCAATCCACTGGTTTTTGGCACAATACTATGGCCACAGACTTCGAGGTGCTGAATCTGATTGAAGTCGCATAGCAGGTAGCAGGTAGATTATTATTGCAGATTGCCAGAAATTTCACTGTTTATGAAATCATAAATAAACAAGGCTTTTAATTGTTTGAACAGTTTGATAAGATACAGTTGGTTTAAATTTAGGTTTTGTTTGGTATTGCTTTATCATGCATTATACATCACTTGGTGTATTGTCTAATCTTGCGTAAATGGCAAATATCGTGCACATACAATGGCTGTCTACGTGACTGTTATGTGTATGTCTGAATGAAGCCTTGAGAAACATTAATGGAAACGTGACCTGTGTCTGAATGACAGAATTCTATCACTTCTGTATCCCATGTCTGAGAAGGGCTTCATTGTATTCCTTGAATGTGCTAATATGTGACAGTTGGTAGGCTTATTGCAACAGTAAATAACAGGTGTGGGCCTAATGCTGGTTCAATTTATGGTGCAAAAGTAATCAGATGACAAAAGATGCAGCAGATAAAATATAATGTGGACTTTCAGTTTACAAAAGCACTGTTTACTGTGTAGAACTTTATTATTATTCATCGGAGGAACCCTGACTGATCTGCAGCATAATCAGCAGGAATTTACAATTTCTTGCTATTTTTCCCTTCAACTGTTTAACCAAAGCATATTCTCAGGAAAAGTAATAGAAAACATGAGGTGTGTGACAGCATAAAATTGAGATGAAGATCTTTTTAACTAGACTGTTCTTTAACAAGGAGTGAAAAGTGTTCAACACAAAAGCAATCAGGCTTCAGTAACTCTCACCGCACCACACCTGTCACTAACTACTTTGAGAGCATGCATTCTCATCTAGGTTATGATGGGGCTTTCGTCACAGCACTGATTCCAGTCATGGCTAATTACTGCCAAAGATAAGAGAAAGTGCAGAAAACAGAAGCAGTGTTGTCTAGTTGACTGACAGGTGTCCTGTATTCAACACCTACACAGACTCCAACTGGCATAATGGGTCCTGAGTGCTGAGCTTCAGCTATGGCATAATAAACCCTCCTGCTGCTCATTATCTTTTAAAATGCCTTTTTAACAATTACGACGTTGTTTTTCTGTACATTATCAAGATAGCTGACATTTTAAACTACAACGAGCACAGTAACTCTAAATAGTGAAAATATTCACATGATACTGACTTCGGTTGTTACAGGCAAGTCCAGTCCACTTTGTAGTCATTCTTAAGGCAAAACTAAAATGACTTTGGGTCTTTGTTCTAGACTGGAATGGCCTGAAGTGTTCTTTTTGCAGACTCTCATGTGGATCATGCTGAAATGCTGCTATAAAAAATACAATCTAAAAATATCTCTACAGAGCATAAGAAGTATGTTCTCATTGACTTTAACAGTTCCCTTTAAGGTAATCAGAGAGTAGGAGATATTTGCCAGTGTCTATTTTGACATAGAGTGATGTGTGTATACGACTGCGTGCGTATGAAGGTGAAAATTCTACTTGTGCATTATGGAGCTGCTGCATGCCTACAGTCAATGCTCAGTTTGAATGAATGAACATAAACACAGTAATTGCATGGTGAGTGACTCCCTATAATGAGATGTGGCAGATAGCTGATTACCCCACAGAAACAGGACAGCAGTGCGCCTCTAGAACATGTTCATGAACATGAGATATTGTACTGTAGCATAGTTATTCAAGTGTTGCTGTAGATCCCCATTAGTGGTCATAATCTACAAACTAAAAGCAAGGAGATCCCCCCACCTCCAACATCACAAATTTCCAAAATGTGACCAGTGATTTAGTGGAAAGTGACAAGCATTGGTTCGTGTATATATTGAGTCTCCTCTTCTGCAATTGTGCATCAATTCACAAAAGTCAAACGTTTTATCTAATGTTAGGAAATAACCTTATGTTAATGGCACTGTCTTAGTTCTATGTACATAACTACAACATTAATAAACCATTTCTGAGTAATCTTGGAGTTCATATTAAAAAAAAATTAACCACCATTATTGACCTCTTAACTAGTTTTGCAAGACAGAATGAGCATATTTTATGAATGCTTCATATCCCATCATACAGTGAGTAACATTTGCATGAACAACTGAGACGAGCTGACCAACTCACTCTGCAGCACTCTGGAAAACATCCTCCAACTTTTTGCCAGAAAAAAATAACCCAGTCGAAAGTGTTTTTCATTTCAAAAGTGCTGCACCCAAAAAAAGCTTTTGGATAACAGTGGCTTTCCATGGTACTAATGTTACAGCAGAGAGGCATTTTTCACTGCTGGAGTTAGAACAGAAACAGTAGAACTCAGCTTTACTTGTCCCAGAACTACACGCACACACACACACACGCACCTACCAGTCCTACCAGTAAAACATTTAAATAGTAATGTTGTTCCGTGAATTCATAATCTTCATATATAGAGAAGACAAACAGCGTTTCTAAATTAGTGCGGTTACATAAATAAATGACTAACAAAGAGTGAACTGGTGTAAAAGCCAAAAAATAGGTTCTTCTTTTCTTTTTATTGAATCAACAATCGATTTTCTGTTGAATCGGGACCCCAAGTTTTGTGTTGAAAATTAATGCTGAGGAATTCTAATGCAAACAGTGAGTATAAATAGCTAAGTAGATTAGTCAGATATGAACGTAATTCATAGACGGAGTTTGGGAGAAGGCACAGTAAGTTAACCCTTTACTGGCCCGTCTGGATTTGTTTTGTGACAGAAGAGGAACAATTATAAGATAAAGTACAACACCATTTTCAATTTAATGTTGCTGTTTGATAGTAAAGTTAAGTCAATATTTATAAGCATGCGCATGTCTCCTGAGACCAGAGGCAAGACTCATCTCTGATGTCATCAAAATGTACAGCCTGGAGCTGTTCCATAGACACTGAATGGGATACTGAATTAATGGCCTCATAAAATGTCTGTTTGAGCTGTTACACCCAAATGAGCTTTTAATTATAGTGGTGCTTTCTGAAGTGAGGCAGAAAATATGACCCTGTCTGCATAAAATCATCCTAGCTACTGCCAGTGCCACAGTCAGCATTTTCACCTCCTGCAGTCCATTCTCTATTGAAGTGTACATCTGCATAAGATCATTGATTAAAGGAAAAGTTGCCCATTTTCATTGGTGCAAATGGAAATAAACGTAAGTTCTAAGATTGTAAAGAGCCAAATTTATTCTGTCACGTGTTTAAGTGCGTTTTCAATAAATCGAATTTGACGGATAATTTTTTTAAAAATTCAGGATTCTTTTTAGTCATACCCGAGTAGATTTTTACAGAAAAATCACCACTTTCATTCTGTTACATTTGGACACGATCATCATGCTACTTTGATAATATTTTTTTAGATTTTATGCATTCAATAGGATTTGTTTAATCCTAGCTGTTTCTCTTGTTTTATTTACTTTATATAAAATCAGCCTTTCCTCAGAACAGTTATTACACATTCACCTTATCAAGGCAGTTGATATGTCCGGTGCATAATCTACACATGAGTTAAAATCCTCTTGTTTTCCTTTTTCCTATCCAACTTGCTTCTTTGCAGATGTCCTCCCGGTCACATGATCCGTGTTAACGGGACCAGAAAGTCCTGTGTCTACACCCTCTGTGCTACCAGGCCTTGTCACCGTGGCACCTGTGTGGCCCAGTCACCCTCTAAATTCACCTGCCACTGCCCGGACGGCTACAGAGGACGTCACTGTGAGACGACACTGGCAATTTACAGGGAGGACGTGGGCCTGAGCTTCAGCTCCCTCTTTGCCATCTGCATCTGCTTCATGGCCTTACTGGGTAGCTATTACATCGACTGCATGTTACACAACCTACATACATTTGTTTGTCCATTCGAACAATTTCTACATTAACAGGTACCATCTCAAGCAGAGGAATTTGGAAAGGATGATAGGAACAAGCAGTCTCTTATTTTTTTTGTGATTGCGTATTTGCTTTTCTTGCCTTCTATGAACAATCACATTGTGTAGAGGTGCAGCAAGACAATCAACCACTCACACCACCAAAAACTTACTGAAGAAAAAAAAAACATAATAAATGGAAACTCAATAAATTTAAACAGGTAACATGAGACATCCCAGGAGCCCAGATTCTCCCTTTTTGCATACTAAAAATGTAACCTCTCGAAAAATACAAGCAAATACTGATTTTACAAAAATAATCCCTAACATTTGTCTTTAAGCCTGATAGAAAGTAAACTCACAGCATAATCTCCTGGAATTCCTTTAACTGTCATAACAAACTGCATATTTATAACTATTGCTGTAGGCAATGTCTGTCACAAAGGTGGCATAAAGATCATCTGCTTGTTATGCAATTACCAGCTCTGACAAAAACTGGAATTTCTATTTCCAAACTGATAACCACAAAATGACAAATGTGAAAATTAAGTACAGCAAAGATCTGAAACTGACACATGAAAACCATTGAAGCTCTCCCTGTTTCTTTCCTGCACTCACACACAGTGAGATAGTCATATACCAGATGTTTCTAATTATGGTATAGATGCTTCTTTGATAATTAGAGCCTTAGTTTACCCTTAGAGTCTTGTTGTACACAATTGTGAGTATAGTGAGACCCTAGGGACAATGTTACCACACTCAAATTAACAGGGGGCCTGACAAGATACACCACGTAGAAGTGGATGTAATAATTACTGCAAGATGCTCCTATTAGCTTATGCGCCTCATCTTTATCTAGATTTCCCATTACAGCACACATCTTTGTGTGTGTGTGAAATGTAAGTGGTGTGCTACAATAAAACATTGGTTTCCGGGGGAATTTTAATGCATTGAATTGTTGCTCCAGTCCTGATAGTTATCTTTCCCAATGTCAGACATCTGAAATATGGACTAGGAAGTAACTTCTGAATCCTTATGTGATGACTATATGTATAAAAACAACTAATGTGGGCTGCTTGGAACTCTGTAAAAGCCTTCCTAAATCAACTTCATGACTGTCATTTGCAGGCACCTTTGACAATACACAGTATTATACAGCTTAAAGTCATACTGAAGACTTACTGAAGAAACAGCAGTTCTCACTATAGTCAAGCTTTCTTTACCAAAAGGTCAGAAAGTCTCTGCAGGAATCGTAGGTTATGACTAGAGCTTGCTAACGGCATTAGTAATATACCAGCACTTCCTCGTGTCTGTGGGCGGACGGCCTGGAACAGACTGGTGTCTGGTTTTCTGCAGTTAAAATCCACATTTTTCTTTCTTCCTGCCTGTCTGTTTTTGCTTGTTGAATATTCATCTACCTGTACCTTTAGCTTTTTATTCCTATTCCGAAAGGATTCACTGCTGAGACAGCGCCTCGGGCACAGTTGTTCACAGAGAATTGTCAGAACAATGACATGTACCCCCTTGTTTAATTGAGGACAATACAACACAACAGTAAAGAGCAGTATGAGACAGAGCACAGAACAAGAAAGGAAAATAGATCAGGGGAGCGCAGAATAAAAGAGGATGCCGCACAATACCAAAAGAAAACAAGAGGGAGCTGAACAGATTACAAAGCGGAGGTAGCACACAGCATAGTGAGAGAAGGCAAAGCAGGAGATGCATAGTGCTGAGAAGGATGGTGTCAGTGTCACACTGCTGCTGGCCATGTCTACTTGTTTCATTGGTGATTCAGAGGGCACCTCCCTCACACCCTGAGACCAGTCAGACACAGTTCAAATGATTGTTTCTCCTTTCTCTTCTTTTCACCTCCATTCCACAATATTCCCTTCAATTTTGGCTTTAGGCTCATATTAAATGCGACATCCAAGCTTGATCCTGCTGAGGCTCAGTTCTGTTTTAAGTGTTAATTACTTGATTTGTAGGCGTATAAGGTGCTGTTTACCCAAACCTGCAGAAATTGAGATCAATGCTCTCGGGGCTTTGGTAGTAATTTCAATCGGTAGAGCATTCCGCGCTCGATCGGTCAAGCGTTCCTCACTCTGAAATTTAAGTAGCAGCAAGAGAGACTTTTTTTAATGCCTTCAACAAATATTGCTTGTGCAGACTCCAAATGTTTGAGCAGCAAGAACAAAAGAAGGACAGCAGCTCTCAAGGAAAATGTTTCTTTTTTTTTGAATGCTATGATTGGTGAAGATGAAATTCTGTACTGAAAAAGGATTCAAATTAGTTCATTCCTTTTGACCTTATTGTCTTGTCTGGTATGGTCTTTTATCAGATGGTTTCCCATTAAATTAAGTGAAGCTATTCATGGTGCCTGGTGCTTCAAGCTTCAAGTGATCTGGCCACAGATTTCACCAAGCATTTTCTCCCCTTCTGCTACCTTTGTGTTTCCAGTTTGAAAATCCCCTTCACTATGGGAAACAACAACTTCTGAGCAGTAACCTACTGAAAATAGCAACTTTCAGCAAAGATTTGGGTGATGCTATTTGACAGGTCAGCGTGGTTCTTTTGGTGAACATTTGTAAAGTTCTACAAAGAATATATAGTAGTTACAACCTTTGCTGCCAAACATGGACATTCTTGCATGATTGCCCACCTGTAATTAAAAAAGTTTTGATTTCTAAGAATGTTCCAACAGAACTTGTTCTTGTCAGATGCTGTTTTGCAAGGCTGCACACTGAGCTTGTTGTTTTTTTAGCATGAAAGTATTCAGTGTGGGCAGAGTTCTTTTACAGCAACTGAGGGTTGTGATTGGTTTTTATGAGTGCAGCCGGACCATTCTCCAACACTGACCCGGCTGTGTGGAGATAGGTCTGGCTTTAGTTTAAATGAGACATCTCAACAATCATTGTCATTAATTTTGGTACTGTCTTGTTACTAACTGAATTGATTTGACTGTCTTTGGTGATTGTCTATCTTTTCCTCTAGTTACATCATCAGATCAACATTTTTAATTTGCCCATACCTGACTAACTAAATACCTGCAAGTCTAATGACATTCACGTCAGCCATAGTTGTAACTGAACATGGTTAACAAATTCAACTAATGGCATGATAAATATTACCCACTTAACATGATAATTTTATCATTTAGTTCAAAGCAATGCCAAACTAGAATCTCAAAGAAGTACTAACATGAAAGGTGAAAACAATTCACCTCAAGAAACTTTAATGCAGAACTACTTTGAAAACAAATCATCATCAAGAAACACTCAGAATTAATGATATTTGTCATTTTAGATGTCATATTAGTTTAGAAACCTTTAAGGGCAGTTCATATTAGTTAGAGTCACTGTCCCTTCCTGCTAACGTGGTCAATGTGAACATCAAAAAAGAAGTTAGGGAGTTGCTATTTCTCTTCCATTGACTGGACAAGAAGACTAGTAGAGCAGAGCCAGTGCCAGTCCCTAGGGTGCTCCTCTGTGGCTGTGAATTCAAAGCAACGTTTCTAGTTCATAAATGTTAGCACGGCTGCAAAGTCCAGTTGGCTAACTCTTTCCAATAGTAATAATTGATAGCCTAGCCCTTTGAATTTATCATGTAGCTTGAATATTCACTTGGCATACAGAAAATCTGAATTAATTTTTTTCTGTTTGTTTATTTTGGTTTCTACATGTGTAGCTGTGTGAAAATATCATCCTCTCTTCATGTTCACATCCATGTCTTTATGCATTTCCACTGCAATTTCTCTCAGCACTGTTGTTCTGCATTCTAACCTTGGTTTATTACTGGTGGTTTGACATTGACATACTTGCCTGTATTTCTAGAGTTTTTTTCCCCACTTCTTTCTTTTGCAGAAAAAAGACAAAAACTTTATAACAAAAATAAATAAATGCATTAAAAACCCATCTGTACGCAAACTCACTTGAAAGGGAAGATTCAACTCAGTAACAGATTAATTCCTTTTAACTGATCTGTGAGGGTAATGTTAGCCAAATATTAAGTAAAAGATGAATAAATTTAACACATCCATATAATACATGTATGTATAGTGAGGCATTAAGTAGGTATATTTAAGGGAAATATTAGGATTGCAAAATTATACATAAAATAGCATTTTGAAATCTGGAAATAAAATTTCTAAGCTTTCTTTCTTCACGAAGAGTTCAATCATTCTGCTATGCTAGCAATCAGCATGTTTCAGTTCCAACAATAAGTCCTTTTCTGTTGCCATGGAGACCAGTGCTGCAAGTAGTCAGGTCTGTTCAGTCGTATTTCTGGAAAAAGTTGAGCCAACGGTACTGCTCATACTTACTGAGCTGAAAATGACGGATAAACCCTTTTCCCGGCTGGTGGCTTGCTAGCTTTGGGGTTGACCATCTTTTCCTCACGATGTCCAGCTTTTCTTGGAAAGTCTGACTTGAAAATGGTTTTCTAAGCATATCTGCTGCCAAATCAATATCTTGTCCCCCATCAGCCATTGTGACAAATAGGAATCGCTAGCTTTGGCTAACTCTTTCACCATCCAATCAGAGACGTGAAAATGCTGATGCTACCATACACCTGCTGTTCCTGAGGTCACCAACTCCAAATCTAATTGGTTAAAGCAACAGTTTTATTGCAACGTATTTGAGCTTCAGGCGTCTGCACTTTTACTATATGAACAGACTGTGTTGTCCATGTAGAGGATCTGATGTCTGTAGGGGTGTAAGACTAAGGTTTTTTACTTAGGTAGGGTGGACAGGCTGCTTTTAACTCATTTGTCACATAGCGGCGGTCGTCAGATTGAGTTCTGACCTCCATCACAGCTGCTGGAACTTTTTTTTATTTTCTTTTTAATTTGTAAAGTGTTAATAAAATAGTAGTTTGATTGTTATCACAGAAGGACAGCATTTTCAGAATTTCAAATGTGCAGCACAGTAGGGACGTACACAACTGTAGGCAGGTGATTTTTTTTTCTTGTAGCTGATGATTGAATATACTAGTAATGTATTTAATTTAATTTAATTTTTTAAACGTTGTAGTTGAACTGTTAAATGTAGTAGTTGAACTGCCTGGAATTGCACCATTTTCTCGAAGACCTTGGTCTTAGTTCTGACATATTCTGCAGAATAGCTCTCATAAGTCTCCCACCAAGCCATGCAAGAGGAATTTATTTGAATCACAATACTCAAAAGGCTGTCATGATTTATAATACCTTTAAAGATCAATGTCAGTATGACTTATACACTGTAGTAGAATAGTATACCAAAGAAAACACTGAGCATATTTTTAGAGTGGTTATTGATGTTGCTCACTATTTAATGGACAATCTTTTTTTTCATGAGAAATTTGGCAGCAAAATCAAGGCGCACACACACACACACACACACACACACACACACACACACACACACACATGCACGCACACAGACACAAAATCTGACAAGCTTTCAATGCCCAGAAGCAAAACACAGTCAATTCCACTTAGATTATAACAATAAAGTCAGTCTTAAGTGCTCCGAACAGCAGTGGTCCGACAGCACAGCAGCAAGCTCAGGGCCCAAACTCATTTTAATTCTGGCTAAATACAACATAGGCAGCCCCTCATTAAATGTCCCACCAGATGCGTCTTCACATTCTGCACAATCACCAAATCTTTCCAACTGAAAGTACATTCATTCCTATGTTCAGTAGAGCTGATTGTACTACTGAGGAAGGCATGAGTGTGATCCATCCAAGAAATTTAAGTCCAACATAATTAGCCTGATAGGGAAGTTTGTTTCTTTAAAAGGAAGATGAAGTATTCCATGTGTGCATTCACAGTCCTTATAATCTGTAAGGAAGATGCATGTTGATGACTTCTTGCTTTACCACCTCCTCATACCAGAACATTCAGTATCATTCAACTTCACATAAGTAAATGTGAAGCTCGTTGGCATTTCAAAACCCAGGAACATATTAAGATAAGGTTTTCTGGTGAATTCAGCATCAGACATGACGACTACGTATTTCACATTTAACACATAAAATAATTGCATAATTTTTCAAAATCGCTTTAAGTTTTCTTTGATTTGTTGTCTAGCACACATTATATTGGAAATTATGTATTTTATTACAAACACTATGTAGTATTCGGGGCTCATAGTGACTCAATGGTTATCTCTGTCAATGCACAGCTAGAAAGATCTGGGATCTTTCTGTGTGGAGTTTCTCTGGGTACTGCATCTTCCTCCCACAGTCCAAAAACATGCTGAGGTTAAATGGTGATTCTAAATTGTCCGTCGGTGTGAATATGAATTACTTGTCTCTCTGTGTAGCCCTGAGATAGACTGGTGACATGTCTTCACCCTAATTCAGCTGGGATAGGCTCCAGCCCTCCATGATCCTAACGAAGATTAAACGGTGTGTAGATAACATGTGGCAAAATCCGTGTTGAATATATATCTACTGTCTGCAAAATGTGTGTCTGTTCAGTGATGTGTAGATATGGTGAAATTAAGATTCTTCTCTGTTTATGCTGTTTATGCATGTTAGTCCTCTGACAAAACCTAAACGGGAGTTTTTAAAAATGTGCACTTCAGGGGATATTTGAAAAAATCTGTTTGAGTGACCTAAAAGATTATAGAGTTTATATGTGCATTAAATACCTAGACATAGAGGAATGAAATGTTAACACTTTGCAAAACATTCGTATTAGTGAGGACAACGCTTCAGTGTTTCATTCCCCAACAGAGCTCAGTCTAGCCTCAACTGTGGATCAAACACAGACACTGACACACTCCACCAGCCAGCTGAGATGAAAAGGAGGTTTTTTTGTTATTTCGACAAAACATTTTTCATTTTTTTAGCCAATAAAAGGCGTTTTACCTTACAATGGCATTGAGAGTCTTTTTGAAAAATGAATAAACATGATTTCAGTTTTGAGCCATTAGAATTTAAAGACTTTTTGCCCTGTGGTTCAAAAACATGTAATTAATAACTGATATTTGAAGGTTAAAACATCCACCCATTCACTAAATCAACCTGTATTCTGCCTGCCCCCCCACCACATTTTACATTTGTAGCAGTTTTCTTGGTGTGAGCTTGGCAACAATGTTTAGTTACAAGGGAACGTCGACTACTGTCATTTGCTGAGTGGTTGATTGTGTGATTGTACAAAAAGCTATGAACTGAGTCCATCACTGAGGAAATTGTCCGTCTGATTTTCCCTGATGATGAAACTTTGTAGTGGCAATAAGATGCACAAGGTAATTTAAAACGCATTTACAACCGAAACCAATATTTTTCAGACCGTGTCTGTGCTGCTTTTGTCCTCGATGAGTTGTATCACTACTGCTTCTCTTCTGGACCCCACCAGCATGTCATACTGGTTCAGCAGACTGTAAGAGCCTTGAGTCTAAAATCAATCTCCCTCTCTGTTCATACTGAAAAACAAAAATCTGTTTTATTTCTGGTCAGGGTGTATTATCCATACCCTAATCCCGCATGACCAAAAAACCCCCCAAAAAACAAACAAAAAAAAAAACAACACAAAGGTTTTATATATTCATTTTTATCTTCCCCAACACAATACCTCACTGATGTAGGATTGATTTGAAACAGTGTAGAGAACATGTTGGGCAGAATAGAAACTGCCGATGTTATTTTAGATTATTTCGAGCCTTGGATGTTTGCAACTTTTGGTGTGGATTTCTACATTTCTTTTTAAATTTTTTTAGTTGAGTTCTCCAACTATGAAAGACAAATGGGTGAAGTCACTGCTGCATCAAAGAAATGGGCTATGCATTAGATTGTCTTCACTTCCTTTGTTTTAAATAACATAAAATTAAACCTTCTCTTACCTTCATCATGTATTACAAAAGTCATGTATATTAAGTAGTGCTGGCCAATGATTAAAATTTTTAATTGCGATCAATCACACTGTTATACATAAAATTAAATATTGAATTTAAAAGTAGTGTATTGTGCGCTTTTATTTTTAAAGTACTGCTATGTAAACAAAAATACAGTAACATTTGGTTTGCAAACACTTTAAACAAATAAAGCATTTGTTAGCTTGTCTTGTTTGAGTTTATCTCTATTTCTCCCATACGCAGCATCCAACCTGTCTGCTGAAGCCTCCTTCCACTGTTAGTTTGGGTGAGACATGATGACACCCATCCCAAGTACTGATCAACATCAAGCCCTCTTGCGATCCATGGTTTGTCTGTCTGTGTATTCAGAGCCACTGAGCAACGGACTTTCACAATAATTACTTTTTTCTTTTTTTTTTTTTTTTAATTGATAATGCATGATAAAATAATTGCCAGAGTTTATTAATATTAAGTCAATCAGGAAATGTATGTTCTGGGCTATTATCCACTACACACTCTTGAATCTAGATTTTATCTACGTATAATTTCCCTTTATAACACGTATTCATCTCTCAGAATTATTGAGTTTAATTTACATATATATGTATTTTTATTTACTGACCTCTAGCAACAGGCTGTAATTGCAGCATAGACCTAGCGAGTAGACGTCCAGTTTTCACTCATCATTTGACTCTGACTTTGTCCTCCACCAGCTCCGGAGGGAAGTGGCTCCTTAGTTGCTGAAAGCTTTAACTGTCATATCAAGTTAGCTGCCTACTTTTTCGTTTGAAGATTGAGCGCTATCATCAAGAACGATGGGTTTGAACAGCACAGGTGATGTTCGTAAAACCAAAACAACAAACTTGAAGACACTAAAACATTCTGAAGTCCTGCTCTTTTTATAATTCTTTGTAGGTTTCTCACTTCGTGTCCCATATCACAGTCTAGATTACATTCGCTGTTTATATAAAACAGCGAGGGGAAGACAGATGGAGATTAAATTCATATTGCACATTGTCGTTCTTTTATTTTATTCATGGTACATTCTTTACAAAACACCCTTTGACAGTTCATCTCTGCAGATGCACGAGACACTGGTCACATTTTTTATTTCATGCCAATGTGGCGAAAATGTATGTCTGACCACCTCTAGCTAGTTTGGATGATATTAAATTCAACATGCCCTAGGAGGTGAATTTACAACTGAACCTGACAAAAAGAATTTAAAGTACATATGTATATACATAGATACACACACACACACTGCTAATGTTCACTGTATCTTTCTGGTTGATTTATGCGCTACTGTTCAAAATGTCCTTGGGAATGGTGTGCATGTCTGACTGAGAGTCAGTTCATACCCACATCTTTGTAAAAGCATTGCTAAAGTATAACTAAAATAAAGTTTGACACCACTAGCACTATTTTTACAAGAGGAGGTGGAGCATTGTGTGAAAGAAAGCACATCTTTGGATCGATAACAAGACCAATGGAGAGAGAAAAAAGATAGAAAGACTCATTAAGCACAGTTAACCTTGAGAAAACGAACAGCAGAGCAAAAGGTGCTGACCAAGCTCATATATTGGACAAATACTGGCTCTGGATTAACTATTATATTAGGTTTCCATGCAGGGTTTTACTGCCATGTGAACTAAATGAATTGCATTTAAAAAGTAATAATAATAACTTTGGGGACCAATTTGCTTGTAGTTTTTTTGGCACAAAAGCATTCAGTGTGGGCAGAGTTCTGTTACAGCTGCTGAGGGTTATTTTGAGTTCCCAAATGGTGTGTGAGCTGGAAAAAAACTCAATTCCTGGAAGTTATCAATTATTATTGTTCAGCCCTATCACTTTCCTGTAGATGTCGTCATTAAAGCTAAGAACCTGTGAAAACCTCATTTCTTGTCAGCTACAACAAAAATTGCCTGAAACTGATTTTATAAAGGGGAATGAGAAGAAGAGTAGTGATAGATCAAGCGCATAAGAGACAGATGCCTCCAGTAAACAGAAGTATAGTTTGATGGGGTAAAAATCCATAAGATATTATTGACCTGTGTTGATGTATTCATAGACACTGATCTCATTGCAAGGTGTGCGGATATTGATTGTCTGACTGGAAACCCCATTATGCACACACTCATTCAGCGCCATTTTAACTGCTCAATGGATGCAGTGGATTTCCCTGCTCATCAGACTGCTGCATGCCACCTCACTGTGCATCCGCTCTTCCATAAATGGGCAGTGCAGGAATTTTTAGAGGCTCCTGCAGGGTGTTCAACTGTCATCTGCCTTTTAATTGTTGAGACAAAGTCAGTTCATTTCAAGCAGCTATGATATTTAGAAGTGAATTACTTCAGGTCAGTATGTGTAATATCTAATGTGGTGCAGATTGCCCAAGGCGGATCCCAGAGTAGCTTCGGGAGTGGATGTAATGTAGGGATTGTTGTTAATGGCTGATTTTAAAGGTGGTGTGGCGGGGGTGAGTGGACGAAGAAAACAGTCAAAGCAGCTTTCACAGAGGGAGGGTGAGTTGCAGGCAGGAGTAAGAGTTGACCAAAGAGAGGGAAGTTAAACCAAAAAAGGAGTGATGGTCAAAGACAGCACAGGACCTTGGAGGCAGTGTAAACAAATAAACACATAATCTGTCTTTTCAGACTCACTCTTCACTCTCACACACACACACACTGTCAGAAATACCGATCAAATTCTCTATTTCTTTGTTTGCCCTCTAGAGAGAGCTTTGAACAGAGCAGATTCATCTTGTATACCCTGACCTCCAGCTTCGTTGCTCACCTCCCCATGGAGCTCACTCCAGCCACTTCATCCATTCACACACACGCACGCACGCACACAAACACACACACACACACACACTCAGCAGAGGGGAGCAGCAGAGAATGCAAACACATAAAAGCATAAACTCCACTGCCATAAACCAAGCAGTAACACACATCTTATATTTGCAGTTTTGCTTGACTCTATATTACAGGCTGTATTTTTCTCTTCATATAGTCCTAAACCCCAATGCACAGGATATTGATTCATACAGTGCAGTACAGTCCTCTTCACAGCAGCTCAAGATCAGATTTCTTTGTGCACCTCTGTTCACATCACATCCTGATATTGTTGCTGTTGTTGTTGTTGTGCTGTGAAAAAAAGAAATGCTTAATGAAGTCCATGTGAAGTCTATTGTTTGCTGAGACTGCTGACACTTCATGTTGATGTTTCTCATACAAAAGCTTCATTTATAACCATTCATTGAATATCACTTGATCCTTGTATCATTTCAGACCTTCCCTGAAAATTTCATCCAAATCCGTTAATCTGTTCTTGAGTAATGTTGCGAAAAGACAAAGACGGACAAACGGACAAACCAATGCCGATCGTCGCATAACTCCACTGCGTTCCTTGGCGGAGTAATAAACCCAAACCAGCAGAGTTACAAAGTGCTTTACATGGGAAAATATAGCAGAAACAGGAAAAGACTGATTGAAATCTGCCAAACGTATGAAAAAAATATAAAATATCTAAGATAAAAAGAGAAACTTTGAATGTCAGACCTACACTGCAGTAAATCAGAACTGGGAGCACAAGAACAGATTTCAGAGTGCATTTAACTGCTGCACAAAATACAACCAACTACACTGTGGAGTTACTCCGGCTTTTTGTTGCACACAAATTTTGTCCACCTAAATGCACTTCTAATTTATACAAAAAAATGAAAATAAAAAACAGAGGTTGCATCTGGATCAAAAAAGTGCACAAGTGACCAGCATTCTTTTTAGCAGCAGTGGACGAGTACTCCAGTTGCAATAAAGACATTAATTAGTTCAAAAGTCTATTACAAAATGACCCTGCTTCTTCCTCAGTTTGTTACCTCACTAAACATATTTACAATGAGTTCATAGTCTTATTGAATTCAACATGGGTGTTTTTGTTTGTTTTTTGTTTTTTTTTTTTGTAAATTATGATCCCAGGAAAATAGTAAAATAGACAGTTAAGCAGAGCATGTGCTTGGGTGGGGCCACCTTGTGACTGACAGATTGCTACCAGATCAGGGTTCATAGTGTCATCAAGGTCTCAGTCAGTTCCAAACCTTGTTTGTTTCGTCCTTTTTCTACAGAACAACAAACTTGACGCTTCAGAACAGTAGTTCATCAATGAGTGGTGTCATGTCAAAGTGGTTATTTTTACCTTTTATATACAGTCTGTGATTAATCAATCAATCTTTATTGGTCATTGCACATTTTCATATACAACGAAATTTCATTTGAGCTGCCCTGCCAATGACAGCTCCGGCTGCTGCGCAGTGCTGCGCGCACCTTTCTTGAAGAAAAAGAAAAAGGACATGTTGGGATCTGGGTAGGGATAGCAGAGGGTAAAAGAAAAAAAAAAAAGGCTCGTTGTACCAAATGAAACCTCCAATGTTGGGAAATTCAATTTGAGAAGGAACCTAAAAAAAAACAAACCCGCAAACAGGCAAAGCATGACGTTAGACAAGGATAGTTGGGATAAGGATGTGGGGTGGTGGAGGGGGGAGCACTGCACAGTTAGCCGGTTCCTGTGCAGGTGCACGGATTCCTGGCTCCTGTGTATGGTGAGGGAAGCTTGTGGAGGCAGGGGGGATGGGGGATATGGGAATGTGTGTGCGAATGTTTAGCTCAGTCCTCAGTTCATGAGTCCGAATGTTTGTGTATGCGTGTAGCCCATCTTCTTCCATCTCAGACCTCCGGTGTCTCAGTTCGCGAGGGTGGGAGCGCGATAACACAGCAAGGTTGCTATGGAGATGTCCTCGGTTGGCCCGGTCCAAAAGTCAACAGGTGTCCTTGGGAAAGTGGGGGGGGTGTAGGAGAGCTATCTCTTGGCCATGAAACTTCCAGAGGAGTTTGTTATTGTTCCAGGGGCGCCAGAATGTAATCAGTTATTCTTATGTTTGGGCGGGAGAGAAGTAATTTCACCTTCTCCCTACTGCTCTCAACAATTTTAGACCTCAGCTGTAGCGATTCTCACCCTGATGGCTTCCAATCTGCGACTCAAATCAACAGTCACACCAAGCAAATTGTTCATCTTACGATTGAGTTCGTCATACCGAGAATCGGCAGCCGTGATCCGTTCGTTTGCATAGACCAGCAGAGTTTGGACGTCGTTTCTGTCTGCGGTCTTCCTGATTTTCCAGAAGCTCAGGCCAGTGAACAAGCCAATTATCAGCAGACCTGTCATCATAAATCCGAATATATAAACATCTTCCACATCCTCCATGTGCCAGGCACATGATCCCCTTCCACTTCCCCCAGGCGTCGATCATGTAACCAGAGACGAAACTCCCATCCGGACAGGTAGGCTCCCCTAGGCCTGTGCTCTTTGTGGCGACAATCTTGTCAATTGCGTTGAGAGACCAGTTAATCAATTCCATGATCGGTGTTTCGAAGGTCCAGTGCCAAGCGATCGCTCCAAGTCAGACAGACGAGACGAAGACGAAGAAATGCAGCAAGCAGGGAGACATGAGGGTAGGGAGGAACAGAGATAGCGGAGCAAGGAAAAGTGTGACCGCCTCCTACGAGAGCTGAGAGCAAGATTAAAGTTCAATACCATGGCTGATCTCTACAATATATATATGGGCCGTTTAAAGTTACTTTTAATGGGCAGATAACATCAAAAATGCATGATGTATTACTTTTTCCTGGCCTTTGGTATTGTGCATTGTATTGTTTATTGGGAGACGGAAATGTTAAGGCTCATCATGTCCATGTTTTTCATTGTCTCATTTTTACAACACACAGTTTCTTTATTCTCCTGTTTTCATTATTGAATATGACCCAGCCTTGGATCTTCAGACACTATTTTCTCATTGAAACCTCATGGCGGCTGGGCCAGCTGTGTCTCAATGCTGTTTCGATGTATTTATTTTTTCTGTCTCTGGTAAGCTCAGGGCACCACACAGTAAATGAGGAGCATTGCAGTCTGAGTAGGGAAGTGAACCTGTGACCTTGTTTTTGCCAGTTCACTGTCTCTCCAGCATCAAGGCCACCCACTGCAGCAGTCAGTCACACGTGTCTCTTGCCCAAACAAGGTCTGTCTTTCTGTTTCTTTTTCCCCTTCTTGTTCACTTGCCATTAAAAGCCATAATGTCACTCTAAAAATGAAACTGTGAATCTCTTGAAACAATTTCGTCTTATAAATCTGCCAGACATTGGAGTTGTGGTGAGGGGGACAAGTTGACAGTAAATGAATATTGATTTTTGCTCTCGTACTGTGCAGCTGGTTTCTGGCTGAGTGAATTTACTCTTACAGAGTTGTCAGAGGGTGGGCTGTTTAATGGGGTGTTATCAATTCACAGGGAGTTTGAGTGCCTTCTGTTGGTGTGCTTACATGATGGATTGGCTGCTGGGTTTTAGTTGTGATGTAGAAGAAAGACGTGGATTAAAAATAAAAAGCAGAGGTCGGCAAAGAAGGAGAGGCAGTTGTTTAAAAGATGTGTTTGAGTTAAGATCACAGATTTTTCACGGTGATGTCTTACCTCAGATTAACAGGATTTGAACAGCCTGGGTATTTATAAAACTGCCACTTGAAATGGGTAGTGGTATGGGATTGCCGCTGTTCTTAAATGTGATTAAATGCAGCTCTACTGTGTGCAGCCTTGGAAAAAAACAGAATTGAAGAAAGTGTATGACTCAGAGAGTAATTCAGCCTGTTAATGACATTTGCTTGTAAATTATTAAATATCATCTAAGCATTCCACTCCAGATTCTACAAGATGCTTCTTCTTCAATTCTGTGAGGAAAAAAAAAAGAAGTCTTTTTGATTGTTTGATTCAAGGAGGGGAAAAAAGATCAGTTGAATTAAAGGTAAAAAAAATGAATATCAGAGTGAAACAGTGACAGTTTGTGTTGGTGTAAAGCAGGTTAATATTATGGAAAGGCGAGTGAATTGTGAAGTGTTAACTAAGGCAAGAGGTGATAGGTATGAGACAAGTCACAGGGGATTTGTTCGACATTTGAAAAGGTCACGGCAATGCTAGAGTGGGAAATACAGGCAGATTGGTTGAAATGTGCATTTGTGTGCGTGCTGCCCACAGTCTGCTTTTTACTTAAATTGAATTACCTTAAAACTTGTTCATAAAACCAAAAGAAATCACTTTCTGTCTTCCCCTTCTTTTCTCTCAGATACAATTTTTAAATTAGTCTTTAAAGCCCTCCTGTAGTCTAAAAGTTTACATGTCATGGCTGTCAGTTAGTAATTGGAATATACCTAGTTCCAGTAAGACATAAGGCCACTAATTGTCTTCCCTTTTCATTGCCTGGGGCGTTCTTAGTATTCTTGGAGTGCCATTTACAGTCAACACTGTCATCTCTCCCTGCAGTAGTTATAATCTAACGCATGTTTTATGTCTACAAAGCCTTTCAGTCACACAATTATAATCACATTTTAACGACAGATTTTTTTTTTTTTTTTGTAAATGAATGAGGTCGTGAATCATTTTAATCTGCATTTTAAGTAGCCTACCATGAATATTAGTCAGTAATTGAAAATCTGATACGAACCAGTCGGAGCACTCATGTAGGACATTGATATGATGTTTAATTCCATATTATTTAACATAACAGGGGGGAACCTTTAACTGATATGATTCAAATTAAACATTTGATCCAGTGCGTCACAATTATATCTGAATATCAACCCTGTCTCCAGAGAATTACAGTCTTATATAACTATACTGAAGTCTTACACAAATTTTGAATGAGACATGCTGTATTTTCTACCAGTAATGTAACAGTATGATGTTGTAGGAAAACTTTCCAGGTTTAAAGAGTCACAAAGCCAATGTTAGGAGTTTGGAAGAGAGGCAGTGGAATAATCTGACACAGGACTTTAATCCAGGAGATTGGGCTTTGTGTGTCATCTGGAACCATTTTCAGTCATTGTTTGGTTGGATTTAGGCAGCAAAACTAAATGGTTAAGTTTAGTGGAATGTCATACCTTTCATGGTGTTAACCACATGTTTGAAGGTTCTCTTTGCATTTTCTGTGAAGAGTCATGAATCCTGCCCTATCCAATGTATGACTGGATGGCTTAAGTCAGGGGTGTCAAACATGTGGCCTACCAGCCAAAACCGGACTGCTAGAGGGTCCAATACTGCCCTCAAGATGACTTTGTAAAGTGGCAAAATTACAGACATCAACTGCAAATTGTAAATTTGTTAAACTATACATTTAAATAATTTCTAGACCATGACAAGTTGTTTTGATCATAAAGTAAAATATTACATTTTTTATTGTTCTTTTGTGATTTTGTGTCTCATTTTTGTAGTATTTTGTCTTGTTTTTGTTGTTTTTGTCTTGTTTTGTCTAATTTTTGGTGTTTGTCTCACGTTTTTTTGTGGTTTTGTTTCTCATTTTTGTCGTTTTGTGTTTCTGTTTTGTCTCGCTTGTGTTTTTTGTCTTATTTTTGTCATTTTGTGTTTCGCTTTATTCGTTATTTTGTGCATCGTTTTTGTCTTCTGTTTTTTTTGTCTCCCTTGTGTTGTTTGTCTATTTTTTGTCATTTTGTTTGTCACTTTTGTCATTTTGTGTCTCATTTTTTAAGATTTTGTCTTGTTTTGTTTTTTTGTTTCCTTTTTTTTGTGTGACTTTTGTCATTTCGATCATAAAGTAAAATACTATATCATTCATTTCCAGATACCTGTGACTAAATGTTTTGTGCCTTTGTAGACACTGTGATCTATAAGTTGTAATGTGTAAATGATAAACTGAGGCATAATATTGTTGAAACTGAATTTATTTTTCTTAAGAAATTTCAGTTTGTTCATAATGTTTTGTACAAAGGTGGTTCATTTACTGTGAACATTTTCAGAACATACTTTTTTGCACTAAAACAAAGGGAAATTTTGGAATTGTCATTATTTATAGGTTATTATGTTCTGATTTTACTGTTCTGGCCCACTTGAGATCAAATTGGGCTGAATGAGGCCCCTGAACTAAAATGAGTTTGATAACCCTGAAGTGGAATGAGAATAGAATGCAACACAATACGTAGAAAACGTGTGAATTTAAAAAAAAAAAACAAAAAAAAAAAACAGAGACCGAAACTGTTTTTGGTAGTAGGCTGTAAACATTCAGTTTTTTTCTGATGTAAAGTTGGGCCTTTTAGTATAAAGGTCTACAGGGATTGATTGGCCTTCGTAGTCAGCCTCTTGTGGCCATTCATGCAACTGCAGTCTTATAGCAGCTCTGTACTGAATTCATTTTTCAGGCCTGCAGGATGCTGATTGGGTGGCTGCTGGTAGTTGTGTCAGCTGTTGGAAAACATAACGAGGGTGCATAGTTCTCCTTTATCTGTTTTTCTATCAAAACATTCATACTTCATTTGTCTGTTTTAAGCATTACATGTTAAGGACATTTTCTGAAAACACAAAAGGAACAAGTAGCTAAATTTTTTCTTTTTCCATTTTAGAAACAAATATCAGCTCAACATTTTATTTATTTTGTTTCTTTATGTAACTCTTTTGAGTGAAGTTGCATAACCTGAAAGCATGATGTGCCTTTGTGTGCAATAAAGAAAAATGATGGGAGGCAACCTTCGTCACAAGTTAGTCTATTAGTCCTGATATATTGTGAGTCATGCAGTACCCCTCTGTCTGCACACTTCAGACAATCTGGGCATATATTGAAAATGCAGATGTTGGAAATAAACACACACATATTGTTGAACATGTTTTCATTATCTCGTAAAGACCATAAAAGTACAATGTCAGTTTCCTCTCCGTGAGACATCAGTAGACAGCAGAAGACAAGTCAAATCAGTTTTCTTCATACCACACAAGCCAAAATCTAAATGGTTTCAGTTCAATGTGTGATGTGCACTGTATTTGCTCCAAATCTATCTATCTATCTATCTATCTATCTATCTATCTATCTATCTATCTATCTATCTATCTATCTATCTATCTATCTATCTATCTATCTATCTATCTATCTATCATTACTCTATTCCCCTAGAGACAGGAGAGTCAGAACTATCTGTCTGCCAACTGGAGATGGACACCAGCATCAGAGAGGACAAATGTGTGTCTGTTGTGATGACTGGATACAAAATGTCCTCCTCCAGGTTGGGTCACTTCCACATACCCAAGTTTGCTACTTTACAGCTATACATCCCTACATCGTATGGAGAATTACATCAACTTCATGTTAGTGTTCATAGTTTTACATTTAGATGATTTCAGGCACATGTAGGTGTAATGTTTAGGTGCTCATTACTTATGGCTCTATAACGTTTGATATTTATAATGAGATTTACATCTTTTGTTAGAAAAAAGAAAACCGTATACTAATACCCAAAGGATCACGTATTGTTTATTTGACTGTGTTTCAATAGCTGCATCTTTGTTTATAAAGCAACTGAGACACCCAAATTATCTTACACATACGTATACATCTATAATGCAGTGGTTACAAGTTGATCTGCCCACTTCTGTTCTTTAAGACACATGGCTGGCTGTATGCTGCATGTCTCCTATCTGTAAAGCCTAAAGTTCAGCCTTCAGGCAGTGGTGGTTCACTGTGCTAGTGTCTTGCTTCCCATTGATTTTGTGCACACTGGCGTGTTTTCAAATCCCTGCAGAACTGATTCTGTTTTACTTATTTTTAAGTTCAAATGTGACTGAATATTCTTTTTGACCTGTGCTTATTCAAACAACCCTCCAAACAAAGATCAGATGGGTCTGACAATTGAATGAAAGTACACAGATCAAATTCCCAAGTTTATCTACTTTACCACCCTCCTGTGTTCAATAGATTCTGCAACTCCATACAGTGTTAAAAATACAACTAAATGGTTCTTGTATTCAACACTCAAACATCAGTCCATGGATGAATTAAATGATATACACTACCAGTCAAAAGTGTTAGAATGCCTCAACTTTTCCAGTTGTTTATTGAAATTCAAGTAGTTCAAGTCCAATGAATAGCTTGAAATGGTACAAAGGCAAGAGGTGAACTGCCAGAGGTAAAAAAAAAAAAAAAAAAAAAGGTAAGGTTACCCAAACTGAAAAATAAATAAAAGATAAAAGTACATTACAGAATTATACAAAAAAGAGTTTTTCATGGAACAAGTGGATTAACAACTTAAAGCTGTTCGGCAGCAATGGCGGTTGATCAAGCCTTGAAAGTTGGTACTACCAAATCCTACAGGTGTCCTAACTTTTCTTGATTACTTACAACCCCCTATGTCTGCATAAAAGTAGTGCTGGAACACACCGTGGCACCATACCCTGGAGAGTGTTATTTGAACAGTATTGTACTGCAGAAAGTAGTGTGTTGCTATAAAAATGGTGAGGAAAAGGCAATTAACAATAGAAAAGAGGCAGACCATCATAACACTTTAAAATGTAGGTCTTTCCTACAGAGATATTGTGAAGAAAGTCAAGGTGTCACTGAGTAGTTTTCTTTGCCATCAAAAGTCACTCAGAAACTGGGGGAAACTCTGACAGGAAGAGGTCTGGAAAACCCAAAGCCACAACAGAATCAGAAGACAAGTTTCTGAGAGTCAACAGCTTGGTGATAGGCAGCTCACAGGACAACAGCTTCAAGCTCAGCTTAATAGTGGTTACAGTAGGCAAGTCTCAGTTTCAGCTGCGAAGAGAAGATTTGGAGTACAGGTTTGACAGATCAAATTGCAGCAAGAAAGCCATTGGTAAGACGTCAGAATAAGAAAAAGAGACTTGCCTGTGCCATGAAACACTGCCAATGGACTACTGAAGACTGGAAGAAGGTATTATGGACTAATGAATCAAAATTTTAAATCTTTGGTTCATCACACAGGAGTTTTGTATTCTGTGGAATAGGTGAAAAGATGATTCCTCAGTGTGTGACATCAGTAGTCAAACATGGAGGAAGAAGCATGATGGTCTGGGGCTGTTTTGCTGGATCCAGTGTAGGTGACTTGTACAGAGTGAGAGGAGCCCTGAACCAGAACAGCTACCACAGTATTCTGCAGCACCATGCAGTATCCTCTGGTATGCAGCTAGTTAGTCAGGGGTTCATCCTACTGCAAGATAATGACCCAAAATATAAGTCCAAGCTTTGCAAGAATCTACCTTCGGAAAAAAGAACAAGATAATAAACTTGAAAACATGGAGTGGCAGCAGTCTCCAGACTTAAACCCCATGGAGCTGATTTGGGATGAACTGGACAGAAGAGTGAAAGTAAAGCAACCTACAAGTGCCACACATTTATGGGAACTTCTGCAACAGAGTTGGGAAGAACTTTCTGAAGAATAACTGATTTCCATCGTGGAAAGAATGAGTGTATTCAGCTGTTGTATCTGCCAAAGGTGGCTACTTTGATGAGTCAAAAGTTTAGAATACATTTTGGTTTCTAAATAGATTTTGTTTTTTATACTTCATTTGTTTATTTGTTCTATGCTTTCATTTCAGAGTACAATGAGACATTAACATGCATAATTTCCAATTAAAAAAATGGAAAAAATAGGGTGTTCTAACGCTTTTGACAGGTAGACAAATTAAACTAATAAACTCACATTCAGGAGGATAGCTATGCATTTTCTTCCTGTTTTCCAAGAGCTGTTGTAACTACTAACAACCGTGCATGCTTTTAGTCAACGGTCACCAGTTATAATACAAACTAGTAGATCTGGTACACAGTGCTTCATTCAAGCTAGTTCAAAGCAGCTTTGCATTGTGCATATAGACCTTAATGTTTAAACCACAGACTGTATATAAATGATGGACGTAGCATCTGGGTCTGAAAAGTGAAGCCATTGTGTAAGTGCCCTAAACTGTGTGGTGTTCACTTAGTATATTATGGTCCCATTTAGAGTAAATTAGACACTAAGGCAGAATATATTTTAGGGCAGGGCTACATTATGATCAACAGATTGCTACTGTATTTTCATGCATAGTGTCCTCACATTCTCCAACGAGATCCTCTTATCACTCAAAAGACCAAGATGGCAGCGGCTAAAGGCGGAAGCCAAAGCTCTGCAACGTTCATCCACAAATCAGTGGATAACATCATGGTCACTACATCAATCTTTCATAGACAATATAAGGTTTAAACTTAATAAGTATGGACATGCCAGACATGGATAGATCGATTATATTCTCCGCAACACACAACTGATTTTACATAAACCATGAGCACCAAATGATATTTCATGCAAACAGGAAAAAGCAATGGTGCTTCCCTCCCTTTTAAAATGATCGTAAAGTTTGATTCTTTGTACATTCCTCAATTATTGATACTCCTTTAGTCTACAGAGATACAGTGAAAATTAATCAAAATGTTTTTTTCATAAATAAATTAAACAAAATTTCTTTCAGTATTATTTCAGTATTCTTTCAGTAGTAAAAATATTTTCTCTACTCCTTGTATAGGATTGTTGGGTTTGCTGGTTTTTGTTATTTGACTGTATAATGGAAGTGCTCCTACACATTTCTGTTAGTTTTCATCCCTGGGCAGGTCACTGGAGGTTGGAGGAGCTGCTATTGGCTATCAACAATAAATCATTCACAGTTGCAACCAAACATCGGTCTGCATGAATAGTTTGGTTTTGCATGGGAGTCAAGCTATTTCAGGGCATACAGTGAAGTGCAAGTCCCTCCTTATATGCAGTTGAAGGCAGGTAGCATAATAAGCAGCAACAGAAGCACACCTTAGCAATATCTGAATGACAGCAAAGGTTTTATAGTCATCAAATTGCTTCGGTGTGTTTTCTAGTGTCACAGACATAAATAAAAGCAGTTGGCACAATTTGGCCTTTTCAGGGACATGACATGAGTTTCAGGGACACCAGCGACACTGCAGATTAACAAGTCTAGCTCCTGTAATTTCAGGCTTCAAGGTCTGGGATTTCATCCAGCTGTTGTTGACAAGATGTGGAAGCTTTGTGGTGTGGTTCATTTGAGTGTCTTAAACTATCCTATTATTATTTATATATGACTTACAATAGACAGGGACAAAAAAAATCTAATTTTCAGAAACTGCACACATGCATTTTTGTCTTACAGTTCTTCTGTTCTAAGCTTTTCCATTTGGGCATGCCAAATAAGAGAAACATCAAATAAAAAGGAGCAGATGTGCCGAGGTTAGTTCCACGGGAACATCACTTGGAGACAGGGCTCATATGAATATATCCCCCTGCTACTCTGGGAGTCACATTTTTAGAGTTATGAGTTCAATAAGGAAAGCTTTGCTGGTGTGTCAGCTCTTTCTGCTCACCTGTCAGTTCCCAATAAATAGCTAAGCACAATTCAAAAGTCCTTTCGCATCTTTCAGCTTATTGGTTTTGCCTTAATGATCTGCCACTGCTTTGGTTCCCTTTTACCTCTATCATCAGCATTGTTTCTCCATGCTGCAGGTAGCTGCTTTGTGGAAAAAAGGTCTCCTTTGCGAAAAAGCTCTGATAAACCAACAGTAAACAAAGATAGTAAAGTCAAACTGAATTTTATTTATAGAGCACATTTAAAAACAACAGGTGTTAAACCAAAGTGCTGCACAATTAAAATAGTAGGCCACAAAACACAACAACTGAAAGACAAATGTGAGTATAGGAAGGCGATACAATCTAAATAAATATATAGAGTAAAATGTTACAACACAGTAAGAGATGAAGTCAGGTTGTCAAGCTCAACTGGAATCGAATACCAAAGAGAAGAGGTGGGTCTTCAGCTGCGACTTAAAGTCTGAACAGTTCTTACATGAAAAGGTGAACTGTTCCAGAAATTAGAAGTAGCTAGCACAAAAGTCATTAATATTTTTGTGCATAGATCTTGGAACATCCAAGAGCATCTCAACCTCAACCTCAGTGCAACCTCAATGGTCAACCTCAGTGCTCTAATGGGGAAATGATGATGCAGGATTTCTGCTACAAAGGCTGATGGCAACCCATTTAAATCTTTACATCAATCATGAAATGAACAGGAAGCCTGTGGAGGGAGGCCAATACCGGTGTTATCTGATCATCCTTCCTTTGCCCTGTTGAAAACAGGAAGCTGAATTTTGTTTCAGCTGCAGACACTGAAGAGACGAGTGCTCTCCACCCACATACAGTAGTCTAACCGAATGGTAATTAGAGCATGAATAACACTGAGAGAGACAGGGTTTACCTGCGCATAAAGTCTTAACTGAAAAAGGCTGGTTTTGAGCCATGGGCTGATCTGTTTATCAAATTTGAAGGAGCTGTCGAAGATTACTACAAGGTTCTTCTCAAAATATCAATTGCATGAAGCCAAAGGGCAGAAAGTGCGGTTAGGGTCATCCAAAAGGTCCGGTCTACCAAACGTAATGATCCCAGTCTTATTTTAATTAAGACTTTAGATTTAGATGCATCCAGCTTTTAAATACCTCCTCTCCCAGAGCAAACCTGAAGGCTTGAAGGGACAAGTGGATCTGTGATGACTTTACTCTTGGTTCAAATCTGGAGAGTGAGGTCTTACTGTCCACAAGACACCCTTTATTGGTGATTATTGGGTATAAAGCGACTTCATGTAAAATGGTCTTTACTTTATAATTTCATGGACAGATAGATTGCCACAGCTAAACATTGTGGAGCATTTAGCAACCAAATAAGGCAACATTTCCCTCATGGGGTAGCAAAAACAGACACATGAGAATGAATGCTGGACGTATAATGATCAAGTGGTGAGAAACACAAGTCCAAATAAATGTTAATGTTGCTCTACCTCAGCAGGAATTGTAAATAGGCTGTTTCTAACATATTTGCCATATCACCAAGTGATTCTGCCGTGGGAAATGTTTTATTTGCTGTGGCCAGTTGAGCTGCTAAGAACATCTGCTCAGGTGGAACTGGTCTCCTGGGGATGCACAAACTCACTCATGCCAATTGTGCTAAAACTGAGTCAGATTTGATGTCACAAGTGTAAATCACTTTATATTCTATTTACATTCCATGAAATCCTTGAAACATATTTTGTCAAATATCAGCAATAAGATAACTTGTTAGCTTGGTTTCTAAAGCATCATTATGAGTCGATTTTTTAAAAAGGATCACATTTCAGCTGACATGTATGGGAAATGATGCTCAAGGCCAGAGTACCCCTCTCTGGGGGCATATCTTAATTGCCCAAAGGATTTTAATCATTTAATTTGTTATGCTAATGCCTGTGCTGATGAACCTTCATCACTGTCTGTCCTTACTGCCAGTGCTGCTGTTGGGCATTTTCCTCTACACTCGCTGGAGATCATACAAAGGGCTGAAGGAGGGCGTTTACCATGTCTCAGCACATCACGACGGCTGGGAGGACATCCGAGAGAACGTCCTCAACTATGACGAGGAGGGAGGCGGAGAAGAGGACCAGGTACACCCCTCAGACACGCACACCTGCATGCATATTGTACCCTTTTCCCCAGAGTCAAAGGAAGTTACAAAGACATATGGGGATGCACTTAGTTTTACTCACAAACATACTTCAAGCACGGTTTAAAGCAATACTATTAAAGCGCTTTAATGCTGCACTCATGCTTGCATAAAGGTGAATTGTTTTTAACTGTATAATTTTAAATTTAAAGGCTGTTATTACTTTTATCTCAGAAATGCAGCACAGTGAATGCAGGCGAGCAGCTTTATAGTGGATTCAGTCAATTCAATTTGGAATAAAATCCTGCACTGTGTGTGCTAGTGTTTTAATTAGGCCCACGCAAAATCCTTATCTCGTCTCTCCACCAGCCAATGTAACCCACAAGCACTCAACAGTACTTAAGAGCTTGCATAATATCAGAGCTTTGATCGAAACAAACACATGTGGCTGCTGCATCGCTGAAACAAATTCATTCGCTCTCTCACACACACAGAGTAGACAAAAACAAACTTGCATATAAAGATTGTTGTCACACCTTATCAGTACCTCAGGACCTTCAAGATTTTGTCCTTCATACTGTATCACCTGCAGTCAAACACAAACAGGACACACACACACACAGAGTCCTGATCCCCTATACACAGCAAATACTGCTTTTAATTCTCACGAGTCTTGTCTGAAATCTGTCTGGAGGAATAAAAAAACAGCACTTTCCACTCATCACATAATCAGTTTTGCAAAGCGACTCACTCCTCCTACATGTGCATCATTTCTTCCTCCTCCTCCTCCTCCTCCTCCTCCTACATCTTTTTTTCATCTCTGCTGCCCTGGTTACAGTTTTGGTGGAATAACATCAGTACTGAAGTGACTGGCTGATACAGTATTTGTCAAAGTAAAGGCAGCTGCTAAACCCCAGTGCATCAGTGTGTAATGGATTGAAAGAGAGGCGCCTCTCATCTCCTTTCTGAATCACTTCCACTCATATTTTTGTCTTCTTGGCTGCACACACTCGCACACAGATTCTTAGAATTACGACTTTTCTGAGACAGCAAATGGAGATAGATTGGAAACTTAAACAGGTGGAACATTCGCAGTAAATGTAAGAGGGAGAGCTGATTGTTTTTCTGCTCTCTTTTCATTTTTCTGCTTTTTTTCTGTCACATTTCATTTTTTACTTCCCCATCTCTCTCCTCCAAACATTCAGTCTTTCACTCTGGCTTCTGTTTGCTCTCATCTCTCCCTTTTTACAGTTTATGTGCTAACTAGGACTTTTAATCTGCTATTGTATGAATATCAATGTTTGTGTGTGTGTGTGTGTGTGTGTGTGTGTGTGTGTGTGTGTGTGTGTGTGTGTCCAGAATGCATACGACATGGCAGAGCTGCAGAAGTCCCTCCAGCCGAGCCCGGCCCAGTCGGTCCAGTACTGTCGCTCCAGAGCCCTGCACCATCCTCCTCCTTCCCACCATCACCTCCTCCACCAGGCGCCGCCTGTCCCACCGTCTATCCAGCCACTGGATCCCCTCAGCCGGACAGCCAGCTCCACAACCCTGCCCCCCTCCGCAGCATCCACTTCCTCCACTGCCACCACCACCACCAGTCTCCGCAGAGATGTCCCCCCCACCAGGCTCCCAGCCCAGGGCCAGGCACGCCCCTCGCAGCTGACGCGTCGCTCCCTTTCCTTCTCTAGCCAGGATCTGGCCCGCTACCTGTGCGAGATCATCCGCGATGCTGACCAGCATCCAGACACGGGACCTTTTGACTCTCTGCAGGTCTTCTCTACCGAAGGAGGGGGCTCGCCAGCCGGCTCCCTCAGCTCCTTCAGCTCGGCAGGGTTGGATGGAGGGAGTGGCGCAGATGGTGGAGGGGAGCCGAGGAGAGAGGAGACGCTTGGGGAGTGGGGGCCTCGCTTTGAGAAGCTGCGGGCGCTGTATGAGCGAGCCGAGGCCAGCGACCTCTGAGCACACGGACCAAACTGATCAAACCCGGATAAGGGCCCCCCCTCCTGAAACAATCCATTAGCAGACGCTTATCGGCGAACGAGGTGGGAAAACAGCGAGAGACTGACTGACAGAGAGACTCGCTCCTCACCCAGCACTAACAGCTGACACTAAAGGTGTTGTATTTAGTGGATGATGAGCCCCGTCAATCAACATGGTGGCCTAACAGACAGATGAAAGTGTCCCTTTGAAAAGAGCCTGTCATACTGCACCCCCACCACCTTGGAAGAGAATTTTGCAGGAGTAGACATTATCAAACCTGGAAGTCAGGTTAAAAGGCTTCAGAACGTCACTCTCTACCCGGGCTACTCATCATGATGGAGCTTAGCTTCACTGTCAGAAAAATCAGTTCCAGTCACTGACAATGAAATCCAAAATTCTCTGTGCTATGGATGAGTGTCAGCTGAAGGCAAATGAAATTGTTTTGTCCAGGTTTTTTGTCTTTTTATACCTGAGCAAATCAATGGCCCTTATTTTTAGCACCTTGCTGCTGAATTAAGTCTTTGTAAATAAAGAATTCTTACATATATTCCACAGTACACTGGAACATGATTAGACAGTGAAGGTGAGTGAGATCGTACTGAGTAGGCCATACAATACAGAGTTTGGATTTTCACAATAGTGGACACATTGTGTTCTTGCTGCCTGGCTGTACACAGCTTCTGTCAATGTTTGTATGAGAAAAAAAAGTGCTTTGACCATCACTGGTTTCCAGGGTGAGATTTTAATTTTTTTTATTTTTTTTGGTAATGTGTCTCTACTTGGGTTGAGTAATTCTGTATTGGTTGGATGTTTCAAGTTTCAAAGCTCCGTGGGTTGTAAAACATCAAGCTTTCTACTTAGTACTGTGCCCGCGTCTTCATTTGATTTCCTATTCTCATTCGCGCTCCTCCGCTGCTCATTCCTCCTCACCCGAGGGAGACTGCACAAAAATTCAGACAGCTTTGTAACAAAGAAATGTGAGTGGACGTGTTGACTGCGGGAGGGAGGAAATACTTGCTCTGTTGCTCTGTTCCGCATACGCCTTCCTCAGGCACACCAAATGTGGCAGCTGCAAGAGACTATTTTAACAGACGATTGCTCGGTAGAATACAAACTATGTCAAGCTGCTTTCCAAGGTGACTACTTAATAAATATAAATGGGGGGAGGAGAAGGATGATGGATGTATATAGGATTATACATATACACTGATCAGCCACAGTAGTACAAATACTGAGAAATGACGTGAATGGCATTGATCATCGTGTTACAATGTTCTGCTAGGCAACCTTGGGTTCTGGCATTCAAGTGGCTGCTACTCTGACGTGGACCACCCACTTAAACATTGTTTGTAAACCAAGCACACCCTCCATGGCAACAGCACTCCTCGACAGCTCAAGAACAGTTCATGAAGCACGACAAAGAGCCCAAGGCATTGACCCAGCCTCCAAACTCCCCAGATCTCAGTCTGATCAAGCATTCATAGAATGCAGCTGAACAAGCCCAGTCCATGGAGTCTAAACTCCACAACCCACATTGCCCAAAGGATCCAGTGCCAGACACAGACAGTCCTTCCAAAACTGTACTCCTGTACTAACTGACTAACTAAACTGCATTATCAGTTACGTTTTGAGAGAAACATATTTTCTGCCCAGTTACATTTAATGTATCACTGATATATTTCAAATCAACATATGCTTGCGATTTATTACTCCAAGGAATGCAGCAGTTATGTGATGATCAGCGCTGGTTTGTTTGTCTGTCTGTTAGCAACATTACTCAAAAACGGACAAACGGATTTGGATGAAATTTTCAGGGAAGGTCAGAAATGACACAAGGACCAAGTGATTAGATTAGTGATGCGGTTTATAGTCTGGATCCACAGATCTGTAAAAGATTTCTGTATCATTGCGAGATAGCGGCATGGCGTCACTGTAACTATGACTACAAGCGAGCACTACATCAGCTGCCTGCTGATGATCACATGCTTGCAATCCTATTACAAATCGACCGCTGCGGACTTATTGGGACTTATCTGTCAGATATGATACAGGGAACAATTGATTAAATTGTGGGGGTGTTTCCCATCAATTCCCACCACCCGCTACATATTTAGGGATCGGTACATAACGTCCACATGCATCACACATGCCTGTGCTCAGCGCAAGGTAATTTTGTTTGTGGGTACATCTATATTAAATGGCCACATTCTATGTTGTTGTGATTTCTGATCATCAATAACTAGTAAACAAATGCTGTATTCCTAAAAAAAAAAAAATGCTGCATTTCTGACAATTCCATATGCGGGATTGAACAGCTTTGGCGGAGTATTGCGCTCTCTGAGTGCTTTTCTTGTTTTAGTGCTTTGTTGTTGCTCCTTTACAGCCAACCAATCAGATGGGGAAGGACTGATCACCCTGGTAGCCCAGAAAATGGATATGAATCTTGCAAAAGGGTTACATTTTAACCCAAACCTAACCTACCTAACTCAAGACGCACATGGGTTACAAACCTGGGCCTACTAGGTGATGGTCCTGTTGGTGACTTATATTGGCATCCTACTTCCTTAAACAGACTTAGTGGCTCTTTCAAACTGGAAGCCTTTCCAACTTCAGTTTTACTTATTAGTGAGAAAATACAATTATTTTTCTTTCAAACATAATTGAGAATGCCGTTTAGAATGTCGTTTTTTGGAGACAGATAAGGACACAGGACACCCCTCAGAGGGCTTATGTCCATGCCTTTACTTCTCAGAGATGCTATTTTAGCAGCATGAGAGGGGCAATAGCGATACATACATATCTCGCTCTGGTCTGTGATACCTTTGCAAAATAAACTTCAGATTTATCAGTTTTCCTTGCTAAATTAGCACATACTCTTGGCTGAAATCATATAATGGGAGTTGTGGGGAAGCAGGATGATTAAAAAAATGCAGGGAACTGGTAAGTGTGCAGGTATTATCCAAAGTGAACTGTCAGCACAGTAACACTTTGTATCAGCTTCTCTTTGTTTGACTTCCTTCTGACATCAGGTCGATGAATCTGTTTTCCTCCTCTCAATGTACAAAAAACTAAAACAAACCTTCCTGCAGTTGTTCTGGTGAGAGTGATTTGTCTAAAAGCTACAAAATGGCAAAGAACAACAATAGCGCTGAAAAAGGGAAGCATGTGAAGGGTCTAAAAAAGGAGCTGTTCTTCTCACCTGTGGTATGAGAGATGATTACAGTGTGGAGAGTTGAATCAGAGAGCAAATGAGGTGGGGGCGAGGCAGAGAGTGCCTGGCTCTGTGGTGAAATGTCTCACCAGTGCAGCATGGAGCTGCAGGGAGCTGTAGAGGGATGAGATGCTGGAAGCAGTGTATTTTTTTTTTTTTTTTTTTCAGTTGAAACAGTTTGCTGCACAGCAAATGGCATAAATACAAAAGTCGACAACTCTCCAAAAAGCCAGTCTGGCTTCTCCTGGCATTTCAGTTGCTGTATTCTGCTGGAAGTAGCGGCAGCGCTCCCATCATGCTTTTTTTTCTAGTCTTCACGCTGGCAGAGCTGAGCCTGTCGGCAGTTAAAGGGTAGGAGAGTGTGAAAACATGTCAGGCCACTAATCCTAATAGGAGCTGATGGCTTGCTGTCATGCTGGAAAAACCAAAGGATTGCATGGACTTTCAAAAAAAGTCGACAGAGGAGTCGATTCCCAGATTGCAGCTTTGCAGAAACATGTTATTTTCAGAATAGCTGAGGCAACAATGCAGCTCTTAAAATTAAGAAACTTGGCGGTCAGGCGAGGATGCCTGTACACTGTAGAATGATGCCTGGAAGTAAGACACAGGCTTTGCTTTTTCTTTTTTTTTTTCTTAGACCGCTGGGATTTCCTAGAGAGGGATGCTTGTATTTTATTCCTCTGTAGAGGGCCGAGCCTGAGCCACACAGAGAAGTGAAGGATGAAGATGCTTATTGCTTCACTTCCCTCTCTGCAGCTGTACGGAGCAGCGGTTCACTTCTCACCACCATTCATTTGTATCATAAAACGGCTTCTTAAATGTTGTGTTCTGGGTGCAGACATGTCATGAACAAAGTTGATGTTTTTACCTCATTTGTAAATACAGAGATAGATGAATTACAATTATTGCTTTTTGTCAAGAAAAGCAGCATAGGTTTAAAAATGCTTCTGCTTCTGAGAAAAAAAATCAAACCGAACATATTTTTTATCAACATGATGGTGATGAGCTTTTGACAGTTATATAAGTGTTTTGTATTTGCTTTGATCTTTTTTCTCAATAAATTCATTTATTTGCACCAGTGACTGTGCTGAGTCATGACTGCTTCTGAAATAAGATGGAACATGAAGGTTGTGGCCTTACTGAATGATGGACATGGAAACAACACTATTAGTGAGGGAAAAAAAACTTTTAATGATCATACGGCCATTGAACACAGATGTGTCTAACAATACCTAAAACTGGCATCTCATGTATCTTTCTGCCAATAATGTGCTTGGCATGAGAAGGACTTTTAACTACAGAGTAAACATTTACTAGTTTGTATGATTTCTGATATGACAAACGTGCTGCAGTAGAAAACTCAGCTATAAATTACCAAAGGCACCCATTACATATGACAACATTTCTGTTTACAAACACAAGATATGGATGTAACTGCTAACAGAATGACCTGTACTGGGGCCATTGTCAGGCGGTGGAAAAAGCCCACTTTGAGGAACTCCTGAACCCAGTAAACACATCCTCTGTGACGGAGGCAGAGGCTGAAGACTCGGGGGAATTTTCGCCCAAAACCATGGCAGAGGTTGCCAAGGTAGGTAAGAAGGTCCTCGGTGGCAAGGCGCCAGGTGTCGAGAGATCCGCCCTGAAATGCTGAAGGCTCTGGACATTGTTGGACTGTCTTGACTGACACGTAAACTACAATGTCGCATGGGCATTGGGTACGGTACCTGGGGAGTGGCAGACCGGGGTGGTGGTCCCCATTTTCAAAAAGGGGGACCGGAAAGCGTGTTCCAACTACCGGGGTGTCACACTTCTCAGCCTCCCCAGGAAAATTTACTCTAGGGTGCTGGAAGAAAGGCTCCAACCGATTGTCGAACCTCGGATTCAGGAGGAACAATGCAGATTCCGTCCTGGTTGTGAAATGGTGGATCAGCTCTTTACTCTTGCAGAGCTGTTGAGGGGGTCATGGGAGTTCCACCTACCACTCCACATGTGTTTTGTGGATCTGGAGAAAGCCTACGACTGTGTCCTCCAAGGGACTCTGTGGGGGTACTGCGGGAGTCTGGGGCACCGGGCTCACTGATACGAGCCATTCGGTCCCTGTACAACCAAAGTGAGAGCTGTGTCCACGTACTCTGCAAAAAGTCAGACACTTTTCCTGTGGGGGTTTGACTCCGCCAGGGCTGCCCCTCGTCTCCGATCCTGTTTGTGGTGTTCATGGACAGGATCAGGATCGCATCTCTGCTTTTTGCAGATGATATGGTTCTGTTGGCTTCCTAAGACCGTGACCTTTGTTTGGTTTGGCCATCTGATTCAGATGCCTCCGGGGAGGCTTCCTTTGGAGGTTTTCTGAACACGTCCGCCTGGGAGGAGACCCCGGGGCAGACCCAGAATTCGCTGGAGTGATTATGTATCTCGTCTGGCCTAGGAAGGCCTTGGGATCCCCAAGGAAGAGCTGGAAAGTGTTGCGCAGGGGAGGGACGTCTGGAATGACCTGTTTCATCTGCTGCCTCCGCGACCCGGCCCCAGATAAGAGGAAGACAATGGATGAATGGATGGATGACTCAGATGAATACATCTGTTTAGTTGCTAGCAGAGAATGTCAGATGGATAACTTCCTATTTTTTTCCCTTAAGCTGAACAATACCACACATAAGCTGATTGTTAATTTTGGCACGTGACAAATGTGGCATTCTAAAGCATTTCAGTCTGTTTTTGAGTCTACTAGTGTCAAGCATTACCCAGAATTCTCTCACATTTTCCCCCCATTAAGATGCTGAATGATTCCAGTAATGTAATGATGTAAGTGTGATAAATATCCAGCCAGTAGATATCCCAAAATACATACAGGGTGAATATCTGCTTCACAGCCTGTGTAAATGGCGTGACCCTACAGAGAGCAACGACCTAAACCCCTTCTAACGTTATTAGGAGGAATTCAAGTGGCTTCCTGGAGCCATCAGACATGCAATCAGTGTCCGAGCTCACCATCGCTCTAGTGGCTGAACAGGATCAAATGCCTACAGCTTCTAAAAACAAATGAAAAGTTTTCCCAGAAGAAGGAATTTACTCTCAAGATTCCGGGTGCATCAAAACATGGCAGTTCAGTTCATCAGCTTGGAAACAGGCCTACAGTGTACATTTGTATTTGCTTAAATCTAACAAAGCAAACTTAAATTCAGCCGTATGCTTTTAAATTCCAAAATTTATTTCAGTAGCATCCACTATTTCTTTAAAACAGAGCCGAATTCTACATCTGCACACAAGTTAACAACTGCCTTCATCTCCTTTTCATTAAGAAAACCATAGGCAGACAGCGTGCCTCCGAATGAACTACTAATCCCAATATGTATGTAAATTAACAGTGCAGAAAAAAAATATTACATTAGTACACTCTTATTAGGCAAACATAATGGAATCACTTCACTCTCAAATAAAGCAATCAGACATCTCCTAAATTAAACATCCAATATGAGGGCGGGAGGGAGAAGAACAAGCGCTGCTGTTCCACACTGATCCGATTGGTATGCAATTACAATGAGGCTGCGCGGTTAACGAACAACATGGTATTCAAAAAGCCCCGCAACTGCCATGTGCAGGGGTGTTCACGCATCTGCCAGTGTGTGGATTATCAAAGACAGAGGTCCTTATTAACAAGTGTACAAATATAGGCAAACTGAGATGAGAAGAAGGAGGGGAAAATGGGTGTGTGTATTGGATACACATAATGGTGGAGTGTCTCACCGGCCAACCAGTAATTACCTATGCAGAAAAAAGAAAAATGAGGAAGAGGTTCAGATCATTGTGAATCCATGTTTTGATGCACTCTCATTTCTCCTCTGCTGCTGTTTAAACATGAGCCTTTTCTGTCCTCCGCACTCCTCCTCCCCACTTTCTTTTCTAACCACAAAGCCTCAGTTTGATATGCAAGTGTTGGCCCCCTCTCTCTCTCTCTCTCTCTCAAACTATTTTGGATTGCGGCGGGGAATCAGCGCCGTTGTCAGCCTGCTGCAATTTCCTCGCCACTTACATTATTCATGTGTGTTTGTAGCTGTGTGTGTGTGTGTGAGAGCGAGAAGAGTGAAAAGGTTGAGACTGCTGCTGATGAGAATCACAGAGCCGACAGAAAGAAAAACATGACAGCAATCACGACGACGACGGCGTCACAAATATCACTTGGTACCAGCTTTGACCTCAGTTTTACAGCAAAAGCACATTTAAGCACCCGAGCGGGAATCGAAACTAACGTAGTTATCTTCCCTTTTCTTTGCAGGAGTAATTGATAACATTTATCACCATGGCCGAACGTGCCCTGCCAAAAAGTGACAACATTGGAGTCCAGACTGAGCCAAGCTAGTGGTCTAACTTACTCAGTGGGGCTTTCCCCACCACATATGCCACAGCTGAGTAATACCTCCACCCTGCAACCTTTCTGCTACTGTTATCATGAACTCCACGAGTTGGTCAAGGGTGATGCTTAAATATTAAATGACGTCCAAAAGTGCTGCAGATGAAATCATGAAGGCCCTGTGACACCAGAAATTTGGGGCTAAAAATATTTTTGTCTGCAGGATTGCAATAATCTGTGAATTTGCTTGGAGAAGTGGAGCTGATCCATGCGCCAAAAAAGTGTATTTCTGACCATCCTGTCATGCTACTGCTGACTTTAGGTGGCAACGGAGGGTGAGATTTTTTAGTGGAAGCTGTGGTAGCATATTATTAGCTGTGCAGCAACATGAACTTTCATTTAATTTCCTCTTTCAAAGAAAAAAACTGATGTTGTTGAAAATTTATGAGGCAAGTATTCTTGCATAGCCAGACCCATCTTCACAGTGCTATGTCAGTGTTGGAGAATGGTCTGACTGCACCTCAATATCATTCTGCTATCAGGGTCATTCCAGAACATTGTCAGCCTTGATTCAATGTCTCACATTTCCTCACATGTCCTTATACTTTATTCTTTACTTTTTTACATCAGGTTTGTCCTCTTGGTCAGCAGTAACAGCTAGCTAAATATCTAGCTTCTACTCCTGAGAAAATGCTAACATTAGCATGGATTTGCAACCCTGTTCCTGTGATTACATTAGGGTTAGCAAACAGCAGATAAAATATGGAATAAAATGGTACCACTGATGTGTAAGCTGAGCCAATCAAGCCTTTGATAGTCTTTTATCTATTATTGATGAGTATGGAGCAGAAAATTGTAAAAGAGAAGGTGTATTTTGCAAAGACTTTGAATGTTCTCCAATTCTGGAATGACCCATAGGGCAAAAAACACCCACACAATCACAATTATTTGTATTAGGCACAGCTAAGAACAGGGTCCAGCGAATTGCTTTAGTGGAACTTTTGTGCACATCGAGGCAAGCAATGTCAACCAAAGAAACCAGCAAGGCTGCCTCACTGCACAATCCAAATCCTCTGCAAAGTTAGACATTTTCACTTTCGTAGGTTGCTGCCTGGAGGTTGTTGCTTCCCATACTGAAAGGGGTTTCAAAAAATGGCAACTTGTGGATAGCGGAAGGGCTAGAGAAAGCTGGTGAAATGACAGGCTTATACCTGGTGAATAAAAATCATATGGTGATCTGGTGGTCAATCTGGTGAATCAGACTATGCTTTTGTTGACCTTTAGGGAAACAGAGGGCTAGAGTTCTAAATGGAGTAAGCAGCAGTGGGGTATTATTAGCTGTGCTGCTCCTTCATGAGGTCTCCTCTTTCGAAGTAAAAACTGACAGAGAGGAAAGGTTTGCAGAAAGTGACGCAACAAGAAGTCTCGCACCTCACAGCACTGTGACACTGTAGCACTGACATGTCTCATTGTGCTGTCGGTTAGTTCAGCACCACAAACAGCTAGTCAGCTCAATGGCACTAAGCAATAAAAACCAAACAGTTGGTGACTGAGCCTCAGCAGCTCCTGTGACTTCATACAAACATCTCTTCCATGAGATGAGTCATCCAAATATATGGCTAAAAGCAAAGGAAAAGCTCATTAAATGCACCGTGAGGAACAGGATAGGAAGGGTTTAGTTTATGAAGGCAATAGTTTGCCTTCAATTAGAATAATCAAGCTCTAGGTCATTTCTCATTAGATCTACATCTTTTCCCAAAAAAAAGAGTTTTAAAATTGCTTTACTCCTTTGCTTATTCATTTTTATTTTCTAATTTTGCCATATTTAGAAAGAGTCCATTGCTTCAGTTCAAGTCAACACTGCACGAAAATAATTGGCAGTGTACAAGTGTTTATGAACTGGTTATTTTATTATATCTCTAATGTCTACCTCTATCACTATTTATAACTGACATAGGTCAGAACCACAGTGGCAATTTGAACTTTCAAATGCATATCATGCTAATAAAGAAAAACTCATGGTTTCAACACCACCAATACAGACTTTGAAAGCGGACAGCAGAGACACGTGGTTCTATTCACACTACAACATGTACACATGGGGCTGCTACACCAACAGTCTCATTGCTTTTCATATCAAACACAAACACACACAGTGCTCCTGTGGAGTTTCCTGAAAGGCTGTGACACTTTTTACACCGTATTAGTGTCATTATTCCAGAGAAAGCACAGGATTTCTGAAGAACTTAGAACTTCCTAGTGTGTTTGAGAACCATTGGTGGTAAGCATCTATAAATCAAAGCACCTCCAAAGTCATGCAGTGTCTACTTTAACTACAACTCTTAACAATGAAATAAAAAGGTGCGGATGACTGAGAATCTCCTGGTAAAGTCTGTTCATAAGACAAGCATTTTTTGGAGTACCATTTCTTTTTCTGCCACTTGTGCAGCTGGTGCAGTTTAAGTGTGGAGACTCTTGGTTGCCTTGACTGGATGCTGAAATGTATGTCTCGCATACCATTGTGGACATGTGGATACAGAAACCATTAATTGGCTGTTTGAGTTTGGGTTCCAATAGCTGGGTCTGGCCATTTTGGAAGTGGATGTAGGCTGGTTCAAATAACCAGAATCTTTTGACAAATCTTACATTTACTTTCCCTAGATTCATTGGCAAAAATTAACTTGACAGCAAATATAAAGCAAACAATTTTTCTGAATACAGTGTGTTAAGTTCTTCAGCATCAATTTTTGAAACATTAGAATTTTTTTAGTTTTTGTTTTTTCGGGACAAGTGGAGACAGTACAGCCTGAAGCATGACCCCTACAGGTGCTCCCACACCCTGCTAACTAAAACATTGCAGCTCCAAGCTTGAACTGACCCACTGCTCCAACACCACAGTTCACAGAGCCATGTGTTTAAAAAATAATAGGCATGATCACAGCTGGATGCAGTGCAGAGAGACCGAGGAACAGCAAGGATTCAGTGTTTTATTTCTTCTCCTGTTCCCTCTCGCTCCCCTCTGTTGGGGCTTTTCTTGAAGCCCTGATCCTGCTACTGAGTCACGCTGGGCTCTGACGAGCCCTTGGTACTTTTCTTGCGTTTCTTCTTGATCCGGTACACATGGAAGGTTTTGTTCTGGAATGTTCTGGTGAACAGAGCATTGTAAGCTGCTGTATCCATCTTGATGGCCTCACAAAATCGAGGGTGGCTGGCAGGAACGAGGTCTAGGTCATTCTCTCCTGGTCCATCCATGATCTGTTAACAGAACAAGCTTGTCATCAACATCAGCAACAGGAATGAAAGAAGGTTAGCACTAATATATACTGTTAAAGTCAACATGTTTTAATCAGTGCATCATCAACGCATTTGAGATTTGATTAAGTAAACACTACCAACAGGGTCATCAACAGCCTTTTACAGGCTCTGATTTCACTTTGTACTGCCGCCAGCTAGACCTGGCACAAACTCTGCTTTAGAGGGTTAAGAAGCACGGAGCCTAAATAATTCTCAATCTTCATAAATATACTGTTTTGGGATTACTGATAGCTATATTCATTAAAAGCCTGCCAAAGTATGCTTAAATTGGCAGATTAAGAAACAGTAATTGTAAAGACATGCCTAAACTGGACACTAACTATATATGAAGATGATGGGTTGAAGGATGGCTATTCTTGGAAATACTCAATTTAAAGAGATACTTAAAAAAAAAAAAAAAAAAGAAACAATATTTAGTAGTTTCTAGAAGCCAAACTAATTTATGTATAAGCCACCGGGGTTACAAAACACTAAAAAAATAATATATTATTTATTAAAAGCAGCAATAAAAGCCATTAAAATATTTTTTCTTAACTTCTAGAAACTACAACTCCACTATTTTCTGGAGAGCTGCAACCTTCTTCTGCATGAGAGATTTCTGTAATTAATTTGTGCTCTGTTGTTGCTCCGTTTATAGCTGGGTGCAACTATAAAAGCTTTTAAATAATAATACCAACCATTATGCAATTGTTGTTTATTAAGTAATGAATATTTTATAGACAAATACTATAATATACTAAATTTTCCAAAGCTTTAATAATACACTTGGTCTTTTATTTTGAAAAATAAAAAGCCGTTTGTATCATTACATTTACTTCTACAACTACTACCCTAACCGAAGACAGCATGGAGTAGAGAAATTAAACAATTTCCACAAGCAGAATAACATGAATACAAGAAGAATCTTTTGGGTTAGTTTCTGGATGTAAATCAAACGTCCACCCAGAAAGTGGAGTAGGTTAGACCTGCATCGTCCCAACAGGAGTTTGAATGGAACAAAAGTAAGCTCAAATTTACATAAATACCATATAGTAAGGATGTCCTGATCTCATCTCAAAGATCAGGACCAGGGCTGATGAAGGCCTTTTTTAACTGATCGGTATTGGCACAAACTGAAGCCCACGTGCCGTAAAGGGAGAGCGCAGTTTGTGAGAGGACATTAGGGATGAACATTTTGAACAGTTTTCTAAATCAATAATCAGCAGCATTATCAATCAATAATGGATTCATCAATAATGCCAACAGACGTGTCTTACAGGACCTTAAACACATGAGCTTTTAGCAGGAGGTCATTATTTGTCATATGTCTTTGTTTTGATGACTCGTTGCAACCTAAACCCCCACAATGCCTCCTGCCTGATATCACAGAACTTCCTGTTGTCAGAGTGACCGCCTCCTTGAGTCGCTACAGTATCAAACAACAAGAGGCTCCCCTGGTGGTGCAATCAGGTACTGCAGTTAATTTACAATACATTTTGTGATATGTATCTAGAAAATATGGGTTTTCACCATCCTTTGGAGACTGTGGAGCAATGGTACACCCAACAGTTTTGACATTACATTTCAGATAGTGCTCTACCAGAGGTTTACAAGATTCAAGGCCAGATCTGTAACACTGCTGAACAGCTTGGATGGAGAATTTTTTTTTTCCCTTAAAGCACTGCAAAGCTATTCAGTTGTTCGATTTTCACATTACCACTTTATTAGCTCAAATGGTTTTCAGTGTTTACTTCCCAGGTCATCAGGTCATCCTTACCCTTAAATTGTTTGTAATATTACTGAAATCTCAAGGTTTCACAAATGTTGTGTTTAACTGAGTAGAAACAAAAGAACAAAGAAACAAATACTGACATGAACACGAAAAAGAAAAAAATGAATAGAGGACAGAAAAAGCATCAAGGAAAAAGAGTAAAATAAATAAGAAAGGCACAAAAACAAAAAAGAACTAAATAAAAGAAAGCAGGGGAAGAAAAGGACAGACAGAAACGGACATAAAGTCCGCATTCCTTCTATAAAGCTGTCTAGATGTCAGATGTAGTGTATGCTGTGTGACATTTACGGCGTCAAAAACACAAACACACACTGACTCTGTGTTTTCAGCGTTTCATGTGCTGTACACCACACTGGGCCAGACTGAGGCTTGTCTCGCCTCTGGTAATCCAAATAGCCAGCGAGCCACATCTGACATCAAAATAAAGAGAGGCCCGGGGAGTGGGACGGGGGTGGGAGTGAAGGAGCGAGCGACAGCAAGAGAGTGAGAGACAGTGACGCACAGATAAGAAGAAGTGAGACTATTGATCTCTCTGCGGAGGCTGAGAGCTTTCACCAAGTAACAGAAGTTGGCAGAGCAGACAGCACATGCAGTCTCTCTCACACACACACACACACACACACACACACACACACACACACACACACACACACACACACACACACACACACACACACACACACCAAGTCACTGAGTCACATTAAATAAATGCCACCCACATGTCCGTTGGCCAGGTCGAGCAGGTCCCGCAGTCTGCAGCCTCGCCTGTGCCTCCGCTCATAACAGATGCTGTTTTCCAGCACCACATAGTCAGCTCCAGCAGCCCTCAGGATGTCATAGACTTCCTCCGGGGAACGGCGAGCGTACACCTGATACACCTGAGCACACATACACACACACAGGAAATAGCAGATTTATTTAAGGTGATATGGATTTAGAATCTCTTTTTTCCCCTACAAATCTTTGCAATTTCACATCAGTATTGCTAGAAGGAGGAAATTTCTCTCCTGGAACTCAATAACCAGGCACATTTATTTTCTGAATTACAGTTTGATGAAAGTTGGTTTACTTTCAATTATAATATGTTTATTGAGAAAAAAAAATCTGAATGAAATCAATTATGGATGAAATAAAAATCAGTGGGAGAATAAAACCAAGTGTTAAATATAATGAGTCGGAGCTTTCTGGAATCTATTCTGGTTCATCTTTTATGTGTCACAGAGAACAAACAACACTAAACACATTAAATGGACAAACTATTCAACATTGAAGTACCGTAAAAAACTATTTTTGCAAAGGCCAAGTTGGGTGAAACACTGAAGTGACAATTCAGGGAAGTTTCTACACCCACTGACCTCACCTCTGAATGAAACCACTCCATATTTTCTAAGTATTGGACTGAAGCACCACTCCACAGTTTGCTTCAATGTCTGGCATATAAAACATACACTGCATTGTGCAATCGACTACAATGCCATGAAAGAAAAAAAATTTCAATCACTGCCGCTACATCTGTGAGAAATGATGAGGATTGATTAGTACCATTGCAACACAGGTCTTGTCAAAGAGATGCCGAAAAAAGGCAGATCATATCTTACGTGATATGCAAAGTTTTAAAAGATGAGAGTATGACATTTTTGTAAATAGATCACGATTCTCTTTAGGCACATTTGTAGCTATCAGCTCTCACCAAGAAGTCACTGAATTCGAACTGGCTACAAACTGAAGGTGACTGTCACGATATGCCCTTTTTTTTATGAGTTTCTATTTCACACAGAAGAGTCACATTCTATTATCATTCCTGTTTACAATTTACCGCGTTTCCCTAAATGCCTCATATGCATCAGTGCACCATGAAGCCTCTCGTCTCCACTCAGTTAGTGCAGCATACGCAACTTAGACAGGCGTGTGATCAGAAATGAGTGAAATAAGGTGTTCTAATATACACTGCCTGTCCAAAAAAAAAGTTGCACACTCTAATATTTTGTTGGATCACCTTTAGTTTTGAAAACAAAAAAAGTACACATTCACTGTGGCATCATTTCAATAAGCTTCTGCAAAGTCACAGCATTTATTTCTGTCCAGAGTTGCACTAAGTTTCTGCCAAGATCTTATATTGATGATGGAAGAGTTGGACCACCGCACAAAGTCTTCTACAGACCATCCCAAAGATTCGCAACGGAGCTGAGGTGTGGACTCTGTAGAGGCCAGTCCATGTGTGAAAATGATGTGTAATGCTCCCTGAACCACTCACTCACAATGTGAGCCCCATGAATCCTGACATCGTCTTCTCGGAATATGCTCCTGCCATCAGGGAAAAAAACCTCCATTGATGGAAAGACCTGGTATATTTTGGGCAGTCAGCTGACCTCATTCGTATCAGCATGGTATCAGACAGCTATGCAACTAAAAGACTTATCAGTTTGATCACTTCTTTTGAAAACAACAGAATCTGATGAAAATCTGTTGCAAATGATTTATTTGTGGTGAATTTTTTAATGAGGAACTTTGATAGAACATCACAATTCTGTTAAGTTTTCCAACAGAACAACACGTCACAGAATCAAGGACAGTCAGAAAGTAGAAAATCCAATGATTCTTTCTGTTTTTACAGCTTCTCGCTTTTATAAGTGGCATCGATATTCTTTTGAAACCTAACATACTTTTCAAATCTGCCAGCAGGTTTAGGTTCAGAGTGCTCACAATAAAATGACAAAACTAATGCACACCTAAATAGTGTTAAAGAAAATCCAAAAGTCAGTCTCTGATTTTGTTTAATTGCCGGGTTTTGAGCTCCGATCCTACTAATTCCTAAAGTAGTTAAATCATTAAATTAAACTTCAATCTACTAGTAATATCATTCTGGAGGGTATTGAATACCATGTTCTCATATTTTCTAGAGATAGTATACACCACCATCTCTACTGAGGAAATCCTGCACATGCAGCTTTATGGAGCAAGGCGGATTTGTGCTGTAGTTTACACAATCTAACACACAGGGACTAAACTGTTGCCATCCAATTCAGAAAGTATGCCTGCTGGCCACGTGAATTAATTCAGAAAAGAGAAAAACAGGTAACAAAAATGACCACTCTTTGTACAATAATGAATTATTTTCAAGTGGCGCACAAATTATGACCAGAAAAGCAGTGGGAACATCATTAAGGTTCTTATAAATGTTTGAAAATGAATTTACGCTCTTTTACTCTTCAATACCACACACATGCATGAACACACACAGAGACAGATATACACACACACGCACACACGTACACACACACGCACACACACACACACACACACACACACACACACACACACACACTTAGAGCCCAGAAGGTCTGCACCAGTGTCGTGGATCATTAATGAGCTCCACACGAGGCTCTGGGTTCGCCACAGGCTCAGCATGGCTGAATTCCCGCTGGGAGGCAAAACATGGGCTCAGCTACCCAAGAAGTGACCCACACAATACTCCCTGAATAGAATGCAGAAGCAGACAAAAACGAATAACAGTTAACATAATTAACTACAATATGTTTTCGTCAGCTGTATGTCATTTACAGCACGTTTCCTCTTAGACGTGTTTTGTGGTAAGTGCTGTGGACGTCACAGTCTTAATTCGGTCAATATGAGAGTGACAAACAGTTGTTTATGTGGACAGCACATGGAATACCATAAGGCATGTGAAGGTCAAAGGGAGGCACAATGCAATGAAATCACAATGCAAAGAAAATTCACACAAAAATAAAGATGAACTTGGGGACATCTTATAGCATTTTTAACAGGATTGGTTTTGTAATATAAACAAAAGGAAAAAAAAATCTTTATTTGAATAGTTGCTTACTTTAACAATAACACTGCAGACCTTGTGTTGCTACCTTAAAAGGAAAAAATAAACAATAAAACAAACACAATGTTTCGACAGCATTTCTTATATACATTACTAAGATGTACTCAAGTAAAAGCAGCATCATTCATCTCTGCTTTGCTGTAACGTGGCAATTTCAGCCTCTATTTTTCCTACGTTACTATCAGTCTGGCTTAATGGATGCACATCGTACCCTGTGCATCTTCTGATCCCATATTCATTCACACAATCACTGCAGGTCACTGGCCCCCATCTACAGACAATTCCCTGATCTATCACGCAAGACATTAGCACATAGCGGAGTGAGATGGATGGGTGAGGCAGCGTGGCTTCAACTGCAGCTGCAGAATACATATTTCTCTGAAAAGGAAGGGAAGTTCTTGAAGAAGTCTGAAAATTTCTACATTTGAATCTGGTTCCAAAGTAATATAACGGAGGAGTTTTGATATAGGTGTAACGCTCATGATTGGTTTGATTTAGTACTGATATATCACAGTCCACTCATCATATTTTAGGTCTGAATTTGAAATTTTCCATTTAACTGGTCATATTTTTAGCAGCATAATGATAAAGTAGTCAGTACAATCACCTTACAGCAGGAAGGGTTCAGGTCAGCTGGGGTCTTTTCATTCGGGATAACACACGCCTGTGCTCAGCGCAAGGTCATTTTGTTTGTGGGTACAGCTATATTAAATGGCCACATTCTGTGGTGCTGTGATTTCTGATCATCAGTAACTAATAACCAAAATGCTGCATTTGTTAAAAAAAAAAAAAAAATGCTGCATTTCTGACAATGCCATATGGGGGAATGAACAGCCTTGGCGGAGTACTGCACTCTGTGAGTGATTGTCTTGCTGGTATCATTATTTTTGTATGATTTCCAACGGGTAAGTCCCAATAAGTCCACAGCGGTCGATTTGTATTAGGATTGCAGTCATGTGATCGTCAGCAGGCAGCTGACTTAGTGTTCACGTGTCGTCATAGTTACAGTGACGCTATCTCGCAAGATTCAGAAATCTTTAACAAATCCATGCATCCAGACTATAAGTCGCATCACTGCTAAAATCTAATCACTTGGTTCTTCTGTTATTTCTGACATTCCTTGAAAATGTCATCCAAATTTGTTAGTCCGTTTTTGAGTAATGTTGCTAAAAGACAGACAAACACACGGACAGACAAAATGATGGACAAACGTAGGCCGATCATCACAACTCAACTGCATTCCTTGGTGGAGTAATAAAATTAGCTTTAAATGGAAGATAGAAACATTCCTAAGAATATAAAGAACAGTTAAAACCTTACTAGCATCCCTTAATGGTGAAGCAGTGTTCCTGTGCTGCATTTTAAAGTGAGAATTGATATTTAGAGGCAACGTCTGCAAACAACTACAGACTTGAGCTGACTACAACTGCCATAACTTCCCTAGTTGAAGTAAAAATACAAATAATAAAGTGATAAACAATAATGCATTCTGGGCATCTTAAATTTAAGCAGAGAAAAAGTACATCTGGTTGAGCTGAAAGTGTTTCAACTCGTGTTATCTTGCAGCCCCTCTGGTGGTTTTGTTATATTGCAGGTTACAGTACCTGTCTGGTTCTCTCCCGCAGGTCTTTATCTTCATAATGGGGGTGGTTGGTGAGAACTCTGCCTGTGCACAGCTTGATTCCAGCCAGGAGCTGCATGCTTCCGGCAAACACTGCCTGCTTGGGGGTCTTTGTGCTGTTGACAAACACAGATAGAAGGGAAGGAGAAGGACACATCATTCACCTATACAAATAGTCTGATAATTTATAGCATAACTGGGCTTTTGATGAACTACAGAAGGTTTCAAGTGTTGTGACTGTAAAAAAAAAATGTAAAAAATACAAAGAAAGTGAAAAAAGAAAAAAGACATGTACAAGAAAGAGATGCAAAAAAGTTTGGAGGCTATTCATGGGTACTTCAAGTAATCAGAAAAGTTTGATTGAATTTGATTTTAGTTTATTTTGTTGCTTTGCTATTCAGTTCACAGGTTTTTGCTCTCTGATCTGCGGACATAATTGGGACCAATTGATGCCATTTTCTTTCGGTGATGGTAAAAGATGTGCAGCTACTGTAATACAGAAAGATCTGTAGACTCAAGGACAAGCATTGTAAGGTTGTGGTGTGTTAACAAGCTACAAGGTAACTTAATTTGTGTGTGTGTGTGGATGTGTATAAATGCTTGTGTCTTATTAACCCAACCTGACCGTGATTGGTCCCCATCATATGCTCCCTTTACAATGTAAACTAATAGCTCCACATGGGGCAGTGCTGGAGTTGACAAAACTGACTGCCAAAGGTCGGAATCGTGCTCACTTAGTGGATACTGGGTCACATTCACATTCAGAATTCAAGGTAGAACTGTATCTCACTTGAAACTGATGTAACATTACAGGTCTAAAAAAGTTTTAAAAAAAAAAAAAAAAAAAAAAGTAAATTGATATCTACTTGTCAACAGCCAGTCACCGTCTATAAAGTAACTATGTTAACTGGTTCTTCTGGTTTTGCTTTTTTTTTTTTTTTTTTACAGCTTATCAAGGCACGTGGTTTTAGAGGATTTTAATCACCTGTCCGTGAAAATGGCAATCCAACTTACCTCATCCTCTTTAAATAAATTTGATTAAAAACACAAGTCTCCAACCTTGACAGCGACTCTGTGCAATCCTACTTTAACATTGTGGTGGTTTGATCTACACATGCAAACACACAAAACAATGCTAACACACTGATAATCAGCAAGTAAATTTATCAGGTTCACCATCTTAGTTCAGCATGTTATCACTGTTTCACCACCATACCAATAAAAAAAATTACAACTTGACCTGACAATGGCACTAGATTTACAACAATGTTCATCGTGAATCATTCTGAAGGGAACATGACTGTCTGAATTAGACATCATAGATTTCTTTACAGTAGTATTATAAAAATTTTACTCAGAAACATAGAACAAAAATTGTTTTACTAAAAGCCAACAATCTATTTTATGGTGGGACTAAACAAAAAGTCAGGGGATCACCTAAGTCAGAGGAATTCATTCTTTAGGCTCCATGAATGACATACAAAAAAGAAATATAAAATTTACTGGCAATCCATACAGCAATTGTTGAGATATTTCAGCGAACCGCAGTAGTTTGCTGACAGACACAGACACTGATTTAACCAACCATAGATTCATGTAAGGATAACAATGGACAAATTCAATATGGTCAAAATCACGCATCCTTGCCTACTACATAGGAATTCTATGAATACAATGTCCAATGGCAATATAAAACAAAAAATCTAAGTGGTAGATGCGATTAGGCCAGTGGCCATCACCTGTTGACATGTATGTTTTGCATTGCATTCAGAACAGTTGAAGTATGTCTGCAGGGTGAAGTTGCGCTCTGTAACCGAGTTACCTTGAAGTTTATCTTCTGCACATTTTTAATTTGATAATTTAATTCTTACTATTATTATTTAACATTATTATTGAATGTCTGTGTAGATTCTCAGTCATCCAGGTCACAGTATTTCAGAGTGCTTCAGTAGAAGGCAACTGTACTTCTCTCTTCTCTTCTCTTTTTCTTTAGAACTTCAGAAGTCTCTTGCATGAGAGATGAAATGTCTAAAAGAAACAAAACAGTCGACCAACCGCCTTCAATTGAAGCACTTTGAATTACCTTGACCTGGATGACTGACAATCTACGCAGACATTAAATAAATTAAATTTGCAAGATAAAAGTGAAGTATTTTGTGAGCATCAGAGTTTAGCAGCTGAAGACAAGTTGCCTCATTCAGACTGCAGTACGACACAAAACTCTGAACTCACAGAAATCTGATTAGGCAAAGAAAGTAATTTAAAAGCTTAAAAAACCATGTTTAAGGTAATGATGGCTTAATCTTTTCCTGGCAAAGAGTTATGTTAATCAGTGGTGTTGGTTAATAAATTATACTTTCATTTTATCATTTTCTCTATACAAAAAGAAGACTTTAAGATATGTCAGACTGCATGCAGCTTAGATTTTATTTTATTTTTCTGTTAAACAATGACCTTCATCAAAACCAGTTACCTAGATTTTTAATTATGTTTCATTTGCAGCTAAGTAGGCAAAAGACAGGAGTGAATGATTTGACTCTGCATCGCCCTTACTTTACTGGATATTTTCATCTACCCCCCAGGGGAGGCGCCAGAGATCTGAGGGGAGGCGCGAAGCTTTGTCTGCTCTGAGGCTGTGATGTTATAAAAAATAGATTTTTACATTCTGGATAAAATCAGAGTAACAGACTCACTGTGTCATCACAAGTCTACCTATAAAACATTTTTAAAACATTTATTTGGTCTTTCTTCAAAAATCCTTTGCTACTTCGATGGCCACACCTCCTTGACCTCTCAACTTCTCTCCACATTTTCTTCAGGTTGGCTCGCTAGTTCATCGCGATTAATTAGTTTGTGTGCAGTTACAAAATTACTGACGGAAACGGTGTCTGAAAAACGCAAAACGGGTGAAGATTCATCAGTACCTAAAAACTCCAGCTATACCTCGAGAGTTACCTTAAATTTGGTTTTATTAAAGGACAAGACAGAATTATGTTATTTGTAGTGAAATGTTTGTAAATGACAGTATGAAGCCAGTGAATTACGGCGACGTCAGGAAACAAACAGGGGGTGGGGGGCTGGGGTGCAGCTTATAGGGGGGGCTCCAAGCCAAACAGGTTGGGAACCACTAATCTAGCTTATCATGTATGTATTGCATGTATATTCGTTGTTCCCCACCCCCCTCTTCTCCCATGCCTCCCCCTCTACCTCTCCACCTCTTCTGTCCCTCTCAACCCACCGCCCAGCAGGCAGATGGGTCCCCCCACATAAAGAGCCGGGTTCTGTTCAAGGTTTCTTCCCTGTTAAAACGGTGTTTTTGTTGACACTGTCACCTTAGGGCTTGCTCTGGGTGTTCAGGCATATGGGTTCCGTAAAGCTTCTTGAGACAATTTGACCTGTAATTGACGCTATATAAATAAAACTGAATTGAAATGACACACAGTGAACTGAAGTAAGAGCCTGAATCTTGCTCTTTACTGCATCAAGAGAATCGATTCTGAGTAAAACCGTAACACAAAGAATCAGAAGCTAAACATGAGATTTCCAAAGATTTCTACCACTACGGCTAATCATGTTAACTTTCATTTGTTGAACTTCTACTAAACAATCACATGAGCTTATGTGCGTGCATCTTGACCTCTGTGAACCTTTTCACCTCCCATACACACATAATACACGCACAATACACACACACACTGACAAACTGAGAAAACTAGGGCAGTGGCCGTTGAAATGAGGCTGACTACTTGGCTTCCAGTGTTGCTGCTTGCAGCTTTTCAAAATCATCGACCAACTACTCATCCAAACTACTTCATCCTTGACACTGACTGTGTGGTGCCATCAAGATATTCAAATTCAAACTGAAACTTCATCACTTAACTTCAACCCTCTCTCCACATGGTCCAGAGTTGTCTGCACTTACTCATTTTCGTTTCATGGAATGATCTAATGGTTGTTGTTAGATGGATCAATTAATGTAAAAAAAAAAAAATTGTCAGCTATCTGACACATATTTTATGCATTTCTTGATTAATGTAAAACTAACAAAGTACATAGTAGAAGCATGTTGCATTAATTTCCAATAGAAATTCCAGTTCATTCAATCACGTCTTTGATGAGTAATTGTAGCAACAACAACAACAACAACAATAATAATAGCAATAACAACAAGAACAAGAATAAGAAAAGTGCAGAGTGCAGTACTCTGCCAAGGCTGCTCAGTCGTATCATTTCTGACGGCTGAAATCGTAAAAAAAATTACAGCAGAAACCACGGCACCATAGAATGTGGCCATTTAATTTACAGTCATGGAAAGAATTATTAGACCACCCTTGTTTTCTTCAATTTCTTGTTTATTTTAATGCCTGGTACCACTAAAGGCACATTACCTGAAGAATACAATGAACACTCCAAACAATGTAGCTGATTACATAATACTTTATGTCCTATTTGACATGCTAAAGCTTAATTGTATTCCCAGGGTATATAAGAGACCATTTCATGTCAGAAGCAGCACTGCACATGCAAAGGTCTAGAGTGGTTTCCTGCTTACATTCAAGCCGTAGCACAACTCAGAAGTTGTCAGCTCTCACGTAATGCCTAAACAAAAGAATTATGTGAAGCCACAAAGGCAGCCATCTTTGCACTGCTGGAAATTGGCATGAGTGAGAGACAGGTAGAAAAAAAACTGAAGATCTCCAAGACAGCTGTTCATTACACCAAGAAAACAAGCCAAACATGGTACAACCAAATTGCTAGCTGGTCACAGCAGGAAACGCCTTTCTACCGAACGATGAGACCGTGCACTCATCCGTTCCTGTGTCAGGAATCATAGTCAGACTTCCAGGGACCTCAAAAACGAGTGGGCACTGTCGAGAAATGTGACTTGTTTGGCAAGGACAGTTGGAAATCGACTTCTCGAAGCTGGTCTGAAGTCACACAGAGCACGGAAGAAGCCCTTCATCAACAAAAGGCAGAGGAAAGCCCAGTTACTCTCTGCTGGGGATCACAAGGATTGGACTGTTGATGATTGGGCTAAGGTTCTCTTCAGTGATGAATCCAATTTTCAGTTGATGCCCACAGTAACCACCTTACTGGTTAGGAGGAAGCCTGGAGAAGCTACAAACCAGACTGTCTTGCCCCCACAGTAAAACATGGGGGTGGATCAGTGACGATCTAGGGTTGTTTCAATATGGGTGGAACAGGGCAAATGCAATTGTGTGAAGGGCAAATGAACCAGGTCATGTACAGGGCTACTTTTGAAAATAGTCTCCTTCCATCAGCTGGAAAACTCTTTCCTGCCTCCAATGACTGACTTTTCCAACAAGACTATGCCCCTTTCCACACGGCAAGGTCAGTTAAAGCCTGGATGGAGAACCAGAACATTGGAACTATGCCTTGGCTGCTCAATCACCAGATCTAAATCCAACTGAAAACCTGTGGAAAATCATCAAACACAAAATTGAGAACCACAAGCCCAAAAACAAAACAAATTTGTTTTAATTTGCGCAACAGGAATGGGCTGCTGTGACAGCAGAACAATGTCAGAAGCTGGTGGAGAGCATGCCAAGATGCATGACTGCAGTCATCACAAACAATGGTTATGCAATCAAGTACTAACTCCTGTATGTATCATGTGACTGAAACAGCCAGAAAAGAAAACATGGAATGCTGAAAAGCACTGTTTTTGGCAGTGCAATGCCATAGCTATTGATGTAAGAACTTAAGTGATTTTGGTTATTATCAAGAAAACCTTGAAAAATGGCTAGATATCAGCTCTTAAATGAAACTCTTGACGTGTAAACAAATGACACGACTGCAGATTTTACTTGTACAACCTATTTATTGAATGGCCAGTTGAAAATGGCCTTTTAAAGGCTGAATGTAAAAAAAAATAAAATAAATTAAAAATATTTGAACAAGCTCATCTGAAAATGCAGTCAGCAGTTACATCATGGAGTGTAGATATTAGCTTGATGCTATCAATTAGTTTACTCACGTTAGCGACACTGAGTTGGCACCGGGCCCAATTAACTGAAGCTACCGACATGTTATGCAACATTCACTAGACATCAATATTTTGCAAATGTTTCTTTAACTTATAAAACATATTATGAGTTATCTTGAGCTAATAACTTTTCTCCGGTAAGTCGCTGCCCTATTTTCCCAGATGACACTCCTCTGACTCTCTGACCTGGTACCTGGGTGCTTGACGTGACGTCACTTTCAAGGCCGCGCTCTCACGAGTAATTAACATCGTAGTAACCTGACGTATCAATGAGTAGATACTGAGCAAGATAGTTATCTGTAGTTTACCTTAGTACTCGCGAGTACCTGACATAGTGCAGCACTCTGCTGTGAAGTTGGGAGACCTGCGACGGTGTATGTCACAATAAAAAAAAAAAAAAAATTTATGGAGCGGCGGCTCCTAAATGAATGTAGAGGAAACACTGTGTGTGTAATAGCAAGTAATAACAAGTCCACATGATTCATATGTGAACTAAAGACCTATTTATGCCTGGGTGGTGGGTGGGGGTGGGGTATATACTAATATATGGTGTTGTGTTTATGTGTGGGTTGATGTCTTGGCCTCCTGACCTATAGCAGAAATGGGCCATTTCCATCTCAGCCTGCCTTCTTTGTGTGTGTTACAGGGAGCAGAATTAATTCCCTCCAAGCTGATTTACATTTAATTTCATGTTTTTATTCTCGAATGTAAACCCCAGAAGGCACTGGCCTGCACCTCATTGACACAAAGATGAAACAATGACAATAATTGCGTTAAACAGTGGTGGCTGGAGGAGACTCACTAATGTGGCTGAGCACAGACGTTGGCTTGTTTGTCAATTCTCTGTGTACAGGTCACTATTTCCAGGTTCATGTACTTATATTTAGAAGTGTTCATTAGCACCTGTTACTCAACTTCAGACACACCATTAAGAGGATCATTATCTTGATTATCACACAGCTGCAGAAGAGCATTTCAGCTTCTTTTAATCTGCCTGCTTCTGGCCACAGTAGGCACCTGTAGCCCAACTATATGTTTCCTGTCAACCATCAAATAGAAAAGAGGCAAAGTATGCCACAACTAATTGAACACAGAAGAGCATTTGGCTGCTGAAGATCATTTGTCAGGTTGTCTGAAACACAATTTCACTGTTTATTAATGCCAAAATTGCTCTGTGTTCTCTTGACATTAGAGATTGAAAACATTTGGCAGAACAACTTAACACAGTTACAAAAATAAATGGATTAATGCAAGCTTAATGATGGCTGTGTCACATTTAAGTGTACAAGCCATATCAGAGAGCTAGTACATACAATAATATTTAAATAATAAAGTCATGATTACACCTCTGAACACCAAAACCTATTGAAAAGGTTTGAGAGGAATGCTATCTCGTTAAATTACTCTATCAGAGTCAGAAACTGTAAAAACAACAGCAATTGTTCTTGTTAACTTTATTTGTATTTGTAACACCTGTGGACAGCTGGTCAAATGTTGTATAGCTGTTTACAGTTTACAGTTGTTCCCCCACCACCCCCCAAAAAAGACGTTTATGTTCTCTCTAGCCATGGTTGTGCTGTTTCCATGGAGTTGCAGGACTTCATGCAGTAAAAAATGAGCCAACAGTAAGTAGAAATGTGACGGGCAGAAACTGCTTGGGGTTCAGAGGGTTAATGTCATTAAACGGGCCTTTTCCTGCAATATTTGAAAATATCTGCTTTTAACTTGATTGTTAATAAGAATCAAAATGAATGCAAAGTGAAATGTCTCAGCCTGGGAGAAAACCTGCAGAAAGCCACTTATTCAAACTACATACTTTTACCACAGGTACTTACAAATACAAATGCTGTTGGAATTCAGAAACAAATTCAAAGGCTCTTTTAAGAGTGCTTTAAGGAGAGACTAACCTCTCACCTGCAGTTACAAAAGTACTAAACCCACCTCATGCCCTCTTGACAACTTTCTGTTTGGTGAAAAAAAACACATCTAGTTCACCTTTAACGTAACACTCCCACTTAACCACAAAGATGATTTCACTTATTCTGACTGATTCATTAAATGCATTCTAACAAATTTATGCCCCAATTACTTTTGAATTCACTTTTACAGACTGCTGAAGAACAAAGAGAAGAGAAAAAAAAAAACATGCAGAAGACATATTCAAAGCAGCTGACTAGAATTAATTAAGCACAAGGTTTTTGAATTAAACATGCAATAAAATTGAAACCCACATGCTTTGATCAGACTGACAGAGTTAAAAATACAATAGGCTACACTTTATATTGTACATACTGTAGATTTTTAGTAGTGGTGAGGGGGTGTTCTCTGGGGAAAATGTGACATCCATGCATGCTCTCCATTATTACGTGGTGGCTGCTAATATTTTATCAGATCATTTTGTATATACTGTATATTCATATGTTGAGATTAGAAGTATGGGGCTGCACAGTGGCTTGGTGGTTAGCAATTTTGCCTTGCAGATAAAAGATCACCAGTTCACGTCCTGGCTTTCCCGGGATCTTTCTGCATGGAGTTTGCATGTTCTCCCTGTGCATGCATGGGTTTTCTCCAGGTTCTCCAGCTTCCTCCCACAGTCCAAAAAACATGCTCAGGTTAATTGGTAATTCTAAATTGTCCATAGGTGTGAATGGTGAGTGTGCTTGTTTGTCTCTATGTAGCCCTGTGACAGACTGGTGACCTGTTTATGGTGTCCCCTGCCTTCACCCTAAGTCAGCTGGGATAGACTCCAGCCCCCCACGGTTAAGCAGTGTATAGATAATGGATGGAAGTGTTTTTAGTGTTTATTATTATTATTTTGTTCAAAGATAAATGCAACAATGGCCATTCCATAATTGGAGGACATTTGGGCTTCAAAATCTTTGAAAAACAAAGCTTCTCTTTTACAATTTTCTGCTTCTTCTTTCACACTCATGATTCCCAGCACAACTTTGAATCTTTGCAGAGTTCTAAGCATTTAAAATACAAGTGTGGAGGCGTTCAGGGTCTGTCAAATAAAATGTCTGACTAGCTGCTTTTCTAAAGAGCCCTTAAGTTACTTTCATTGCAAAACTACCAATTTCCTTTAATATTAATATTTTATTCCATCTGCAAAGAGTTGGATTTACAAGCTCCAACTGCACACGCACACACAAAAAGTTAAGTGTTACAGAGTGAAAATTATGACAATGACTAATAGTGAGATTGAAAAATTGATTGGGAGTGTTCTTTATACATTTGACAGGCCATAGATTTTCTGCTGAAGTCTCACTTCTGATTGAGAGATTGAGAGATGTGTAGTTCACACAAGGACATTGCTTGGTCTCTTTGACTCTCTCTCTCTTTAAGCTGCATCTGGATGAGTTAGAATGCAGAAAAAGACACACACACATACACACACACACACTAGCCCGGATCACAGACACAGCACTTTCCCCATTTAAGGATGAGGCCAAATGCTTCTAATTTAGACAATTTAAAGCACGACAAGGAGCCGGATGACAGGAAGACAATTAAGGGAGTGAGAGAGGGAGTCGGTGTAAGAGGAAGTAGAGGATGTAAAAAATGGTGAAGATACAGTTTTACAGAAGGAGTTGAGAGAAAGATTTTTACTGAAGGATTGAGATACAAATAAGCAGTGGCACATGCTTTCTAAGAGTGGATAAAAGAATTTGTTTGAATTAGACTCACAGAAGGACAGAATGAAACTGATCCACAAAACGAGAGAGAAAGATTGATGCCCTATTAGCACTGGATGAGAATTATCCTGGGAGCTTGTATGAGTTAGGAACTTAACCTTTAACTAGACAGGAGGAACAAGTGAGAGTGCCCCCATCATAAAAATGTCAGTATTGACTATATGAAGAGGCACTTAAAATAACCATTGTTTACAGTTTTTTAATAATCTCTTCTCTCTCAGTGGGGACGAAAAAGGCCAAAAGTTGTTTGGAAGCTAGGTAATTTTTTTTTTTTTTAGCTGTTGGTGTTGCTACAGTAGGATTCGTCACACATTAATAAAACTAATATCAATATATGTCTAATATTAAGACATACACATTACTGTTCAAAAGTTTGGGGTCCCTTAAAAATGTCCTCATTTTTCAAAGAAAAGCATTTTTTTTCAATGAAGACAGCATTACATTAATCAGAAATACAGTCAATACATTGTTAATGTGGTAAATGACTATTCTAGCTGGTAATCGTTGATTTTTAATGGAATATCTCCATAGGGGTACAGAGGAACATTTCCAGCAACCATCACTCCTGTGTTCTAATGCTACATTGTGTTAGCTAATGGTGTTGAAAGGCTAATTGATGATCAGAAAACCTTTGTGCAGTTATGTTAGCACATGAATAAAAGTGTGAGTTTTCATGGAAAACATGAATTGCCTGGGTGACCCCTGACTTTGAACAGTCAGATGACCTGCCATTGAGTCCTGACTCGGACCAATCCACTCTCCATGTTCTCTCTGTGATAATTTATAATTCAAAAAATACAATTACTTACTGTTGTTCTGTGTGCAAATGTGCGCAACTCCTCTCTCGTTGGAGATGCACATATGGATCCTGCTACTGTCTGATGCTGCAGGTAATAAACCAACTCAGAGGTTCCAAACAGAGAGAAACAAACATTAGCTCCTAAAGTGTGTTTCAAACTTTAGGAGAAGAACACTAGCATCAAAAGTTTCACCACTTAACAGTCAGAAACTATTAAAAAAAAGGAAAAAAAGAAATTCCAGATTTTCAACTTCCAACAGCCTTGGAAATACTCATCTGAAATGTGCTCTTTTGCCAGAAAATTTAACCAAACCTAAGCTTAGACTCACGATATTTCACCAAAATCCTGTTACATGTCTCATTTACATGTATGCTGCAACCAACAGTCGCGGCACTCATTGCAAGACTTTGGCTCAAACTGCAGGCTGTGTTTACACACAGCAAATATGAGTCAAGTATGGAAATAGATTACACTCTCCCACACACAACTATATGTCTCCTCTATTTCTGCAGGGACTCTAGAAGGACATGTATCTGCTGATTTGAACTGTTTATCCTGGGAGTAAATTCTATTCATCTATATAGTATTAAAAGTGGGGGCAGACATATCTTGAAATCTGTAAAAATGGACGAAAAAATATCAGCCCTAATAGACACCAAAGTCAAACGTCCACGACGCAACTCAGATTCCTGGATGTGAGCAACTCTCAATGCAAATGGATGTCTGCAGGGGTGAGCTAAGTTACTGTAGTCAGCTTTAAGTGTCTACGTAGGCCTTAGGTTTCAGTGTAACACTTATACAAATATTATATGTTTGGCACCTAAAAAAAAAAATAAAGGCCCAATTTTATAAAAGTGTCTCTCCCTCCCTCCTCAATATTGCAGAGTTGGTCAGACAGTAAAGGTTATCAGCTACGAGCCAGGCTGGACTAAGAACACTTCACCAAAACCAAAAGTCAAGTAGACCATCTCCCAACTAAAAAAAATAAAAATAAAAATCCTAGAAGCTACTACAGTAGGTAAGGCAATAACTTCAGAGGAGCTTGTCTCTGGAGAATGCAGTGCTAATTCTCCTTGGTCAGTAGAGAGTCAAATCTTAAACTTACACTTAAACTCTTAGACTTTAATATCACCACCAACATGTTTCACTGTGGGTTTGATCCGCTGGTGTATTGTTCCCTCTCCTGCTTGTCTCTTTATGAACATTCTTCTGTTACTACCACTAATGTCTAACTTGGATTCATCATTAAATAGGACTTTTTTTTCTCCAGCCTCCACTTTGAAATGCTGTTATGTCTTAACACATCCCAAGCAACTGACCTTGTTTCTGCTTCTAAGTGGTGATTTAGAGAGGCTACTCCTCCTCTGACAGACTAGATAGCCTTCCTTTGACAAGAGTTTTGCTGATTCAAGTCTAGTGTCTGTCATTTAGCGAACTCTGCATCTGTGATGAAGTTGCTTTTCTATACGTCAGTGGACAAACCTTGATGTATTGATCCTCTGATTGTGTGGTGTCTTTTTGTCTGCCTAATAGCGCTTTGGATTAAACGGATCCAGTTTCCGCAAAGTGTCTTAGAGTGTCATGCACCGCCCACTTAGAAAGCTTCAGTCAAGCCTTGATTTGATGCTCAGAAAGCTCCTCTTCGATCGTCTCTCTGTCTGTCTGTCTGTCTATCATTCTGAAAAAAATTCTAAAAAAAAATGCAGCATTTCTGACAATTCCATATGGGAGAATGAACAGTCCTGTTGGAGTACTGTGCTCTCTGAGTGCTTTTCTTGTTGGTTAGTTTGGTCGTTGTCTTACGCGTCTAATTGACATTGAGTCAGTGCTGATCCAAGTTAACAGTACCACCTGTACTGGTCACACTGAGTAAGTAGAGATACAGGTGTGATATCATTGGTTCACACTGAGAAGGCATTCATGCTAACATGTCAATGTGCTCAGCCACATAAGTTGATATAACAAAGACATTTTAGGCATATGAGAAAATTTAATTTTGCAGAACAATTGCAGAGAATTTCTGGTTTTCTTTTAACATACTGATGGGAGGACAATCTTATCATTGCTGTGAACACTCCATTTTAATTGTTTATCTAATTATGTTATTTAGTCACACATTAAGTAGTCTGACTCATTTTTTGCAGGCTGTGCTATAAGCCTGCCATAAGGCTGCTCATTTCAGTCAGCTTTGTCCTCTCCTTCCGCTATTTGCGTGATTCCATTTTCAAAATCCACTTTGCTACGGGAAACAACCACCACTTCCAGGCAGCAACCTACACGCCGGTTTTGAGGAGGAATTAGATCTTGCAGTCAGGAGACCCTGCAATTTTTTTTCAGTGAAATATCCATTTTATATGTTATAACTCACCTTATGCAAATGTTCCACCAAAACAATGTCCATCATCACTATTTTGAGGGAACACTTAAGCCACATCCTTTGCTTAGCTCTGTCCAAGATGATAGCGATTGGTCTTAAAAAAAAAAAACAACAAAAAAAGACAAGCCAGTGGGTTTTTTTTTCTATACAGAATGATAATGTGGCGCAGTCAGACCATTAGGTGCTACAGAATGGGCCTTTTAACATTTTTTTTCAGATTTTGGGACTCTAACCTAAACCAAGTATCTTTTGGTTTCTTAAACATAACCAACCTTATTCATCCAGGGATCCAATCCGAGAATGTTCATACTGGTAATTCTGGGAATAGTCACAATGGTCTCTAAGAAGGCACTGACAAATAATCTGTTTTCTTGTGTAAGCGCAGGGACTGCTATCAACAAACCAGTGTTTCACTCAAATGTGCTGACTTTTACATTGGAGCCCATTCCTTCCCTGAATGGGTCTCCATGCTGAGTAGCTAGATGAGCCTCCTGAATTTGCAGCAAAACTGCTGTCAAAGCTCTCATTAATGATTTCCACTGCAGCCTTCATAATTCTCAAAAACAGACTGTATATCTTGACCCAGAAGGGTGGGAGGAAGTGGGAGTGAGGGAGGCGGTGGGGAGGTAAGGAAAAAAAATGAAAATAAAACATATTAGCTAAGATTAGAAGATGTGGATTCACAGGAGACTGGTGATATGAAACGGCCTCTGTATTTGGTGGAATATGGACAATGAGTGCTGTTTCTCAGAAGAAAAAAAGGTAGGGGAACTGCTATATTTCTGGCTCTTACAGAGTCTTACAAATAGCATGCCATTGCAACTTTCCAACTGGAGCATTCAAGATGCCATAAATCCCACTTCTATTCTCATCTGTATTGTGAAATGCAGTGTGAGCCCTGCAGTGTGCAGGATGTTGGAAAATCTGAGACTGGACTGTAGTTAACTGTGAGCCCAGGAATCAGCTGTTTACATTAAACATGTGCCTGAGTTTAATCTTCTCCTCTCTGTGCAACACTTCCCCTACCTCGAATATTTCACGCTCAACATTCAATTCATGTAAGAAAGCAGAGTGGCAAAGCTACAGCTAATCATTATTTTATCTTTTAGTAGCCTTCCTTGATTGACAGCATGCAGCTTCCGTAACTCAAGCATGCATATCTGAATTTGAAAAAAATGAAGCTATAATGAATTCAGGAGGAAGCAGAGAGGCAGACCACATGAGTTAGACAGGAGCGATATTGGTGACTTTAAAAATTGCACACTCGCAACTCTGATTCAGAGTTGGAGGCGGTTGAACCACCAGCCATTGCTATTGATTTATTGACTGTCCATTTAGAACAGAGTATCAGCCTCCAGCTGAGCTGTGGAGTTGCTGTTATGAAATGGAACCTTGTGAATTATGGTTGTGTACAGTATAGATGGACTCTCGCAGGTTGCCGTGACGTTAACCTACACTTTAGTTCTTCAAACTCGTAAACTCATGGGTCATGAACGATTGTCGTGGGAATTATAATAATCCCCTCATCACCCTTTCTTAACTCGCACAGTTCTATACTAATGATGGCCTCAGGCATATATCTTGTGAGAGCTTCTTACCTCTAATCTAATAATCCTAATCTCATCTGTAAATCCATCTTCATCAAAAAAAGATCTTCATCTTTTCTCTAATGCCAATTCTGACATTAGATTTTGTAGAGCTAAAATGTTGTAAAATGTGTGAGATTTTTCTCAACCTTTTATCCCTATTAAACACATTTCCGCATTTCAACAACAGAAGTGCAACAAAACAGATGACTCTCTAATTTTCTTCTGATTTCAATGAAATAACCACATTACATCCCCTGCAGCTACAATTAGCACAATGACTCCCTTATGGCTTTACATAGCCACAGCAGCTGGTCATGAAATTTTATTTTTTTTTATTTTTATTTTTTTTAAGATTTCCATGCATCTACCCTCTTTGCCCCTCATTATGACACAGTCTGAGAATCTCCCATGATTTTTTCCCTATAAAACTAAACGGCTTCAGCCGCAGCCACCTAGGGAATACAGCACAACATGAACCCCCTTCCCCATCTTAACACTTTCATCTGGAATGTAATTAGCGCAGCAGCAAGAAGCTTAGCACTGCGCCCTGCTCTCAGCCCCAACCAAGGTAACTCTAGGCAGCCCCTAATCCTCAGAGCCTAATGGGATTAGCTCTGGAGGGAAGGGAACCCATGTCACACACACAAATACATTCAGAATCCATCCTTCTCCTAAGCTGTCTCACTATCCATCTCTCTCCCTCTCTCTGCGCCATTCTCCCTATCAGTCTAATAGGATTAGACCAAAATTGGCCATTTCTTCAAAATCACATCTGGTCCACTCAATGTCATCACATCGATGATTATAGGATGGAAATAAGAAGCTTTAAATTATGACTTATTCAGTGTACAAGTGTACTACAGTGATCATCTCTGTGAAGGGTCTAATTCTAAACTGGGTCTAATTTTGCATTTGGTTTCTGTGGAGTGTTTTGGCCAGTTGTCAAAATTCCAAAATATTAAAATAGAGTTGGCTCTTCTGACGTTACATGAAGTGAGTGAGAAAATCACGTGATAGTGGGAGGTTGTATATGATGAAAGAGAATAAAAATTTCAGTCTCTGTTAAACAATGATCTTTGTGATTTGGTGTGAATGTTTGATAAGTGGCACCTGAGTTGGTCTTTTTATGTTTAGACTACTTTGTTACATAATCAAGAAACAAAGATGTAATGATAGTGAAAATTCTAGTAACAGGGTCAATTTTTGGCTTCAGTTTTTCCCTCTTATAACCAGTCGTTCTCGTTTGCTCACTGAAGTTCAGCTGTAATGTTGTTTTAATATATTTCTATTCTCAAAAGACTTATTCACCATTACTGAGCAGTATCTGACCTGTATTCAACCAAGGTCTGGGGTGGAACTGCAATTGACCTAGCCACCGATTCCAATTGAAATAACTTAACTGCTTTGGTCTAAATGGAATATAACTGGAAAATGTAACAAGCGCTCTGAGAGAGGAGTCAACATGTGATGTGTCCTTGGCCAGCTATTGTGTTGTGGCAGCATAGATTGTGTATGTGACATGCACTACAGGCTGCTAACCCAAAGCTCCAATTCCAACTTGATGACCAGAAAATGACAGACACACACAGATGTGCAAATACAAAACCGCACACAGCAGCAACAGTACAGAACCATTCCAAATCACAGCTCCGTCTCAGATCCCATCAGGCTGATGCTCTTGATCGAAAGCCTGGCCACAGAGACCCTGAGGTGGGTTAGCGCTCTGCCAACAGCTGGATCCTTTCCAGCACCCCCATGTCTTACTCATGGAGACCCATCGGGTCTCATCACTCATCAGACAGACTCCCCCGCAAACAAGTGCCAATACACATGTATGCACGCGCGCGCACACACACACACACACACACACACACACACACACACACACACACACACACACACACACACACACACACACACACAGAGAGAGAGACTAATCAAAGAGATCAGGCAAAGTGAAACTCGATCTGCAGAAAACATGTAAATCAAATTTGCTTCAATATGATGTGCAGCTTGGATGTGTGAGCGTGGGTGAATGTGGTAGGATGTGTGTACCTAATCCAGGTCATGAGCTCCACAGTGTCTGGATCGTAAAACTCCCTCAGTTCTGATAGCTCCTCCATCACCTTAGGCCAGAACTATAAGGAAGAAGACAGATATAAGCGATGGAAAACTCTCTTAGTGTTCATGAGGGCCATAAATATGAGTGTCAAACTTACTAGTATATTCTAAATAACGTCTCATTACTGCGCTGAATATAACAGTGTATATGGCAGTCATTTAGAATCTTCTAACGGCAAAATAAACAAAAGAGAAGCAATCCTTCCAGCAGCCTGTTATAATCCAATTGCTGGTCATCATTTTCTTTCTTCCATTTATGCATATTCCTTTCCTCGTCTCGTTCTACACAGTTTATCCAAGCTGACTTGACTCAGTAATGAGACCACCAATACAGCAATGAGCATAAACCACCAAGAAAATGGCATACCTTATAATACAGGCAACCGATCATCACCAATGGAACGGCATATCTAACAAGCCTTAACTGCAAAATGAGAGAAGGAAAACAACTATAATTAAATGAAATAACAGGATATAACTGTATCAGAGGAAGAAAAAGTAAGAGTCAGACAGAGATATACAAAAAAATAAAATAAAATGAAGACAAACACCGAATGAGATAACACAGAGATAACAGACAGATAGAGCAGCTTTCCCTCAAAGTATAATTTATTTGATCTCTGCTGGTGTCATGTTATGACCACACTGACACCTAGTGGGCCCTAGTGGTAATGTTGTCACCCACTCAGAGCAGAGGCTGTGGCTGAGGCAGAGGCAGCATTATGGTCCAATTTCATATCTAACCAGCAAATAGGATATAAAATCGGACAAATACGACATCTTTCAAGAGTATCTCAGAAAGATCTCCTAAAGTTAAGGCTCAATCTTGCTGTGATTTGAGACTGATGATAGACAAAATGTTCACCATCACTAGAAATGGGCATAAAAACTAAACACTTTAAGGATACAAAGAGAAAACCCACATGGTTCTCATTTTCTGTGACTAATCCACAAGAACAGTATGATAGAGCATAAGTTACTCTGATTTAAGGATGTCTTTATGTAAAGACAGTTTGCCGACATGCAGGCTCCACGTGTGCACAGCACAATGAGCCAAGAACAGAAGAAAAAACACTGAAGGGGAGGACTTGGTTGCAAAACAGAAACACATCAGTTGCATGGAAATGTTTCGGCTACCGCAAGGATGAACACAGGTAGTTCTGTCGGCAGTGTCTTCCAATTGTTTCTACTGATTATTTAAATGAGAACCACAAAGCTCTGTGTGATAAGTGCAAAGTCAGATCTGAATGCCAGCCAACGCAAAAACTATTGGGGATGTCTCTGACAGTGTTCTGGCTGGCTTTAATCAGCCTTTTAAAAGTGATTACTTTCTATGCAGATGCACTCCCCTACAGAATCATCCTAATCATTCCAGAATGATTAATTCTTTCCAAATAGAGTTATTCAAGTCATCCGAGGAAAATTCCTGTATTTTATTCATATCACAAAATATCATAATTTCATTTTGTCCCAATATCGTGCAGCACTAATTAGCATTAACTGGAAGTGATGTATTTGGGCAACAACAGCAAAACAATGAGTGAAGAGAAGCTAAGTTCTGTAGAGCTTTGGATGATTGCAATCAGAGGATTTTAGTCATGGATAATAGAAAAAAATATTGATTAGAGCAGTAAATGTGGAACACAACCCATAATGCTCTGTGTGGTTGAATGTAGTTTTTAGCCTCAACAATGACATAAGAAAGAAAACAGTCTAGCAGATGTCTACAGCTGGAAGTGCAGTTGTGAGCTCATACCAGAACTTTAGTGTTGCAGCGGAGAGCGTTCAGAAGCAGAGTCCACAGCTCAGTCCCACACACACCATAGGCTGCAACTGCACACATGTGGCCAGTCCATATGTACTTCATTCTAGGTAGAAAGAAGAGGAGAGAGGTAATATCAAGTCATGTTGTAATCTCATCTGCAGCAAAGTGTCTAAATAGAAAACCTACATTTCTATTCTTCTGAGAGAAAGGAAACTCTCTATTATGAAAGGACTTAAAGATTTTACAGGTTTGCAGGTTAAAATGAAACTCTTCAATTTTGATTCTTGGGCTTTAGATTGTTCCCTCAAGCCAGTAAAGCACATTAAATTCAAACGAGACGACCAAATTGTTTTTAGTTTAGTGAAAGACACTGTGGTTGAACTTCATTTAGCGCTTAAAACACTGCATTATTTTCTTTAGAATTCTCATCCAAAGAATTCTAAAGCAAAGCATCTAAACAAATGAGAAAAAGATTAAACAGAAAGGACTGAACAGAGGGAAGGCAGGGAATGAAATGAGCTGAAAAATTGTTGACAGGTAGAGATGGAGCTGTGAGAGAGGGAGGGATAAAGAAGTGCAGCCTCACTGAAATAAATCTCAATACGTTTTTAATGCAAAGGAGCTGTCTGACAGAAACAAATGGCTTTCTGCACTTTTGGCCTTTCGCTCTTAATCAGCATTTTAGAGAAAGTGCTGAAATCAAACGCGTCAGTTTCTGCCCTACCTGACTTGTGCTGTGTGAGAAGCTTTCCGATTTTTTTCTCCCTTTCTGGGAATTCAATCAGTATTTTAAATTCCTGACTGTACTAGGAATGCGCTGTATGGATTAAATCCGCTGAATAGCACATTCCATTCCTGCTTCTGTCCACCACATATGCTCAATTTGCAACATTTCTACGCACAGAATAACTCAGAATATCAGAATATTCCCTTTTTCTTTGCGATCAAGTAATTGCAGGTTTCTGTTAACACTTAAAAAAGGGAGTTTAAAAAGGAAGGTAAGGGCACTTATACTTTCATTATAATAATCACAGCCAAAATGGCAGCCTTGGTTTGCAGCTTGAAATGTTTTCAGTCCTGTAAATGTACTAATGATGCCAACAATAAATACCACTTTGTTTGAATTCGTGTCTGGTAGGGTTGTTGTGCTTGAGATTACAGGATAAACAGGAACACAACTGCTCGCCACTACAGAGCTACTAATAAAGAAAAGTGCAACTGCAATAATGTGTACCACTTAGTGTGACATGCACATTTTTCAAAGGTGATGCAACTATCTTGAACCAACTATTAACATTGTATAGTTTTGGGAAAACCCAAAATTGAAAGCAGCAAAGTTATTACTATTTTATGTAAATAAAAACATAAGAAAGTGGGCTGAGAAAGGACACATGTAAAACAAGAAAAGTACTCAGAGGGCACAGTCCTCCGCCAAGGCTGCTCAGTCATATCATTTCCGACGGCGGAAATCTTGAAAAAATTTGTGGCAGAACTCACGGCACCACAGAATGTGGCCATTTAAAATAGATGTTCCCACAAACAAAATGACCTTGCACTGAGCACAGTAATCGCCAGCAGGCAGCTGACTTAGTGTTCACTTGTAGTCATAGTTACAGTGACACTGTGCCGCTATCTCACAATGACACAGAAATCCTTCACAAATCCATGGATCCAGACTCTTAGCTGCATCACTACCCAAATCTAATCACTTGGTCTTTGTGTCATTTCTGATCTCCCCTGAAAATTTCATCCAAATCCGTTAGTCCGCTAACGGCTACAGAAGTAGCACAGATTTGGCATTTTAACTTTATATGGGAGCCAATGTGATCTTCTGAGTGAATAAATTATCATGCAGCCATCTACAATTTCAGTGCCCTCTGAAGTAATAACAGTAAAGAGACTGATGTTTTTGCTACTTGCATTTAAATTTGAAATCCAAAATTTCACTGTACTGTTGACATACTTTTGGTCTTACCATATATATAAATTGGGAATATCTAAATAAAAATAGATACATATTATTTGTGGAGCAAAGTTTGAACAATCTTCCCAATCAACAGTCAGTCCCAATCAATAATCAATTAATTGTTATTTTGTTGTTATTATTGTTGGTAGGAAATGAAGTACAGTGACCATTTTTCCATGTGCTTGTAAAAGCTATTTTAACAGAGTATGTTGCAAGACGAGAAAAAAATGTCAGTTGTATAAAAAACCAACCTCTCAAAGGAAATGAAAACATAGACGATGCAGAGCTTAATGCCAGTCAGATGATACAGCTTCACAGTTACACTTCCGGTACTACCAATTAAAGAGAAAATTTGTCAAGAGCCAGCCTGTCGCAGCAGCAGCAAAACCTGCCAGCTCAGCAGGCCAAAACATTGTGGAAATTAAGAACAAGTGGCTAGATATGAAAGTGCACTACAAGGAAGATGTTTCTGTTCAGTGATAAAGCCTAAGTGCCAGCACTGGTGTCTGGCCTCTCATCTCACTGCCAGAGTCTGGCACCTGTAACCAAAGACACACTCAGCGGCGGCCCTTTTCCACAGTGGGAACCTGCCAACGGATGATGCAGTTAGGTGAAACGGAGAAATAGGCTATTGCTTTTGTGAGAGGGAAAAAAAATGTTTTCTACAAAACAGGAGAGGAAGAAGTGGAAATTGAGGTTTTTATCATCTGCTTCTAAAATAAGCAGTTGTACAAATACTCTGACCTTATATCTGCTGAAATACAATTGCAGGTCTGCAAATAAACTAGAGAAGAGATCTTGCAAGCTGATACAAAAAAAGTGCAATCAGTACAAGAAAAACTCAAAATTTATTTAAAACAATCTTTTTCACGTTAAACTCAAAGGCACAGAATGTCCCAACAACATGCTTCTTCTACCTGGAACAGGCTTCCTCAGTCTTTTCAGATAAAGGTATTTGCTGTGGGTTAAAACCTTTTGCACATAATAGCATTCCCACCTGAGAATTACAGCGAGTGTGGAGAAAAAAGCAAAATACAATTGAGTCCAACAGATAACTGTTGCTTTTGGAGCTTCCTATTCCAACTGACACTCAAATATTCGTACACGAGTCTGAGTTTCCACAGAGGTACACTGTCAAGGTTTTGTGTGGCTTTGCTTTTTTTAATTAAATTTGTGTAGGAAAATACAAGTTTGTACCATGTGATCAAATGTTACACTGACTTCATAAAAAATTTTATAAAGTCATCATGCTGCAAATCACTTCTTTACAAAAAACTGCTCAAACTTCTCAACTAAAGCATAATGTCAATATAAGGCAGACTGCGAGCCAACAGCCTACTTAAGCCGTTTTTGTAAATAAATATATTTCAATCCAACTTAAGACCCCAATGTTGATGGACCACAGCAATAACAGTGATGAATGCGGTACACAGGCATAAACAAGGGCTTTAAATAAGTTTGACATTATTTTTACCGCATTATTATTACCTTTTTAGCGGCTCCAAAACATGAAAGGATATATTGCTGCCTTTTCATTAGTTAACACAGAGACTCCAAAAAATAATAATTTAATTCACCATGCTGTTGAAAGGCAACAGATTGCTCTCTTAAGGTGGAATGTTTTTTGTTTTTTTTTTTTTTTTTGCACATATGAGTTGATGGCATGAATCAGTCCCACATACAACTCTTTTAGTTGTTATTGGCTCTCTTGCTTGATGTATGCCTTAGTGATGATTGGATTTTCTACTTCTTAAAAATGTACATGAATTTCCACTAAACAAACTGTGAATGTTGCATTTACGCACTTGGACAAAAATGTGGTGGAGCGTCTGGTGCACTCTGGCAGATGTGTATCTATGATAAGTATACTTTTCAACCAACTAAGCAACTCCCTTGAGCGTTTCATGAGCAAACTACCTGCTAGCTACAGCTAGTTAGCTTATATTTAGTCATCTACAGCTGTTTGTATAGCTGCAACTATCGATTATTTTAGTAATGGACTATTCTATCGACTATTCTGGCAATTAATCGAGTAATCGGATTCTGTGCTTGGCATGTGAGTCGTAGCATCAAAAGCAGAAGTGAGTGTGCTGTGCAGCAGAAACAACCGTCCTGGTGGAACATGGGTGGACATCTGCAGTGTATTGTATATATATATAGTATAGTACAGGTGTATTGTACATATTTAGTATAGTACAGGGGTATTGTACATATATAGTATATTGCAGGGGTATTTAATTAAAACTCAAAACCATGGAAACTCGACATGTATTTAGTTGGTGATGTAGAAATCACATAAATACATTTTTATTATAATCCGCTTAAGCTGCTGGTACTGCAGCTGATAGAACACAAATAAGAAAACTGATTAGTTTATTAGTATTTATTACAGAGAATATTCAATCAGTCAGACTAGTGTCACTTTGATTTGGCCACAAATTAAAGTGATTTCCTTCATTATGAAACAGTGTCAGACCTACATGCATTTCAATATAATATCATGTTTGAATATATGAAGTATGATAGTTTTGTTGTGCGGTTGTCTGTTACAAATAACTAGCTGCATTGATTGGTAAAATAAAAAGATTACGCACGTTTAACAGTTTTCTACCAGTATGTCTTCCATAATTTTTGGTCGCAGCACTTTCTACCGTCATACATTGTTCTCCATTAAAACAACCTGTTTGCTATCGGTTCATTTTGTGCGGAAAACGAGTCAAAGGATGCGTTAAATGCTCCTGTTTTTGTAGATGAGTTTGAAGCAGAAAACCTGAGTTAACTCTGTTAACTCTGACTGAGGTTTTAGTTTTTGTCTAGCCAACTCACAAGTCAAAGAAAGCCTGACTACATCAATTCCTCTGATCTGAAAAATGCCTTAAAAACGAGAAAAGTTGTGCTGGTGAAAATAGAAGCGTCCCGTCAAATTTAAAATCCTCTTATAATTTATTGATTATAGGTCTGGGTCCACTTTGGACGAAGTCTGGGTCCAGACTTGGACCGCAGTCCGCCAGTTAGTGACCTGGGGTCTAGCATGTAGTGAATTAAACAAAGCCTCGATTCAGAGAATTTTGCCTCGAGGAATGTTAGCAATCAAATTACTCAAATACCTCGAGGAATCGTTTCAGCCCTAGCTGTTTGTGCTAGAAACAAAAGCAAAATCAATGGTGGACGTGCCCATTGTGTGCTTGTTTTGCCACCTGTTGCACCAACAACTACAAACATCGATGCAAATGACTCTAAAATTTTAGGTTGTACAAAGTAGTATTAATTACCAGTTCATCAGCGGAATTGAGTCTGTCTGATTCTGCTGTGAGTGGTGTCACTATCAGAGAGACTAAGGCACAGTTTGATGGTGCTTGGTGTTGAGGGCAGATCAGGACCATTCAGACTCTTGGTGAAACACATGTAAGAGGCCCTTGGATTTTAGCATCCGCTCACAAGTATGCGTAATCAAGTCATCAAGAGGAAAAATAAGGCTGAAGAACCCCTGTGTGAAAACGTGACTACTTGGGAACGTGTGTGACTCCAAGCATCTGATGATGCTACACTAGCGAGCACATGAGCTCACCTCATAGTGCTGAAAGCCAGGAGGCCATAGAAGAGTGTGTGCAACAGATTATAAGCCACATCTGGACGGAAAGCCACCGGCCGGCCATCTCCAGCTCCTTTCCTCTCTTCCGCTGAACTTCCTTTAGGTCTGCTGAAAAACAAAAAAGACAGACAAAAGACAACAGAGATACATAAAACATTACACCAGACGCTTGAGAAGAGAGGCAGAAGGGGTGGTGGGTGGAATTGATATTATTCAGATTATTCAGATTTCAGTAGCTGTTATTCAGATTTCATTAGCAGTTTGCACACAAGTGGACATGAAATGATGCACGCCCACAACTGTTTCTGTCTGCAAGAGTCAGCACACAGACAAATAAAGAGAGGCCTGAGGGCAATGATGTCACTCCCACGATTTGGCCTCCTGCACCGAATCAGACGGACATTGGCTTCCATTTGAATACAAATCCAATCTGGTGCTTCCTTCTACGTGATGTGGGGTAAACTGGATTAAATTAATTCCTGAATTGGCAAATAGCCCTTTGTTCTGTGAGGTTAGTATTCCAGCCTTCAAACAGCAGAGGGTGAGTTGATATGCTAATGTGATTAGTTCAATGCAGCCCCTCACCTTGCACCACAGGCAAATGAAGCATTGAGAGGCAGCTGATAGAATATTCTGTTTTCCAGAGCATGAAGCAACAATTGGAGCAGAGACACAGGGACAGTGACTAATACTGCGACTGGGTTCCTGCCACCTGATAACCATCCTGATGTCCTTTTCAAAGCTGAACCTCCTTTTATTCTCTGCAAGGACTAAAACTCTCCATTCATTCACACTTCACTAACTCAACCAACGTCCCCTAATAAGGATGCACACTAGTCTGTTTATCAAAACCTCATTTGAAGATTAAGGATTTGTTAATTAATTCTTGAAAGCAATGTCTGAACTGTCTCTGTGCCTTTTATACTGCTGGTTGCTGGAAATTGTGATAAAAAGTTGCAGTTTGTGTTTGTGTTAGGGATACAAGATGATACCGGTATCCTCGCTGATATTAGTAGATGTAGGCTTTACCTTTAAATATCAGCATCAGTCCAAAACAAACATGCAAATAATACCTGTCAGGTTATAAATTTACAGTACTATTTAAGAAAATTTACATAAGAAAAAATATGGCATGTTTTAAGGTAAAAAGCTTTCTAATTTTGTGCAGCAAATGTGTACCTTTGAAAGAAGAGTAGGCATATTAATGACTTAATTCTACAACAGAAGATACCAAATGTTGTCTGGAGTCAAGGGAGGTAAGAGAGAATCTATTTACTGGATATCTGAAAAAAATCCAACATCATGGTAGGGTATCATTTGTATTTTAACAATTCTGATTCTGCTTAATTCAGCTTTTAACGATGCTTAATTCAGATATCTTGAGGGGCAGGGGGATTTACAACAGTAAAACCTGCTTTTACATTGATGTAAAAATAATAATAATTTAATGATAAACTGCATCATGGTGTAACATTTTTCTGAATTAGTAGTGAATACCATTACTTTTAATACCATACTACATTTTCCTGATTACAGATTGCATTTCTTGGTTACGTCCCAATCTCCCACAAATTTCTTAAGAAAGTCTTGTTCCATCATTTCGACGTACGGCATTTGCGACGTTAAAACTAATTTTGCGCAGGAATTAATTAGCGAGCCGAGCAGACGGATATATCGTCATGCGGCGCTATATGAGGAAGACGGCTTTGTTTACATTTGCCGGTTGTATGCCACATTGGATTGTGCTACGTTCGCTTTCTTTCGTTTGTGTTGTTTTTTTGGAAACTTTTGGTCCTTCATTATGGCTCCCAAGCATAAGTCAGACTCTTCTGAGTGTTTTTATGTCCTAGATTGTGATTTTACCATTGTGTTAGCATCGGTGAGTGACTTAGGTACGTATGTACATATGTGAGTTCTGACTTGCGGCAAAAATCACATTATGTCACGCCATAGGAATGGAATTCTGGCCTAAGTTGAGACCCCCTGTATATTTTGATATTTTAATTTTAAGTAACAGCTTCAGTGCATTTACTTGAGTAAAACAATCTGTGTACTTCCTCCACCACTGCCAATTTGTGTCTAAAAAGTTTTTAAAAAGTTCATAATTCTATGAAATCATGTATTTACTGTGTTTTAACAAGTGGGGTTAGCACACTCACAGCATGAGTAAAAAGCTATATGGGTAGTAAAGTTACTTTAGTCAACTCTCATGTGCCTCAATAAGCAGAATAATTATTGAAATGTAATGTGTGTTGTCCATGTCCAATGTCATGTTACTACAGCATCTTTCTCCATTCTCCACAGCAGAGTTATATGAAACACACCCATCCACCACTAATGCTACCAGCTGAACCATCGAGTTAGATAAAGTAATCATAACTGGAGCAGCCGTGTTCTCTTTCCTGGTTTCTTGAATGTTTAAGTTTTACTTCACCTTTTTCAGTTTATTGGTAGCAGAGTCCAATCTTGTCCTTGTAAAGCATTTTGTAGCAGCAAGTGCTAAATTAAGGTGACTGTTACAAGAAATAGAGTTAGTCTCAACTAATTGAAACAAATGCATTAAGAGACAGTACACTGTTCATTTCCCTGCATGAGAAAAATTGGTTCAAGAAGCGATAAGTAGAATAGTAGAAATTACACAAGTTGGAACCTGTTCTCAACGGCCAACCTTAAACAATGTGCATCCCTAATTTGTTAGAATTTGATGAAACTGCATGTTAGCTCCCAATTAATTCAAAACAGGTATTTTTTATTACAGGCACAAATTCCTACATTTACTGCATGTGGTGTGATAAACAACCAGAATTTCTACCCTACAAAGTAGCGAACAGACAGGATATCTGTCTGTTCCTCACCTTCAAATGTAATAACTAGAATCATAATCAATACAAATGTACAAGAAATGTACCAGAACCCAACAAACATCACCTTTACTGTAGGTGGGTATATCAGTGGTTCATATAAGGTCAAAAAAGATCCCACACAGAATGAACATCTACTCAGCTACATTTAACCTAAAATGTTTTGACCTCTCTGCATCCCCTGTGCAGAAATTCACCGCTTCCAGCATCGATCATCCTTCAGTATTTTCACTCCATGTTGTCTCTGTAGAGTATGATATTATCTTTGCACTATTTCATAATATGTAAATTTCCTCATTGCCTCCTTTGTAAACTCCCTACACTCTGTCAGTTTTAACCATCTTCCAGATTCTATTTCTTTTTCCTGATCCAGCTGCCAGGAAAGATTAATATTACACCAATAACTGCTCATAAACTTTTACGAAGTTTAATCTTTCTTGACTGAGTGAGGAGCAGCAACAGGCAACTACTCTTTACTACATATTTAATAATAATTAATCAATAACTGTAAATGTATACAAATGTGTACATAACACTCCAATTTATTTCTTTCCCACTTCGTTTCTACAGTCAAGACATATAGGTTGTGTCAATTATATTTTGTTTTTCAGTTTTTTCCCCTTATTACTCCATCAAGGAATGGTGAAGTTATGTGACGATCGACGTACGTTTGTCCGTCTATTTGTCTGCAACATTACTCAAAAACGGATTAACGAATTTGGATGAAATTTTCAGGGAAGGTCAGAAATGACACAAGAACCAACTAATTAGATTTTGGCAGTGATGCGGCTTATAGTCTGGATCCAATGGATTTGTTAAAGATTTCTGTATCATTGCAAGACAGCGGCACAGCGTCACTGCAACTATGACTACAAGTGAACGCATGCTTGCGATCCTACTACAAATCCTCCACTGTGGACTTATCGTGACTTATCCGTCGGAAATGATACAAGGAACAACTGATTAAATTGTGGGGGTGTTTCTGTGGGGGTGTTTCAGTTCCCGTCGCCCCCTACATATTTAGGTCACGTGATTCTGCATCCGTACACAATGTACACATGCATAACACACGCCTGTGCTCAGTGCAAGGTAATTTTGTTTGCGGGTACATCTATATTAAATGGCCACATTCTGTAGTGCCATGATTTCTTGTTGCTTTTCTTGTTACACTTAAGTATTCATTTAAGGAGTCACTTACCATTAGGTTCCATTTTCAAAATTTTTCTATAGGTAGACTAAATAAGATTTTTTTATCATATACTCTGTCTTTATTACCATATACTCACAGCCACAGCAACTGCTTCAGTCATCACCTACCTCAACTTCTGCAGTGCTGCCATAGCCAGCATGCCGCTGAGCAGCAGTAGAGTGATAATGTAGGGGTAAAGCAGCAGGGTACCAGCCAGGCGTTCCAGTGTGTCCAGGGGCAGCAAGCCAAAGGCCTCCTCACACAGATACAAACTGGCATCAAAATCCCTGCAGGAGGAGCAGTGAAATGAACAAGGACAGAGGGGGAGGAGGTGGACAACGGTGGAGAATGAGAACAAAAGAAAGGGTAAGATGGACATAGAGGATGACACAAGGAGGAGAGACTGAGCTTACTGTATAGCACTTGAAACTCCTAATATACACTGTATGTACTTTGTGTAGTTATGTTGGATTCAGATTCTGTAATTTAGTAAAAGGACAATACAACAATGTAAAAATCCCCTGACACATCAGGCAGTGCCTTGGTCAAGGTAGAGCTAGTCACGAGAGAAATCTGAGAGCAGAGGGTTCCTGCTACACAAATTTGTATTATTTTTATTATTTTGATTTTGGATTTCTTTGTTCAGTAAAAAATAAATGTACCTTATAGAGGCTCAGTTATTTTAATTCATGTATATATGAAATGTGATTTTAAAAAATAATGTATTTTAGGGGTCAAGCAAGAATGCTAACTGACTGGTATATTTTTAACAATGCATTTTGTCATCTTAACCTGTCAGTAAATTTCTGAAAATATCACATAAATAAATATTAGTAGACTAACAAGACAATTTACCCCTGAGATGTAGTGGAGTAGAAGTAGAAGGCTGCATAAAATGGAAAACTCAAGTAAAGTGCAAGTACCTCTGCCCACACAAATGTACAAAGTAAATGAACCTGCCAACTTTTACCTACTAGCATAAATGTGGAAGAACACTGCCTGATCATTTTAAGTCAGCTTTGAGGCACAAATAAACTCAAGCTGTAGGCTTCCAATCACATACATTTAAACCAAGATAGGTTCGTCATACATGATTGAAGAAGAACAGGTAGGGTTTCAGAGTGTTGTTGTTACTCAGTGGGGACTAGAGGCTTCTCTGTACTCAACTGCCTCATAGCGCAATGCAAGGGAGTGCATTTACTGGGTGGGACGCATGTGAGGCTTAAACTGCAGCATCTACTGACAGTCTGCCTATGAGGCGTTTAGGAAACATTTCAGAAAACAACCTGGGTTACACTCTCCCTGTCTAAACAGCATGAGTGTCGGATGCACATTGGTCACACCATCCACCCACCACCACAAGCAAATTCTCTGCCTGTGGGAATCACTGAGATATGATTAAACGGCCACCATTATGGATTGCATTTAATGAAAAGAGTGGCTAGGAACAGAGCTACTGCTATCGCAGCATCAATGTCATGAATTAAAACGTTTAAAAATTTCATCTTGTGCTGTGAAATGTGCATGGCTGGCAGAGCAGCATCTATTTTTGTCGCATTCCAGAGAACAAGTCGAAGCAATGAGGGGTCAGATATGATAACATAATTTCCTACTGCTTATAATATAGCCGAAGAAGAGCTGCCTTTTACTAAGTAAGTCTAAGATCATCCAATTGAAAAAGTGCAAAAGATAAACATTTATCTGTACCTTTAACCCAGTTTGTGTTCCTTATGTAAAGTAATTATCAATGCGTATGGGGGAAAAGGTAGCCTTAGCATGCATTATTCAAGGTTTGGTAGAAAAAAATTTGGATGCACTTAAACCATGAGCTGGTATTCCTGAATAAACAAAGTCAGGTGAATGCCTCTCCTGTGGAACCAGCTCCCAGTTTGGGTTCAGGAGGCAGACACCCTCTATATTTTTAAGACCAGGCTTAAAACCTTCCTTTTTGACAAATCTTATAGTTAGAGCTGAGGGGTCACACGAGTAACCACCCCCCCAAAGCAAAGAAAACTAAGGAGATTTCGGAAACTACTAAAATCAGGTTAAGAACCGGCCAACACATTATTAAAACCTGGGAGGATAGTAGTAAACCATCATCTTCGAGGAACAAATGTGGTCAGTCATGTGGTCTGATGAGTCCAGATTTACTCTGTTCCAAAGTGATGGGTGCATCACAGTAAGAAGAGAGGAGGATGAAGTGATGCACTCATGATGGCTAGTGCCTACTGTACAAGCCTGTGGAGGTTAGGGTTATGATCTGGGGTTGCTGCAGTTAGTCAGGAAGACTTTGCGCAACAGTGCGACTCTTCCATCATCATCGGCAGAAAATGAATGCAACTCTGAACAGAAATAAATGCTGTGACATTGCAGAAACTTAACAAAACAATGCCACGTGTGAACTTGTGCCATTTTCAAAGCTAAAGGTGGCCCAATGAAATATTAGAGTGTGCGACTTTTTTTTGGACGGGCAGTGTATTTTCAATCAGGCTGGCTGAAAGATGGGACACAACTGTGGACTCTTAAGAATTGTATTTATTATTGCAATATAGCACATCTGTTTAGTTAAGGTGCAAGTTTTGAACATTACATTAGAAACACTAAAAACAGTCACGCAGTGAGTAACCGATCTGAGGACTGAGACATCAGAAATGTGGTGCAGGAAACAAGTTAGGGAGAAGAATAAGCCTAAGCAAGTTTGGGGAACAGGAACAGAGGGAGAGGGAGAGATAGAGCGTAGAGTAAGCATTACATTTTCCACAGCCTCTTGAATAATTGAAGGGCCAGTTGTCTGGCACTGGGTTGTAAGCTGTGTTATCTGCCATCCTGGAGCAGCTATCCAGTGGCTGAGCTGCTCAACACACACGCACACACACAAAGTATCCGATCGATGGGAGGTGTGCTGGCGTGATCCCGCCATCTATTATTCACATTCACTAACACTCCAGGTGTTACAACACTGGTGCTTAGTGAATAATACAGTCACTCTGGATCAACTCAGGAGTTATGTACAGATGTGCCCTGTGCACACACTGTATATATGCACTGCTGTGTGGGAGCATGTCCTTGTGTGAAAATATTGTGTTACGAGAGCAGTGCGGGACTGTGTTCAATACCGTGTGAAGTGTCTGAATATGTAAGTGTGTGTGTGTGTGTGTGTGTGTGTGTGTGTGTGTGTGTGTGTGTGTGTGTGTGTGTGTGTTCATACCTTGTCGGCCCCAAGGCAAACTTCGACTTGATGAATTTAAAGATGTGTTCGTCTGATCTGAGCTGAAGTGCTTTCTGTACACACACATACAAAAATATAGATATGGTCATCACGTCAGGGCTAAAGATCAGCTTTTTGAAATGCATAAGCAACTATAAACCAAGCTGAGATCAGATGGTGAGGTCACATCACTGAATGTAGATGCATGAGGAGAAGAAGAGAGCTGCAGTAGAGGGAGACTGGTTAAACAGGGAAAGATAAAGAGTAAAAAGGAGGACAAGAAGAGGAGAAAGGCAGAAGATAAAAGAGAAAACAGAAAGGAAGCCAGAGGATGGAAAGAGTGAAAAGAAAGGAAGGATGGGATCAAGAGAAGCACCTTTGCCAGGTAGTTGATGGTGAAGGCGAGGAGAAGAACCATGGCGCTGTGGAGGAGCATTTTGCCCAGGCGAACCAGCAGGCTTCCCGTCTTCAGACCAGACTGCAACAAGATGCTGGTCAATACATTGTTTCAGTTTCATTACTAGTTTTACATTTGGAGATGTGTGGAAAGTAGACATACACACTACCAGTCGAAAGTTTGGACACATCTTCTCATTCAGTGCTTTTTATTTGTTTGTATTATTTTCTACATTGTAGATTAATACTGAAGATTAACACTGTTTTGTTTACAACATAATTCCATATGTATTATTTTACAGTTTTGATGTCTTCAATATTAATCTATAATGTATAAAATAATCAAATGAAAACCATGGAATGAGAAAGCGTGTCCAAATTTGACTGGTAGTGCACATCTTCACATAGACACTAAGTGTTAGGGTCAAGCTCCTCTATTACCCCTTAATGTAGGGTTCATTTTTCTGACCCGAGTACATTCTATAGCATTTCCATCGGGCAGACTGAGACATTCATTGCAATCATCTGTCACCTTTTCAAAGGAGAGAATTAACAAATGTACAAAATATATTTTGTCATTTCTGAAATTTTACAATTACTTACAGATGTCAGAACTGCTTTTATTCCAAATGAATTAGTAATTCTCAGTGTAGACTGTATCTAAATCATATTTATAATGTCTAACCTTGTACACAGCCCACTGTAACTTCTCAAAGAGTAACACCTACCAACCTCTAGAGCAAGAGTTTGACTTTAACATCTGCGATCATGTGTGGGTCCGTGAAATGTAAACTATGTCATCTCTCCAAATTTACAGCTTTTATTTAACGTTTCCAAGTTTGTAACAACCATAAAACACAGTAAGAATAGATTTCCACCTTATGAGATCTTTAACTAACTCTTGGGAACTCTGGGTGGATGTATTTTATTCACTGTTGTATCACTGAATGCTGATGGACGGTACAAAAACTAAAGGCCAATCCATGCTGTCTATGCGTGCATGCACGTGCAGTTTAGAATTTGTGACAGCACAGACCGTCTGTGCGCCAAGACAACAAATGGTGCTTACAACAAATGCTTGTTATAAGGAGACTCTGTACCAGGAGATTATCTGTCATTCACTCCTTTATAATTCATCATTAAAAGAGCTGTAACTGAAGCAGTCAGTGCCACACTCTGGAGGAGCTTTGATTTATACCTACATGCTTTCCGTCGACAGTGCCTAAACACAGTGGGAAGTTCTAAATTCTCTAGAAATCCTGTGTTAAGTCTGCCCACTGTGCTCAACACACCTCAGGAATAATCACATTGACACAGTGCTACAGCCTAATCTGTAACCAGCTGCTATATCCTGTAAAAAGTGCAGAGTTACAGCCTTTCAGAAGCATCCACAGGAGCTCCTGTATGTATTTCTGTGCTCAATATGAGGTTTAATGCAATCGTCTGTGTAGCAGACCAACAGGTACCTACTGTACTATAAATAACCATATACAGTGCACTATCCACTTTTCAAGTCCACATCAGTCACGTGGAAACAATGAATAAGCCATAATTCTTCATCATCAGTATGCTGCTGCTGCTACCATCAAAACCTCCATCATCGAAGGTATGTGTTTGACGTTTAAGGGTATCTGCATATGAAGTGCCAACACTGTCGGCCAGGGTTAAAACAATATCCATTATTTGGAAGTCAATCTCCAAGTCAAGCCCAACTTTTCTTCATGGAGAAGAAAATACTAGCTTTTAGTAACAGCATAATATGTTGTCAAAACCATACAAGCCTCAAAAAATAGACAAGTAGCAGAGGATACAGGTTGCTGCGTTTAGCTGAAAGACTCCTTAAACTGATGGAAAGTGACTGGATTTTTTGACATGAGCCTATTCGTCTTGCTGAACTATCAAACACACTGCCTTCTTGCAATACTGAAGTGATGTCACAGAGTGAAGCTCCTCAAAAAATATTTTTGCCCGACTATAGGCACCAGCTGGCACCATACCCAGACCAGAAATTCAAGTTCATTCTTATTTCATCTTTTTAATGATTTATGACATTTTAAATTTGTTAAAATGCACTAAAGACGTGTTTGAGTTCTTTCTACTTCAATCCATGGTTGCATTGTTTCCATAAATGTGCAGAATTTTTTACTGCAGTGCACAAAGAGCATACATACAAAAAATGTGACAGAAGACACCCAGAAATTGCTCATTTGGGGTTCAGAGGGTTGATGGTTTGCATTCCCAAATCCTGCTGTTTTTGGATCTTAAACATTCAGCATTATCGCATGTACCCATCACACACACACACACACACACACACACACACACACACACACACACACACACACACACACACACACACACACACACAAACACACATGCACACTAACCTGGCAGTGTCTGACGAAGAGCGCAGCTACAATGAAGCTCAGGACCAGTGATCCCAGGATCATAGAGTTACAGAACTGGAGGAGCCACACACTCAAAAGGCCGCTCACTTGAACCAGGTACAGAGTGGTCACCTGGACAAAGACACACACACAGGTGTTACACAGGGCCTGGTGCGTGGCTCTGACACAATGACATTTGTTTTAATCACAAGTAAAACTGAACAATTTATTATTTGATGTCAGTTAACTATGTGTTCCAATCTTTGCCAAAATCTCCTCCTTAATCTGAAAAAATGACTAATTCAACATCAGAGCAAATAAAAGAGATAAGAGCACAATCATCTGTATAGCAATATAGCACATGGGTTAAGTGTCAAAATACAGCTTTTTTCAAATTTGAGTGAATTGATAGTCTATGTATGGTTGTCATGACATTCAAAAGCTTAGCATAGCAGAGTCTCAAAGAAGTCAAGTTTGCCATTTCCTGATCAATTTAAGTTCCTCTCTTGATATGTTGATGTGCTTTTGCTTGATTTAAATAGACCTGACTTCTACTTCATGCAAATTCAGTGCAGCAAACGGAGGTCTGGCATCTCGCGAAACTTTGGACAAACGTGTAAACTAGCCGTCATTGAATTAAAACGAGGACAGATTCAGCAACTACACAGCTTATTTCTCATCTCAAATGTTTTCAGAATTTTTTTCACTAAACTGCTTTCATAGAAAAAGAGAAGGTTTGCGACCAAGCAGTTGTGTTGATCTGACCCATCTACCAGACTGAAGCTCGTGCGCTGTCATGTGACCACCTAGTAGCCCACTAGTGACCGCCCACCAAGTGGCCAATCTCTAGATGCAGCACGGTTACATGTGAGAAAAACGGATCCTGTGGACACATACCAATAGTCTTGCATAGTGAGATGCATTTCTACAGCACTTTGTAGAATGGTCTGACTGCACCTCATTATCATTCTGCTATAGTGGGCAGGGTGTTTGTATTTCTTTAAACCAGTTACAGTTGTGTTGGGCAGTGCTAAGCCCTGAATGCAACGACAGTGTCCCTAAAAAAACATGTTGGAGGGAACTTGTTTTGGTTAAACTCTTCCCAAGCAGTTTCCAAATCTTAGACAAAATTTGCCATTTTTGTAGCATGTAGGTTGCTGCTCAAAGGTAGCTGTTGTGTTCCACACCAAAGGGGACTTTGAAAATGGTAACATGGAAACAGTGGAAAGAAGCATGTGAAACACGCAGCAAAAAAGGCACACTTATACCTGTAGTCTACCTTAACCCCAATCGGTTATCTGTGCCAACTCCACAGTTTGAGGATACAATATCTATTAAATATGGAGAGCTGGATATGCTGCTGCCACTCAACCTTGCTATGAGTATCTCCCAGTGGTCACTTGTGGTTCTGCAGCAAAAACATTACTTGCACCCCAACAAGACTTTCTCCCATAGACCACCAGCAAAAAAAAAAAAAAAAAAAAAAAAAAAAAAAGATTTGTGAAACTGTTGACAGGACACTTAGAATTGAAACACAATGGGGGCACACAGAATGGGTGCCACTTTGACTTGAGTCCAGTATCCAGTCATTATAATACATACATGAAGCTGGCACAGTCAATATCTGGTCCTTCTCATAGCCATACCTGTGTAGTTGTTAAGAAGTCAGCACAGTCAAGGGTATAAATGATGAAAGCCTGAACAAGTAGAATGAACTGGTTGAACTGCCACGTCAGACAGAAACAGAATGTCGTCACGTACATCAACCACACCATCACCTTCTGAAGAGAGAGAAGACGCAAATAAGCACAGGTGAGATACTTTAACTGGATACTAATGGCACAACACTCTATTTCTTGCATGCTGCTAGCATTTTTAGAGATGGTAAATTATTGAACGGATCGACTAACTGTGTGAAGTCCAGGCCAGGCGGCATGGTGAGGATGGTCAATAGCTTTGATCTGGTATAGGTCTGTGTGTTTACCTGCTGCAAGGCAATGAGCTGAGGCCTGAGGTAGCAGGTGATAGTGGTGACCTGCAGCGCTAAGAAGGGCAATGACCAGTTCTCTCTGAGGGAGATGGTGAACTCTACACGAGTGGTATCCACCCTGGGAGAAAGGACAGAATGAGACAGGAAGTGATGCGCAGAGTAAAAAAAAAAATCAGGTTTTGAAAATTATGTAGTACCAAACTGTCCACCTCACAACATGAAGCAAATTAAAATGACATTTTTATCTGCTTACAACTTCCTGTAGCCTGTGTATTGATGGGGTGAAAAAAAAACCCTGAGGAATAAGATAAGGAGTGAACAGCTGTTTCACTCAAAGTTGGAATATAATTTACTAGAGTGGCTTATTGCAATATTTAAAGGTCATTGAGTTTCAAGTGAAATATGCTTCAAACTATGTAGTTTTTTTTTTTTTTTGGATAATGACAGCTCTTTTTGGAAGTTTTCTGCAGTTTTAAACCTCTGTGGCTCTCTGTTTTACTCTTTAAGATAACGCTAGATAATCCTTCCTTAACCCCTGCACTGTTACAGCAGCAAAGATAACAAAAGCATCCAGCAACAATAACAAAGCAAAATATAATAAATAAGTAAATGAAAAGCAAGATGTAATAAATAAGTAAACAGTGAAACAGTACAGAGTACAGTTTACAGAGGTTAGTGAGGAAATCTTGCCCCTGTATTGATCCGGAAGGACAGTAGAGAAAATGCCAGCAGGGTTTCTGAATGCATTCCAACTTTAGCCCACATCCAAAGACACGTCAGGCAGCGCAAAACTCACACAGCACAAACTCATATTAAAAAACAAAAAGACAATGCAACTGGAAAGTATCTTTTGTCTACTGGACATCGAGTACAACCACAATCTGTTAAATGTAAGACATATATAAATCACTAGCTTTGACCGAACGTTAAATCTGGCTGCCAGCAACATCTGCATATAGTATAACAAGAAAAGCACTCAGAGAGTACAGTACTTTGCCAAGGCTGCTCAGTTGTATCATTTCTGATGGCTGAAATCTTGAAAAAAATTGTGGCACCATAGAATACAGATGTTCCCACAAACAAAATGACCTTGCACTGGCACAGGTGTGTGTTATGCATGTGGACGGACATGTACGGGTACATGTCTGTCCACATGTACGGATACATGTTTACGTCATGTACAGATACCGAATCGCGGGACCTAACCATGTAGCAGGCGGCGAGATTTGATGGGACTCGGAAACACCCCAAGAATCTAGTCAGTTGCTCTTTGTATCATTTCCGATGGATAAATCCCGATAAGTCCGCAGCGGAGGATTTGTAATAGGATTGCAATCATGTGATCGTCAGCAGAAAGCTGACACAGTGTTCACTTGTGTCATAGTTACAGTGACACCATGCTGCTATCTCACAATGATACCGAAATCTCTAACAAATCCGTGGATCTAGACTATAAGCCGCATCACTGCCAAAATCCAATCACTTGGTCCTTGTGTCATTTCTGACCTTAAGTTTTGGCTTTCACTGAATTCATATTCTGCTTACATGATATTGATTTTGACAGTAAAATCCTCTGCTGGTTTCTTCAATCAAAAACATGTCTATAAAAACTCGCACCGGAGACCGACAAATATAAATAATTGACTAAATTTTGTTATCACGTAGTCTATTACACAGATTTTTTTACTTGGTGCGATATCATTAAATGCTACCTACATTTTATGGCTATTTTAAAGACGATTGCATGATCTATCGGTTAATCTGAGATGAAAAGTAATACATAAAGACATAAATGTATCAAACATGGTAGATAATGGCAGAACTTCAAACAGCATGATATAAACAGAGATTACACACAGGGAAGAAAATAGAATTACAGCTTGGTATGGTGTAGAAAAAGCAGGAGAGCTGGAGTTCTTTCTAGACTTGAGGACAAAATTATGGACACTGAATTCTACAGATGCATGCAACTAAACGATTAGTACCTGTATGAATTTGAAACAGACTCCTCGATTAAAGTAAATTTTGTGATTCAAGTAATAATCGGTGCATACATGGATGATAAAATGAGCTAAATATTGTGATTTCAGAGAGTTAAAACAAGAGATCACTCGCATAGCTTTTGAAAATAATAACAGTAATGTTGAAAACAGAAACTCTTGTCAATAAAGATGTGACGACAAGAAATTTGTAAAGGTTAATTAAGTTATTAAATCCTGAGCAGGAAAGAGGATGAAGAATCTTTTTAAACCATTTTACAAACGGCTCGCTTGGATTTATTAACTATTTATAAACTGTTTGACACGAATAGCATCATAAGGCTTTGTGGTTTCACTGTATATTTTGTGAAAATCTTGAGACAAGTTACCTTAATGTTATCTTGAGTTAGAGAATGAATGCCCTTTATTTTCTGGTGTCATGGTTGATGAGAATTTGAACTGGAAATCACATGTAAATTATACAAAAGTAATAATATCAAAAACTATTTCTTTATTATACAAAGTAAAGGATCTGTTGCATAACAAAGCATTGCACATATTATGTACTTCTCTTATTGTTCCATATCTGATCTACTGTATTGAAGTTTGGGGAAATGCCTGTAAGTCCAGTCATTTTTTATTTTACAGAAAAGAGCCATAAGAATAATCAGTTGAAAAAAATCTAGAAATCCAACAAACTCATTTTTCTTTCAGTTAAAATTGTTGAAATTCCACGACATAGTAGATTATAGTGTACTGCAAATTATGTATGAAGTTCAAAAAGAAGAAAGTAAGCAGAACTTAAAAGGAACAGAGATCTTCATAAAACCAAGATTTAGGACCAAATGAATGGAACGTTGCGTTTCTGTAAAAGGGGTCAATTTAAGGAACAATCTAAACAAGGAATCAAAAGAATCTAAATCACACACAAGATTTTAAAATGTAATTAAAATACAAAGAAATTAATTGAGTATCATAGTGTTTGCTATGAGAGAAATCTCTGATATGAGTGAGAGCGGCCGTGCAGGCCTCTCAGACTTTTTTTTGTCATTTTGTTTGTTGTTTATTTTTAATGTTCACTGTAAAATGAGTATTTGTTTTGATGGGGCAGATTACATAAGTTACTCTTCTTTCTGCTCCCTTTCATTCAGAAGTTTGGAAACTTTTGTTTTTGTATTGTATTGAAGTGTGTTCTGTTTTTTTCTTTTGTCGTTGACTGAAATAAAAACTAACTAAAAAAATACTGTGATTACACTGACACATAAAGTTGCAATTAAATTTCAGGGTTATATCCTCACTCAAGTGTACAGCAAAGGGTCTGGTTTTATCTGAGAGCAATGTATGCATTTTCCTGTTATTTCAGAACATTTTATGAACAAAAATGTCTACTATGTTTGAGTAAATGAAACCCCTGTTAGCATAACTGGGTGAAAAAATGAAATATAATATTCTCGGTTCTTATATTGGCACTAGAGAGTTTCCTTTGGCGATGGCCAAATACCTCTTTTGGGGGTTCGCCTAAAACCTCCCTGGGAAATGCCAAAAATTCCTCTGGGCAGGAAAAATGCTGCATTTACAAAGCCAGGTGCATGTAGAAAGGGACCGTTCTCTTCTCTATTCACATTTCATCCACAGACAGTACATGAGCACACAGTCATCACTCACCTGTTAAGGATGTACCAGAGCCCAGTGAGCGTACCAGCCAGCCAAGAACCAGACAGGAGCCACGCGGTGAGGTACAAAGCAATCACGTACACAGCTTGGAGCGAGAAAACGGTGTAAATGTAGAAATACACTGGCTCCAGATACGACTGGAACACACACACACACACACACACACACAGGCACAAGCACACAAGGAAGCCATTAGTTCATTAAGCGCTGCCAATGAACACAGTTGACTGCAGTGACAGAAAACTGACTCGGGCACTCAAGAACGCTGTGGCATTTTCAGAGTTTGGTCCGATATTTCACTTCCTGACACTCTTGTCACACAGCGAGATAGCTGACAAAGCTTAGCAGCAGTTTCTCAGTTAATTGATATGCCAATACAGAAACCTTTTCCTCCAGTGTGACAAGTGTAAGTGCCAAAGATAAAAGTCAAAAAAAAAAAAATTTTAAATGCTAAAATGCCACAGCACCTCAAACACCTGGCAGTCTCCTAATAGGACTATTATTTAAAACAGCAACAGTAACATGGGTGGTTAATAATGACAAAAGAAAAATATCTATTTTTTCACAATACCGCTTCATGATATTACTTTTTTTTTTCACCAAAGAAAGATTAAATTTATGGTTTAAAATGAAATGAGAATCATTTTGCCATAGTGGCAGTCATTCCTCTAATCTTTCATGTCTTACAAGTCTATTATGAAGAGCTGACAGCAGAGTGTTGGGTTACCTGTATGGGCAACAATCTGTAGAGCACACTAAGAAAGACCTCTTGGTAGATATTCATTCGTTGTAAGAGATTAATGGTCCTCTTGGATTCTGTCAAGTTGTCATGGATCAATTCTGAAAGCCCTAGGAACATACACAAACACATACTTTTAAAATGCTACTATTACTTTCCTGTTTTTTTATTTTTCAAAGTGACACAGACTGATATCAATTACTACTGGCTTTGTGACAACCAGGGATGAAGGGGTAGGAACGTTTCTCAAAGCTCAGCTGGCTCATTTATAGAGAGTGGTGCTGTTCAAAGAAATAGCAGTGTTTGGAATTTTTGGTTCGCCACTCAAGCCACAGCTCGTTCTGCCTGGATTTAAATTCTTTAATTGCTGAAAGCACAGTCAATGTCTGAGGCTATCAGTGCATTCAGCCTCAGAATCCCTCAAACTTCTCTTCATTTCCTAAATTTAAAATATACGTGGTCATACATATGAGCTCATACACATACTGATGGCACTATTCCAAAGCAGGCACTGAGTCCAGTATCATGACTATGTATTTGGTTTGATTTTAACAAAGTGTGACACCAAACTAGAAGCAAGGGCTGAGTTTCTACTGCAGGCTGGGACATGTCAGCTTGATCACAGCTGTGTTCTTGATCCATGTATGAACATAAAAACCAGCACTGCTTTCCATAAGTAAAGTGCACTTTACAACCCACACACATGGGCCACTCTACTTCACTCATTTGATTTTATAATTTTCATTTGAACAGTCATTTTAGCTTTAACCAATTTCTTCCCTCATTCTTTGTATCCTTCCTTCATCATCTAAATTCTTTTATCTATTTTCGTTCCCTTACACTTCCCTTCTGCCCTCATACCTTTTCTCTGTGCTTTTATTTCCATTCCTTTCCTTCAATGAGGCCTCCAACCATCATTTTTGTTCCATCATTGCTTCCTTCCCCCCCTCACTTTTTTCCTTTCCTGTATCGGTCATTTATTTTTGCATTTCTTCCATTCCATGCCATAAAGGCATTTGTTCTTCTGTCCGAATATTTTTCTCCTCAGTCTGTCGCTTTTAACATTTTTAACTGCTGTAGCTTCAACATATCAAACTGTTCTGTGGTGACAGGAAAATAAGTGAACAGAGAGGGAGATAGGCAGGTAGGTCAGCCAGTTCACCAGCTGATTAGACTAAAGCCCAATTGCCTTAGTGGAAAATTAGGTCCATTTCCAACTAGGAGTTTTACATGATAATGGGAACAAAATAATTAGACTAATTTCTCTCAGACCAGACTGTGCGTCATGAGAAGCTGCAGTGGTTTGTTTGATCTGGCTGAAAAATGGAGTGAAAAATTGCTTCTTCCTTCAAGAGTGGGTAAAGAAAGCCACCTTGCTGCTCTACTGACGCAAAGAAGGTCAATTAATGAAGCCATCATTAGCTTAATTAGTTGGTTTTATCGATTCCACCTAAATCTTTTTAAAACAGTATTCAAGCAAAAGGAATTTGCCTTTTATTGCTTTTCCACACTGAATTATGGTCAACTTATTTTGGCTTTTTTGACAAGAATTTACAAAAACATTACACATAACACAGAAAACGTTTTTTAAAAAAAACGTTCACGGAAGTATTCACCGTCTTCGAACTGACTCACCTAATTCAAGACAGGGGCAGCCAGTTGGTGCAGGAAATCACAATTGAAATGAAGATCATCTGAGTGCAGTGAATGCATCTTAAGTAATTGTAATTTACAGACACTTCATCTGAAAGGTCAAGTCACTGGTTAATCAGTGCTCCTGGCTATAACTACATCATGAAGACAAAAGAAAACGCCAAGCAACTCTGTGCAAAGGTTACTGAAAAGCATAAGTCAGGGGATGGGTACAAGGAAATTTCTGAGCATCTGAATGCCCCTTGGAGTACAGTTACATCCATCACTAAGTGATAGAAGCAAAATGACACATGCGTAGTTTCGCATAAGACAGATCAAGAACTGTGTGAATGTTGCAAGAAAGAGACTAGAGAAGGAGGCCACCAAGATATCTATGACTCCTCTGAAGGAGTTACAAGCTCAAGTGGCTGAGATGGGAGAGACTGTGCGTACAACAACTGTTGTCTATGTTCACCGATCAAATCTTGATCCTGAAAGGTTTGGAAACCAGAATTTGGATTTTTGGCCATCAGACTACTAGACACTATGTATAGAGGACACAAACACTGCACATCGTCACAAATACACTATCCCTACTGTGAAACGTGGTTGTACCACCATGATGAGACAATGCTTCTCAGCAGCAGGCCCTGGAAGGCGTGTCAAGGCAGAGTGTAAAATGAATGCAGCAAAGTATAGGGAAATCCTGAGGGACCATTTGCAGTCTGTAAGACAACTTCAACTTGGGAGAAAATGAAATGACACGAAGCATACAACCAAAACTAAACAAAATTGGGTGATAAGTAACAAGGTGACTGTTGTGGAGTGGCCAAGTCAGAGTCCGGATCTCAATCAAACTGAGAATGTGTGGATGGATTTGAAAAGAGCGGTTCACTCAAGATCCCTGTGAAACCTGAGAGAGCTTGAGCAGTCTTGCAAGGAGGGATGGGGTAAAACTTCAATATCCAGGCTGATTGACAATGTTCAACGCTCAATGCTGTAATTAAAAAGGTGAATCTACTAAATACTGACTTGAAGGGGCTAAATACCTCCAGTCACCTATTTTGTTTTATATTTTAGTCATTGTGCATTACTTTGTAATTTTTTTTTTAAATGTTTACATTGACACAAAAGAATTTTTGGAAAATATTGTCAAAAATGTCAAATATTTTTTTTCTTTTCATATTTTTTTTTTATATCAAGTGTATACGTTTGAAAGGCATTCCAACATAACCCTATTCATTCTTTTTATAGGATGACATGTATATCACAGCATACACAGTGCATACCTTCCTGCACGGAAGGGGCTTGCAACATTTGCTTGTAGTAGGAGTAGTACAGTCCACACTCAGTCCGAAAAGAGATCTCCCGCTCCACTTCCTGAAAGCAAAAAGGAAAATTTGGGTTGTATAAATCCAAGCACTTCTGTTCTCTCTAATATGGAAAACAGATATCCTGACAATACATGACAGAAACTTGGAGGATAGAAGCAAAGCAGCTTAAACACTCATAATCCTCAACAGTAACAAGCAGACAGGTAACACAGTGTGTGTGTGCTTGGAGAACGTCTTCCCCCGAGACTTTCTGCTTGCCATGCATGATTACTGTGCCATCAGGGGGTAAGAGAGAGAGCAAACAGTGAACAACCAGCTGCAGAATATTAAGCTAATTATTAATCAATCATATTTGGTTTGCAAATACATTTTCCAGCTGTGCTTGTAAAAAAAAAATAAATAAATAAATAATTTCACTATCGCAACTGATTTCTTTACCAACTCTCTTATGCGGTTTAACTGAAAGTCTATCAAATGGTTTCTCCAGTATCAATGTCCTTCCAGATGAATGCAGTCCAAAGGATCTCAAAATCTAGCAATTGTTGAAATCCAAAGCATATTTCTGTGTATTATTACAGTGCAGTTTATCTGATATTTTTTCAGTAATAACTTATGATTAACAGCTAAGCCGTCATAAAATGGAAAAAGAAAACCATGTAATGGACACAGCATTTCTTGGGCCACTAAAAACTGCTGATACTGAAAGTCAGCTACATGAAAAAATGAAAACAAACAGACATATTGCTTTTTATTTACATTGCAACTTAAACTATTGCACTGAAAAGGGCACAAATCCATCATGAAGCCACATTTAAAATAAACAATAAAAAAAGCTGAGTTCAGCCTTAGGACCCTCCAAAGCCATGGCCCACCTGCTAAATTAGACCTCTTCTAAGGAAATAGTGTGCAGCTACAGGCTGTGGTTAACTGACATCTCCTCTATTCCACACATTCATAGTATCTTTTAAAACTGACTTTTTCCTCCATTCTAAAAAAAATCTTGTCCACAAGAAAACACAAAAAAACACAATAGAAGTGTGGAGTTTTCCTCCACAATCATATGGTATTCCTCGTCTCCTGATGCCGTTTACTCTGACAAGGTTCCCTGGCCCATCAGCTGAAAAACATCCACAAAGCATGACAATCCCACCACCATGCTTGACAGTGGGGATGGTCTTCTTGGGAGAATGCTTCACATCCCTGGGTCTAAAAAAAACTCCACTTTTCCCTCATTCAACTACACAACTGATGAAAAAAAAAAGCTTTCTTCTTCATCCAGGTGAGCGTTTGCTAAGGGTACGCAAGCTTTGTGGTCCAGCCTTAAAGAAATGGTGTCCTCCTTTGTCAGCGTTCATAGAGACCAGCATTGTGCGGTGTCTGCTGGAACGCTGCCTTGAGATGTTGGTACCAGACATGCTCAGATTTATCAGGATGGTATTGGAGGGGATCCTTACATTCTTCTTGACCTCTTATACTTGTATTATTTGTAGTGCAGGTTTGGCTTCTGACAAAGCCCGAGACTTTTCACAGGCCTTACACATCTTGATTTTCTTTGTTCTGTGACCAGTGGCACTTGAAAACAGTTGGACATGGCTTTACAGCCTTCATCTGTGGATGATAGGTCCTAATAGAAAGCTCACTAAGCTCTTTAGTTTTAGTCATGACTTGCAATATTTTTGTTAATTTTAGGAATCTATTAACAAAAATGTGTATCACAATGCTTTACAGTTTTTTGCCACATTGTGTTTTCACAAAATTGAAAATACAACACATTAGAAACTCAATGCAACAAGACCGAATATACGTGCAATCAACGATACACAAATTAGAAAAACTGATCACTGAAGCTAAAATTAGTGCCACCAAGAACTCAAATGAAATGAATGACGGGAGCTAATTTTTTTATCAGATGAGACTAAGAGAAATCTGTTCAGGTCAGATGGGGTCGAGCATGTTTGGAGTGCAACTGGCCAGGATCACCACAGTGAATGCATAGTCCCAACACTGAAGCATGGATGTGGGAGTGTGATATGTGGCTTCATGAGGGGCAAAAGTGTTGGGTAGATGACATGTTAACTATTACCTGACAAGATGACAAGATGACTCACAGTCTGCAGAAGCTTGGCAGAAGTGGTGTACTCCAGTACATATGCGGACAACAATCCAAAGCAAACTGGCAAAATCACAAGAGTTTCTCTAAAAGAAGTGAGAACTATGACCGAGCCAGTTGCGTCACCTGATCCACAAACACGTTCAGGGTATTTTAAGGAGAAAGGTAGAGCAGTACAAACCCTCCATCAAAGATCACCCGTAAAGAAAACTGTCTCTGAAGAATGACCAAACAGAAGTTTGGTGGGCTAAAAGTAGAGGAGGACTGGATGTATGTCCATTTTTATTTTTGATGAGAGACACACTGAACATCACTCCTGAAAAAAATTAAGATTTGAATCACAGAAATGAAAGGTGTAATAGCATTTGCAGCACTGAGGTCCTGCTCTATTTTTAAATCTAAACTCTTAGTTCACACAAGAACAAACACCCTATTGTTCAACTTTGAAGTGGTATAATTACTGTAAGGTGGTACAATTTTATATCATTACACATTTAAGTGACATTGTGCTCATTTGTGTTGCATACTGTTTACACCGTACACATGAATTAAACTGCTCTGATCGTGACCTGAACTCACAATGAAGAGACACGAACTCCCACTGTGAACTGAGGTTGTACTTCTGAGGGGTGTGTGTGTGTGTTTTTATTCACACCATGTTACTGACTGAACCCTCATATCCTCGGCTGTTATTTCAGGCAGAGCTTGTTTATAAGGTCCTTGGTTTATTAAAGGTTCAAGCTGGAACTGTATCAATAAATCAAGTAATAACTCCTACCTTGAGCTGAGAGAACCACAGCAGATTCTCATGTATGGCGTTGACAAACCAGGCCTGAGTCAGAGCCAGCAGCCCAGCCAGTAACAGCCCTGCTGCCATGGAAACACAGTGTTGCCAAGGCCACCGGGGTAGAATGTCTGAACCGGAACAAGTACCGGATCGTCCAAGCGGAGAAACCCCCCTCCCTGCCCCTCTCCTGTGTGGCAACGCTGTCCCAGTACTGTTGCATCTCCCTTCAGCTGGTGCAACTTGCGCAAACACCAAATTATGCTCAAGATGGCTCAGCTTAACTCTCTTACGGAGCTCCATTGCCTGGGAAAACAGAGATTATCAATAACTTCTTGGATCTTTTGATGAGCTGGATCCAGGTAGATAAACGTCATGCTCCTGGGTTAAGCTAGAACTAATCCAAATCCATTACGGAAATAAATGTCAATGTGGTGTGTTTTTCTTTTCTTGAAGTCAGTCCAAATAAATTAGCTTTTTAAATGCTTTAAGTTCCTTGCCAAAGGATATGCAAAAGCCTTCTCCGAGGAAAACAGCAGCTACTTTTTCTCCCAATCCTTCTTTCGAGTCTGCCCGAGGCAACACAAGCCTTGGCTTTTCATCAAGAACTCTGATGAGATGACTAATCATCAGTATAAATTAAGGTCAAACAGAACAGGGCTAGTTAACAAGTTCACACATTGCTCATTACCCTGAAAGCTAGTTCACTTCTCAGAAGGCACCGGTCCTCTCCTCTCGGTTAAAATTTCCTCTTTATGAGTCTTTGAATAATTCCCATCTCTGTGATGTGGTGCATGAAGAATTCAAGCGACGGTCCATCCAGTACTGCTCCGTCTTCCCTTTGCCTCCTGTCCTTTAAAGTCTCAATATGGTCCGGCCTTTGTCTCCCTTGAACTCCGCCAGAAACTTAAAAACTGAGAGCAATCTTTTTCAACAAATCAGCGACTAAGTACAAAGAGAAAAGCAAACGTAAGAACTGAGCCTCAGTGCGTCTGCGAACAACAGGACAGGCTGTGGATAAGTGGAGCAGCCAGTGGGAGGGAAAGAGAAGGGAGTTTACTACTGTTGACCTCTTGTCTATAAAAACACACATGCATACAGGAAAAGAATAAGATTAGGTGGGGGTGGGGGAGCAGCAGGGGGAACACGCTGGAACATCATTCGGAAAATGTGGGGAACATTTGTCAGAGACTTTGTGGATCTGGAACCGGTGTTCAGCTGTGAGCACATGTCTGAAATAAAGTCGGCTAGGCAGTGCGGTCGACATGGACATTACTTCACACCTGATGAATTCAAGAGGTCAGAGGTCAGCTGTCTCCCTGCCAGCAGAGGGGGGTGATAATAAGCATTGTAAGTGTGGATGTGAAAGAGAGAGAGAGAGAGAGAGAGAGAGACAGAGAGAGAGAAATAGTGAAGGAGTGAGAAGAATTTTTTTTAAAAAAACCTCTAGACTCTTTTGTCTCGGGTTAACATTGATAGCACCCAAATGTGAGCTTGTGACAACCTGTCCCTTTATTTTACAGCTTCTCCTGTCTCCCACTGCCTTGACACCATCAGTCATGTACGGTCAGATCAGTAGCAACAAGTGCAAAGCGCAAACATCGGGCAGGCAGGACTGACAACTTACAGATTACTTTCCAGCATGTTTCACGGTTCTTGCCATCCTACTTGACCTAACGACACAAGAGCATGTGTGTGTCTGAGACAGTCAGTGGAAGAGTGAAAGTGACAGGAAGAGACATTGGACCTCTACACGCAGGAAATTAAATACATCATCTCAGCTGGCTGAGGGAACAGCAGCAAGTGGTTCAAGGTAAGGCCAGAGGGAGCAACCTAAACTGTGGGTTAGCTGTACAATACACAAACAGCATTTTTTGTGGTTTGGAAAAGTGCTGCATTTTTTGATGGTTAATGCAGCATGTAATCCTTGTAGACTTTGAGCATATCCAAAGAAACCCAGCCTGATATGAAAATAATTCCTTTTCCCTCTGTTTAGGCTCTTGCACCCCCACTGCACTGGCAGTTTTTAAAACCCAAAACTGAGGTTTTTAAAGCCTGCCTCCAGAATTCAAGGATCTGATAACACTGGAATTGAGTTTTAATGCAGTGAAGAACAAAACTTGGGGGGAAAAAGGCCCTGACACACTTGAGGAATATGTCTTGGTGTAGTTTTAAAAAAGTCTGTCACATTTTGTTTTTTCTGCAATCACAAATTATAATTTATCAAAACAGACAATACATGTGCTGTCATTAACCTGCATTAGATAAGTTTGGAATCTTAAAAATAGCACTTGCATGAGTTATGAGCTGATAAAAAATCACAATATTAAGCTTATTTGGTTGCCTGATAAAAGAGATAAAACGTATCTGTAAGTGATAACTAAATAAGAAATCCAGCCAGGTGCTGTTACTGGATACTGTCACACATAGTTGCCAGGTTACTAGGGAAAAGGATGTAAACAACAACTACAATGGCATATGAAAACTCCTACATAAAGAGGACGTAGTCAGCTCAGTACGTGGGCTTCAGACATGTTTCTGCATTGCAATGCGACCAGAACTGCACCTTTTGCTATATAAAAGAAGTGAACCCATGACCTTTCTCCTTGCCACTAGCAGTTTAACAATGTCAACCAAAATCAAAGCTCTCAAACTATCAGTCCATCTATGTTCCAACCCTCACGAGCTCTGAGTCACGACCGAAAGAACAAGGTCACGGATACAAGTGGCCGAAATGAGCTTCCTTCACCGTGTGGCTGGGCTCAGCCTTAGAGATAGGGTGAGAAGTTCGGACATTCGGAGGGAGTTCGGAGTAGAGCCGCTGCTCCTTCACATTGAAAGGAGCCAGTTGAAGCAGTTTGGACATCTGACTCGGATGCCTCTGGAGAGGCTTCCTTTGGAGGAGGAGACCCCGAGGTAGACCCAGAACTCGCTGGTAGGATCATGTATCTCGTCTAGCCTGGGAATGCCTCAGGATCCCACAGCAAGAGCTGGAAAGCGTTTCTGGGGGGAGGGACCTGCTTTGTCTCCTGCCTCCATGACCCGGTGCCAGATAAGCGGAAGAAAATGGATGGACAGATGGAGTCCAAATCATCTAAAAGTGGTCGATGGTAATGATGGAATACTGGCAGAAGCAACTGCAACAGGCTACATTCACTCACATTTATTAAAATTATTTTTACAAACAACTGAGGGAGCTGTGCTAATGTCTGTCTGAACACAGCCTAAGGGCCAGGTTATACAAAGAGAACTAATTTGTACAAAGCGGTTGCAGTCAGTCCTCCAAAAAAAAAAAAGTCACACTCAGTTTTTCACATCTTGCCACAAGCAGAGCAGAGCAATAAATTTAAAAAAAAGAGCTAAACCCAGTGTATTCTCACATTCACACACCTGGCTGAGTGAAAGGTAAAGATGCCAGTGGGCGACTTTCCATTCTAAACATGTACAGAGAGAGTCAAAACCCAAATATACTGTTGCCTTAAAGGTGTTATGTCTACCCTCCCACCAGATATTGGATATGTTGCAGACTTCTGCCAACCAAGAAAACAAGACATTTATCTGTTGGACTATTTTAATGTTTAAGGATATCCTTAGATAAACAGTGTGAATCTGCTAATGTGGATGCATGTTGATTTCATTTAGATCCTACCACTTTCCCATTTAGCCTGCTCTGTGTGAACACAGTCTTTGGCAGTCACTTTGATAGCATTAACAGAAGGAAACAGTTCACATGCATGCAATGTGCGATGATGTCAGCCAGGAGCCCTCTTATGTGGGAACATTTCGGGAAGATATTCACCAGGCCTGTAAAGTGACCTGTATTTATTATGAATTATATTATGAAAGCATCTGTCTGTTTCCCTTCACACACACATAATCTGGAAAAAAGGGGAGCACAGGACAAATAACTGTGTCCATATAGATTCATCCCAATTAATTGAATGTGCTTCGTTGTCTCCCTGCAGAAAATCACAAATTATTCTGTGCACCCTGCCTCTATGTGGTTGAGATGCATTTCACATTTGCAGGAGAAACAGATGTAGCACCTGGCTGGCAATGCAAATTCCCAACAGATGAGATAAATTGATTGTTTTGTAGTATTCTTTAGCCGCTCCTCGGTTCTAGACAAAAAGGAGCGAACATCCTGTGATTAGGACAGTGCTTCCAAATCTAAACTAATATATACAGACGCATCTCTGCCGTGGAATTGTTGCTAGTTTTGATTTATCAATTACTGCTGGCAGAAAACAGCTTCCACCAAACTGTAAAACTCGAATTTTCAAGCAGATTCAGACAGACTTGAACCATTTCCTCAAATTAAAACCGGCAGTCAATTTAAAGCCGCATCTCTGATAATGGCCAGGGGCATGGTCAACACAAACAAATGAAGGCCAGCGCTGAATACAGGCCGATCAAAAACCCATGGCAGATGAACTCCTGGTGACTGTTATTTGATGTCCATAAATGTTAATCGTAACGTACATTTCTATCACTTCAATTTAATGATTCCAACAATATAAGCAATGCTATTTTCGGCACTTTGTTGTTCTTGATCACTCTTCCAAAGTACTATTGTCCTGTTTTCGTCACTGTGGGTGTATGTGTGTTTATGTCTCAGCCAACTGTCTTCCTTTAATCTCACCCGGCTGTTATTCCATATGGTATGTCTGCAAATGTTTAACAATGCAAGCCCTGCAAAGAAATAAAGGGTTTCTGTCTGTTAAAATGCTGAAACAGAAGTGTTGAGTTTGTATTAACAGCATAATGCAGCAACTTGAACAGGAACAGATGAAAGCATGACCAATTACATTAATCAAACACTGGGAATTAAAATAAAGGCCACCTCTAATACTAGCTTGCTTTAAATAAAGCCTGTTACTTTCTGATGCTGAGGTAAACAAAGACCACAGCGACTGTTTGACGAAATATGGGAAGTGGCTGTAAAAGAAGCTATTTAGACAACATACTTATGAATATGAAATCCATTCCTTATTTCAGTCATTTGGTAAGTACAGAGCCCCTAGGTAGTTTTGTCCAATGACAACTCCAGTAAAGGTTATTAAAACAAGATGGCTGTGAAGACAGACAACATTCATTCATGCAGTTCTAAAGCTTAAACTGCATTGCTGGCTTTACTGTTTACTTATAAACATGGCACATTTGTCTCAAAGGACTTTTTTTATTTTTTGAATTTTACTAACACACTATCGTTCAAAAGTTTGGGGTCACCCAGACAATTTCATATTTTCCATGAAAATTCATACTTTTATTCATATGGTAACATAATTGCACAAGGGTTTTCTAATCACTAATTAGCTTTTCAACACAATTAGCTAACACAATGTAGCATTAGAACACAGAAGTGATGGTTGCTGGAAATGTTCCTCTGTACCCCTATGTAGGTATTCCATTAAAAGTTAGCTGTTCCCAGCTAGAATTGTCATTTACCACATTAACAATGTCTAGACTGTATTTCTGATTAACTGCATGTTATCTTCTTCAAAAAACTGCTCTTCTTTCAAAAATAAGGACATTTCTAAGTGACCTCAAACTTTTGAATGGTAGTGTATATTGCTGAGAGCGTATGTCAGTCATACCTTCTTGAATGCTTGAATGACAATTTTCAAATAAATGAAAGAAAAATATGTATTTGACATATTTTTGTTTTTTCTGCTGAGCTAACAATGTAACAAACCCTTATTTATAACTGTGGCAGATGGCATTGTGAATTTTGTGTACCAATATCATGGATTTATTAGTCTGAATATAGCGATTGTATCAGCCATTGGTTTGTGAGCCACTATTTTGGAGTCTAAAGTTTGACATTTGGCTGTCATCATCTTACTGTTTTGAAACCAGAAGCAACAATTAAAGCACTCAGAGAGCACAGTTCTCTGCCAAGGCTGCTCAGTCGTATCATTTCCAACAGATGAAATCTAGAATAAAAAATGACCTTGTGCTGAGCACAGGTGTATGTTGTACATGTGTGTTATGTACAGATACTGAATCTCGTGACCTAAATATGTAGTGGGTGGTGGGAACTGATGGGACTCAGAAACCCCTCCACAATTTAATCAGTTGTTCCTTGTATGATTTCTGATGGGTAGGTCTTAAGTCCACAGCGGTCGAATTGTAGTGGAATCGCAATCATGTGATTGTCAGCAGGCAGCTGAAGTAGTGTTCATTTGTTGTCATAGTTTTCATCATAGTTTCATCATAGATTATTTAATAAATCCATTGGATTCAGACTATAAGCTGCATCACTCCCAAAATTTAATCACTTGGTCCTTGTGTCATTTCTGACCTTTCCTGAAAGTTTCATTCAAATCCGTTACACCGTTTTTGAGTAATGTCGCTAACAGACAAATAGACAGACAAACCAATGCCAGTCGCCACATAACTCTGCTGAATCAGACAGATAGACAAACGTATGCCGATCGTCACATAACTCTGCCACTCTTTGGCGGAGTCATAAGTGAGGGATGGATCTGACTGAGAACTCAGGGACGCTACATGAAGAGTACTGTTATGTACTACATAATGGTGTGGCAAAGAAAGACTACACCGACAGCAACCTGTAAATTGCAAGGTAGACCAACCCTAAAGCATAACTGTTTTACCCTCTATTTTACTTTAAAAAGGACCACACATTCATTAGGAAAGCCTTGTAAGGTAAGAAATAGGTGAGCAGTAGGGATACTTTCTCATGGATTTCTACAATCAGACTTAGTTTTGCAACCAGAAGAGTCGCCACCCAGATGCCACGTCTGTCTTTTGCATACAGTTTCATGCGTAATGTATAAGTTTAGTTCTTTCCTTCAAAGACTTCAGGTTAGTATCTTGTGGCTAGGTGTTGGTGCAATGCATTACTCATCTCAGATAAAGTTTTCCTCTCCAGTTCAATTAGTGCACCAATAAAAAATTCTAATATAAGTTGCATTTTAGGACATTTGTTAAAATAAATATAGGTAGAACTAGATTATTTTAACAAACTGCTGAAAATAACTATGTGAGCAGGTAATGTGGGCTTACCAGGAGGGGAAGAGTGGGTCAGATTGTGGTTTCTGTTGATGGAGATGTATTAAATTTACATCATTTGTCAGAGCCAGACTACTATTATATACAACTATTAAAACAGCAAAAACTGTTCCATTTTAAGCTTTGCAACAGTCCTGTAATACTCGTATGTGGCATGACATTCTTATGGGAAAATTATCCAAATTCAAAATCACTTTAGTTTACAGGTCACATTTTAAAATTTGACAAAAATGAAATCTTTGAGTAATCAGAGAGGAATGTACAGTCTGTAGAGCCATCATTCCCTTCCATTCAGTCATCAAGCTATTTCTTTTTATGATTGATGGCATTATAACTGTCTCACACAGTAGAAAATACCTTTTTGAGTTCTCTCTCCTTCTAGTCCTGGTTGTGCTGTTTCCATGGAGTTTAAAGACTTCATGCTACACTCAAAAATGAGCCCAGACTGAGAAAGCAGGAGCAAAAAAGTCCCAGAAACTGCTAGTGGTTCAGAGGATTAAACTCTACACCGCTAGCTATCTCACAAACCTTCAGAGCCATTTTTACACCAAATGTTCTCCTACAGTGTTGTATCACCAGGTGCAAACCACACAAAAGGAGACTAAAACAAGCCACACTGAAGTGACTTACTCTCCTTGTCTCAGTTGACTTGTACATCTACCAAAAGAAATGGCACCAAACACAACACGGCAACAGTGTTCTTTTTAGTTTCCCCTGGTTCCGACACAGAAATCTGTTCTGCCATGTCAACCAGCTCAACGTCTGCTTTTTATATCTCAGTCTGCTGAGGCTCTGGAAGGGGCATTTTAAAATGACATCACATTTGGCAGGGCATGGGGCTCTGTTGCTGCACAACACTGAAAAGACTCTAAAAGCAACTATGTAACAACCCTGATGATTCACGGCTCCGTGTGGTTCATTTTACAGGCCTGAAAAACAATCCTGCGCACAACATGGAAAAACAATCATCCCATTTCATGACGAAGTGTTTATGACGTGTTTGCAGGCCAGAACACTGAATGCGGAGACGTGTCTGATTGGCACATAACAGTAAATCTATGTTCCCTCTTGAGATGTGAAGAAATTGTGGAATTTTTCAGCTATTAAATTTTCAAACTGGGAGACATTTTCCATCTGTAAGTATCCACATCTGTGATATGGTTGATGAATCTTGCACATGGATGTGGAATCCTTAGATAACCTCCTTATAAAAGTGTCAGCTACATCAGTCCAGTCATCTTTACTGCTCCTGAACAAGAGACTTATAAAAGATAAAAGAGTCCACGTTTTCAACATTCCAACTAGGGGTGCAACAATAAAATCAGGGGTGAATCGAAAAAATCAATAAAATTGCTTAATAAAAGCATTGGCAACGAATTTCATTATCAATTCGTTGTGTCGCGCGATTCATGCATCACTTGCTATGTCACAGAGCCGTCTACTTCACCTGCAGAGCTTTGTCAATGCTGGCAGACTGAAATAAAGTTTGTTTTTTTAAATCAATGCTGGCTGACCGAAATAAAGTTTTGTTTTTAAAAAAAAAAAAAAAAAAAACTCCACCTGCAGAGCGAGTTGAACAGAGCGAGGTGGATGCAGAGGAGGCGGTATTTTCAAAGGAAAAGTAAATTCAACAAATGAAACATGACCGACACGGAGAAAGCAGTTTGACCGAAGTCCTCAAAAGTGTGGGAGCATTTCATGCTTCACAAAACAAAAACATGCGTAACGTGCAAGCTTTGCAAAAGTAATATGAGATGGAACAGGAGCACCACGATGATGATAGAGCACCTGAAATGGAAACACGTTGGAGTCGCCGATGAGGATGAAGGAGCTCAACAGGTAAGTCTCTACATTATCCTACGTTTGTTCCGTTTTACAGTGAGAAAACTAACGTTAGTTTCTCTGGTAGCTCTCCTGATGCTAGTGTTTGTTTGTTAGCTGATTAATGACACTGATAGGGTGTGTGTGTGTGTGTGTGTGTGTGTGTGTGTGTGTGTGTGTGTGTGTGTGTGTGTGTGTGTGTGTGTGTGTGTGTGTGTGTGTGTGTGTGTGTGTGTGTGTGTGTGCGCGTGTGCATGTGAGATACTTTTTATTTCACTTTAATCAGCTTAAGCAGGGTTTGAATATGCATTATAAATAAAAGTAACTTGCACACAATGGTGATAATAATTTAAAGATTAAGCCTCAAGTTTTAATTTTCTCACAAAGTCTGAGTGAAGACACTGGTCTGTGTTGGAGTGAGGCAGGATGTAATGAAGCATACATATATATATATATATAGAGAGAGAGAGAGAGAGAGAGAGAGAGAGAGAGAGAGAGAGAGAGAGAGAGAGAGAGAGAGAGAGAGAGAGAGAGAGAGAGAGAGAGAGAGAGAGAGAGAGAGAGAGAGAGAGAGAGAGAGAGAGAGAGAGAGAGAGAGAGAGAGAGAGAGATAGATAGATAGATAGATAGATAGATAGATAGATAGATATGTGTGTGCGTGCACTTTGTGTTTTGCTCTTTGGATTACTTACTTGCCTTAACCTAATACTGCAAATAAAACAAGACACCTACTGAGTTGTTGTAAATTGTGCTGTAATACATACTCATACTATACTATCGTTCTCATTTCATCAACAGCAAACAATGACAGGCTTCGTGATGAGAAAGACATCATGTCCACCACAGCAAGCAGCTGTCCTGACTGAGAGCATCCTCAACATGATGGTCACTAACACGAGGCCTCTGTCAATGAAGACAAATACTTCGCTACAATGATCTTTTTTGCTGTCAGTCCAAATCTTCTCTTTCTGAACAAAGCGGCGGAAATTAAAAATGCGTTGTTTTTTTCATCCGATTCATTGATTAATCGAAAAAAATAATCGACCGATTAATCAATTATTAAAATAATCGTTAGTTGCAGCCCTAATTCCAACATCGTCTTACTGGCATCAATTCACTTAGTGTTAAACTGGCAGCGAGACATGATGTCAGTAAGTGTATGGTAATCATCCAACACTTAATGCATACATTTACATTATGGCACATAATCAGTGGATAAAAGGCCTCATCACATAATGGTTTACCATAGATATTCTTTAAGATTTAACAGCTGATAGCATCCACAACTCTCGCAAATAGCCATATTTAGACATTAAGATGTAAAAACTGACAAGTGCTCAGTGAGCACAGTACTCCGCCAAGACTGCTCAGTCATATCATTTCCGACAGCTGATATCTTGAAAAAATTTGTAGCAGAAATCACAGCACCATAGAATGTGGCCATTTAATATAGATGTACCCACAAACAAAATGACCTTGCACTGAGCACCAGTACGTGTTATGCATGTGCACATTATGAACGGATACTGAATCGCGTGACCTAAATATGTAACGGGCGGTGGGAATTGATGGGACTCAGAAACACCCCCAGAATTTAATCAATTGCTCCTTGTATAATGTCAGACGGATAATTCCCGATAAGTCCGCAGCGGTTGATTTTACGTAGGATCACAATCGTGTGATCGTCAGCAGGCAGCTGACGTACTTGTAGTCATAGTTGCAGTGACGCCGTGCCACTATCTCACAATGATGCAGAAATCTTTAACAAATCCATCGATCCAGACTGTAAGCTGCATCACTGCCAAAGTCTAATCAGTTGGTCCTCGTGTCATTTCTGACCTTCCCTGAAAATTTCATCCAAATCTGTTTGTCCGTTTTTGAGTAATGTTGCTAACACAAAAACAGACGGAGAAATGCCGATTGTCACCTAACTCCATTGAGGTGCCGCCTCCTTGATGAAGTAAAAATGTGATTCCTGCTGCCTTCTTAACATTAATGTTACACAGTGACATTCAATTTTGGCAGCGTTGATTAGTTTCTCCTAATATGATGCATCATTTTAACTCTGCTGTGAAATGTATCAAATCACAGGCCCTAAATGCAGCCGAAAAGCAATTTAGAAATTTACAAGATACAGGATGTGTTCAGTACTACCACAGATAGACTACCTTGACTGTCTGCCTTTCTTTGAAAAAGCATCACAATTCATGAGAACTCTCCATGATGGGTTATTAATCTCTAATGTTTTGTCACCATATTAGGCCAAATCAACCCTTTATTAATCTTTATTCATTTTTCTCACTGCCTAATTTCTGCACCCATGTAACAAAGTCTAATAAATTTGCAAATTATCAATAACATCCAAATTGCATAATTGCCACCTTTTGTAATAAAAACTCTGCATGCAATATGAAATCATTTTCACTGTATTTTTTAATAAATGATTACATTTTAAAGTTCATTCCCGGGATCTTTCTGCATGGAGTTTACATGTTCTCCCTGTGCATGTGTGGGTTTTCTCCAGGTACTCCAGCTTCTTCCCATAGTCCAAAAATGTGCTGAGGTTAATTGATTATTCTAAATTGTCCGTAGGTGTCAGTGCAACTGTGATTGTTTGTCTGTATATGTAACCCTATGACAGACTGGTGACCTGTCCAGGGTATCCACTGCCTTCGCCCCACGTCAGCTGGGATAGACTCCAGCCCCCCACAGCCCTATAGAGCAAGGATGTCAAACTCATCTTAGTTCAGGGGCCAGATATGACCCAATTTGATCTGAAGCGGGCCTGACCAGTAAAATCACAGCATAATAACCTATAAATAATGAAAACTCCAAACTCCATTTCCCTTTGTTTTAGCACAAAATAGCACATTCTGAAAATATTCACAGTTCATTAACTATCTTTTTTGCAAAACATTATGAACTGAAATTTCTTAAGAAAAATAAATTCAGTTTCAACAATATTATGCCTCAGTTCATTATTTCAGATCACAGTGTATCTACAAAGGCACAAAACATTTAGTCACAGGTATCTGGAATTGAACAATCTAGTGTTTTACTTAATGATCAAAACAACTTGTCATGATCTAGAAATTATATTAATAATTTAATAATAATTTACATTCATGTACACATCTGTGTAGCAATCCTGAGCACCACACCATACAAACTAAAGTGAGAACTATTAAGGAAGAAGATTACGTTGTCACCTTGCCTTGTAAATATATTAAATTCATACATGAAAAATCCATAAAAGTTGTGGCAGTACATTGGACAAATATAAAGTAGCAGTTACTTTTATTAAAAAAAAAATCGCAGTTAATGTCATCTCTGTAATTTTTTACACTTAGCAACGTCATCCCGCGGGCCAGATTGGACCTTCTGACAGGCCAGTTTTGACCCGCCGGCCGTATGTTTGACACCCCAGCTCTAGAGGATTAAGCGGTGTATAGGCAATGGATGGACGGATACTATAGTGGTTATTATATAATACTGGAGGCGCATCAATTTGATGAAAATCTAGTAATATGACCCATGATGAAAAAGAACAAAAACTAAATGGATATCTTTACTCATGGAAATAATTGAATTGTTAACAGCAATGTGTACTTTGTGCATTCTAGCATGAATTATACTGACATAAAATTAATTTTAAAAACGGACCATTTGTTCAGTAAACTGGTAGCATCTTCCAGATTTAAAATAACATTTTTTAAAGAACTCATCTATGATTTTTGAGTCCTGATTCAAAGGTTTCAAGGATTAGGCTACTTTTAGGACCGACAAGGAGTCTGTTGATACCCAGCATAGCGACGAAAGGTTTCTTCACCGAGTTTAGTCCTGGAGCTGATCAATACTAACAGCCCACTCTCACTTAACCTGCAAGGCCTTGCAGCAGTGTACTCCTTATACATGTCTGTAATGTATTTGGTCCCACTCCATGTATTGATTCATAAGCAAGCAGCAATGCCTTATATTTTATATTCTGTGGCTGTCAGGAAGCCAGTGCAGCGACTGAAGAATCAGAGTGATGTGGTCTGACCTTTTGGTCCCTGTAAAAAGTCTCGCAGCTGCATTTCAAATCAGCCGAAGCTTTCTAATGGTCTTTTTAGTGGGAAAAAAAAAATGGTTGTGTTGAACACTGCTAGAAATAAAATGTAACTGTAAATGAGTTTTTCCAGGTCTGCTTTTGACATGAAGTCCATGAGTCTAGCTGTATTCATAGAATAAAATTCACAAAAAGCTAATAGCTGCTGCTTTTATGTGGCAATTTAGACTAAGACTTAAGTTATCTTTGACAACGACAGTCTGATTCAATATTTGGGAAGTTTAAGTTAAAAATAAAACAAAACATTATAGAGGAAGACAACCATTTTGATTGGTTGTTAGATAATGAACCGTATTTTTACATTCTCATTATTAAAAAGAAAAGTATAATTCCTGGATTTTGTAATAACACTACAATATGTAATTATACGAGTATTACAAAACCTGTAAGCTGCTTATATTTTGTAGAGTTGCTACATGATACACTGTTTTTACATAATATGTTGTTACACCCATCAGTGGCTGAGTGTCTGGCGATGGCTCAGATCATGTGATTAGTTTTAGGGCTGGTTACACAAGCTGCTGCTTTTATGTTTGTAACATTAACACACTGATAGAAAACCGAAACGGCACCAGCTCTATTGGCTGACTGCTGCCTGCAGGGCCACAGACCTTTCCCAGACGTGTGACTCGAAGTTGCAGAAAAAGCACAGGCGTTTCTCATGACATTAACAATGTCTCTTTCTAATCAAGTGATGAAATAAGCCAAGACAGCGACTGAGCAAATATGCACCACACCAAGATATAACAGAACCATGCAGATTCATTTTGAATATCAGACATTTAAATTGTAGTTTTCTGCTGAATTTCTAGTTTGTCTTCTGCATCAATTTACATTTATTTATGCAGAAGAAAACACTAAAGTCATGCATCAGGTGATAAGTCAAAATGTATATATTTGTAAGCAATACAGAGTTCTTGTATTGCTTACAAATATAAAACCCCTGTAGACCAACTTGTCTTTTCTTTACCCCAACACACGTGTAAGAATGATTTACTATTCTATCCTTGTCTTTTGTTTGGGGAACTTACCAATGTATTTGTGCATTTGGCACCTTTTGTTGTCAATGACACATGAACTCATTTTAAGTGATTTATAAACCCCGTGACTTTAATAGCTCTTTTGTGTTTAAGAAGGATTTCTGCTCATATTCAAAATGTTCTGCACAATCATAACATATTGACATGCTGAAAAAAAAAAAAAAAAAAAAACACCACTGTCAGAGGTATTGTTTAATCTATGACTTAAGAAATGGTGCATTTTTTCAACAACAAAAAAACCATGAAATGCACTCGGAGAGCACAGCACTCCACCAAGGCTGTTCATTCCCCCATATGGCATTGTCAGAAATGCAGCATTTTCTTTTATAGAAATGTTTATTAGTTATTGATGACCAGAAATCACAGCACCATAGAATGTGGTCATTTAATATAGATGTATCCACAAACAAAATTACCTTGCGCTGAGCACAGCCATGTGTTATGCATGTGTACGTTATGTACGGACACCGAATCACATTACCTAAATATGTAGTGGGTGGCAGGAATTGATGGGACTCGGAAACACCACTGTAATTTAATCAACTGTTCCTTGTATCATTTCCCAACGGATAAGTCTGCAGCAGTGATTTGTAGTAGGATCACAATCATGTGATCGGCGGCAGGCAGGTGACAGTGTTCACTTGTCATAGTTACAGTGACACCGTGCCACTATCTCAGTAATACAGAAATCTTTATATAGTATCTCCAGTAAAACATAGTGTAAAAAAAGTACAGTGGGAATGAGTTACTTTACTGTTACCACTCAAAGTCTCATTTAGGACATAAAAAAGGTTAAAAAAATCCCGTGGCATTTTGTTGTGGGGGGTTGCATGGTAGGCCATCTGGGCTCCCTGACTATTAACAAATCCGTGGATCCAGACTATAAGCCGCATCACTGTGAAAATCTAATCACTTGGTCTTTGTGTCATTTCTGACCTTCCCTGAAAATTTCATCCAAATCCAATAGTCTGTTTTTGAGTATTGTTGCTAACTAACAAACAGACAGACAAGCTAATGCCAACTGTCACATAACTCTGCAAAGGCTCTGCCACTTTGGCGGAATTAAAAAAAAGCTGTGGCAGTCTCAGATCTGATCGGTCAAATTCACTCTGTGAAAACAAATTTTCAGTGGACAAAATTTAGGTATCTGAGGGCAAGTGAAAGCAGCATTAGATGACAGAAAGTGCTATATCTGGCAGCAGCCAGTCCCTAAGAACGTTAACAGAACATGAAGTTTCGCTTGTTGCTTCTAGCTGTTTGTAGGAGTCTATCCTCTGAGTTTATTACATAAACATCAAACAGCTGCAAGATCCACGAGTCTCCAAAGAAAGAGTTTCACACTTTAATGCACAGCACAACGCAGCAGAAGCATCATTAATAAGTTGGTCAGGTTTAATAGTAAATGATATTGTGAACATTTCTCCACTTCAGACAGGTGAGCTGTCACATAGATTAAATGTTTATACACTGCAGTTAAGTCATTAGTTACACAGCTGAATCCTGACCTCCATCACAGCTGGATTTTATTTTACTGTCAGAGTCTGATTCGTTTATAAAAGTCAAAATATTTTTCTGATATCGTTTTTTTCTATTCAGGAGATTTTTCTTTTTTCACAGCAGGATATCTGCAGCACTGACATTAATGTGTGCATGGAAGCATTACAGAACATCATTAAATCATAAAAGTAGCTACGAAGATATGGAAAGACGTTGCCTTGTAACCATGAAAATGTATTTCAAGAATTTTTAGTAGTGACATAAATAAACTACAGAGGTCTTGCCAAAGTGTTGTCAGATCTTAAAACCGAACAAACAGCAACAACTAAAAATATGATGATTAAGTTAGACTTATGTACAAGAATGAATTATCCTGTGTGAACCTGTAAAATCACAACCCACGAAAAGAGTTTATAAAATGCATCAAACAGATCAAACACAAGCAGAGGAGAAAACTGAGAGTGAAACTTGGGCCTGTGAGTTCATGCGTGGGGCTTGTGTGTGTGTTGGTGGCCTGACAAGCTGGTTCATGCCACCAATATCTATCTTGCAACACACTGGTAGACATCCAGTGGGCGTCTAATAGACGTCTAGTAGAAGCAGGGGCAACACAAGCAAGGCTGTCCCTCAGCATCTCAACAGGCCACAAAAGAGGAGGTGTTTGGAAGTTTACCACAATTAGATTACACCCTCAGAGATAAATTAATTCAAACATAATGATAATAGAAATATCCTGATTGTTTTTTAGGACGGATGGGTTGTGGTTTTCCAGAACAAAAGAGAAGTGTTTTGAAGTAGTTTGCATAGTACACTACCATTCAAAAGTTTGGGGTCACCCAGGCAATTTCATGCTTTCCATGAAAATTCACACTTTTGTTCATGTGCTAACATTATTGCACAAGGGTTTTCTAATCATCAATTAGCTTTTCAACACGATTAGCTAACACAATGTACCATTAGAATACAGGAGTGATGGTTGCTGGAAATGTTCCTCTGTACCTCTATGTAGATATTCCATTAAAAATCAGCTGTTTCCAGCTAGAATAGCCAATTACTACATGAACAATGTCTAGACTGTATTTCTGATTAATGTAATGTAATCTTCATTGAAAACAAAAATGTTTTTCTTTCAAAAATAAGGACATTTCAAAGTGACCCCAAACTTTTGAACAGTAGAGTATATAAGACAATTTAACATTTTGTGCAGTCAGTTAAAATTTCAAGGTTTTATTCATGTTTGTTCTTGCAACTTGTTGTATTGGATAAACATTATTCACATCAGACTCTAAAGACTGAAGTCTTTTTCTTGAAGACTTTTAAAGATACTAATAGTTGATCCAGAACCGATTTTTGAAGAAGTTGGTGGATGAAGCTGTCAGATCATCACTGGTCCTTATCTGGCAGACTAAGACTCAACATAAGGGTGAACTTTTTCCCTTAAAATGCACTTCAGCATCTCTTTTCCTGGGCTATTTTGAACAGTGGTCACCCTAATACCCAAAATATTAACTGCACATTGTATTAGTCAGTGCATATCAGATAATTAATAACATTAACTGCAAAATAAAAAACAAACGTATTTCAGTATGCAACTTGTTAACGCTCATATTGACAGTTTTCTACTTCCCTCTGTGCTCTACAACAGTGTAACAGAATCTCTGAAATTCAGCTACGGCCACAAGATCTCAGTGGCCTCACCTGGCCACCTCAAGGAAAACTTTCTGGAGGCTCTACTGATAAGTACTAATTAACAGATGCTGGACAAAGAGGCACAACAATCCTAATTATTACGGTCAAACCTTTATTTAGTTGTAGATATGACGAAAACTACAGCAACCACATATTAACTTACTGCCTGTCTGCCTTAACTGAAATCTGAGTGCACCTCTCTGAAGACCTCTCCTGGCCGCATCAATGACATTTTTCAGGTTTTTTTTTTTTTTAATGAGGACTTTCTTCTCCTTTGTACAGATTGTACAGTGCAGAAATTGTAGATTGGAAATATGGGAAAGGAGATCAAGGCAATGACATGCAGCAAAGGACATTTTGGTCCAAGCATTATGTGTACTAACCACTCTGCTACTGGGTCATCCCAACAACTTTTCAAGAGAAAAAACACCTGAACTAAATATTGCAACAGTAAAAGGTTTTTACCTTGATGTTGGAGAACCACAAGTCGTTCTCATGTAGAGTAGCCACATAGATACAGCAGAGCAGGCCAAGACCAACAGAAACCGACCACCCAATCGATGTCCAGATTATAGCCCCCCATGACCAATCACCTGCAACAACATAATTATGTCACTTTGTTGTTTTTGTAGTGTACATTAAAAAAGCCCACATGACACCATCTTTTTCTTTTTGTTTTCAATAAAGGTCTTTTGCACAGACAACACTTTGAGGTGTCAAATAAGGAAACGCAGAAGTGTAATTAAAAAAATTATAATTGCTGATTGTTGAATTCTATTTAGCAGCTTTCGTTTCAGGATTATATTATTGGGCGTGTTGACTCAGTGCTGGGTGCTGGAGCAGACCTAGTTTAAACAACTTCTTGTCCACCACATCAGAAATAAAAAGTGCCCACACCTGTTCAGCCTTACTGGACGGTGGAATGAAAAGCCGGCCTTCGTAGAGAGAGGAGAGGCTCAATATCACTTAAATATGGAGATAAGGGCACACATTTTCAGACAGTCTCCGCTGGAAAGCACTTATGGTGTTATATTCAGACACTCAAAAGTGACAGAAACACCTGTGTCAAGTGTAAAAATGAGAGAGCAAATGAAAGATGCTCTGGCTCTTTTCTCACCTCTGCACAGCTGGACAATTTCTGCAGGAAGTGGCTGTGAATGTTGCACCGGCAGTTTCCAAAACTTACATAAATGGTTGGATACAGTTCTCAGAGGTATAACTTAGCGCGCACGCGTGCAAGTGTGCGTGTGTGTGTGTGTGTGTGTGTGTGTGTGTGTGTGTGTGTGTGTGTGTGTGTGTGTGTGTGTGTGTGTGTGTGTGTGTGTGTGTTAATAACATCTATGTTTTTTCTGTAATGGCAAAATGACAAGTAAGTATCTGCTGTCTGTTGTAAAAGTGACTTACTGTTTCTCATATGTGTCTACGATATTACACCTTTTTCACAACAAACACTTTGAATTGTCATAGATGGCGAAGCAAAGTTGTCATTAACATTATAGCCCCTTTCAGATATGCACAGCTTTCCGTTAATCTGACGACTGTGGTGGCAATCGTACTCGCGGTCGCGTGCAGTAGCATTAGCCGATAAACATACAGAATGCATCACCTGACGTATGTCCAATCTCACATCTGTGTCAAATACTGCACATGTACTGTGGCTCTCACCATTTGCATGTTTGAATAAAGCTGAGAGGAACACAGCGAAGGAGTTCAAGTATCTCAGGATCTTGTTCACGAGTGATGGGCAAATGGAGCAAGAGATGGACAAGTGGTTTGGTGTGGCATCAGAAGTAATGTGGGCGTTGTACCGAACCATCGTGGTGAAGAGGGAGCTGAGCCGCAACTCGAAGCTCTCAGTTTACCAGTCCATCTACGTTCCAACACTCACCTATGGACATGAGCTCTGGGTAGTGATCAAAAGAATGAGGTTGTGGGTACAAGTGGCCGAAATGAGCTTCCTTCGTAAGGTGGCTGGGTTCAGCCTTAGAGACAGGGTGAGAAGCTCGGAGATCCGGAGGGAGCTCGGAGAAGAGCCACTGCTCCTTCGCATCGAAAGGAGCCAGTTGAGGTGGTTTGGACATGTATTTCGGATGCCTCCGGGGAGACTTCCTTTGGTGGTTTTCTGAACACATCCACCTGGCCGGAGACCCCAGGATAGACCTGAACTCGCTGGTGGGATTATGTATCTCATCTGGCCTGGGAACGCCTCGGGATCCCCCAGGAAGAGCTGGAAAGCGCTGCTGGGGGGAGGGACATCCGCAACGGCCTGCTTCATCTGCTGCCTCCGTGACCCAACCCCGGATAAGTGGAAGAAAATGGATGGAAGGATGTATGGAACATAAAAAAAATCGAGGGTTCGGTTGAAAAAACTGTTGTTTGGAAATATTTCAGCTACAGAAAAGATGATATTGACCAAAAACAGGTACTTTGTCTTGCAATTGTTGCCACTACACAAAGCAACAAAACACATATGTTTGACCATTGAAATCAGCACCAAAAAGCTCTGTATGTGTATGACAACGAAGTGTTAAAAAAAGCATAGAGAGACCACTGATGCAACTACTTTTTACCCTGCAAAACATGTGATACCAATGAATAGTTACCAAAGAAGCTTTCAGTAACATCATTAGAAGTAATATTTTTCATGAGTTTATACAGCTCTCAGAGGTTCATTTTACGATCGATGTCCTACGATCAAAAATTGATGCGTTGGAGGAAGGGCTGGAGGCAGTCCTTCCTGGGCATGTTTGGGAAGCCGTTTCCAAACACACAGAGACAGCACAGATGGCGCAGCATGCTAAGGGCAAAGAAAGGCAAACACGGAAATTTCAGAACCTTGAGTCCCGGTTCTATAGTTCCAGGGGGGAACAAGAATGGGCCAAAATACAGAGCTCTGAAGGAAGGACTGGCGGCAGTCCTTCCCAGGCGGCCACACAGAGCAAAACAGCGGAACTGGACACCTATGACAAATGGGTTAAGAATTTGTCAGACAGAGAGCTCACTCCAGCCGAGCGGGGGGTCCTTGCCAAAGGACTGAACTTTGCAGTCACACCAGATGAGTTACCGGTGGTGGACTTGGTGACGGCCACAGAATCGGCCATTAGGAACAATAGGTTGTCAGAGACAGAGGCGGAACAGATCAGGCTTAAGGTGTCGGCAGCACTCTCCAGTGCCAAGTTACCCCCGTCCAACATCTCCGCACAGGAGAAACGGGCACTGATAACTCTGCAGAAGGATCCCAACATCACAATCCTACCTGCAGATAAGGGGAGATGTACTGTTATCCTTAACACAGCTGACTATCACTCAAAGGTCAGCAGCCTCCTATGTGACTCAGCAACTTATGAGACCCTAAAACGAGACCCCACCAACACCTACAAACTCAAAGTGGTTAACTGCCTGCAAAAACTGGAGAAAAGTCAGATCATCGACCGGGCCCTGTACTACAAACTCTATCCAGGCGATGCTATCCCTTGCATATACGGGCTGCCAAAAATTCACAAAGAGGGCGCCCCTCTGAGACCAATTGTAAGCAGCATCAACTCTGTGACATACAACATTGCTAAGTATCTTGCCACCATCCTTTCCCCATTGGTGGGGGACACCCCCCACCACATAAGGAACTCGATGGACTTTACAAACAAGGTCAGAAAAATCAGCTTAGACCCTGAGGAAACTATGGTTTCATATGACGTGACTTCGCTTTTTACTTGCATTCCCACTGGAGATGCAATACAGACAGTAAAGAGAAAACTGTTGCTTGACAACTCTCTGTCTGAGAGGACCAACCTCTCCCCCGAACAGGTGTGTGACCTCCTTAACCTTTGCCTCAGCACCACTTATTTCCAGTACAACAATGGTTTCTACAGGCAAAAACACGGCTGTGCCATGGGATCCCCTGTATCCCCCATTGTAGCTAACCTGTACATGGAAGAAATGGAGATTGTGGCACTGAGAACATTCAGTGGCCACTCCCCGAGGCACTGGTTCAGATATGTGGATGACACATGGGTCACCATCAGGAAGGGTGAGGTCGAACCTTTCACAGAACACCTCAACTCGGTGGATAAAAACATCAAGTTCACAAGAGAGGATGTCCAAGACAACTGTCTGGCCTTTCTAGATTGCGTGGTACGCATTGAAACCAATGGGGAACTCAACATTGAGGTCTACAGAAAACCCACTCACACAGACCAGTACCTCCTGTTTGATTCACACCACCCACTAGAACACAAGTTGGGGGTGATCCGTACCTTAAAGCACAGAGCACAGAACATCCCATCAGAAGCGGATGGAAAAAGAAGGGAACACAAACATATTCACTCTGCTCTTCAAACTTGTGGCTATCCAAACTGGGCTTTTATCAAATCAGCAAAAAAGCGCAGGGAGGATAAGAAAGACGAGGACCACAAAAAGAGAAACAACATTGTCATCCCCTATGTGGCAGGAATTTCAGAGAAACTCAGGAGGATCTTTAACACCCACCAGATCCCAGTACACTTCAAGCCCAGCAACACTCTGAGGCAAAAGCTGGTCCATCCCAAGGACAAAATTCCAAGGGAGAAACAGAGCAATGTGGTGTACGCAGTGCAGTGCAATGAGGAATGCTCTGACCTGTACATTGGAGAGACTAAGCAGCCATTACACAAGCGCATGGCACAACACAGGAGGGCCACGACCACAGGCCAGGACTCAGCAGTCCACCTCCACCTCAAGGAGAAGGGGCACTCCTTTGATGACCACAAGGTGTGCATTCTAGCCAGAGAGGACAGATGGTTTGAGAGAGGGGTAAAAGAAGCCATTCATGTCAAACTAGAACGGCCATCTTTGAACAGAGGAGGGGGCCTCAGACACCACTTGTCTTCCACTTACAACGCCGTTCTTAGAGCCCTCCCAAGGAGGTGCAGCCATCTGTCCCACTTGCGGTCAGGTGACCCCCAACCACCCTCCTAGAGGGCTGGGAGGGGTAACGACCGCCCATCAAAGGCTAACGACTCACATTAACACCTAACGAGTCTGTTGGTTTCGGGTCTTTGTCCACTTGTTTTTGCCACCACCCTCCTGGTGGATAAATATCTGGTACTCCCCACCAGGCTTTCAGAACTGAAGAAGCCTCTTGGATGAGAGGTGAAACGTTTTCGACTCACACGAGGTTAGTCCAGTTGCCATAACTTATGCTTGCTTGAGACTTATCATGACCTGGATGACTGAGAACATCCACAGATTCTCTCAGAGCTGCATAAAAATTACAAGTTGAAACAGAGCTGTTACATGTGGAATGTTATGCAGCGACAGCGGCCTTGTGGTCTAGTCGGACAACAGATCTGTGCATAAGTCTGACCTTCTACATTATTAAGTAGAGCTTCCAAGTGAAAAGTCACCGTTTGCATTTTTTTCTGGACGATCATACAGCTTTGGCTGCTTGATGTCTACATAACAACCATGTGGTGAATATGGTGATAGCCGCTGTGCTGGACCAGACCCTATCTGCAATTTGGTGAATTATACCAATTCTATATTTACTAATTCTTGTTTCAAACTGCAAAATATATAGCACAAAAACTAAATATCGCACTGTCAGTGTACCCCAGCATCACATTACATATCCCATGTCTGAAAAGCGCTGCCGATGCTACAGTGAGAGATGGCACTGAGTCAACATGCTGAAAAAAGGCTACTTATATAACATAACATTCATTTTAGTCTTTTAAAATTTAAGTCTGTATATTTTGCCTGCAACACAACATGACAGCATATGTATGAGCACTAAAGGTATATAAGTGCAGGCTTTAACCAGCTGAGTAAGTTTTAAAGATGTCACTAAAATTAGGGGTTGACCGATTAACAGCTTGGCTGATTATCAGATTCAATATTCAACATTTTTTTCAGATCACTGGCATTGTTATTTTTTCAACTGATTTCCCATAACATTAGCACATTTAAAAGGCACTGTTGGCTCTGATGCAGCTGTGTCTCTATCTGCAGTCCACCCAATGTGGGTTCGAGCAATGTTCTCTGTCTGATCTATCACTAGTAACAGTCAATCAACACTGAAGGACAAATGTTGAAAAGTTCTTTTTTAAATTAAGCATATGTAAAACATGACTAAACCAATGCATGCCACTGATGTTTTGCTGTAACAGTGTGTGTTATTCTAAATCCTGCCACCAAAATTTTCATTACTCCACCAAGGAATGCAGCAGAGTTATGTGACAACTGGTGTACATTTGTCTGTCTGTTTGTCTTTCTGTGCGCAACATTACTCAAAAATGGACTAATGGATTTGAATGAAATTCTCAGGGAAGGCCAGAAATGACACAGGGACGACCTGATTAGATTTTGGCAGTGATGAAGCCTATAGTCTGGATCCACAGATTTGTTAAAGATTTCTGTGTTATTGCGAGATAGCGGGACAGCGTCACTGTAACTATGAGTACAAGTGAACACGACATCAGCTGCCTACTGACGATCACATGATTGCGATCCTAATACAAATCGACCACTGCAGACGTATCAAGACTTATCCGTCGGAAATCATACGACTTAGCAGCCTTGGTGGATTACTGCGCTCTCTGAGTGCTTTTCTTGTTTTAATTGAAATCAAATGTGTATCAGCTCCTAATATTGGTGACTGGACTCTTGACTACTATTAACCGGTGCCAGTATGGGCCCTGAATAAAACATCTGGTCGGTCCCTAATTGGACACACTGACAACATCCAGGTCAGAGGTCAGAGAACGCTGTCTCTGGAGCTGGTCTTGGCTCATAAGCACTACAGCAGGATGGATGGTCTCCAGCCATTCTCAGCACCTGGTTAAAGGGTGATTTCTGTGTGCCAGGGATGCTCACTCACCGTGCAGGATCTTCTCCGGATGGTGATCGGTGCAACAGTTGGGCTGCTGGGGCTGAAACTCTGCACCCAGACTCGGCTCCTTCCCCTTGCTGCCCTTCCTCTGACGCAGGGCTGTCATGCTTTCACCAGATGAGGGGTGTGTGTGAGTGTGTGTATGTGTGTCTGATTATCCACACAGATATGACTACAACATCAACATGTGAACGCTAACACTAACACACGGTCAAACTGCGTCGTTGCTGCGCCTTGACCCAAAGCCAACGTGCACTGTTGGCTCGGACAGATGGTTGGACAGGCCTGCTTACGGCGGCATTTCCTGGTCACGTTGCTGCCACAATAACATCACATCCACCTATCGACACCAATTACCGCAATACTACATGGATCCAGCGGCTTGAAACATGAGGAGATGCTAAAGCAAACACAGCGGCACATGCCTCTAACAGCGCATCACCGGGGATGTTAGTAGTGATCCGATCAGTGATGCAGAATACGGTAAAGGAGGATAAGGCAGGTTTAAACTCCTTTTGTGTGGCGTGGACACACAGCTACAGCCGGATTTTAATGAATGGGCATTTTACATAAAGGCGCGCTCCCGAGTTTCTGTCTGTTGACAAAGACGAGACGGTGTGAGCTGTGTAAAGCCTCACCCTGCTGCCCAGGACGCTCCGACAGCTCTCCTCCACCTCCCACTCTCTCTCCCTCCTTCTCTACACCTTCTCTAGCTCCCTCGCTCTTTCATTTTCCTCTCGTCTTTTCTCCCACCGTGAACGTTGATCGGTCAGCTTCGTGCCGCACCGGGTTTAACCGAGGGACAACATCGGAACACGAGAGGGCCAGCCTTCAAAATAAAAGCGCCAGCATGTCACTTTTGAAAAGCAGTTTGAAGTTGACATGCACAGCAGGAGAGGGGTGATCTCTGTGGAAGTGGTGCAAAATGTCTTCAGTCAGACCATCAGTATAGGTTTTAGAGGAGTAAAAGTAGAATTTTATCATTATTGGTATAAAAATAAATAAATAAAAATAAAGATATCACAACAGCAATAGATGGAAACATATATGCATTATGGGTGTGTTTGGCCCTGCAAAAGGATCAGTGTCAGGGGTCAGCAGGACGAGGTGCCCCCTTGCCTTCCAAGGCATCTAACCCCTGCACCTAGTGGACCCATGGATCCACATTTAACAAGCAGAGAGGAGCTCCAGCCTTCTTATTTCAGTCAAGGTTCTGCAGCTCTCTTTCACTGATTCAGTAGAATCTTTGGTTTGGGAATCTTAGAGTCACATCATCTGCAAAAAGCAGAGATATGTTCTCTTGGCTCTATCAGATCATGTGACCTTCAGTAGCTGAGTGTGATGCATCCAGGAGGAGCACTTCCATAGTCTGACTCACTAGATGTAGGATGTGGATATAATCCTGCCATTAGCTGCTCATTTCAGATGGTTTTGTCCTCTCCTTCCTCTCTGTTTGTGCTACGGGAAACAACAACAACCTCTGGACTAGCAACCTACCACTTGGAAAATATCAAGTTCTGTTGAGGATTTGGATCATGCAGTAAAATAGCCCTGCTTGTTTTTTGTTTGCTTGGTTGGTTGTTTTTTTGTTTTGGTTTTTTTTTTGCTTGTTTTTTTCTTTTTTGGTGGGTTATCCATTGCTAATCACAGTGCTCTCTCTGTATGCCAATGTTCCACCAAAAATATTCCACCCATCACTATTTTGAGGGAACCTCAAAGTCATATCCTTCGCTTAACCCCACCTAACACAAGAGGCATCGGTTTAAACAGAATCAAACTAACCAGAGCATTTTTTTTCCAATGGCAGAATGCTAGTGAGCTGCAGCCAGGCCATTTTATTCTAGAGTGGGCTGCCAAAATGAGACTAGCACCTCCGAGTCTGAGGCCATGGTTCTCTGCCAAAAAGCAGTGGATTGCTGCCTCTGGGTTGGAGGTGAGTTGCTGCCCCAAGCTAAAGTGTTAAGTATCTCGGGATCTTGTTTGCAAGTGATGGGAAACTGAAGTGTGAGATGGACAGACAGTATGGTGTAGCACCTGCAGTAATGTGGACATTAATATGGAACAACAATATATAATATTTGAATTGCTACTAAATCAGTGTAAACATTGTCTGGTTAGTCAGAACTACTTGGTTGTATGTGGCTGAATGGGAGTGGTTGCACTGTTAAAATGCATCTCTATGGGAACAACAGCTGTAATGAAATGGATCTGGATGAAAGTTCCTCCAGAAAAAATAGCAGTCACTGGATGTATGTGTGTAGTCCTCAAGCAGGCTTTACTCTTGGTTGTGTGGTGGACCAGAGTCTTGGCTCCAGCCCAAGTGTTAGTTTCAGACTGACAGTTTTAGAGGTTTAGCATCAATGAAAGTAAATACCATGGCAATGAATAGTAAGAAATACCAAATAACAATATTTATTGACAGAATGTTGACAGAAAATGTGAAGAAAATGTTTTTTTTTTATGTCCAAGGGTAAAAACCGCAGGAGGCAATTTGATTTTGAGCACTAATAGAACAGTACAGAATGCATGTATACATGTGTATCAGTGTATAGCATCAAACCCTGAAATCCTCAAATATTTTTCAGTTTAAGAAAATGTAAAGACAAAGAATAATCAGCATGAAGTTAACAAATATCAGCAATATTTAGTTGGTGGTAATTGATTGCATTGCATTGAATTTGTTATGATATATTTGTTATGTTACTATTAGTGGTTGAATGGTTGTTAATAACCAGAGCTAGCAGGCTTTTTTTCATCTATCAATTGAGCAAGGGGCAGGGAACATCAGATTTTTTTTCCTCTTTGCTCCCTTTGCACATAAAAGGAAATGAAATAACTTTGGTTATGGGTCATTTCTTGTTCAGGAACTGTGCATTGACATGACACGAACAAATACAATTGAACTGAAATGACCTACAGTGTAAAAGAGCTGGACAGGACTGGAGTGGAGTTTTATCTAGTAGCTATGACAACAGTTAAACCCAGACACAGTTTTGCTTGTTTATTTGCTTGTCTTGATAATGTGGCAGAATCAAAGGACAAAGAGAGAAATAAAAATATCAAGAGTTGTTAGTGCTAAGAGGGATATCTTTAATCTTAGCAGAAGAGATATGAAGCCAGTCAGAATTAATTTCACATTTGTTTTTCTTATTTAAGTATCTGCAGATGTGCTTTCTAAAGTAGGCTAATTGAATATTTGGCAACAATGCTGCATGATAGAAAATGTTTTATATTTACTTGGAATCCAAAAACCTAATGTTGGAAAAGTCATTAAGCATGATGAACACACAGATATCAAACTTATTTTTTGTTTTTACAGCTGTCATTGTCGTAGCATATCATGGATCACATCTCAGCTCCACTGATAAACAGTTTCCAGACATGGATTAAGTCTAGACTAAAAGAAAAGTTTAATGGAGATCTATCAAGTCAAAATGTCTGCTGTGAAAAAGGTGAAGTACCACCTGAGTTTCCTTCTTTCTTTAGCCTATTGTAGCTATTTGTTTGCCTTGCAAATTTATATTGTATTTGCAGTAGAAAGTTCTCAGCTACTATATCCGCCCAGCACCAAACGACGGCCATGTGGATGGATGGATGGATGGATGGATGGATGGCTGGATGGATGGATGGATGGATGGAAAAGTGATCTGTGATGAGCTGATACTCGTTTTTTCTTCCATATTACAACTAAATACAGATGTGATGAAGGTGTCATGTAGAGGAATAGTTTCAGTCATCAGTCGTTGTTGCCTTGACACTGTGGCACGGGCAATTTGTGACATCTCCAACACCTTGTCTGAACTTTCTTGGTAGGAAACATGGTTACACCTTGGATTAGTCAAGCCATGCCTCCTGTTGCAGTCACAGGTGGCAAACCAGACTCAACATTTTTTGAGTCTATTTTACTGGGTCTGGATGAGTCTCAAGATCACATAACATGACTGTCTGTCATCAGACCAGGCATGTGGGTCTATGTGTAACTATTGCTTTACAGTTTCCAAGGTATTGCTCAGATGGGTACTTTCTGCACCAGGCTAAATGAAGTTCAGTGTCATGTTGGGCAATCAAAGAAACAGTTTTCAGATGGCGATGGACACACTGCATGCCAACCAAAGTGTATTGTTGTTTATTGGCAGGAGGTGTAGTTCCCATCCTTTCAGCTCCACTTGCACTAAGATGTCACTTTAGTGCTTTGTTACAGCTTCCACATAGAACACACTTAGTCCTTGACAGGGTAGTATATAGGCCTGGGAAATAAAACAATGGTCATGTAAACAAAGACAACTTCATCAATAGCAAAAGGAAAATTGTTTGATAGAATGTTTGATACTTTCTGTTGCTGTTTTGTGTAATAATCTTCTTTATGAATGATCAAAATGTTAAAAATCTGTTATAAAGTGAAAAACAAACATATTTCAATTCTAAAATCATTCTTTTGTGGACCAAAATTTAATATAAACAAAAATACAAATGATTATTCTCAACCAAAATGTCAAAAATGGCATAAAAACACACTGGTTCTTATACGGGTCAATTTGGACCCACTTATTGAGTGTTATTATTATTATTATTATTATTATTATTATTATTATTATTATTATTATTATTATTATTATTATTATTATTATTATTATTATTATTATTATTATACTTATTGAAGTTATTGTAGAGTCTAATCACTCATGCATCTAAGGGTGAAATTAGACCTAAACCGCCACAAAAGCAAATAACAAAAAAAAGCCTCCTTGCCTCATTGCAGTTTGTCATGTCTTGATAATGGAGCCCCTTTACACTCTGGTTGCTTTCCCTGTTGGCTTTCGTGCATGCCTCTGGAGGTATGTAGTGGTTGTCCTTGTGGGATTGGGTTCATGGTCTAAAAACACCCGTGACTCTGTGCCTCCCATGACCTCCATCCAAGTGATGCACTCATCCTAGCCTGCTCCAGGGGCTGACACACTCGACGTCAGGGTCCCTGTCTGTTGACTGTTGATCCTGACTGGTCACTCTCCACATGCCTCTGGGTACCAAAATTTATAGAACCCTTATTTCCTATGTTAAGGAGTTTCTTTAATGGGGGTTTATTTATTGCATCTTACAGATATTAGGTCAGTTTTTCCTCAAGTATAACTCCACTAAGGAGTGCGGCGGAGTTATGTGATGATCGCATATGTTTGTCTGTCTGTCTGTCTGTCTGCCCATCTGTTTGTCTGTCTGTTAGCAACTTTGCTCAAAAACAGATTAACGGAAATGGATGCAATTTTAATGGAAGGTCAGAAATGACACAAGGACCAACTGATTAGATTTTGGCAGTGATGCAGCTTATAGTCTGGATCCACGCATTTGTTAAAGATTTCTGTATCATTGCGAGATAGCAACATGGCGTCACTGTAGCTATGACTACAAGTGAAGGCTATGTCAGCTGCCTGCTAACAATCACATGATTGGGATCTTACTAAAAATCAACCGTTGCAGACTTATCAGGACTTATTCATCCAAAATCATGCAAGGAAAAATGTATTGAATTGTGAGGGTATTTCCAATTCCCATTAGTTCCCACCAGCCCTTACTTATTTAGGTCACGCGATTTGGTATCAGTACATAATGTACACATGCATAACACATGCTTGTGCTCAGTTTGTGGGTACATCTATATTAAATGGCTACATTCTATAGTGACGTGATTTCTGCCACAATTTTTTTCAAGATTTCAGCCTTGGGAAATGATACAATGACTGAGCAGCTTGGAAGAGTACTGTGCTTTCTGAGTGCTTTTGTTTAATACCTGTCAAAGTGAGGCCATTATTTTATTATTATTCAAGGATTCAAAGGATTCAACAGCTTTGTTGCGACATACAGCAATAAACAAGTTATCAGTTCAATTAAATTTTTCGTTTGCTGTGCCTCTTAGCCTCTTAGATAAATGTGTTTCGAAAGTACACTCATTCAAACTCACTTATCACTTGTATCTACTCATACATACTGAGGGAACAAATGTTGAATATAGAAGAACAATTCATGTACAGAAAAAACTGAAAAAAAAAGATTTTCAATAATTATGGTGCAAAAGATTAAGATCTACTCATACACACTGAGATAGACAGTTTTGAAGATACAAAGAACAGTGCAAAAAGGGTATGTGCAGAAAACAGTGTAAAAAGTACATGCAATATTATTGTGCAAAAAGTCAAGATGTGCAAAGCATGAAATAGGCTTCAAAATGTTCATCAGTCCATTTGTACCTCCTGGAGGGGGGTAGAAATGGTCCTTGAACCCAGAGGCTTGGCATAATTTTGCATAGAAATGCATTTATTTGAGGGTGGTTTTCATTGTGGGGTTAACATTAAAGTTATTCCCTGTGTGCCTTGAAAATTGATGTGGTTTCATTATATCAAGGTGGTTAAATTAAAAGTAAACCATTTTTTTGTTTTTCTTTATTAGCAATAGGTCAGTAAAAATTTGAAATAATTACTAACATCAACTGAAACAAAGCATTTTGTCATGATACAGTTTTCAGCTGTTGCTCAGCCCTAGTAGTTTACATGGTGACCTACAGGTACAGTTGCTATTTCTGAATTCTGTGCCTGTTATTCAGACTGACTAATGAAACAAGTAGCATCATAAAGCCTTATTTTCTCTGTTTATTTATCACTATAATTTTTCCCCAAAGAAAGAAAGAAATACCCTTGAAAAACTGAAACACTCCTCTCCTTTTTAATAAGCGATACTTCCAATTTGTTTTGAATTAAAATAAAATAAAATCAATTTGAAAAAAATGTAGCCTCATCTCACCAAGAAACAACACTTGAAAACAAAAGAAAAAAAAATAAAATACCAACTAACTGAACTATCAGTGAGCTGTGTCTAAATCTAAATATGTCTAATAATTAACACATACAAGTGAAAGTCGTGTATCAACACCACGTCCAGCTCTTCTGAATGTCGACTTGTTGCTCTTTATACTCATATGACCTATGCTATTTTGGAAATCATTATCATTAACCCACTTAAGAGGTGATGATAAGACTATCATCTAAAAGTACCATTAATGTAACAGACCTCTTCAATAGAATGCATTTTATCTTGTCCCAGTTTTAAAAGCACAATTGGGATTAAGAATATCAACTGCCAATTCGTACCTCTTAGTTGACAGAAGGGACATTTCATACAATTCCTGATTACATTTCACTACATACTGTCAACAAAGAAATGTTGCACAGTGTGTTTCCCTTAATTTGAAAGGATGATGAAGAGACTCCTGGTTGTTTTTTTTTTTTTTTTTTTTTTTTTTTTTTAAAGGGGAGCTACCAGAATATCCATGCTGGTTACTCCTGCAGGGCAATATCAGAGACAGCCAGTGTGATGGTGATGGTGATGAAGATGATGAAGCGAGGCTGATGAAAAAGATGAGGAGTAGCAATGATATCATTATCAGCCCAGCAACATACTGTTTGATGGTGTCACCATGACAGAGAATTAAATCAAGGCCTACAGTGACAGACAAACATCCAAAGAAGATGTGGAGCTCTGACCTCAGCCTCAGCGGAACATCATTTCATCCTCAGATGAGGAGGAAATGTATGACGTGTGCTTCTCAGAAGAAAACAAAACAGCCGAGAGAAGATAAACATGTAAAAGAAATTTATTTCAGAGCTGATTTGTGGCTAAATTAATAATGTCTGTCATATTTTTAGTGGGTGGAACTTTTCAGCTTTAAATAATTTAGGGTTTCTTCCTCATTTAGGTGTTGGAGTTCGGTGGAATTTTCTATTTGCATTTCCTTTTAGCTGCAGAATGGAAAAGTGTGTGTGGTCATTGAGGAAGCTGTCCTCATGTTAAAAGCATATATATATATATATATATATATATATATATATATATATATATATATATATATATATATATATATATATATACATATATAAAAAATATTCAGTATTTATGATGTTTAATCATCAGCTGCGGCAGTTAAACATAACAAAAACCCAGCAAATGTTTCGACATTGAAATATACCTGAAACAGTCTAAACATTGACATCCTCAGGATGTTGAAACATACAGCCAAAATTATTATTGATATGGGAATTGTCTCAACATGCAACTTTTAAAAATATTCAGTCTCTTTATCCTGACATATTTTGTAAAAGATTCACTTGCAGTTATGTCACCAGCGCTTATCAGGAGATCTAGGACTCCTTCTAGTCACTTAATAGTCAATAATTCCTTTACTCAAAATACTTTTTGACACAAAATAATCAAGTAAAATACATTTCTAAGAGTAATTATTACATATTAGTGTATACATCAATGCTATGCATGCAACTATATAGGGCTGCACAGTGTCTTGGTGGCTAACACTGTTGCCTTGCAGCTAGAAGATCACCAGTTTGCGTCCCAGCCTTCCTGGAATCTTTCTGCATGGAGTTCACATCTTCTGTGCATGTGTGGGTTTTCTCCAGGTACTCCAGCTTCCTCCCACAGTCCAAAAACATGCTGAGGTTAGTTGGTAATTCTAAATTGTTCGTGAGTGTGAATGCGAGCGCCATTGTTTGTCTCTATGTGTAGCCCTGCAACTGACTGTCCAATGTGTCCCCTTCCTTCACCTTAGTCAGCTGGGATAGACTCCAGCCCCCAGCGACCCTAGTGACGATCACGTGGTGTATAGATAATGGATGGATGATGTAGTTGACGCACATAGATCAAGTTCAAGAAGTTTTGTTCATCTTAATTTTGCAAAGACATACATGGATGTTAAGTTGACATTTACTTTCAGAGGACACCATCCCCACAACATACTGAGATCCAGCAGAGCTCTGACAGTGTGCATGGAAGGTGAATGTCCAAGACATCTGACTAATTTCATTGTGTGCTCTTTGCATTGCTCAGGCCTGTTGTTACATACTTCTCTTTGAAGGATGCAGGACACACAGTGGACGTAAGTAAATACTTCCAGATTTGGAATCTGTACAGACAATCATTCAATAACACTTAATAGACAACTTCCAGGCTGCATATTTGCTAAAGTAAATATATTCTGAGCATTTCACAGAAGGATTTCAGAAGTTAAGTATTTTTTAGTAAAAGATTGAGCAAAGCTGGAAAATGCTCAGCATTAGCAGTAGAATAAAATTTGTACTTCAAAAGGACAATATCTAAAAGACTTTATATCCCCTATGACCAAACAAAACTTTCAGGTTGCAGAATTATAAATGTAAATATTCCGAGTGTCCCACCAAAAGAATTCAGGAGTAAGAGGTCTTTCATTAAAAGACTGAGCAAAGTTACAAAATGTTCGGTATGTGCAATGGACTGAAACATAATCTTCTAAAGGAGTATAATTCCACATAATTTTGCATAGTTTATGCAAACACAACCTTCAGGTTGCATGTAGAGGTACTCTGTTACACTGTTAGGAAATGAATTCATACTCAGTAATATACATATTTTTTGTTACAAACTGAGGCTCATCATTAAAAGTCAAGGGATTTTTTGTTGCCATAAATAATTATGTTTAACATTGTTTTTTAATTTCATCTCTTGAGAGAAAAGTAAGATTGTCATAATGGTTTTGTGCAACTTGCATTGCTCTAATCTCACTTCATGAATTGGACCAAAGTTCAGGCAAAGAGCACAGGAATGGTAAGGCATTTCAGTAAATATGCTTATTTACTTCGCTGCAGCGAGTTTGATGAGAAGACTGACCTATTGCACAAAGACGTGAAGCTCATCACACTGGCCTCTTGTCTGACTTGGCATTAAGTGCAGCTCTACTCCATTACCCCCTTACACAGATCATCCTGAGGCAGATGGTGGGCGCTGAGCTTGAAATGTACTGTAATGAAGTCTAGGGCACCAAGGACATCAAGGTAGAAAACACCCTCACTGACCCTGGATCTGATGTCCTGCATGTTGTCTTGTGAGGAAGGGATCTTGCCATTACTACTTCTTTCTTTCTTTCTTTCTTTCTTTCTTTCTTTCTTTCTTTCTTTCTTTCTTTCTTTCTTTCTTTCTTTCTTTCCACAAAAGTTTTGCAATGCTGCTGCAAATTTGCAGCAAGAGCAGATTTTCGTGTGTAAACTACACACGAGGGGCAAACTTGCCATGGACCTTTGGCTAACTTTGTGAAAGTTTTGGCACACAGTTGATTTTTATTACAATTTTTTTTGCTGCTGGTTTGATAGACTGCTTACTTCCCCAGCTAATAATGAAGAAGAGGCAGGATGCACACCAAACAGGTCACCAGTCCATTGCAATGACAACTAGATGTTAAACTGTACTTGGCAAACTGTGGTGGCAAACCATCAGTGAACACGTTGGATGTTGCTTTAATAGAGAAAAACAAGAATAGAAGTCCTAACCTTAATCCACTGTTGGGAAATATTGTGAAGGGGCCTGAAGCGAGCAGTTCCTGTGAGGAAACCAACATCCCAGAATCAAAGCTGCTCTGTACAGAGGGATGGGCTAAAATTCCTCCAAGTTGATGTGCAGGACTGATAAGCTGTTGCCAGAAATGTTCAGTTGCAGTTATTACAGCAGAGTCACACCAGATACTGAAAGCAAAAATTCACACACTTTTGCCACTCAACGAGACGTAATATTGAATCATTTTCCTCAATGCTGTCTCGTGTTTAATTTGTTCTCTCCTGTTCTACTGATATTTTAAGTCTCTCACACACACACACACACCCACACACACACACACACACACACACACACACACACACACACACACACACACACACACACACACATATATATATCTATATCTGTATCTATATATATACACACATATCACAAACTTCCAAGCACCACTGTATATGTAGGCCTCCTTTACTTCATAAACACACTCTACACACCACACTCCCTGAAAGCCTCCCCTCCTCCCTTCCTTTCCTGTTGTCAGCTACCTGCCTGACAATGAGGTTGAAATGATGAGAAGAACTGATATCAGGCTTATTATACTGGATATTATCACATCATTACTGGACTCTTCTCCTGCAGCTCCTAAGCCCCCTGACATCAGTGGAGAGAAGAAGGGATCTCTTTTAAAATTGACTCTCCAAAGCTTTCCTACATCTGTTGAGGTGTCTGCAGTTTTCTCTCCTAGTTAAAGAGGTTGGTCCAGGAGCGGAACTCAATCCCTTAACACTGTCTAATTTATTTGTGTCCCCACACAAATAAACTAGATTTTAACTTTTTGACTTGAACTTGATTCCTGTTTTAGTAGGAGAAGTTTTGACCTCTGCGTTGTAACCATAAAGGTTTGAATTCAACAAGGTTAATTCACTCATCATGTTGATGTCAGTGAAATTGAAGAGATCCAGGTTGCTAGAGCACTGGCAACTCTGGCTAAAACAAATAGGTATATTTGGTCATACCCCCTTCCTGTCTTTATGTTTTATTTACAACCAGAAAGATTGTGTATATGAGCACACACAAATTATGATCCAGTTACAATCATTCGTCATGGTAGCATTGTAAAAAAGACGAAATGGTCATGAAGAGTCTCTAATCCCGTTGTGTTTTCACACGGACCACCCTGCAGACTGAACTGTGTGCACTGATGTGAACACGCATAGACTGGAGCAGACACAAGTGCGGAAACAGACACATACAGAGTGGTGAGGAAGAACAGCAAAGAGAGTTTCTGTTGGGCATCAAGAACCAGTTTTAGATGATTACAAAGGAATCATTAAGAAATTTTAGCTTCTACTTATTAGTGCTTCAACAAATCTCACTTGGGCTTGTTACAGATAAACATTTTAATGCGAACACCTTCTTACCATATATGTACCACTATCCATGTGTCCCACCATGGGTAACCATGGTAACATGCCAAATTGTGCTTGGGCAAGACACTGAACCCCAAGTTTCTCACAATGGGAGACTAGTGCCTAGCATTGCAGCTCTGCCACCATTGGTGTGTGACTGTACACTATATCTATGTTCAAGTCTTGCCTACTGTACCTTCAAAAGTAAAGGGATGGTTTTGATGTTGTGAGATTAGAGGCGTCATGGCACAGCAGCCAGGATTGTTATGTGGTATTTTTAAGAGCCATCACATGCACTGACATGATTCCTGTGGTCCCTACTTTAAGAGTTCACATTAGAGTGTGTGAATTATTCTTTAAATATGCCTTTTTTTTCGTATATATCTACTCATTCATCAGATAATAAGCCTCTCAGCGGCACAACAAAATCAAGTAAATTACTCAACGTTCACAAACTGTACTGTCTTGAGTGCCCTTAAGACAGAAATCAAGTGGGAGAATTGTGAGGGTATTCAGACTGAAAGGAAAGTGGGTGTATGCATGGGCCGACATGAAAGACCTGACGATTATCAAAGAGATTTAAGAAAATAAATTGGCTGGACTCTTGTGGGAAAGTAGGATTATTGGAGAAGAAAACAGATTGTTTAATGACCATACTCCCTGACTGTGACCCTTTAGCTCTTGGATCATTTCCTTGTGGGTACAGTCTTGTCATCCCAAGCAGGGGAGTGAGACTGCAGGAAGATGGCCCATTAGAGATAACCCTGGTCTCTGTCTCACTGTGCCTAATCGGACTCCCTTTCGCCAGCATGGGATCTGAAAATCCTCTTTCTTTTTTACCCACTGTAACACAAAACAAGGTTTGTAGAGCAGAGAATTTTGAGAATTAACCATTAAACAAGTTGAAAAGCAGACTGGCATGAGAGTCCATAGAACTGATTCTAGTGCATCTCCAACTCCCCGCCCTGTCTTTACCCTCGATTCTTTCTTTGCCTCATTTCGTTTTTTTTCCCCTTGATCTCCACTTTCATGGTGGGCCCTTAAAAGGTTTAGGTAGAAAACTTTATCCTGTAAAGAAATGAATAGACTGGGATAATTTTTTTCTTTTTCTTTTTTGCTGCTGTATGGTCAGGGTTTCATGTAAAAGTGAAAGGAATTACAGAAACAGACTTTTTTCTCCTTCAAAAGGAGGCGATGTGTGTATGTGTGCAAAGTAATGGGAGGCACTAGCTGGGCTTATCACTGTACCGCTGAACCTTGAGTTCATTGTATTTCAGTGTTTCACAGTGTATATTTATACGTACATGCATATATATGTGAGAGATTTATTTTTGCTATGAATACAGTAGGGGATGCATACCTCTATTGATTCCTAACTTTCTTTCAAGAAGGTTTGTGAAAGGTCTGCTTTGACTGCAGTTGAATTATTTTCCCTGAGTATCCAACTGATTTAATTAAATCTTAACCTAGCACACAGCCCTGCATAAAGTGTAATGATGTGTTCTCTGAACTTCTTTAAGAAATGTTCAAGCAAAATGCAAGGCCTTGTAGAAAGACAAAACCTACTCTCATTCCTGTGGTAATGTTGAGTAAAGAAACACGAAGGAGAATGATGTTTACATTCATACATTGTAGTTATACAAGACAGTTTTTTAAATATGATTCAATGTGATATTTGTGGAGATCTGCAACACACCATGTGTCTCATACCTTTTATCCACTCAGGTCAAGATGAAGTGGCCAGAATAAGGCTGTGTAGTGCATCCTGCATGATAAATGAGTTACCTTATATTATCATTGAACCCAAACCTTTCACAGCTCATAAGGTTAAATGAAAACACACAATGTCTCTGTCTGGCAGAGACCAAGCTCTCTGCATGTCCTCCTCTAATGCATGTATGCTTCCTCCAGGGCTGGGATGGAACAGAGAGGAAAAACCCAACATGCATATAAGGATTATAAGCAATGGACCCCGGGTCAATAACCGAAAGGCTTCCTTAGTAATCCATGTACTCCATGGATGTGATTCAAAGAAGGTTTTATATTGTAATGAATGTTCCTGATCTTACTTTTTAACTAGCGCACAGAGCAAAGAATTTGCCGCTGGTTTCATCTGCCAATCAGCGCTCACATGTAAACTGACAGATCCACTGATTTGATTCATTCTCAGTAGATCTGCATTCAATGCTGACCCTTCAGTCAATCCTTCAACTGGTATTTCCTCTAAGTTCATACACTTGAGCTGAGAAGAACTCCTTTCAGGACTTCAACTGACACTTCCAGCTCAATTTATAACTTACATTCAGGATGACATTTCAACTCTTTTCAGTGCTTTCACTTGAACGTCAGCTTCAGTTAAAAGAACTGGTCACGCATTTCTTTTATGTGTCCAAATACCAATAAAGTGGTCTCTGATTCCTCCATTATAAAGACATGAAAAATAACATCTGTGGAATTAAATGATAAAATATATATTGTGAATTGCTTTGTTTTTCAGTTTATAGTGAAACATTTTGACTGCAGCTTCTATAATCTTACAAACATGACCAAAGACAAAGAGTCATTTCTTATTCATTTATTTCTCAGTTTTTATTAGCAAAAATACAATAGCAAAGTGACATAATACTGCCCATGAAGTGCTAAAAATAAATAAACACAAAGCAAGTGTTGCATCATTGTTGGTGATAACTCCATGTTAAACCTCAATTACAAAACACTAACCAGAATCTCACCCATCTCCTTTGGTTTAAATTCATGCAGCTCATTTTGCTGTTTTTAGCTTACAACCATCAGTTCTCTTAAAAAGACGGGTAGTGAATAGGAACAGGCCTGAAATTAAATGGATTTTTTTGGTTTAAATTCTTTTTTTTGCCAAGATAATTAAAAATATATATATTGTCTTTTTTTTTAAAAGTCAGTTTTGAGGTTCTGCAGTATATACACACTTAAAATACAGTCCCAAGTATTTAAGCTCTAGCTAGTGATACATGAAAGTGCTGGTTTACATGGGCTGTTGTTGTTTTTGTCTCCACAAATTGCTGAATAAAAAGCCTGCATGGAAAACACACTGAGGTGTTAACCTGATCAGTGCTGACACAAGAGTTTTGCTGCCACTTCAGTGTCACTAACTGACCATTTAGAGGCCAAATCAAAACATAGATCAAATGCAAGCACATTTAGGTATTAAAATGAAGTTTCAGAATAAAAAGACAATTCTTTCTTTGCCACAAAGAGGTCATTGCTTACAATTATCAACATGGCATAGATTAATGTGGTGTAAGTTAAAGCTGGCTGTGGGAATTGCAACTGTAGTGAAAGGAGAGCATGTGTACGCTCTAACATACACTTGGTTTCATACTCGCAGTGTCTGCTGCCTGTGCTAACACACTTCTGCAATTTGTGACAGCAAATGGGATATATCACTACTTGCTAAATCCCCTTTAGCCTACATGTATTCACCACCAAGGGAACAACCAAAGATGAATTTCCCAGCTGTTATCTCAACCTTGCAGTAATTTGGACACAATTTGATTTTAACCTGTTTTTTGTCTTCATTTGTTAGCAATCAACATTGCAAAAATATAATTTTCTTCCATATTCTACTCAAAGTGTCATCATGAGCTACTTTGTAATCGCAACTCCATATGATGGAGGAACAGGATATACTGTACGTCAGCTGCCTGCAGACGATCACATGATTGTGATCCTACATAAAATCTGACATCTGGACTTTAGCGTTGGAAATGATACAATGACTGAGCAGCCTTGGCAGAGTACTGCGCTCTGAGAGCTTTTCTTGTTAATTTTTGTGATCAATTGTGATCATATCTTCTTATACACACACTAACTTTAAAGGGTCAGACTGATAATATTAATAATTTCCTCAACCCCTCGATGATGACATGAATGAATGATGGCCAGCTGGACTGAGTGGGGCTGTAATCTGTGATGGATGCCGTCAGTGGACAGTTACTTTTTACCTTCGCATTTATATCCAAATACATTTCTCCAGCCTTGGGGATAATCTGACTGTGTGTAGGCTAGAATTTTATTTTTAGCAAGATGAATAGAACTTTGCAATGCTGCACAGATAGTCAGGCTATGTGAGAAGCAATGTGGGAGACATTTTAGATTTCACACCACTGATGGGAAAAAAACGGCTAAAGGTTAAACTTTTTGCATTCACAACAGCCCTACAGTGGTATTAATGTGTTGCGTCATGCGAACAAGGCAGCAGCATGTTTTACATAATAGCTACAGATATGGGCTGTCTTTAGATTCATCTGAGTTTATGACATTTTAAAGATTATCCCCAGTGAAAATCAATAGTTTTGCTGTTTTTATTTTTTATTTTATTTATTTTTTTTACCTTGCTAGCATCCCCATATTGTGAAACTTGTCTTGAAAAGAGCTCTGTGCAACCTGACAGCAGCTTGAGCAGCTTTGCAAAGATGAATTGGATAAAACTGCAGTGTTTAGAAGTGTAAGGCTGACTGAGACCTGTTCACATTGGCTCAATGTAGCAAAAGGAGCATCTACTAAATACTGACTTGAAGGTGGTCAATATTTATGCAATCGCTTATTTTATATTTGTAATCAAATATTACTTTGTAGAAACCTGCTGTCACCTTAAAGCGAAAGAATCATTTTTGTGAAACAAATTAACCATGATTTAATGTTTGAAAAGCAACAAAAGGGGTGTGAAAACTTTTTATAGCCCATAGAAATGGTAGCAAAAAGTATGAAAATAAAATCAGAATAGACCAGAACGATCTTTTAAAGCTGTGTTCCTTTATTCGTTTTTGGGGCTTAAATAATAAACATTTGTCATCTAACTGAAATAATAGTGTTATGTGTGTGTGTGTATGTGTGTGTGTGTGTGTGTGAGTGTGTGTGTGTGTGTGTGTGTGTGTGTGTGTGTGTGTGTCGGTGCGGTTTTTCAATTCTTATTCCTCATTTAAAGTCGTCAAACACGGGGACAGTAAATTCTCACTTTTATTTAATTTTTTAAATTTATATGCCACCGTCATCTTTAATCCTGCCATGCAGAATAGTAAATTAAAAGTCTGACAACAATTATCTACTATTATAATGAGAATTCTAGGCCAGGTAAAAGGTCTTTGAGATAGAGTTTTAATTTTGCTTCATCCACCCTGCTACACACACACGCATAGGCACAATTTTAAGCCGTTATGTACGGTGGGCGTGGGGATGAATTATGTATATTCTATTTCATCTTAATTTCCTCAGCCTCAGTCTATGTCATCGTAAAAAAGTGGAGGCATACCGATGAATTAACATGATAGTGCGTCCTGCGTGATGGGACTGGATGATCCATTGGATGGGTTGAGACATTGTTACTGGCTCTCTGGTAATCAACACCAAAGCATCAGCAAAATTAGTTTTTCCAGACTTTGTGTCCCAAATTGAACTTCACACTTTGTCTGATATGAACTCCTGTCACAGTCTAAGATATATAACATGCATCTGTGTGGGCTGGTGCAGACCTTTCTCTAAAAAGTTATGTTCTTATACAACTAAACTGCATTCTCACTTATGTTTTGAAAGACACATATTTTCTCTTCGTACAGTAACAGTACAATATTATAGGAACCTTTTCCATTTTTAAAGAGCCCCAAAGTACACATTAACAGGCTGGTGAAGTGGTGGCGGCATAAGTTTGACACAGGACTTTCACCCAGGAGACTGGAGTTTGTCCCATGACAAACCATTCATTTTAGACCTAATTTCAATTTGTTGTATTGTTGGGTTTAGGAAAATATCATGGTTTTTGCTATTATACGACCTTTTTCAACATGTCTGAAGCTCATTATGTACTTTCTCGGTTACCAGGATAACAAGTTGTTGGTTGGCTGAAAAGCGGCAACAATTGAAGAGCAATGAAACAAATGGCAATGACAGATTAACAAAAAGAAAATTTGTTTTCTTTAGAATTGTTAAGCATGCAGTTTAGTTGTATAGGAATCTAAATGTTTCCTTACATTGAATTTTGTACATGCTTCAACCTCTAACGGGCTTCACTTGGTACTCCAACAAAGATCCTTGACCTCATTTCCCACTTACAGGTGTAACTACTGCACCGATACTCTATTGGCACTACACATACATGTCTACCTAATGTAGCCGTCTGCTGACATTTGCATGACATAAACATGTCAAAAGCCTAGACATGACAGCTACTCTTGATCCTGTCTATACAGTTGCTGGTCCTTTTGTTTTGCTCCTTTCCTGGAAAGGACAAGTCACAGTGGACAAAATCTTCTTTGTAGTGGAGTAAACTGTTCTTCAGAATGGTCCATTGCTACCACTGTCTGTTGTTGTTTTTCACGTTCCTTCTTTCTTCCCGTGAACTCTGTTGTGGTCTTTCATTTTCAGGTAAAAGTCATACTTTCATTACTCCACCTGCACATGACATCATCTTGTGGCTGTTGCTAACGTGCAAGGGGACAGTGTGATGGCTGGCATGTTTGACCAGTGCTACACTGGGGCCACAAGCTAGGTAAAACATGGAGCAACGTGGCTGCTGATGGAGAACCAGACCACAAGTCTCCTTCAGATGTCATAGGCACAATGGCTATTTGAGCAACCATTGCGCTGCTCAAATAGGGCACAGTCACATCTGGCTGGGCTTGTCCAGCTTGAAGTGGAGATATCTTCCTAACATGTCAGTATCCACAGGTTCTCTGTTTGGCCCAGATATCCAGGTCATGACTGACCAGCGTGAAATGTTGAAGTAAGCCTCTGAACAGCTGGACTCCCACATTTCCCCCAAGTTCCCTGCAGCTCCCACATGTGTGCAGTCATATCTCATGGATATGATGTCTGACTGTGTTTCACATTGTGTTTGGTGTATGTCTGTGGAGGTCCTGCCTGGGTCAGACTGATGATTCCTCCTGGTCATGTTCAGCTCCTAACCTGGAATGTTTAGTTCAGTTGTGGGATCCCTAGGAGGGTGGTGCTCAATGACCTGGTAGCTTGACTTTTCTCCCTCAGTAAGCAGTCGGGTCTGGATTGTTTGCGGTACAGTTCAAGCCCAGCTGGGAGCACATCTCATCGTTAACAGCCTTCGCCTTCAGTAGTTACCAATAGTGAAGCCTGTTAAAGGGTGGAGCATGTACAGAATCAAAATAGCAGTGGCTTGGCTGTAACCCCATTTCTCTGAAGATGTATCTATCCCTCTAACCACAAGCACACATCCCCTGCTCCATTTACTGAGTTCAAAAGGTAGACGTGTTGTGGTGGCACCACAAAAGAGTTACATCCAGGTCAGTATTAGTTGTTTTTTTTTTTTTCTTTAATATAGCCAGGACAACTACATTTTCCCCTAGCCACAAAATAAGAAAAAACATTTAGTGCCTTTCATACTTTCCAAAATTAGACAAATCTGCAGGCAGTAGCAGTATTTCTATAATGCATTTTTATCCACATTAAAAGAAGTTATCGGAGATGGCAAGATTTGAAAAAACATCCTAGTTGTGCAAAAGTTTTTACGCTCACTCGAGGGGTTGTTGACATTTTTGAATAAAGACTTCATGTGATTCACTGTATATGAAGAATCCCTTTTCAAATGAGTTCTGACGTGATGACCATGTCACTCACATGACTGATCAGCTGTTGCTGCTTCTTTCATTGTCTTTGCCTCCATATAGCAAAAAAGGCAGCCCATTATTAGCCGACATGAAAGAATCCTTAACTTTCAGGACTGGAAAAAAAAAACCAGAATTTCTCCAATTTTGTGTTGGAGATTGCCCAAATTTTGTTTGTTTTTTCTTCTTCATTGTTCTTGGGCTGTTGGCAAACCACTAGCTTTGCTTCTGGCTTCTTCTAGTAATTGTTAAATATAGCTATGTGTAACAAGGCCTACACCGCCACCTTTAGAGGCACTAAACAGTTTAGTTTATCTGCGCCAAAAAAAAAGCCAAGGCTGCAATATTATTATTAGTTTTTAAATCAAGCTTCAATTTAATAATCACTGCTTAACAGATTTAAACATGTGACTAAGCATTACCACATGAGATACCATGAAAGGTGTGACTGTCACACAAGGGGACATAGTTTGTATCGTAAATTACAGCTTTTAAATTTGCTAATTGCATTACCTGAAGTTGTGACTTCTAGTGTAAATGCCATTGGCCACATGTAGCAACATACGCATTAAATGTTTACTGTCTGTATAATTAGATTAAACCCTATCTTTGAGAGAAAAAATGTGAATATCTTTAGTTGGGAATTGGCTCAGAACTAAAGGACCTGCCAGGGGACAGCTGACAGGGGCTATGCTGGGTCAGTTTGCACCTTCTGCTATGGCCTGATTAGGTACCACAGTTAATGGGTCAATTTCCACACTGTGTCCAGCCTTGCCTTCAATGCTGCGAACAAGTGACCGGTATTACAAATATCATTACTAAAAGAGGTACAGAAAAACCTAAAAATGTGGCACACAGAGCAGGAGAGGGAAGGCGAAGCAGAAGGAACACACAGGCCATTGCAATCTCTTAAGTGAGTAAACATATAGCATGTTAAGGATAGAGTAAATCTATAATTAGGAGAGAACTTTCCATAACAGGTCCTTCAGCAGAACTTACAATTCAAGATTAGCTACTGTACAGACAGAATTAGTGTCCTTAGATGAGCTACGATAAATCCCTAAACAGCCACCCAGTGCTTTGGCAACAGAGTGTAATACAATTTGCTAACGGCAACGTCAGATGATGAAGTTATTTGCTGATAAAAGCTGTTAAGAGCACCAGAACTTTGTTTTTCAATCATGCATTATTTTTTTTTTTTTTTTTTGTGAAAGAGCTTAGTTTTCTGATGACCTTGGGACACTGATTTATTTGATATATTCTTTTTTGCAGATTGCAGATATACTTACTGGACAAAAAGTAGATGCTAATTCAAGTTCAGCATTTGTAACAATTATTAAATTGTTGCGTTTTACAAAATAACAAAAAAAAACCCACCAACAATATAACATTCACTTGGCATTATATACTGCCCATCAGCCACCCTGCTCTCTAAATATTGGCGCTGGCCATTGAAAAACCCTTATCAGTCAACCACTAGTTCTCCTATCAGTTCTGAAGTAATTATAAAACACTTTTGCTTCCAGTCAATCACATGTCGGTGAATGGACATGGGCTGCCTATGTGACAAAAATCTCAAAAATATGTGTCCTTAAAAACTTTATTTTCACATCCAGGTCTTCCTATTTGAGGCATTTGTTAGCTGGGACAGCAATCATTTCAAGTTGCGCTTGACACTAGAAAGTTTGTATTTTAAAAACACTGACAAAAAGTGGAAAGGTTATTATAAAAACGTTATTATATACAAGATAATTGGCATGGGCTATAAAAAAAATGCACTATACCTTCAATAACTCTGAAAGTAAGCCTAGCACCACAATCACGTGATAATTGTGTTTCATTCATTAAAACATAATCCTTTTTTCAAATACCTAGGCACCGTTCAATTAAAATAACAGCTCTACCTTTGCTAACATCCCTTTCTGTTTTTCATTCTGTCAACATTCATTAAACCACCAGCAGATGACAATCCTCAAAGGCCAATTTCTGCTTTGTTCTAGTCAACTTCCAGTCCTCCTTTGACATCTACATCTTTCACTTCTAAAGAATCTAATTTTTAAATGATTTAACAAGTACAATTACAAGTCCCACAAACAAACAAAAAAAACCCAAACAAAACCAAAAAAAGGAAACAATATTGAAGATATTCCTCTTTAAATTGGCATAACGGAAACTAACATGCATAAAAATAAATGGATAAATATTAAAAGATATTCGAGCAGTGAAAAATGCCTTTAGGCGATGCTGAATTTGCACATGTACCTCCTTTACTAGGCTAGAGCCTTGACTGTGTGTGATTAAATACATTAAATATTACAGTAGCAATAAAAGAGCTGCCTTGTACTCAATAATATATGAATTAGACTGGAAAATATGTGAATCTTTTTCCATTTCTGGTGAGGGATTGTGTGGTTTTCTGAGGTATGAACTTGTCCCTGTATATTGAAAAATCTAACATGGGTCAGAGGTCTGGCCTTTCCCTTGAAATCAAAATCACTTCCCTACAGAGACATTTTATGTCTTCTTCATGTGAAATTGCTTGACACAAATATTAATGGCTTATTATCATGTTGTTTCATGTTTTAAACATTTGCTTCAAATGACATGCCACTCAGAAAATCCTTTAATCACTTGTCCTGAAACCTTTTCAAGGTGTCTGCATTGGATAGTAGTTACTGCAGCCTCACAGTTCTGATGCTATGACCAACCTTAACCAGAGAACCTTCAAAAAAATGACAATTAACGACTATGGTACAGTAGATGTGAAACTGTTACGCCTCAGTATCCTCTACAACCTCCTAGAGGTAAGGAAACTTAATGAAATGCTTTTGTGGACAGCACTGTGAAAGCACGGGGTGGGTGATAATATGAGGAGAGGGAGGGAAGGGCATGTCTCACTCTGCAGTTTGGAGGCCGGGTTGTGCTTCCGGTTGCTGCTGCTGCTGTTCCTTATTGAGTATGATGCTGATGATGTCGCCCTCGTGCTCCTTCATGTGCTCCATCAGTCGCTCTTTACTTGTGGACTCAAAGCCACAGATACAGCAGCAGAACAAGAGCACACAATATTCCATGCCAGGGCCTGTGAGGTGGAGCTGGCCCGTGCGTGGATGGCTCTGGGACTGGAGCTGTGCAGGTTCCTTCCCCTGGGGACTCAGGGATTCGCTTGACCACTGTGAAGGGTCTGTGGGAGGTGTAGAGAGGCCTGCTGAGCTATCAACAGAGAGAGCAGCCTTTGATGCTGATATGGGCGCTTGCAGTGCTTCAACTGGGCCCTTTATTTTGTCCTTTGAACGTGGGGTCACTATCGGGCGCTCTGACACTGACTCCAGCACCGCAGACAACTTCTGAGGAGCTCTGGGCGAAGTAGAGGATACAAGTATGGAGAAGAAGAGAACAAAAAATGGAGTAAGACTAAAAAATACACACACATTTTTTGACAGTTGAAGAATGACAAATGAATAGAGTTAAGTGCTGCCCATATTCCACTATCACTATGTTGCATTACATTCCTAAAAACATGAACAGAAGTCTGAAAAGAAGAACGATCGGATTTGCCATTAGCCTGAAGTCATGAAAACCACAAAATTAAGTGTATTTTCTAGGAAATATGTTATTAGCAGTATCAAATTTGCTTGAAGGTTCAATAGAAAGCATATGATTATAGTGAGAAAGAAAGGCAGACATTTGCATATTCACAAAAATCTTAATACCTCAGTGCAGTAAATGCAGGCAGTTACCATCTAAAGATGTCTTAGAAAAATAGGAAACAAAGAAATCAGACCATAATTTGACCAGGCTCATTCTGTGTTAAAACAACACAATATTTATTTTCACTATTTACAATTGTAAATGAGTCTAAAATGTAACAAAATCAAACTGTCACCTCAGAAAGTATGTTGACCTCTTTATTTTCTGTACACTTTATTGTGTTGTACATTTAATTTCTAATTGACAGCACTGACATTTTTCAAGTCAATCTACACTTAATTAACAATGCAGACAAGTGAAAATGTGCTTTGAGGTGTTTTTGGAAATGAGTTAGAAATGGAAGACTGAAATCAGTCACTTGAAAATGTATCCAGACCCTTAATTCAATATTTTGTAGGGGGGCACCTTTTGCAGCCATGATAACTTTAAGCATTCATGGGAAAGATTCTGAGGCTGGTCAAAAGACCAGCTCTAGGAAGAGGCTCGGTGATTTCAAAATTCTTCACTGAGGTCACTAAGACCTTAAAATCTTTAGAAATGGTTATACATCCTTGCCCTTATCAGTGCCTCTTCACAGTTATCCTGTGGAGATCTACAGAAAGTTCCTTTGATTTTTTTAGCTTAGTTTTAGGTCTGACAAGCAGAATGCATTGTAAGATCTTATATTCACAGGTATGTGCCTTCTTAAGCTTGTCAAGTCCATTAAGTTTGTACTCTTTTCAAGTTCTAGACACATTTCCAGGATTATTAAAGCAAACAGAAAGCCTTTGACCACAATTTAGAGGCACAGAAAAGGACCCTTTACAAATCTGATATTTAAGCTTCTGGTTTTCCAAAACATGTTTTTGCCTCGTCATCATAGCTTACCGACTGTAGATAGATGTGAAAATTAAATCTACAACAAAAAAAAAAATGCAAAAAGTAAAGCATTAGATTTATTGAGTTGCTGTTGATATAATATAATTGTGTAATAAACTGGGAGTTGTGTTGGGAATTGGTTCTACACATGATAAAGTTGATTTTAAAGAATTGAAATAGTTTTTGTTTTTACTCCGAAACAGTTCACAACATTAAATACTTAGTTTTGTGAAGTTTAAAATGTGAAATTAACATTTATTAACAAAGGCAGACGAAGACTGCCATCTAGGAAACATGGATGAGAACATGCAAAACTTAAAATACCTTAAAATTTGGCTTTGCACATGTTTTATAAGCAAGTAAATGCATTCAACACATTTGTGAAGCCTTAAGGATACAGAACGTTTGATGAGTAACACTAAACGTAAACATGAAATCATTTTTAAAAGACAGATCCAAAGGCTACATTTAAGTGAAAAGATTGCATAATTCAGCTGTATCTGAATTTAAGATGCCTAAAGTGATTGTAGTTAGAATAGTATTTCGTGACCTACAGTGACCTTCCAGTGGATAGAGGCTGATATTTACAAATACAGAGAGAAATCCTGAAAGGGTAAGTACTGATATCTCTGTGCTTGACTGTGCTTACCGGGTGCTCTGGGATATGGCCTCATTAATGGCCTTGTTAACTTGCTCATAGTTGTAGTTCTGGTCTCCGGCGTGCTTCCACATGTGGGATTTGAGTGACGGGGGATGACTGCACACATAGCCACACAGAGAGCACCTGTAAGAGAGGAGGGGGGAAAAAAAGGAACAAAAGAGGGAGGATGAGCAACAGAGTGAGAGTGGATCAAGTGGAAGCTGACTTAATATGTGTACTGCGGTTCAACTAATCCTTCTGCTACTTTCTATCAAGAGGAATCATCCTGACTCAACACTCCACAGGGGACACTGAGCTTGAGAGACAGACAAAGAATGGAGTGAGGAAATAGGATTTACAGCACACTGGTGAAGTCATTTGTCAAAATTAAAAGAATTATGGACGACACACTATTCAATAGTCTCAGTTGCAAACTTATTAAGGATAAAGTAGACCAGCAAGCTGACTTAAGCTATAACATCTGACTGTAGTTTGTGTGAGAAAAGACTATAATACAACCTATGTTGTAATGAAAGTGAAAAGAAATTCATACAGTAATAGACTGGTGTGTCATAATGTGCACTGTTGACTACAGATGGAGTTACTGTTGTCCACCTGATTACCCACTTTATCTTGTAGAAAAAGAGCATGTCTGCTTCAGTTTAATCACTGTCTTTTATGATGTAATCAGGACTGTTTATTCTGGAACAAACAGATGCTTCTTGGCACAACTAGAACTAGGCGTGACGGACGGACGGAGGAATGAACCGAATATTCGTTTCAGTCCGTAAGGTCAGAGGTGGTGAGCTAACCGACGGAGGCGGCAAATTTTCAGCATCGCCCGACGGGGTGGGGGGTGGGATATGTGCGAATATTCGGATCTCAAAATTAAATATCCGGATACCACCGTCGGGACCGAATATTCAGATATTCGGGTCCAGCCCTAGAAACAACGCCATCCCCCAGCTCCTTTGACTGGTATGTCTATCCAAAGCTGACACAAAAACTCTGGTGACAGTACTTGTTTTCATGAGGTGCTGTTGGAACTAAACTTTGTCATAGATCCTGGAGCTACTGGAGACCCTGGGCAATACAACAAGTGCAGGTGCAACAACAGGTGTACTGTTAAAATACACAAGAAGCAGTTTATAGTGATATTTTGCTTTTGAGTTGAATGATCGGGAATAAGTTAAAGACAACTAAATTCCAATATGCAAACAGTGTCACACAGCAATACAGGCATCTGAATCTGTTGACAGACTTTTTGGAGAATGAATTCCAATTAATTTCATATTAATCTTTATAAACAAATGCTTCAGTGACCACATTAAGTTGTCATCATTTTTACACCTTAAAAATGAGAAATGTTTTGTGCAAAAACAGAAAAAAAAAAAGCTTAATTACACTCCAATTAGCCCACTTTCAATTAGCTCACTGCACATTTCAACTCACTGAAAACGCTGCTGTTAAAATAATGAAAAACATCAAAAAGTTACAATACTTACACTTTTAGATCCTTGCAGTGGTTTCAGTGAAACATAGAATTGAATTGAAGACCTACTTATTCTCTAAAAATCTCTTTCGGGGTCCAAATTATAAAAGACGTGTTCACTCCGTACAAGCCTTGTAGGCCTGTCAGATCTACAGGGGCTGGTCTGCTTGTGGTGCCCACAGTTCAAACCAAACATGGGAAAATGGCTTTTAGACAAGATGCTCCCCACTGTAGGAACCACCTCCCCTTGGAACTTATGCCCCAAATGTAGTCTTGTTATCCTCGTTTCTTAAAGTGAGAGTTTTGTGAATTTGGTAAATATTTCTTTAAACTTGTACTTGTACTAAAGGTATTTTAATGCAATTTATATTTTATCTTTACGTTTTTCCTAATTTTTATTAATTGAATTTGAATATTTTTATGCAGTTCTTAATTTTTTAAAAAATATTTTAATGCATTATATAGAGCACTTGTAACTGTCTTTGTGTCTTAAATATGCCTAATAAAGAAACCCTTGAACATCAAAGGTTCAAATTCAGGAATCTTACAGCTGCCTCAATTATACACTGTAGTCATGAACTACAAATGCTCGCAATTAAACACATTATGTTGAAAATATAAGTTACTCCATGTGGACCCATGTGAAGCGGATGACAGTCACCAAAACCGTCCAGTGAATGAGTTGCCTTTTCACATGCCAACATATCTACTACATTTGCAGAGCTGCACTGAATCTGAACTAACAGGAACAACATATTGCTTTTATAATTACACTATATAAAAGAGTGAAAGTCATTTAAAAGTCAAGATATCTGCTGCTCCAATTTTGAAGCCATCTGTCAATCTCAAGTCCCTCGACATTATGAAAAGTGCTGTACTAGATAACTTCAGTGACCCTTTCAGAGACCAAGAACGCCTTTGTCTGTGCCATTTCTACTACTGTATGGAAACATGAATTCAAGCTTTGCAGGTACTGAGCGTAAGTGCTAAGTGAAGTGGAAATCAGCAATCAGTGCTTTGCTCAGGGTTGAGGACATTTAACATTTTAAGGAGAACCGAGTATTCACCGCCATTCACGCTGTCCGCCCACCAACCACTAACCATGCAATCAGAGGCCCATTTCAAAAGTCTCCAGGCTGTCAGCACAATGAGAGTGCAGGAATGTGTTCCAACTTACACGGACTCAGACAACCCCAGACTCTTTTGATCAGATACAGCTCTTGATTTTCACTTCGGCCGTCCACTGATCATCCTTATCATCGCTCCGTGTAGCGGATGTGTGTTTGACGTTTCTCACCTGTACTGCTCCAGCAGCTGCACAGCCTGGTGCTCCTGAGGGTGCCTCCTCATGTGGCTCTTTAAACTGTTCATGTTGGTGGTGGCAAAATCACAGCTGCAGCACCTGGCAGTCAGAAAAATGAAAAATCAGAGATGAGAGAACGTGGAGACAGAGTGGCTAGTTTAACAAGCTGCACTTTGAGGTCAGTGTGTTGCTTCTTCACACTTATAGCCTGAAGGGAGATAAGGGATTCCTAGCAAAACAGAAAGGAAATCGCCACTTTGAGAAAAAGAATAAATCACAATGTTTTCTACTTTGTTGCACTTTGGATATTGCAGTTGGAAGATGAAACTGGCTTTTTTTTTTTTTAGCTGCTTAGAGGCAAATACTGCATGTACAGGGTCTGCAAACAAAGGCTGCGCTCAATTTACGGCCACTGGCACTGCATTAAAACAAAGTAACGGGAAAAAAAGAATTTCTGAGTCTTCCAGCACATTGTTTCAACAGAATTCAATTGTTTCGATTCATTGTATTTTGACCAAATAGGATAACTCTGCAGATATAAAAACAGAAATATGTTATATTTTAACTATTGTAACTGTAACTTCAATAACTGCAGTATGTGGGCTGGAATTATTCTCAATATTAATATTCCAACAATGCTGTGCTCCAGATAGTGTGGAATTCAAGGAGAGGACAAACTGTGTATTGCAACAAATAAATTTATGTGCCTTTGGCTTGTGGTGTGGTAGAAAATTAAGTGGCCTTGCCTGAAGGTAACTCAAGCAAACTTAAAAATGTTCACTGCTTCCAGTTGGGGAGATTCTGAGAGGGCAACAGTATGACATGGAAGAAGTGTATTTTTGTTACAAATGGACTGTTTTAATGCAAACCTGTGTACACTAGAGAGGTGGATAGTGGTCCAGAAGTAGTTTGGCAAAAGTTTTTCTCCTTTTCTTCACTGTGAATAAGTACCACTGTTGGATTTCATTTGAATCCAAGATCACCAAAACCACCGTTCTTTGAAAAGGGTCACTACTATTTGCTTGGTAGAAGCTGCGAGGCAAGCAGTAGACATTAGTAGAATCTACTGCTCTGTGCCAGAAAACAGCACGGTACATATTTTGCCACAAAAAAGCTGAGCAAACTGTCATTTATACGCATCGTTTTTTTCACAGATTAAACAAACCAGATACAGCATGTAAATGACTTTGCTTTAGAGATGCAGAGAAGTAGATGTCGTTATCTTGTGGCACAGGCAGTCTAGCCGTTTCCCCCGTTAATCACAATTTACTACTTGGCTATTAAAGCCACTGGTGATCAGTTGAATGATGGGAAACCTACAAATACCACCTCCGAAGAAAGGTTTAGCTAGAGGCAAATGTTCAAAGTAGGCGCTAAATGTGGCTGATGTCAAAACTGGAATGGCAGCTAGCATATAAACATCAAACTATTAACTCTTGTTCTTAATCCAATGTTTTTAATTTTGTAAAGCACTTTGTGGTGCAATTTTATTGTATGAAAAGTGCTATACAAATAAAGACTGAACTATTGCACAGGATACATCAATAGAAATAACAGTATTTGCCATTTCATGAACATTCAAATTATTAGAAACCAATATCAAGAGTCTATAACAGCGTCAGACATCTTAATGTATCACTGTCTTCTACCAACAGAATAATTTACTTACCAGCTGGATCTTACCACCCTTTGAAAGGGCATCTCTCAGTAAGAAGAGTATGGTTTATGATATTACTTCAGTACACTGCAGTGCATAGTGTATAGTGAGCAATTAAATGGAAAGGTTTTCATATTTGATGTGAATAGTGGAGAGTTTCATGTACTAGCTTCATGGTTTGTCTTGCCTGATTCCAGGTGCAATAACAGACATTGGTGTCCGATCAGTATGACCATGAAACGCTGGGACCTTGTCCTTTATTTTCACTGCTTATACATAGTACCTCCTGATAAATTCCACTATTAGGGGTTAGATTGTAACTAGCAGAGTAGAACACATGTTAACAATGATGTAATCATACCTTAAGACACAACGCTCAGGAGCAGAACATTGTCCTCGAAACTTGAAAAACTGCAGCACAATATTTGTACAACTTGTAAATGCAGTGCAATCTGTATGTATTTTGACAGTGACACATTTTTTTGTGTGACTATGACAGTGAAGTGCTGACTTTCAGCTTTTATTGGAGGATGTTTACATCTACACGGGGTGTAGAGCTGTAGAACTGTATCCCAGTCATTATCCTCCGGTACAGCACTTTAAGCTGAAAGTCAGCACTTTAACCTCAAACTCTTTTCATTTCAGATCCACTGTGCAGGAGCACAGAGGCAAAACAACTGAAAATGTCCACTGGCTCTAACACCAACAGACCACATGTAGTTTTGATGTATTTGAGATTTCACTCAGATGCATTCCTTTTAACAACAGTATATAGTAAATGAGAATTCTGTGGGATAGATTACTGTATGGAAATAGAAATCAATGTCAAGTATGACGGACCAGCATAGTTTATGCGCAATAGCAAACAGATAACCTTTGCAGACAGATCCACACAACACTATTGCAGCGTGTCCTGTGTAAATTTATGCTTGTGTACAAGACAGGGGGTAAGAAAAGTGGAGAGAAGATGGGAAGGACAAGAATGCAGGGGGAGCAAGGAGGGCAGTTAATCTGGCATAATCTGGCAAATGCTAATTATTTACATATGTTAAATATCAACAATCTTTCTCCAGAATCACAGATTCCACCTTTAAAGATTTTTCTCATCATCGGCTATTCTACTTAAGTGCTCGCTTCATCTGCTTGTAAGAAATGAAAAATGCCTATTCAAACAGTCCAAGCTCATGTCTTGATATGGTTTGTGTTGTCTAACAGTCCAAAACCCAGATATTAAGTTTCATAAAGTATATGGCTACGGAAGAAGACGCTGGAAACATCAAATGTTTGGCTTTTACATAAGAGAAGAAAAAAATCAAACAAACAAAAGTGTGTAGACATGCAGACACAATGTGAGTACAGACGAGTGTGTTTTTTCAGCCCTGAGACTCATTTTATTCAGGCATCCACACCCTTTGCTGCTTTAGTTTCAATCTCTTGTTTTTCTCTTGACAGTGGCTGACAATTCTGGCTAGAAACACAGTTAGATGAAGGCTGATCCTCTCCAGAGCGAAAAGAAATTGTGTGTGCATGTACTTTTAACTGTACATTTGACTTTAGAGCAAAAGCATCAGTGCACTGTTAAAAAAGCCGAGACAAACACCCATATGTACTTTGAGTTAACACAAATCCAGGCGCTAATATAGAATGTGGGAGAGAGGCGCAGTGAGGGTACTGTCTGACAGAGCGTGGCCGTGCCTACACAGTGAGAGTACTGTGCTGGTCTGAACATTACAAGGTATTTACTGCCACCTAATGGACCTTTCTGAAACAACAAGTACACCTACAGGATACAACATAGAAATGGCAATGAACGCAAGCTATTCTGTTCACTTATAACTTGCAACAATAGCCTTTCTAACATTCACTTAAATTAAAGTTTTTCCTTCCCACACAATAAAAAAAAACCAGGACTGCAGATCTCAATTGGGGATCATGTGAAGCTGATAAATGCTGTGGTAAGGCAAAGTGTCGTGCTCAGTATAATACACACAGGTCTGTAATACTTCTAACCAACTGGTAACAGATACGAGATAAGTAACCAATCTTCACAAATACTGAAATTTAGTTTTACCTCATCAATGTGCCATCATCATAGCCAAATGTCATATGCAATTATCGCTGCTATCATTAACATATTACAAACAAAGTGACTGCAAACAAATAAAACCAACAATTTTCAAAGTGGAAAGAATAGAACACAAAATACAAAGAACAAAGCTACAGTACGCACATCTGTAATAAAAGCAAAATTAAAGTACTGCACTGAAACATACAATAATATAGTTACAATGCACAAATCCTTGTTTATAGAAAAAAGAAAAGATAATTTAATTAATGTCTGCAAACCGTCTCCTGTGACATTTGAGACTTTAAAATTATTAGTTATTAAGAAGATTAATTGTATCGCTGATGAAAATGTCATAATTAACAAAACTGCTCATGATCCATATCCAATTTTTTTTCTGGTGAAAAAGAAGAAAATCAATAGCCAAAAATATTTTAACTGACCAATGAAACTGAACTTCGGAGGGCTCATCAGTCAAACAAACTTGCATGAAATTAAATGATTAAAACATGTAGATGGATAGTTTTCACAAATTGAATCAATAAATTATGAAACATGTGCACTTGATAAATTATTTATTTTTATCATGCACTTTTAACATGGTCAATGAATAATTGAAATAGTTTTAATTCTCCTGCACCCAACCACAATCTGATTATAAACAGCGGTGCATGAATTTAGGTTTGATCTTTGATAGCTCCTTTCATGTTATTCAACTACAAAAAATCTCTAAGATCTGAACTTAAAGCATTCTCCATTTCATCTGTTCTTTTATTAGCAAGGGGCAACACACATTTTTAGTAGCAAGGGATAACATACAAAAGAATCACGGAAGTCATGATTTAGCTCCTAAAAGTAAATTTCTCAATGGACACTTCTGAGCTTTTGCTTGTACATATTTAAAGACATGACAAACACTAAATCAGGAATTTGTACCTTAGTGTGTGTGTGTTAAGGATGTACACTATTTTGCCATTTACTCCAGTTGCTGCAAATGTTGCTTCTTTACTTAACTGTACCATCTTAAGCTGGGTTGTAAGTCTATCTGCCTGCCTCTGTTTCAACACAAGCACAAACGACTCTAAACAGAGAACACTACTCTGCCTGGGCACCTACTTCGATGTATGACTGACAGTCATCAGTCTGAGTAGTTTTGACAGGAGGTGACTTCTGATAAGAGCTAGACAGTGCAAGACTATCACAGGTGAACTTTTCAGAGCTTATTCTGAGTGACAAAGAAAAATGATACGTGTACGCAAGCACAACAGGTACAAAACAAACATGGTAATGCATCTCTGGGTGGAATTTTGTGAAACCTAGGAATGGTAGAGGTTCTTCCCCTAATTGCTGAAGAACCTCTTTCTCACTCACTATTGCTCTTCCTCACATTTTTTACGGTTGGAAGAGTCACCAGTAAACATAATAATGAGGGCCATGTTTGTGTATTGCACAAGCTCTGCTGCACAAATGTTTGCGGTTTGATTTAATTTGTATGTAGTTAAAAAAAGTCCATACCATTCTGTAATCTTAAGCTCCAATAACAAAATGAAAAGGCTAACCTGAACCCTACACCTGTTCCTTCTCCTTGTTGCAAGCAACCTTTTAATGCCTTTAATTTAGTCACAGGAATCAGAATTAGAAAAATTTGAATTATCCCTATAGAGAAATTGCTGTGTAACAGTTGCTCAGGGACTTGTTGGTTTGACAAGTGCCATTTTTAAGCCTGGAATTTGGCATTTGGCTGTCGCTGTTTTACTCTTTTGAAATCGTATGTAACAAGCAAGGGGTGAATCCGACTCAGACCTCAAGGACATTACGCATACTGATACAGTAACAACCCATCAATCACAAGGCAGGTAGGTCCTGAAACACACCCTGCTTTATCCTCCATTTTACTCTGAATGGAACAGTAATTTACAAAATAAACACTGTGCTGTATTCAAAAAGAAATGAAAACTAATGACTGAGACAATAAACCATGAGGAAATAGTTACAAAGATAACAAATCAAGTGAGAATTTGTTTCATTTTCTGAATACTTGTGTTCAACTGGACTTCTTTTTGCAACCAGAGATTCCGCCTCCTGCTGGTAGTAAGAAAGAATGCAGGTTTAATGAACTTCCATGCTCGCTTCATTATTCAGACTCCAACATACCCTCAGAGCCCCACAACTAATAGTTCAATATCTGGGCTGCCAAAATGTCCCTCCCTGGTAACGAGACCAGGATGACACCATCTGTTGTTAATAAAAGTGGCAAGCCCTTCTCCTCTTTCCTTCTTACTCTTGGATTTATTTCTGTCTGGCAGAACCGTCTGCAAGCTGTTGATGGTATCGATAGGATCTGGAGTATATTTCTATAGCCAGGTCTCTGTAAGCTCACATAACAGTACACTCACAGTCCTCTCCATTTCATACTGGGGTTGTTAACTCATTCATCTTATTGTTCAACAATCGCACATCTCCCATGATGATACATGAGAGACACCACTTATAGGTCTTCTTGTCCACCAGTATCTGTTGTCTGGACTCCATCTCTTTTCTCTCCTTGATTTGTCCTCTAAATCTTTTCATGAGTTCTGCAGGGATGTCCACCGTTGTTGTTGTTCTGATTGCCATGTCAGCCGGCTTCTAGCATGATCCCTGGTGCAAACAACACGAGTGTGGAGTTGCTCGGCAACAGCAGCATCATTAAAAGAAAGAATAATGTGACGAAAAACAACCGAACACAAGTTCTCAAACCAGCATGTCCAGAGATGTTGCAGCTCAAATAAGCCACCAGCAATAATCCAAATGAGTGTGGAAAAAAAAAGGTGAAAAAAACTTTTCAATATTGGCAAATGAGAAGGAGCAACTCTAACAGACTGAACACACACTGACGCATAAATTTAAACCACTTTAAAGGTTCAATCAGAACATCCATCCATTATCTATACACCGCTTAATCTTCACAAGGGTCGCAGGGGGCTGGCGAGGACAGGTCGTCAGGGCTACACGTAGAGACAAACAAGCATACTCGCATTCACAGCTATGGACAATTTAGGATTACCGATTAACCTCAGCACGTCTTTGGACTGTGGGAGGAAGCCAGAGATCCTGGAGAAAACCCACACATGCACCAGGGAACATGCAGAAAGATCCCAAGTCAGAGACCCTTCTAGCTGCAAGGCAATGGTGCTAAACACTGAGCCACTGTGCAGCCCTCAATCAGGACATGTCTGCGTAATTACTCTGGATTGGTCAGTGAGTGGCATGAGGACCTGCATTTACGTCATGATGGTGCAATTCTATTTGTTTTTTTTTAACAACTCACCGATAAGGTTTGTCAGAGTTGTGAATCCGTCGATGGTTCCTCACCCCAACATATGTCGCGCTGGTGTAATTACACACATCGCACTTGTACATTTTCTGCATACCACATTCTGTAATTGAAGACAAATTAAGCTGAAACATCTTGTTGAGAACAACACTGAAAGCTTTTGATGAAGGAGAAGAGAGTCAGCTCATCAGTTAAGTATGTTATAACAACTAATTTCCCAGTCTTTGTACATAATGAAGACATAAAAACAAGCATCTTACCTTCATCTGTTACCCGTTCAGTTTCTTCCATTGTGGCCACAGTTTCACTGAGTGGTGTGAGTGCTGCCATGTCACTGCCAAAGCTATGGTGCTCTCTTTCATGACTTCTTAATTGACTCTATTAAGGAAAACATACATGCACAACATCAGTTGCCTAAACAAACAAAAAAAAAATATTGCATATGTATTCAAAACACCATGCTATGATCTTTAGTGAAGCACTGTGCAGGTTTAACAGGCCTTCTAACTCACTAATGCCATAGCAGTGGGCCACCTTTCACCCTTCGTAATTAGATACTCTGTTAGCTTAACTCCTTTATCTGTTAGGTGATATGATGGACCTAATCTCTGCTGCGGAGAGACAGTGGAGTCCCACGATGGCAGCGGAATCAATAGTTTTATCAGCAGTTCTGAATCATGCTCTTCCAACTTTCAACTTTTACTCAGAAGTTCTATCACTACACACAGGTAAATCAAACAGATTATTTATCTCTTTAGACCTTAACTTACAATTTCTGTTTGCTGACAAACAAAAACAGATGCTGACAGTGGACAAGATTCTCTATTAGGGAAGATAAAACATACCCACTATACACGTGTACAGAAGTCTATCTGTTGGTGATGCGGGCAAATCCAAAGTGTATAATAGCTACAGCGACCTTTCTGAGCTACGGTTACAGTATTATTATTTTCCACAAAAACAAGTGTACAACACAGATAATCTAAAATACAGTTCACGTGTTCTGCACAGATATCTGATATGAGTCTTGAAATATTACATAAAACACACAGTGACCTCTGACTCAATGTGCTGAAAAAATACCATAATCTCCTACTCATATGTCAAATTTACTGATTTCAGTGTCGCATCAATAAGATACTAAAAGATCATAAGCTTTGTAACTCTCTTTCAGACTAGTGCATTTTTTCACTAATTTGACTACATCTGAACCTGTCAACTTTGTGTCTGAATGAGGATCTTTGTCACTTATTCATAAAGGTCTGTCAAGTCTGAACTGCATGCAGTGGCATTGACAAATGCGCTGAGGCATGCACAAGTGAGGTACCTGGAGCTGTGTGAAGTGACTTATGGAAAAGGTTTTCCACATTTTAGCACCGATATTTGTCCAAAAACAATGCAGAGTGTGCAAAAGACACAGCTTAGGGCCAAAATTGCAAACACTTTTGTTTTTTACTTTTCTGTACAATTTCACCTCTATTACAAACTGACATATCCACAAAAATAAAACTTTACTGTAATGAAAACAAATACTGTAACAATTAGATTCCGACTCTTCAACACTGAATCTGGGGTTTGACAAATCTTTTCCAGGAGCTGAAGTTCACTTTGCTGCTTCCAGCTTGTTTATGGGAGTCTTTCCTCTGAATTTATTACATACTTGCAGCATCAGAAAGAAGTGGGATGCCTATGAGTAAGTCTCCAAAGCCAGTGAGCTGCATGTACTTATGCACATATGACAACAACCCTAATTTCATCAATTACTTAAAGTCATTCCTGACACTGAGATCTAACAGCAAGTCATATAATGTACTTTTCATCACCTCTGCCCAGTGAGCTGTCTCATAGTCATAATTTACAAACTGTAATTAAATCATTGGTTACATGAAGGACATCTTTTGGTTGAGTCCTGAGCTTCATCGCAACTGTCAGGATAGTTTTATTGTTGGTAAAGGTAGATTATCATCACGATTATCATCACCATTGAAAAATTTTTCAGTGTTCAGACAACCATAAATAAACTAGGCCATTAGTTCTTTGGACACTTTGAAAGGCTGTCATTAGTTCAGATTTAGTCTTCTGTACATGACAAATATGGTGGCTCTCTTGTCACTGTCATGGGAAGTCAAGAGGAACATTAATATAAAAGTGACTGATGTCTAATAGACTGAATTCAATCATTGTAACAGACTAATGAAGCCACTAATGTTACATATCGCATGTCTGAAAAGGGTCATGCTTACACTGATTACTTGCAATGCAGAAATGCATTTAGAAAGAAACAAAGAAAAAGATTCTTGTGATATGGTCGTTTTTGGATTCCACAAATGTGATGTAATATGTACAAGTAGAGCTGTTTGTAAAGGAAAACTATAACAAGTAATTATAACACAATGGTATGACTGAGCCTTATGAAACTGTCAGTATTATATTACATAATACATACATAAACATTACACCTACACAGCCTCTAGCTCAGTGCATCCTGCACTTCTGCCTACTCTAAAATGATGAAAACCTCAACAGCCACCACAACTTGTTTCTAAGACATTATACCACATAATAATAAATAATAATAACAACATGATTATTGGAATAGATAGAAAATAACAGGTATAAAAAGCAGCATGTTGATGTCTTCTCACCTTGTAGTGGAAGGCATCTGGACACTGTTTGCACTGGTACATCCTGGTTTTGCAGTGGTGGATCATGTGGTTTTCCAGGTCCTTGCTGTCTGAGGCAATGTGCTCGCAGATGGGACACTGATATGGCTGCCTCTGCCTGTGCACCCGCAGGTGCTGTTTAATGTAGCCCTTATTGCCACTACTGTAGTGACACAGACGGCAACGGTAGGGCCTCTCACTGCCAGGGATGTAATCCACAAGACCGCCATCAGGAGAGCCAAGCAACCCATCTACTCCTGGAATGCTACACATGTAGCTCTCTGCTCCATTTCCTGTGACCACTCCGGCTACAGCTCCATTTTGGAACTGTGCATTATCTTGAAGCTCTTTCAAGATGTCTTCATCTGAGGCATTCTGGTCTGAGCGCTCTCTCAGTCTTTCAATGACAGTAAGCAGTGAAAGGCTGATGCCAGCTTTAGTGGCTGGGCCTTCCTCATCTACCTCCCCAAAGCACAGGGGTCCTAAATCCTCCTCTCTGTCCTCGCTATGAAGCTCCAAGTCCAACAGAGCTGCTGCTGGCCCTCCTTCAGAGGCCTTCTGAGCACCTGCTGTCACCTCAAAAAGTTTCTGGCCCAAGTGTGGGCTCTGTGCCTGTGCTGCAATGGTCTTCAGACTTATCTTGGCGCTGGATGTGGGCAGCTCGGGCGTCCTCATAGGCATAGCCACGAGGGCCTCAGCAGCCAGTGAGTGCAGGCGGAGAGACTCTGAATGTGTCCGCTTACGACCAGCTGGGGGAATGTTTTCATCCCTTGCAGAGTCGCTAGTTTTAGTGACAGAGGATATGACATCAGCTCCTGCTGGCTGGCTGTCAGTAGTGTTATCTGGACTGCAGCCAAGGATGGCTTCCTCCTTTACATCTTCCATGTGGTCCTGCTCTTCCTTCTTTGGCTCCAGTAAGCTCTTCTCCCTGTCCACATCTGGGCTGAGAAGAAGTGGGTTCGTCGCCATAACAGAATCCTCAGCTGAAGGAAGGCGTTCTACAATCACATTAATATGGCCGGCACTGTTGGGACTGCTGTTGATAATCTTCTGAGCTGATGACAGTAAACTGTCTGTGACACCGGTGCTGTCATGGTGACTATCTATCTCCACCTCAGTCTCTGTCTCTGTTGTCACCTGCACCTCTACCATGGCTTCCTCAGATGTCAGGTCTTTGATAGGGAATACATTCTCCTCCTGTTTCTCTACTGTTTTTAGACTTCCATTGGGATCAGAACCTGGAAGATTTAATGCATCCTGTTTGCTGTCAACAGCCACAGGCATGCAGAGCTGCAGCTTGAAGGCAGTGGGGAGCTTTTGAAGGCTTTTATCTTGAAGAACTGGGGAGAAAACAACTAATTCCTCTCTGGTTGCAGCATTGTTCGCAGTAGCTTGTACCTCTTTTCTTGTTGAACCTCCATCTTCATCCTCAAAAATGGGATAAGAGCAGTCCACTAGGCCAGCATGCTTCCAGGCATGGGTCTTGAGCATTCGCTGCTGGCTGCACACATAGCTGCAAATCAGGCACCGGTACAAACCATACTCCTCATAGCTATACCATTTCTTCTTCTGTGGTAGCTCCTTGGAACCATCCACTGAGCCTTTGATCACATCAGTTCCGATACTACACTGATCCCCTGTCCATTCCTCACCCTGCTTTCTAAAAAGCTCTGCTTTTTCCTCTCTGCAAGTATCTAAATGAGTAGCATTCCTCTTCAGATTGCCTCCGTTGTCAAAGTGCAGCCTGACATGTGCCTCCAGCTGACCCTGGTCTCTGGAGGTAAAATGACACTCAGAGCACATGAGAATGAGGTCACTATGCTGCTCATTGTGCTGTTTCAGGTGTTCTTTCAGCAGAGGCAGTGTTTGGGACAGATAGGGGCACAGGCTGCACTGATAGCATGTAACTGTCCTCTTGTGGTCGCTGCTGTTGGGGTTGTCAACTACCTCTGTTACCATGGAGGTGATGTTGTTGTTGTTACTATCACCTGACAAAGGTGAAGAAAGGGAGCTGCCGTCTAATTCCACCTCCTCCTTAAAGTTTCTCTTAATTTTCTTATAGGGAGAGCCTTCACGGCTTCTCCTCATCTCCTCCTCATCTCCCTCTCCCCCTGCAGAAGGGGTCAGTTCTCTTTTCTGTCCTCCCAAGACACAGCGGCGCTGTGGTCGCTTCTCCACGATCTTGCTGAGCTTCTCGATGACCTGGATGAGGGAATCATCAGCTCGTTTCTGCTGAAAACGCTGGGAGGTGTCCCGCTTGATGGCTTCCTGGGTTTTGGTTTGAGTGTGGGATCCCAGTGCTGAAGCAGTGGAGGAGGAAGAAGAGGCAGTGGCGGAGTGTGTGATGAGCACAGCTACGTTTCTGGCCTCCTCCATGACCTGGCAAACAGCAAAGAACAAAAAATGAGTATGTAGCCTCATTTTTGCCAAATGGTAAACAAAATGTGAAGCTAATATGTTTTTAACACAATCCAATTTCTAAAAATGCTATCCATGTCTAGGTATCTGTGAAACATTTAGACACTTTAGAATCGCATACGTTATTAACATACATGAGACTGCAAGTTCTTATGACAAAAAGAGGTGCGTTTAAGATAAAATATAAATTTTACCTGAGTGACATTAACACGGACAGCATAAGAACTTGTGATATATTCATTCTTGAGAGTTGGGACAAAACATGTCCTATGTAGAAAAGTTCATTTTACATCAAAAATCAAGAAATTTATCATGATTGCTCTACTTACAAAGTTAAATCTGAACGAACTGTGTATACCTTTGTTATGTTTTTAGCAATCATTTTAATCTTTTTTGGGAAATTTTCTTTAATTGTATGGTCTATCTTTAGAAGGTCCATGTTATTGTATTTGTCCTCAGCAAGGGTTCACAATAGTAATCTGCCCAAAAAATTAAATTGAATACATTGTATATTGAATACATATATATCAAATTAAGCAGAAGGGTTATAAATATGTAAAACAATGCATGAATTGAATGTTAAACAATATATTCCATAAAAAGCTGTCGATCAAAGTTGTGTCCACAGTTTCAGTCAACTCCATCAGATTTTTTCATAAACCTCATTAAATCAGGCAATAGCAGGGTCAGCATATCCATGAAGACCTCTTTTCGTCTTCCTGGCTGTGCTGAATGCAACATTACCACACATACTCTGGTAAGTTTTAAAGTTTTTGATATTTTTGACAAACAGTGCCAATATTCCTATGGTCACAGCTGGATCATGTCAACACCGTCTTTCCGTTATTTTAAGGTTTTTTTTAAACCACAGCGGGTTGAATTTAAGTGTTTTAGTGAGGTTATTGAGACAGCTAGCAACTGAGGAAAAAACAGCTAGCTGCAGTGTACAATACATGTTTTGGAGGGAAAATACTTGCCCTTATGTCAACTCCATCAGACGTCAACTCCGTCAGATTCTTTGTCTTACAGAGTTGACGTGTAAGCTGATGGAGTTGACAAATCCACCCATAACCTCTTATTGTGCTAATATAATATTATTTGTTAACTTAGTAAAGGATTAAAATTTTATTTCAGGTTTTTTTTAGACATATAAGTACATACAGTCATGAAAAAAACTATTAAACCATCCTTGCTTTCTTCAATGTCTTGTTCGTTTCAATGCCTGGTACCACTAAAGGTACATTACCTGAAGAATACAATGAACATGACTAAAAATGCAGCTGATTCCATAATACTTTATGTCCTATTTGACATGCTTCAGCTTCATTGTATTCCCAGGGTATATAAGAGGCCATTTCATGTCATAAGTAGCACTGCACATGCAAAGGCCTAGAGTGGTTTCCTGCTTACATTCAAGCCGTAACACAACTCAGAAGTTGTCAGCTCTCATATAACACCAAAACTAAAGAGTTATATGAAGCTACAAAGGCAGCCATCTTGGCACTGCTGGAAATTGGCATGAGTGAGAGACAGGTAGCGAAAAAACTGAAGATCTCCAAGACAGCCATTCAGTACACCCAGAAAAAACAAGCCCAACATGGTTCTACCAAACTGCTAGCTGGTCTCGGCAGGAAACGTCTTTTTACCCACCAGATGACTGTCGCTCATCTGTTCCTGTGTCAGGAATCATCCTCAGACATCCAGTGACCTTAAAAACGAGTGGGCGCCATCGAGAAATGTCATTTGTTGGGCAAGGACAGTTGGAAACGGACTTGTTGAAGCTGACTGGGGTTTTAGTTTTTGTCGCGCCAGCTTACACAAAGGAAGTCTGACTATGTTGAACTGGTTTCATAGTACAGCCCTCAGGTCTAGACCAGTCTCTCTTCTGTGAGTGAACAAGTGCATAGCTTGAGAGAGCTCCTTTGTGTCGCTGAAGGTTATGTCAGACAGCTGAAGAAAGACCCCAGATCACCACTGACTGCTGGGAGACTCCGAAGACAGAACATAAGCAGTTCCATCCATAAGGACCTTCAGGAGCAGCATCTGTATTACCATGATGGTGTTGATGAAAACTGAAGGCTGATCAGTTCCACTAAAGAAAATCAGGAGGAGGAGAGCCATAATGTTTTTTTTATCTGGGCATATGTTTAGTAAATTAAAAATATACGTATAGCTTATTTAAGTATTTTTGAAATTAAATATTTTTCAACTGTATTCAAAAAATGAATTGTCTGATATGAATGAATAAGAATTGTTGAAGCCAGAATTCAATTTTCTCTAACATCAGACCTGTTTAATCAGACACTGCTTATGTTTGAAAAAAGTTTCTCTTTTATTACCTGACAGGCAGAAGAAGAGCTCAACTGTGTTTAGGTTCTGAGTAAAACAGCTGACAGGAAATATTCTTTCATTAATTAGTGATAATATTCAGTGCATACAGGTGAAGTTCTGGTAATCATATTAAAGTGTAGTGATGTTTGTTTATCTGTCAGACTATAAAGCTCTGGAGGATTGAGGACAAACAGCACTATGTTTGTACAATGTAGACTATTTTAGTAATGTTAATAATAAAAGTGTAAACTTCATCCATCCCTGTTTATGAGGTGTATTCAGATAAAATACACATGGTCCTATTAAACAGCCCTGCATTATATAGTGTCTTTGTTAAGGTTTACTGTTTTTTTAGTAATCAGTTTCTGAAAAGTTTTGATATAACTGAGAATAAGACTGTTGACAATTCAACTGCATCAAAAACTGCAGCTGTCAATAAATCAATGCCTCATTAGAGAAAACAGAGGTTTATAAAGACAAATATCTGTGTGTGTGTGTGTGTGTGTGTGTGTGTGTGTGTGTGTGTATGCAAACTGTATTTATAGTAAGTAAATATGCAGGGCTGTATTATTATATCTGATTCCATTTTGTTGCTTTTCATGGTAAAGATAATCGGAGCACATGAACCGAGGTGGTGATGTCATCAAGTATGCTTGCATTTGAATTGCACATTAACCGAGATGCGTTCTCCCGTTCTTGTGAGTCCATACTCAGCATACTTGTATTTCTAGCTACAATTTTGTACAAGAAAATAACTATTATAGTTTTCTTAATGATTCTAAATGAAAATTAATAAGTACACTCTTGAGTTTTGTATTATACAGTTTTCATTATAAGACCTTTATCATATCTGTTTATATTGTGCTTTGCACCAAATTCAAATTACTGTAATACTTATTTCATTAGTAAATAGCTCTAATCTGTTGAACCGTGCATTACCTGGTGGCATGAATTTGAGTTTACCAACCTTGATCTACGGTACACCAGTGAAGTATAAGTACTTCAGTACAACTTCCATGCAGTATTGAAGCTCTACGTTTTTGTTCTTAAGTGTCAGAGAGCAGCTGGTTTGACTTAAATTTTGGTGGAAATCTCCAAAAACAAGCTCTCCCCCTTTTGACCTTTGAATCACTGACTATGTAAATGACTGCACATATGCTAAATATTTGTATCAGGAGAAAAACTAATGAGAGAAAACCTTAAAGTGTGCTTAATTGAGAGCAGTCGTCATCAGCTTTACAGGAATAACCTGACAATGATGTCTGACATTTATTTAATTGCCTCTGCTCATTCATGCAGACAACTTCAAAATCAGAATTGCAGTACCCAGCAGTGAACTCACCTACTCTGACAATCATTGATTAGTGAGACATGTTTGTACATAACCTTCACACATATATGAAAACAGGAACCAGTGCATAATCACAACTGCACAAAAACAGAAACTATTTTTTTAACAGCAACTCTCTAGCTGTTTTTATTGTAGTTAATATGTTAAATTTATTTATTTTTTCATTTTGTTCTATTCTTTTAAACTATATGTTATTAACGTAATAATATAATAATATATATTAAAATGAAATGTGTGGATGCAATAATTAATAATAGTGTTCTATAATCAAGCATAATTCAATTAAATCTATAACAAATAATTAATAATATGTTTTACGTTTACATGTAATGAAAAATATTAGGTTCATGGGTACAGAGAAGCAGAGGTTGAGGGTTGACCTATATCATGAGTCAGATGGAGTTTTGGTCCCACCAGGTCTCTTAAAGAAAGGAAGGAACCTCTTCCATCAGGACTTCTTTTTTCATTTTCTGTCCTCCACTTCCTGTACAAAATCTTCTTTTTGGTCCAAGTTCTCTTTATCTTTTGAAAGTGCCATTTTTAGGTCTGATGTGAGGCGGCATTTCCATCTCCCACTGGCACGGTTGTTCGTAAAACTGCAGCTCAAGTTTTTGTAGTTGCATTTTTAGTTGGGATCTTTTATTCACTTGTTGGGCCAGACAAGTATTAACCTCCTTTTGTCTTTTGAGTTCTTCAAGAGATGCTTCCATTTGTTCAACTGTTCTTGAAGCATCTCTGTTTTTTAGCTGCTCTTTATAGAGGTCCACAGACAGAGGGGCGATCTATCTTGTGGACTCTGCCCTTTTAACTCCTAGCATAAATTTATAATGTAATATTTGCACCTGAGCAGACAGATGACTTTCACCAGCATGTGCTCTGGCCCCAGTCTCGCTACAGGCTCTGGCCCGGTTCTTGCTATAGGCTGTAGCTCCAGTCTTGCTATGGGTTCTGGCATTGGTCTTGCTAGCCGCGGTTTGGGGCTTTGGTTTGACCGCATGCACTGGCCCAGGTCTAGTTGCAGGTTGTGGCCTCAGTCTGGCCGCGGGCCCTGTCCTGGGTCTGGCCGCAGGTTCTGGCCTTGGTCTAGCTTTGGGCTCTGGCTCAGATCTGGCTGTGGGTTCTAGCCCAGGTCTAGCTGTAGGTTCTGACTCGGTTCTGGCTGTGGGCTGTGTTTCCAAGGCTACAGTGCCCTCTTCTACAGTGCTGTCAGGGGTTGTAGGGGATGTGGTGTGGACTTGGGGGAGTGGTACCGTCAAACCAAATGTAATTTTGAGACAAAATTATTTACTTGTCTTGTGTCTCTTAGGTACATTATTTTGTATCTTATCCACTGCACTGCAGACAAGCAAGTTTATTTGTTGTCTCTGTAGAGCAGGAAAAATCTTCAGTATTGAGAATGCCCAAGCTCGGCAGGTTGGCCTCCTGGGGGTCTGATAACTTTCCCCAGGGGTTTGCAGGCAGACGCTGTTCTTGAGGCTGGCATTCTGGCTGCTCTTCTATCTTTTCCACTGTCTGCTTAAAGCAAGACAGCAAAGTCAAGAAACTTCAGCTTTTGACACTTTGCTTGAATATTTCAGCCCATGAGGTTGATGCTTGCTACTAACCTATACCCTTAACCATCTGACATGCTCAAATCTGAAACCTAAAACTACATCGTAACCTGCTGCAGCTTGATTTTGACCAACTAAGTTGCAGTTAATGGCTTGACCTGTAATTGGTGATAATCTGCAAAACTCTTGGAGGTCCAAAGTAAACCTATAACAATGACAAGTCAAATTTTTAGGCTCTTCTTTTTAAAATAATTTATTTTGAAAATATGAAAATATACTTATCCTTTCCAGCAACAGATTTGCTTTTTGTCCATTTAAAATTGTTTTTATTTTGGTAGTTGCTAATTTTATATCTTGCAAATTGCATCGACAGTAATAATTTTTGTGACTTTTTTTTTTTTTTTTTAAACAATGTAACTTTTTTTTGTCAACCCTTATGTTTAGCCTACTTTCATTTCCAATATTTTCTGTGTTTTCAGTAAGGGGCACATATTTCCAGAAACTGCCTTTGTGCTGTTCAACATATCATAATGTGATCCCCCAGAAATACCTCTGTTAAAAGACTGAGGGTGCTTTCTACCTGAATTCCCTACATATCACAACCTGACCAGAAAAAACACATTCAGCCACAAAACCACACCACACATAAAATAACAGTGTTTAAAATCACTGCAGCAGGGTGAACAAGCCGCCTCTATTTGCATTTTGTCTCCTCTTCAAATTCTCACACAAGACCAATCTTCCATAATAATTTCCAGAAAATTCTGTGTAAGAAACACATCAACATAAACAGGAACTGGAAAGTTCATTGTTACTGCTCATGTTTGATTCTTCCCACTTCTTTCTTCTTTTGTCAGCCATCATCCTTTTCTTCATTTTCCCTCTCACCATTCATCCTTGCCACAGCCCTCTCTTCCTCCATGTGTATTACAGTACAATCAATGCTAATCAATCAATCCATCAATCACTATTTAAACCAATTAAAATACAATACGATTAAAGCTTTGTGGAGCAGAGACATTGCTTGGTAAAATATCCTTAGAACTGACACTATTAAGGACCAAAACCACAAAACAAACCAAGACTATTTTTTAAGATAATTTAGGAGAAGTGCAGTACTGAGCAAAGTGTTTTTGCTGCAGATGTTTAAATTCTTATCCATCATACAATGCCATCAGAGTACTGTCTCATATGTAACACAAAGAAACAAAAAGGAAAGCAGTCACATGATCACCCTGATACCTTAACTCTCTTATGATAAGGTCTGCCTCTGCACTAGTCAATATGCAGCCTTGAATACACCATGTGCTTCTGTTTACAGTGTAAACTTCAAAGAAATGGTCACACTTCATGTGGCTGATTTCCCCTATCTCCATATATCCACCACTTTCCTCTTTCTCACCACAATTCTGACCACAATTCACGTTCCTCTTTCTTCTACTTCTGCTTCTGTATGCCCAGATCAAAACATGTAGGATTCACATTTGGGGAAGGAATACCACATGTAAAAGTCATTGGCTTTCATCCAGCTAAATTATGAATTCTGTGAGAAGCAGTGTTAGTAAGACTCGATGATGAATAATTTGGTCCACAATATCGGACCAATGGCCACCAACTTTCTGAAATGCATTTAAAACACTTTCATTAGTTTGAATCTGACAGTGATCCGTTTAGTCTCTCTGTAGAAAGCATCATGTGCTTTAACCCGTCTCAGATGAGCACCTGTTATGTCAGGATCTAAAAATATTTCATCCACTTCACTCCCCAGCAGAATGAAGTTGCACGCCGCCTCCAAACTCTCACAGATTCTGCGAATAACCACTTTGTCACATTTACTGGCTGATGTAAGCTGACGTGCTGAGGCTGCTTTGACACCAAAGACACTTTTCAGAATAATCATAAAAGAAAATGTGAGCCAGGGGCAGCAGGACACACACTGTTAGCTTCACAGTTAGCTTCACAGCTTGCTGCCTGCTATTCAAACACACACAGACAGACACACAGCTAGCACTCACACACACGAGTGTAACAAGGACGTTTTAATTATCGTTACGGGTAATGAGTGACGGAGCAGCACGGGGCTGTATATAAATAAAAATATACTCACTGACGAGGAAAGGCTCGACGCTCTTTGTCCTCAACGCATAAAACTGCTGTGTTTTATCCGTTAGCCATAAAAAGTGGCCTCACTCTCTCCCACATTGCAAAATGGCGAGGATGGAATATCAGTCACGTGACTCCGAGTTTGGGTCAGGTGACCAACGCGACCCGGTGATTGACAGATGGAGTGCTGCTGCCTTCAAGTGCTGCTCGTACAACGTGGCTGAAAACGACTAACCCTAACCCTATGTATTCACTTTGATGAAAACGTTACAAATTAAAACACCAACAACTACCGTTAATGGAACGGCGAGTTAAAGATTGATAGGATATGCTAAGGTTTAATGTTTTAATTTCTAGTAACACACACACACACACACACACACACACACACACACACACACACATATATATATATATATATATGTGTGTGTGTGTGTGTATATACATACATATATATATATATATATATATATATATATATATATATATATATATATATATATATATATATATATGTATGTATATACATATATATATATATATATATATATATATATATATATATATGTATGTATATACACACACACACACACATATATATATATATATATATATATATATATATATATATATATATGTGTGTGTGTGTATATACATATAGTCCCTGGTCAACATTTCAACAACTTTTGAGGCCTCTAACATCTAACAAACAAAGATTTTTTTTGTTTGTTTGTTTTTGGTTCTTCTATTATCCAAATTAAAATTGGGTTAATTCATAGAACCACAAAAACAAGTGTGCATAGGAGTCTGTATATTGTCATCATATATGAAGTTTACTTTGACTTTTCAAATGTTCACATACTACTGGAAATTAATACTGATTTCTGGATTGATGCCTGGATTCACATTTAATTTATTATTGTTTTTTTTTTTTTTTAATGATGCAGTCAATGTGAATGAATGCAAGTGAGGTTGACTGACTACTGAAAAAGATTACAAGGAGCAGGATGTGACAGTAGAATTTATGTACCCTTGGGAACTACATTTGTTTTTCATGTGGCCTCCATCTAGTGATATGTGTTGGTGCCAATAGTACATGTTCTGTCACCATACTAGCTCCAACTATTATGAAGAGGGGAAAGCCATACAAAGTTAATGAGGCCACCAGAAACAATGGAATGACCTTTTAAAATTTGGATGATAAAATTAGGAATGATGACTCCAGTTGTCTGGGTACATGTGTGTTATTATATTACTACTATCGATGTTGTGGCCAGACTTTAATCTGTGGTGGCCGTGAACACCCTGGACCACCTCTTGGCTCCACCACTGCTTGTAATTGCCTTGTAATGCATTCCATATATGCCTTCACTGTAACTCCAACTTTAATCTAATTCTAACCGCAAATCTAAAGCCATGCAAATGATGACAATGACATCAGCTTGGTGTACACTGTAGCCTTGCACTTATGTCCAAACATTTATTTAAGGATTTTTATGTATTATCACTCTGCTCTTTTAATGCTTCTTGTTCATCCAAATACACCAAAGAGAACTCAAATGTTCCTTTAGTTAGATCACTAATCTCAGACAGCAATGAACCTACTATGTCCTGAGATGACTAATCTCAGGACAGAAATAAATCCACTATGTAGAAATAAACTGTAACTCTCTGTGTGGTAGTGCTTGCTTTTATTTATTTATTTTTTTTCTGGCCATCAAAGAATGTGGAAACTATTCCTAACATTTAACAAGGTTTGTCAGATCCACCTGTTCAATAAAGACAAAACTGAAGTTTTCAGAAACTGATAAATTAATAGACCTTTTATATTGTCCATCTTCTGCATAGCAGCTGTAGATTTCAGTGGAGAATTGGTTCAGGTGCAGCTCAGCACCACCATCTAGTGGTTACTTTATATACTGTATACACGTGTGAACAGTGAGATATTGTGCTTCTTATACCAGACTTGTACAAAATCCATCCATCCATTATTAAACGATGTATTATACGGACAATTTAGAATTACCAATTGCCCAGTGGCTCGGTGGTTAGCACTGTTGCCTTGCAGCTAGAAGATCCCTAGTTCGCGTCCAGGCCTGGGCCTGGGATCTTTCTGCATGGAGTGTGCATGTTCTCCCTGTGCATGCGTGGGTTTTCTCTGGGTATTCCGACTTCCTCCCACAGTCCAAAAGCATGCTGAGGTTAATTAGTGACTCTAAATTGTCTGTAGGTGTGAATGTAAATCTAAAAATACAAAACAAAACCTAAGATGAACTGGCAAGAAAAGACAAATGGAGATGACTTTCAGTTTGAGCTTAAATTTCCCCTAAACAACGTCAGGTAAGATGACAGATGACCATGCTGGCCTCACACAATCAGCTAATTCACTAACAGTCAGATAGATAAAATGCTTAAAAAGGAAGTGTGTCATAAGTTAAGGGCTGCTTCTGTCAGTGACTCAGGAGTTATTCTGCTGCTGAAATAAACCACACATCACTGGTTTGATCATTGTTTTTCACTGAATTGTCCATATTATAAACAATTGCAAAAAAAAGGGCTCCAGCACATATTTTGTTGTAGATCTTTTTCACATTGGTGAATTTTATTGCATGCTCTTTTGTTAATGTTTTAACAAAATTAATTACTTCAGAGGTAAATAATCAATATTAACTTTATTTGCACATATTTGTGTGCAAATGATATAGGCCAATTATTTGCACACATACAAGGAATTAGACTCTTTTTTGCCTTTGTTCTCAAAGTGAAACACAAAAAATACACATTTAAATGAGGGCATCAGCGTAAAAATGGCATATTACAATCTTTCAATCAATCTGAAGATTCAAATTAACATTTTCCTTCAGTAAAATGTAAATGAGCCATCAGAATATGCATTTTAATAAAGTTAAATGCAACAAAAGCCTGAGATTTAGATTTAATTAAATCAAAACAAGGCCATGAAAATTTATCAAATAAAAATTGCACTTGGACAACCAAATGGACAAATTGGGGAAAAATTGTACAAATGTTCAAACAATGTCTCAGTATATTATTTCTTTGCTTAAGTAATTTTAATGTAGTTTTACTGAATGCGTAAAACTGCTCATTCAGTAATGCTGAATAAGTGTAGAGTTAGTAAGAAAAGCTTAATTATTTGTATTCTATTTCTGTTTTCATTAAAATTCAAATTTTCATACAATAATTTACTAAAAATGTTTTAACCATTACATGCATTTTTTAAGCATTACATGCTGTTCAATTAATAAAGTATTACATGCTGTTCAATTAATAAAGTAATGAAAGAAAAAAAAGCAAAACAGCAAAAAAGCAAGCTTATGATGGTATACAGTTTTTCCAAACGTTTCACGTAGGTTTATATATTTTATTTTTATATATTTCTCCCATCATTGCTCTTTTCCTCATGAAGTCCATCAATGTTTCCTATGTCTTTTTAAAGTTCCTTTAATGCAGACATTCTGTTTCCTACAGCATAAACAATAACTGGGTCACAATTTAAAGCGACTACCTTGTTGACATCTGACATGATATACATACATGAATTCGATCAAGTGGCTATGACATATGGAGTACCTCAATGGTCAGTCCTTGGACCCCTTCTGTTCAGCCTATATACCATATATCAAATTCTCCAGAACTCAAATGTTAACAATCATAGTTCTTCTAACGATACACAGATATATCTAGCACTGTCCTCAGATGGCTACAGACCAATAGATTCATTGTGTCACTACCTAGAGCAAGTAAATAATTGGATGAATCAAAATTTCCGTCAATTAAGCCAGGACAAAACAAACAAACAAACAAACAAACAAAAAAAAAAAATAAAATATATATATATATATATATATATATATATATATATATATATATATATATATATATATATATATATATATATATATATGTACTTTGTTTATATAGTATTCAGAATCAGGTTTTATTTTATTTTAAATGGTATGTTTTAATTCTTGGGATTTTTTTGCTTCTGTGTAAAGCACATTGAGCACTGCCTTGCCTTGCCTTTTATAGGCATCCCTCTCAGTCTCTCTCATCCAGATTTAAAAGCTCAGAAACTAGTTTTATTTGTGGTTGTATATCATCCTCCTGCTCCTTACTCTGAGTTTTTATCTCAATTCTCAGACTTTTTATCTGACTTAGTGCTCAGTTCAGATAAAGTGATTATTGTGGGTGACTTTAACATTCATGTTGACGTGGACAGTGACAGCCTTATGACTGCTTTTAATTCAATATTAGACTCAGTTGGGTTTTCTCAACATGTAAATAAATCAACTCATAGTTTTAATCACACCATTGACCTTGTTCTGACTTATGGCATAGAAACTGAACAGTTAACAGTATTTCCCCAGAACCCTCTTCTTTCTGACCATTTTATGATAACATTTCAATTTACAACAATGGACTGTGTAAGAGTTTAGAATAAATATCATTGTAATAGATGCCTGTCTGACAATTTGGTAACTAAATTTGAGGAAATAATACCCTCTCTATTTACTTCAGCACCATTTACTGATAAAATGGAAGGCAAATATTATAATTTTACCCCCACAGAAGTGGATTATTTTGTTAATAATGCTTCAGTCTGACTACGTACAACACTTGATAGTGTTGCACCTCAGACAGGACCTGCTCCCTGCATAATTCCCAGCTGCTGACTTTAAAGCAGGCATCCTGAAAGCTGGAAAGGAAGTGGTACTCCACTAGTTTAGAGGAAGTTTATGTAGCTTGGAAAAATAGTCTAGTAATTTATAAAAAAAAAAAAAAAATAATAATAATAAAAAAAGCTCTTTGTAATGCCAGGACATTACAATTAGTGACTTTAGTCAGTTTTCAGGCTGTAAGATTAATTATTCTAAATCTGAGGCGATGCGCCTGACCCCTGACCTCCCCTGGTCTCCCACTTGCTCTGCCTCTTTGCCTTTTTGCTGGTCCCCATCTGGATTTGTCTATTTAGGCATGAAAATTACTCCATCAATTTATGGCCTGTACAAAGCAAACTTTGTACCCCTGATTCGCAGGATTAAAGAAGATCTTGCTCGATGGACAGCTTTGCCTCTGTCCCTTTTGGGCAGAGTAAATCTGTTTAAGATGACTATACTTCCACGTTTGCTGTACTCGTTTCAAATGATCCCTGCTCTCTTAACACGCAAATCACTCTCTATCCTTAACAGCTCTCTTTCATCTTTTCTTTGGAAAAATAAGTGGGCCGGATTAAAACTTGCAGTTTTACAACGACCTCTGGAGGAGGCGGGTCTTGGGATGCCAGACATTAAACGCTACCAAGTTGCATGTTTGTGCATTTATTTTTGGCACTGGTTCAAAGAGGACCCAGACTCAACCTGGCTAACCTTGGAGGCTCTCCCAGTGACCCCTGTTCCTCTCTGTAATCTCTTACATATTTCTAAGTAATGGATTAGCCTTAATGTTAAAAAAAAACTTTATTCTACAGAACCCCCTTAAAATCTGGAGATTGGCAAGAAAATTTGAAAATCAAGAAGGTTTCCTACCTCTCCTTACTCCTATCCACTCAAACCCCTGATTTCCCCCCTGGTTTAGAAGACCACTACTTCTCCCTCTGGGCCACTAGGGGTATTAAGACTATAGGTGATCTTGTGGTGAATGGCTTTGTGATGTCATTTGATCAGCTTAAAGAGAAACATAATCTCCAGCAGAACCAATTTTTTAGATATTTGCAAATGCGCAGCTTTGTCACCTCTGTCACTAAATTATACCCTAATGGTTTCTCTCTCTCAACAATGGAGGATATATTGCAAAATTCCGACTCTAAGAAACTCATTATTAAGTTTTATGGGGCTCTGTTAATCCTGAACGCTATTTACACTGCTCGTACGAGATCCCACTGGGAGGCTGATTTTGGGGTTACTATTTCTGATGACAAGTGGAGCGGGGTTTAGTAGAGCTCCTCAGGTTGCCTGTCTACAAACAAAGCCAGGGAATTACAATTCAGAATCATACATCGGCTTCAAATTACCCCAGTGAGACGTAACAGGTTTAATCCTTTGCTTTCAAAATACTGTAACAAATGTAAAATTAATGAAAGCTCATATTTCCATTGTATTTTTGACTGTCGCCTTGTAACTGACTTCTGGTGCAGTGTATGTAAGGAAATTGACATTATTTTCAAGAAGAAACTATCCCTAAAACCTATTTCCTGTATTTTGGGTGTTCAGCTTACCGCAGTGAACCTAACCCCTCCCTCACTGAAGCTGCTTCAGGTGTTGCTGCTTGGTGCCAGGAGATGTATTCTCCTCCACTGGATATTGGACACTGTCCCTACTACCTCACTTTGGATCAGGGACATTATGGAACTTGTCCCTCTTGAAGCAATAAGCTTCTGAGTGAAAGACAATCCATTTAAATTTTTCAATATGTGGAAGCCTTTTCTGGACTATATTGGTGAAGATGGGGCCCAGGCTCTACAGCGGGGTCTATATGGACTAGCATGGATTGAAATATCTGAGCACATCCACTTTTAGCTCGCCACTACCTGGTCAATGTATCTGATGCCCCTTGAGGTATTACTTTGCATAATGCCTTCTGCGCCTGTGTTGTATGCAATCTGCATGTTGCACGTGCCTCTGTTTCATCCTTAGTACCTTGATGTCTGTGAGGGAAATGTTGTTTATGTTCTCATGTATGTTTGTACCTGTAATCTTAAATTTAAATAAAATAAAAACATTTAAATAAAAACATTTATTTAAAAACAAACAAACAAAAAAAAACTACAATGTAAACAGCTCCTTCCTACCTGAACTCTCTCATTCAGGTCTACACTTCCTCCAGCTCACTACGCTCGACCAACAAAAGTCTCCTGATACAACCACCTGAACAGGGCTGGTCGATAGCTAGACTCTTCTCCTCTGTGGTTCCCCAGTGGTGGAATGAGTTACCAAACTCTGTTCGATCTGCAGAGTCTCTCTCAGTCTTTAAGAAAAGTGTAAAAAGACCCAGTTTTTTTTTTTTACTGAATACCCTTGCACTTGACTGACTGCAAAAAAACCAAAATATCCTATTACATTTGCACTGTCTGTAGAAACCAAGGTCCTATTGTTACACTTGAGCTTGTTTTATGGCACTTATCCAGGTTGTTTTCTCCTGACTAGATCCTTACTTGTGTTGTATCTACTCTCAGATGTACGTCCCTTTGGGTAAAAGCATCTGCTAAATGAAATTGTAGAATTAGGGAAACAGTATTGACCTTGAATAAAAATGTGTACGTGCACAGTTTATTTGGTTGTCTTGTTTTTATAACTTAAAGACATAATTAAATCAATAGGTATAAATCAAACTTTTTGGTTTTAATAATGAAAATACTCACATTCGATCATCAAAATTTTCATTCCTCCACTCCTGCCTTCTGTAAGGTTATTCTCTGCATTGAACTGTAACATGCCAAAGAACATTGTGTAGTGTTATCGCTTTAACATCATGTAGTATTAGCTCATAAACACTGTGTAGTATTACCTGTTTAAAGAACACTCTATAAGCTGCTAGTGGTTACTTCTCTGCTGTTGATCATCCTGGAGGAATACAAATACCTCCCGCTCTGTTCATTATGTGATATTCTTCTCCATGCATAAAATATGGATCTTTGCAGTAAATGTTGTCAACTTTAGTTCCCCTTTCTAAATCTCTGTCTTTTTTCTCAAACTAACACTGACAGATGTGAGAGAGAACAGTCCACTTGGATGCAGAATAAATTGTGGAATTAAATCAATATCTCAAATTAAAAAAAGAATGTTATCTTATGTAATTGGTTAGATAAGTGTACATACTCTCTGATGTAAAGCAGCACAGGAAGCTCAAAGGTCGCAGTCACTCATGTTTGTTTAAGGGTGATCATTAACCATTATTTTGCAAACATACACCATAATTTGATCAATGGTCAAGCCTAAATTGACATAATTCCACCTGATCTGGACTCTGTAGTGCAAGAAGGAAGCAATGAGGTGTTTGGTACTGAAAGGCAGAAGAAGTCTGTGACAGTGTGAATCTGAAGCTTTGAGGAACTACTAAAACGTACTATTTATGGTGAAAAATAATGGCCTAAACATAAAATTCTAACTTTCTGCATGTATAGCTTCCAGAAATAAAACCTGAAAGTTGATACATCAAACATATTTTATATTGTTTACACAAAAGGTTTGCACATTTCATTAGACTGTCAGTCTGTAGCTTTAAATATCACTAAATGCATTTTCTGTCAGACTCTTCTGTAACAATTATTTCCCAACCTTTAAAAATCTGAAATTCCTTTAGTTGTACTCTGTGTTACCAGTAGTACTGATTAATGTTTTTTTTGGAACAGAAATGCCTTTTTGTTTTAGCTGGGGTGTTACATTTTTGAAGTTCAAAATCTACAGCTGGGACCTATTTTCAAAGCTTTTATTGCTCCCCCAAGGAATGCATCGGAGCGATGTGGCTTATAGTCTGGATCCACGGATTTGTTAAAGATGTCTGTATCATTACAAAATAGCGGCACAGCGGCACTGTAACTATGACTACAAGTGAACACTGCGACAGCTGCCTGCTGACAATGCTGACATGATTGCGATCCTACTACAAATTGACCGTTGCGAACTTTATAGGACTTCAGTCCTATAAAGTCATTGTATGTTATCATACATTGTCAGTCAGTCATTGTATGATTTCCATTGGAAATCATACAATGACTGAGCAGCCTTGGCGGAGTACCACGCTCTCTGAGTGCTTTTCTTGTCTTATGTTTTATCTTATAGATTTACTATTCTGAACTTGTATTTCTATGTACACGACCGTTCAAAAGTTTGGGGTCACTTAGAAATGTCCTTATTTTTGAAAGAAAAGCATTTTTTTCAATGAAGATAACATTAATGTAATCAGAAATCCAGTGTAACATTGTTAATGTGGTAAATGACTATTCTAGCTGGAAGCGGCTGATTTTTAATGGAATATCTACATAGAGGTACAGAGGAACATTTACTGCAACCATCACTCCTGTGTTCTAGTGGTACATTGTGTTAGTTAATCATATTGAAGGGCTAATGGATGATTAGAAAATTCTTGTGCAATTATGTTAGCACATGAATGAAAGTTTGAGTTTTCATGGGAAACATGAAATTGCCTGGGTGACCCCAAACTTTTGAATGGTAGTGTATCTTTCTTGAATTGATATTTAGGTGTAAAGCTTAGAACTTTTTAGGAATGTAAATTAAACACATTTGGAAATGCACACACGCACACGCACACACACCCACATAGACACACACACACACACACACACACACACACACACACACACACACACACACACACACACACACACACACACACACACACACACACACACGCGCACACACACACATAGACACACACACACACACACACACACACACACACACACACACACACACACACACGCACACGCACACACACCACATAGACACACACACACACGCACGCACGCACGCACGCACGCACACACACACACACACATAATGCATGTCTGTCCCTACCCTAACCTAAACCTAATTCTATCCTAAAGCCTAAAATCAAGTCTTTACCCTCAGACAGTCCTTTAAAGGCATGTAAGAAAATATTAACTGTCTAAAATGTCACACACACATACAAAAACACACAAAAACACCTAATGTAATTCAGGCCCAATTGGTGTAAAACAAGCCTGTGCTGAAAATGACATCTTTCATCGTTGGCTATCACCATTCATATGTGATTTTTATGAGCTGTAATTCCTTCCACCTCCTATTACCCCTGTTGCCTCTCCGTCATTGGCACACCCAGGCTGTTCTCTAATCTGAAGTGACAGCCCATAGACTTTCACTCACACATTACAGTGCAGCCTCGGGCAACTGAGCCTGCTCCTTTCAAAATGTTGGAACCAGGTTATTTCTATTGAAGTATTAAAGTAATACTTCAGTTTAAGCTATTATTTCAGAGGTTTTTTTTCTAACTGCAAGGCTGAGTGGGGGATTGATTGAATAAAGGAAAGAAAGGACACCATGCGGAGATTGAAATGGAGAAATGTGCTACAGGAAAATCAACAGTGTCAGTCAATTTATGTCCAGTCTGAAGGTTTACTTTGCCTGTGTTTACATGTGTGTTTTTGCATTAGACTCATGACTGGAAAAAATATAGTGAAAACAAAAGAAATACAAGACGTACAATAAGTGTTCCATGTTCAGGGCACCTGAGGACAACTGAGTTATTATCATGACTTACTGACACATGACATCCAATGGATGAAAAAAAACATAATATATGTATAAAAGCCCCAGAAATATAGACAGTAGGCAGGCTTTGAGTGGTATTACTATTAAATTTGATAATTCATTAACTGAAATGGTAAAATAGAGAAACCCTTACTATTGCTCTCTTTTATGACTAAAGCTCCAAAAAGCAGGTTCATACACTTCTCCATAATACAGCTCAATCATTTGTTTTTCAGTGGAGTTTCTCTTTAATCACCATAAATATAGGATAAGTTATAGGACTTTTACTCTTGAGAATGAGGCCACTGTCCCATGTCAGGCCATCATTTTTTCACTCATTTTACATTTTTCATTCTGGTTACCTTTGGCCACTAACACTTGCTTAAGTTTCAGAAAAGATCACAGTTTGGATTAAAATACATAATTTCACAACATTAACCACGTGTTACAAGGCAAACTTCTTGTTGCCTGAATCAGGAGCGACAGTGACCACACCAGCTGAGAAAAGATGGCAGAGGAAAAAAATATTTTCGAACATCATAAAATGTCAACAACTAATGTCAACAACTAAGAAAAACAACAATCAGAGTTAATGGTGAGAACAAAACACAATCATCAGTTTTATAGATGAAGTGGAAACATGTAATGGTTATTCAAAAACAACTTGTTTTCACAGATTTTTGTTTTCTTTCATTTTTTAAAATTTTAACCTGAATCTCTTAAGTATTGAAACCATGTAAGAAAATATATCATCTTTCATGATCTGACATATGGACTAAAAACACGCAGTTATCTTATTATTATTTATATTATTCATTATTAGTTGTATGTACTTGATAACTTCTTCCCAGAAGGATTAGTTTTGGTTATGGAGCCCATCCAGCAGTTATTATGTTAAAATGAAACAAATTTTTAGGAATTTGTTCATGAACCTCTTTATTTAACTATGACCAGTAAGTGAAAAAGTACATAAGCACTTTTGACAGCTATTGTCCAATTTGGTTTGGTCACTGTGGTTCTATGCTGTTTTCTATAATGTATTTCTACGTGCATCAAGAGAGAGATCAGAACTAGCTCACTTATTCAATCAAGACATGACATATTCACACTCTTTTTAAACTATTTTACCAAACAAATTATTGGTAGAATTTAAACCATGTAATTATATTTTCCTGGTGACACTGCATTGTCTGAGAGAGAAGTTACAGAATATTTATATAGTGTTATTACAAGTTTTTACGATTGCTTAAGCACGATTTTGAGAAGAGGGTTCAGAATTTCAAAACACTACGCACAATTAACACAACCACACACACAATATGCAGAACACCTCAGATCCTGTGCAAAATAAAACACTCTTGTAAAAACTATATACACATTTATAAAAACTTTATTATGTTAACATATGAAACACACACATTTCATAAGGCTTAATTCTGTTTGAACCAGTTACACACTGCTGTGTTTAACTTAAAACACTTTTAGCAATTCTACCTCTCAGTGATTAGATTACTGTAAGTGAAGTACACAGAGAAAGTGCAAATATACAGCATGGTACATTCACAACACAAGTTCAATGCTGCAGACTATTGAAAATATGGTTTAGTTCTCTTCATATAACCAAAATCAGTCAACATAGACAACCACAACAAAACATGTCCCAAAACTGTAAGCCCAGAAAATAGACAAATAAAAATGCTGTACTACTGGTACAATTTAAAAGTACTGTAAAGAAAAAGAAAAAAAAGAAATCTGAATAAAATAAATTAAATACTACACATCTCCTCACCTGGCTGGATCTGGCATCAACATCGCAGGCAATATCCTCATCGGCAAGACATGGGAAGAACCGTCTTGAATGACGGATCCATCCTTGCACAGCTGCAGTGTCAATTTGGTCACAAGCCTCTTCCATGGTCTGAATGAGGGGCACTGGAGCCTGGGGCTGGAGATCATAAACCTTCTACCACCATGCCAAGAAAAACTCTTGGATGGGGTTTAGAAATGGAGAATATAGTGGAAGGTACAGTACTGTAAACTGTGGATGGTGTTGAAACCAGTTCTGGACCAGAGCAGTGGTGGAATGACACATTGTCCCAGATGACAATGTGTTGCATCTGGTGCATTTGGTTAATTACTGTGATGAGGTTGTGCAATCGGTCCAAAAATGTGAGAATGTGATCTGTGTTGTAAGGGCCCATATTGGCAGGACGGTGGTTTTATAGTGCTCAAACCTGATTGGTGTGTCTACAATAAAGTAATCATGTGTTTGCACACCTGATGTGTGTGTGTAACCTACTGGCTCATGGGTGTAGTGGTTTGTCAGTCAGTGCTTTGGAATTGCAAGGAAGTGACATCATGATATACTTCTGTGTCTAATGTATACAAGTGTGTTTAGTGTTTTGCAAATCACTGTGTGTATTGTTCTGCAAAAAGTGTGAGTGTTTATGGTGGTGAAAATCTGGTACAATGTTTTGCTCCTTGAGTGTAAGGTGTTGAGAATTATGCAATTCTTTTGTTTTTAGTGTTTATGCAATCACAAAAAAAAATATTATTATTATTATTATTATTATTATTATTATTATTATTATTATTATTATTATTATTATTATTATTATTATTATTATTATTATTTTGGTATTGCACTTTGTAGATAGTCCTCATTTCGCAGCTAGCAACACATACTCAAGAAACCAGCACCCAAGACCATAGCATTTTAAGTGGTCAATGTAGTAAAACGTGGCCTTAAAACATATTTGGGTCCTCTATGGCCACTCTAGTGCTCTGTAATTAAGATTTATTACTTAAAACTTTTTCAAAATGGACTTTATCAGGAGCATGTAGATTTTGCTGCCTCAGATGTAGACAGGCCATTGGCAACAGACACTTTGATTCAAATAGTTTTCAGTTGTACTACACATGGCTCGGTGGTTAACACTTTTGCCTTGCAGCTAGAAGGTCCCTGGTTCACATCCCAACTTGAGTCTGGGATCTTTCTGCATGTAGTTTGCATGTTCTCCCTGTGCATGCATGGGTTTTTTGTGGGTACTCCATCTTCCTCCCACAGTCCAAAAACATACTGAGGTTAATTGATAATTCTAGGTGTGAATGTGAGTGTGCTTGTTTGCCTCTATGTGTAGCCCTGTGATAGACTGGTGACCTGTCCAGGGTGTCCCCTGTCTTCACCCTAAGTCAGCTGGGATAGGCTGCAGCCCCCCAGCAACCCTAATGAGGATTTAGTGGTATACAGATAATAGATGGATAGATTAAATTCTGATTATGCATAGAAACCACATCATGCTTTGCAACTGATCTTTGAAATAGCCGCAAAAGTAGGTACAAAAAAAGGTACTATTGAAACTCTGATAATTGAGAGAAGATGTTATCAAGGTCTTCATGTTTAAAATTGTGAGAAGTTGAGCAAAAGGATGTTTTTGTGTGATCTCTCATCTCTCCTCCTGTACTCTCAGGTGCTCTTGTTTGCAGTGATTGGTGGGGAGTTACTGCCTAATTTTTTGGATAACTAACCACAGTCAGCTGTGTCTTAAGACAACAAATAATGAGCACAGCTTCAACTTATATAACATTGTTTGTTTTTAGTGCATTGTTTGAACCTTATGCTGTTTTGCATTGGTTCTCTTTTATGCTATAATGTGTGGTTACTGGTGTCTTTATTTTAATTTTTAATTATATCCTTACTTTGAACACTGTGTTTTAAAGTGTTTCTCTTTATTGTAAATCTTCAAACATTCTTTTAAAGTTGATGATTTTTACATGGTTGTTGGCTGTTTGTTTTGTCTTATATATTCTCTTTAACTGTAAAGTGTATTGGGAACATGGTACATGGTGATTCTGCACTTTAAATGAAATTGATTCAATCACTGAGTGTACGTATGAATTGCCCACCTTGACCATATGTATTGAAAGGTTTGTCTAGAAACAGCTGCTGCAAATTAGCTGTAATGTGCTGTGAATAGTTAAAACAAACTTAATTTTTGCTCTGATTTCACACAACTCTCTTCACTTTGACAAAACTATCACAGAGAAAGCAAAGTTTGCTAATGACTAAGCATCTATAATGCTGATAATATTTCTGAAATGTTCAGATCAAATGAAATATTCGTCAAGCCAAGACACAACCACAATTTATGGCGTCTACGTGCATATGTTTCACAGCATGCACACATACACTATATTGCCAAAAGTATTCACTCACCCATCCAAATAATCAGAATCAGGTGTTCCAATCACTTCCATGGCCACAGGTGTATAAAATCAAGCACCTAGGCATGCAGATTGCTTTTACAAACATTTGTGAAAGAATGGGTCACTCTCAGGAGCTCAGTGAATTCCAGCGTGGAACTGTGATAGGATGCCACCTGTGCAACAAATCCAGTGGTGACATTTCCTCGCTCCTAAATATTCCACAGTCAACTGTCAGCTGTATTATAAGAAAGTGGAAGTGTGTGGGAATGACAGCAACTCAGCCACCAAGTGGTAGACCACGTAAACTGACGGAACGGGGTCAGCGGATGCTGAGGTGCATAGTGCGAAGAGGTCACCAACTTTCTGCAGAGTCAATCGCTACAGACCATCAAACTTCATGTGGCCTTCAGATTAGCTCAAGAACAGTGCTTCAGCAGAGAGCTTCATGGAATGGGTTTCCATGGCCCAGCAGCTGCATCCAAGCCATACATCACCAAGTGCAATGCAAAGCGTGGGATGCAGTGGTGTAAAGCACGCTGCCACTGGACTCTAGAGCAGTGGAGACGCCTTCTCTGGAATGACGAATCGCGCTTCTCCATCTGGCAATCTGATGGACGAGTCTGGGTTTGGTGGTTGCCAGGAGAACGATACTTGTCGGACTGCATTGTGTCAAGTGTAAAGTTTGGTGGAGGGGGGATTATGGTGTGGGGTTGTTTTTCAGGAGCTGGGCTTGGCCCCTTAGTTCCAGTGAAAGGAACTCTGAATGCTTCAGCATACCAAGACATTTTGGACAATTCCATGCTCCCAACTTTGTGGGAACAGTTTGGAGCTGGCCCCTTCCTCTTCCAACATGACTGTGCACCAGTGCACAAAGCAAGGTCCATAAAAACATGGATGACAGAGTCTGGTATGGATGAACTTGACTGGCCTGCACAGAGTCCTGACCTCAACCTGATAGAACACCTTTGGGATGAATTAGAGCGGAGACTGAGAGCCAGGCCTTCTGGTCCAACATCAGTGTGTGACCTCACAAATGTGCTTCTGGAAGAATGGTCAAAAATTCCCATAAACACACTCCTAAACCTTGTGGACAGCCTTCCCAGAAGAGTTGAAGCTGTTATAGCTGCAAAGGGTGGATCGGCGTCATATTGACCCCTATAGATTAGGAATGGGATGTCACTTACGTTCATATGCGAGTCAAGGCAGATGAGCGAATACTTTTGGCAATATAGTGTACATGCATTCCCTTATGCTATCCCAAAAACCACCACAAGGTGGGAGTAGTGACTTTCAGGTCAGTGGGAGACGTACAGCAGGGACAGAGGGACTGGAAGACAGACACGCAGCAGAAATTTGAATTGAACCAAATTGTTATTGAGCGTTCTGATATTATTGCTGATAACATTAATATTTGATGTTTTCTGTTTAATTAATATCAATCAGCTCTCTAACTTTGAATGATGTCTTTTGTTAACGTGAGAGAGAGATCAATTAATAGATTTTAATATGACTTTAAATGGAAATTTCATTATGCAGAGACACAAAGTGAAGCTGGTGGGAGAAAAAGAGGCAAAGTTACCAAAAAAAGGATACAAAAGGTGTAAGAAAAATGCCAGTGCAGAAAGTAGTGAAAGGAGAAGGTGGAGGATGAAGAGAAGTCAGGCGGAGGATTTGATTCTCTTCTATATGTGGTGATAGACTGAAGGGTCGGAGAAGAGAAAAACGGAGAAAGGAGGAAGAATATATGAAGAAGGGAGAGATGGGTGGGGGAGGGTTGGGTATATTGTTTTTGTAGCAAATTGATGTGATCCATCTGAACCATGTGACTCCTGCAGCATACTCCCTGAGTGACCAGCACCACGCCACACCCAAGGGCAACTGGAATTGCATAGCGGGCCCCCCTTTTCTCTCCTCTTTTTTAGGCAATAAGAGACGATATATGTCCTCCATTTTGCCACGAGAGTGAGCAAACAAAATGACAGCCTGTAGTTATATGTATCGCAGTCCTTCTTCCCCTAAAAATATATTCCACTAAGTACACACACACACACACACACACACACTGGGAGAGGTGGTCATGTGGCTTTGCTTTGCAGGTCATTTTCTTTGGAGTTGCTGCTTTATTGTGCTCGCTGATCCGATTTCCCTTCCTCTCCGGTGTGATTTCTCTTTCTGTTGCCCCAGCCAATCTTTCAGCCATGGTTCACCTGGAAAAAGAAAAATCGTGTGACCGCTGCAACAACACACTAGCACTAACAACGGCAACAACATGGCATAATAATGCTTTCACTTGAAGAATGGGAAATCATGCATCTTCATGATCTATCTGGGCCATATCAAATATATGAATCATGTTATTACAGAGGAATTGGAGGCGACCAGGGCTGCAGCCGAGGTGATTGCTGGGACAAGTGCCAGTGTGTTTTGCCAAGGGTTTCTGGCTATGGATGGTGGTGTTACTATATGAATTAAGAAATGTTTGTAGGTGCTGCATGTTCTGTGTTCTGATTAAGTGCTGATCACACACAGTGATAAAACAAACAATTTTTATAGTAGTCTGCTTTTTTTCTAGAAAAAGGCCAACAATGTACTTCTAAGTTTGTGTGTGTGTGTGTGTGTGTGTGTGTGTGTGTGTGTGTGTGTGTGTGTGTGTGTGTGTGTGCACATCTCTTTGTGCCCCAGAACTCCATGCGGTGACCAGAATGAGTCACCCTGTTGCACTGCATTTTTATGCTCCTTTATTACAGTAAATGGAACACAAACAATTAGTTATTTTTAAGTCAGACACACACACACTGAATCCTGCTGCTGGAAATATTAACTAAAACACCAAATGTATACTAATACACAAATAAAAATAGCTCCCAACTAATGCTCCTAAAGTCTACTGATGCTTGAATAATGTTTGCTTACTGTACAGTCACCAGCGTTTAGGGAATTACTCAGCCTTTATTTAAAAAAGAAAATGAAAGTAAATATTTTTATTGGATGCTTGTCTTCAGCAGGAGACTGGAAAATCAGAGCTTATTGATAGTTGGTGTAACACGTTGTCTTTTTTTCCACCATAAGTATAATATGAAAAACAGAGCATAATAAAAACATTTGTACTGCAACAAAATCACGTTTATGTTTAATTTGTCAAATTTTATTCAATTTTTTTTTTCATCACTAGTGAATAACTGGATATATTTCATTTCTTCAGGTCTTAAAAACTATGTTACTGGTTTGTAGATAAAATGTATGGAGCTGGTGAAGAAGTGGACAGTGCTTCTTTGTAAAGGGGTGTGAACCAAACAAGCTGGGAACCTACCATGTAGCTGCTTAATGTTCTGAAATCACTTTTGTTAACAGTGTGTAATCCTGTTACATACACTACCGTTCAAAACTTTGGGGTCACTTAGAAATGTCCTTAATTTAGGAAGAAAACCTTTTTTTTTAATGAAGACACTTGACCCATCAAAAAATAACCAGATAATTCGTTTGTTTTCTACTGAGATATTTATTAACCCTTTTCACAAAATCCATGAAAAAAAATTGTTTTGTTTCTGATATGTTCTTGTATCACATTTGATTTTTTTCATTCCATTCTACTTTGGTTAATATAATTTATGTCTATATTCATGTTTTTATCCTTTTCTTAGAGAATAGTAATGTTATGTAACAATAATTTTCCAGGGGAATGTAATGGTGGCAATGGTTTGAAATAAAATAAAGATAAAGTCAAATGACCATCTTTTCTTAGAGTGCAAAGTGTTCAGCTGACTTTGTACCTGAACCTGTGGAAGAAGAAGAACAACAACAACAAAAAAATAGTTGAAAGAGCAGAAAGTGAACAAAAGGGGAAATGGGCTCTACGTAAACAGCAAATTAACTGTACAGTACCTCAATTCAAAGTTTCTCTTCCACTCCTCTGTCCTTGGCTCCTCTCCAGCAAAGCAACTGCAATATTATCATGAGATGTTGTCCACTATCAGTTAGGCAGAACAGAGCCAAAGAAATGCTATTTCCATTCTCTGGGAAAACGAGGTGAGAGTCATCTATTTATCTCCTTCCCTCTCTTGCTTCGAAGTTAAATTTGAAGTTTTCAAACAAAACAAAAAAAAAAGGAAAGAAAAGAAAAGAAAAGTCAGTGGCAGAAGTGAACGTTAGAGACATTACAGGGCCTCTTTTCCCTCAGCCAGGGAAATTAATTACTTATTGATCAAGAGAGCGGGTGAATAAAATGAAGTGAATTAATAAATAAGTGAATAGATAGAGGAGAGCGGGCCATAGGTGGACTACTAGTTCACATTTACAAACATCATGGTTGGCAGATTTAATTTGTTTTCCATTTCATTACAACAAAAACAGGCTCCTACACACACTGAAAAGCAAGAGTTCATTTGCTAAAATATGATATTTTTAAAAAAGGCTGCTACATGAAGGTCAACATGCAAATATGTTATATTTTAGAAGATATCATTGAATGTTAAACATCTAAAAAGTCCTACTGCACTCTGGTAAAATCATTTTTTTAAAAGAAGGAATTAGAATATTTAATTCCCTTCTTTTAAGAGTTTTGAATTAAACAAATAACGACAATAATTTTAGCTCTCCTTTCAATTAATGACCCCGCTGCTGGAAAGTTGTGCACTTATTGGAACCTTCCTGAAAACTTGCAAAGTACAGCTCATTAGGCATTAGTACAGGATGGCCCGCTAATAAACAATTATTTATAACAAATTATTGCCTAATGTATCAAATTAACAACATGCAGCAAGTGAGATTTATACATCACGCTTGCCACATTTATTACATTTACTTAAGGTATTCAGCGATGCGCATTTGGTATAAAACACTCTTTCTTTATAGATGGTGCTTTATGGTGGAATATGTGAGATTAACAGTGTGAAGTGTGTTTTTGTTTGCTTGATTTATGGACACTATAAAGTCATATTTATTGGGCCGGTACAAATAATTAAATGGTGGAGTTTTAAGTGCAATATTCACCTAATGTAAAAGAAGAACGGGTGGAAATATTACCTCGTAAAGCAGGAGTTATCTCCAAAGTCAAGGAGTCAAAATATTTACATCGATAAATCTGTCTTTAACACCTCGCAGCTAACAGGGGTGGACGGCCTGACCAGTTGGTTTTTGTAGCAGCAGGACTGAGATGAATGTCGGTGGCAGATCCTGCTGTTGTTTTTCACTGCTTCTAATTGCCTTTTTACCCTCCAGTATGGAGAGTTTAGGACAAAGAGGAGGAAAAGTTTCCCAACGACATAAACACACATAGAAACACACATTAATACATTCAGAGATGCACACAAATACACTGATTCAATTTGCTTCACTCTGGTGGGAACAACACAATTACACGACCGCCTAGCCACAGTCATGCATGTTCCACATGCAAAAATGAATACACACACAGAAATGTGTGCAGTGCAAGCATGCATAAAAATACAACTACGCCACACACACTCAAACAACATTAACCTAAGTGGGTCAGAAGCAGCAAAGACTGTACAGAGTCAGATTGATTCCTTAAGATATTCATAGTAATCTTAAAATTCCTGCTTGTTGGGTAATAAGACACTTTATCATCACATGCTGTGACAAGGTACATTAGTCTTGACCTGCCACAGGGGACAAAAAGAGAAAAAAACAAAAAAACGGATGCAGTTTGATCGCCATAACAACCGGCCTATTGATTATAACAGTGGTAGGACCAGGTATCCACTACCGCTGATACTGCTCCTGCAGGGTGATGTGAGTTCCAATAAAGAGAACAGCTGTGTTTCAATCTGTGTGTGTTTGCACATGCAAAACTTGTATGTCTTTTTCTCTCACAGATGTCGTTCTCAGGCTACTCTCTCTCTCTCTCTGGGCTCGACAGGGACCCTCAGAAGAAGATAAATGTCTGCTCTGCAGAAATCCAATAGACATTCCAATATATTCAACAGCCAAACCAGACAAACTTTTTATTGTAACTTAGAAGTTAAATGAAAACAGAGTGGAGCCCCACTGGTGAACTTATCACTTCATTGATGAGAACACTGACACTGCAATCATCCATATGTCCCCAGTGGACTTACAGTTCCTGTGCCTAAAACTTAGCTTGGATAATAAAGCAGTTCTCCAGCATTCTGAGTGAATAAGTATAAGAAGTAATGAGTTTATTTCAGTCATTTTCCCTACATACAAATAAAATAGACATGTAAATAAATGGTCATAAACAGCAGCACAGCAAAAACATAGCACATTTATATAACTAAACAAATAGAACTTACACCTCACCATTAAACATTACACAAACTGTAAAGCCAGTCTTATCTCACTATGCTGCATCACCTCAGTCTACACACGTGCGCACACACACACACACACACACACACACACACACACACACACACACACACACACACACACACACACACACACATTCTTTTGATTTTTTTCTTTACATTTAAGACAGATTTTGATCTTTTTTCCCCATGAGAATTCTTTCCAAACCCTGATTATAAAATTTGCAACAGTAAGAATGTTAAACTCATCACGGGGTGAGCAATCCTCTTGGTGACTTTTACGACGGGATACAAAAAAAGTGAGTGAAAAAGTGACAGAAGGTATATTTCACTCAGTGGAAACAGGTATTTTTGATCAAAGTCAATACTAACCATGTAAAGCTAATGACATTACAGAATTTCTTCTGAACTTAGTGACAGCAGTGCTCTCAGTTCATTGCAGCTCTATGAATGAGAGTACAGCTTTAACCACTAGCAGTGTTGCAGTATAACTGGGATCAGGCCTGGGATGGGGACTGGACAGCCAAGTCTATCACTAGACACTGGTGTTGGATGTTTTCTGTAATTTCTGTAATATCTGTGTATAAAGACTATGATTCTATACAAACACTATTTCTTACAGTTACTCTGACACTGAATGCAAAACATGAGATGTGGAATCTTGAAATATGGACATGATTGCTGGGATACTGGGCAAGAAGGAAATGGATGCTCTGATATAAAGGAAAACATTGGCTCCTCTGTGTCTGCATTACAGTTTTTAATAGCAACAGCTTGTTCTAACAGCATGTAAAAGCTTATAATGGCAGTTGAATTTAATTTTGGTTTATTTTAACATTTGTAAGACAGTATTCATAAGGAATGAACACAAATCAGCCAAATTCTATGAAATTTAGATTCTCTGTTATGTAAAATCATTCACTTCTTGTTTTGCCAATGCGTTGCTTTTGTCTTTAAATGGTTTTAATTTGTATTTTTTGAACAATATGTGATCCCTTTCCACTTCGATGGAAGGAAAAATTAGACAAAATCAAAAATTACATTTTAAAACCACAGAAGTTTGCAACCAAGTGATGGTGTCTGAATTCCCATCACTTAACAGGTGAACAGGCAAATTTCCAGGAAACTTGCTTTATCCCTCTGAGTATTACTGACAGACAAGAAGAAAAATGATCACAGGTACAGCAGACAGACAGTAATGTGGAATCAATGGAAGAACTAGATGTGATTTATATTATTTATAACATATGCTGCATTAAAGCTAACTGACCCAACAACAGCAGGCTACTGGCAATATGAGAATTTCTGTGTGTGACTATGTGTGTGTGTGTGCACGTCCACGGTCACACAAACACACACATTCTAATGTACGTGCATCTGTTTGCACACACACCAGCCGCAGTGCCTGAGCTATGGCCTAATAGGATAATGAATACAGTGTGTAGAGGCAGTGTAAGGACTGATGTTGTGTGTTTGCGTGTGTGTGCAGGGCAGCGGTGGGGGTTAATACAACATGATAAATATTTGATTTCTGCTGGGGCCAGTCCCCACCTACAGAATGGGAAATGGCTGTAATGCGATTCAGAACAGATTGTCCTTTGGGAGGGCCTTTGTGTGTTTTGCTTGTTATGTGTGTGTGAGTGTGTGTTTGTGAGTATAAGGGTCCTGTGACTGCATGTGTATGGCCAGGGGAAATAAAGGAACAAATCGGCTTACAAATCACCAAAGCACCACGGCACCACAGCGAGCAATGGCCCCTGTCTGACTATCACCACCAGCAATGACCCTGAACACAACAATCAAGTTGAGACAGGCTCTAACGTGACATTATGTACAGGTTCAGGAGGAAGGAGCTCCATGCAGCTGACTGGGATGCACTAGTTGCGCTAAATATTTGGCATTCATGTGGACAAAATAAGAGTGAAGCTCTAAAGATTGATTTGAATCATAAAATCAGCAGACTGAATACACTGTACATGATCTAAACAGGAGTTTGAACCTCAATGTCCTAATGTTACATTTAAAAAAAAAATACAGTAAATAGATAAGCTGTAGTAATAGATTTGTTGTCACATGCAAAAAGGATTTACTTTGCTCCAAAACAATTCAGATTTGAGCCTCCTTGATGGTTAAATTTTCTCCATTTTTGTTAAAAATTTTGTCTCAAAAAAATTTCTGTGTGATAATTTTCTTATTCATGTATCTGGGATTGCACAATCCTGTTTTTGACAAATGATGCTGCAGCAGAAAATATTTATTTTCAAAGTAATTTGATTCCATTTGAATATACATATTTCCCTAATGCTCACAAACAGCATATTTAGTTATTTTTCCAATACAGCATGACAAACACAAGATTATTAAAAAAGTAAAGAATGACAAAATAAGTACTGTTGTCCTCTTGCTGGGAGGTGATTGGGGTCGATGCTGGGCGTACTATGCACTTAATTCTCACACGAGAAACAATGATTGACCTTAAAAATCAAAGAAAACAAGCAAACAAAAGTACTTTGGTTAATCTAAACAAAGGATCAAATAAAGAAGTCAATGTGGACTTCACATTTTCTCTGATCATAAAAAACTTTTAAAAAAAATATTAATCTGGATAACTATGCAAATTAACAAAATTTCCTCATTATGTAAAAGAAATATAATTCATTCAGAAGTGCATTTCCTTCAAAATGTACTTGCTGAAATGAGCTAAATGTAATCTCTATAAGACAGGGTTGCTTATTTTTTTCAGTTTACAGATTATGTTTATCATTTTACTGCTCCATGCAGATTCATATTATACCTCAATTGAGGCCATCCTTGAGAAATCATCCAAAATATAAACATGAAAAAATTAATTAAACTGTCTGTTTAAACTGATATAGTATTATTCAACAAAAGGGATGGATAGAAACAAGTAGTGAGCCTAAGACACAATGTTTTATACTTTATATTTTTATACTTCAGTTTATTCTCTTCTTTCTTTTTACTTAATTCTGTTTCTCTCCTTTGTACCCCATACATTGTAGCTGTTCCTCAGGACCCCCCTCTTTTCTCCATTAAACAGTTATTCTCAGGAGTTTTTCTTATTCAAATGCTTTGCTAGAAGATAAATATGAACTTGTGATTGTGGCCTTTGAAAATAAACTGTTTTGAAGTGAATTGTATGAATATTCTGTGGTGCATCTTGATCATTTTTTGTGATAAACTATGCTCTCCTGGCCTGCCAATGCCTCACTGTATTCAGGTCACAAATCTTTCTCTGGAAAGGCAGAAACAAATGTTTACTCTTTATAGAACCCCTGTGCACACACACTCCTAACACACACACAATCATATTGTGAGAAAGAGAAAAAAAAAAAGCTCAAACTCAATACTGCAGGGAGCGACCAGTCTGTCTGATATATTTATAGACAAGTGTGCTACACAATCAAGAAACATTTTGTCCTCAAGTGGGGAAAATATGGTTTTGGTGATATTGGGTGGCACGGCAGTGAGGGTAATGATTGATTATAGCTAGACAGAACTCTTGTTGCTAATTTAATCATCACTGAAAAATGACAAGAAGTGTTCTGCAACAAACACACACATACACGCGCTCAGACCCAGGCACACTCCCACTCCCTTTTCTTTTCTTTTTCTGTTGTGCAATTGTCAGAGCAAATTAATGCAATTAACATGGCCTTGGGCAGAAAGTGAGGGGTTTTGAGTTTGTCACACTGCCATTCTGTTATCTGGAGATGAAAAAAGGAAAAAAAAAGGCACCCACACACCCACACAATCTTGTTTCTTCAGCTTGGACTATTTTTTCCATCTTTCAGAGGAGCTATCCCTCTCTCGTGTGTGTGCATGCTGTCATCGCGTCTCTTCTCATTTGGGATGAGACAGAGACGTTGGCGTCAGCCCCAATGAAAACACTGTTAATGTGTCCTAATGAGTCAGGCACGCTGACGTACATGCTGGCCACTTGGATTCATGTCTAGACGCACCACACAAGCCAGAGGAAAATGCATGTGCAGACATACGCATGCACATACAGCGCATGGACACACAGTCAAATGTAAGACTAATAACAATTCAAGAAAAGAAGTTTGAGATCTCGTGTATAAGAAATGTGGATAATCCTTACCCTGCTTGTATAACAATTGTAATATTTGAAAGTGAATAAGGAATCCATTTTTTTCTCCCTTTTTTTTTTACCAGCCTTCCATCTACAGAGTTGCGGATCTGAACCTTGACCTTGAATGTTACTGCAGTGCGACACTTGTAAGAAATATCTCTGCCTCTATTCTCATAATTGCCCTTGTAAATGTCAGTATTTGACATTTACCAGGTGACATACAGTCAATATTTTCTACCTCACAGTTTATATTGTATGTGATATACGATATGTACAAAGCTTAAACTGAGGACAATAAATGCAAAAGCTCTGACGTGGTGAAGATTTTATCATACCAAGCTGTGATTCTCCTCCTAGCTTGTGCTCGCTGATGTTGGCACTGACCCCAGACATGCAGAGCTGACCCTATTAGTGTTGTTTATGACAGGTTTAAGACTAGTAAACATAGTAGTAAACACTCTATTAGGATTCAGAAATATACCCTCTGCACCTCTACAGCCAGCTCATATTGGCATTTTAAACAGACTTGTGTGTGTGTGTGTGTGTAACTGTATATCCTCTTGTGTGGCCTGTTTGTCGAGCATGGAAATGAGTAGACTATTTCTTCCTCACACTCTAGTCCATCCTGGTTGGACCAATTTGTCTGTACAGCAATGTGATTTAGTATAAGCAATAACAGCTTTAGATGTAGTGTGTTGCTGCTTTTTAGCTGGTCATAGCGCAGAAATGTGAAATATGCATTTGATATTTCTGTGAAAGCTGGGAATGGACCCATAGTTGTGCAGGTCAGGGGCCCAGGCTTTTATGTTGCAGGTTATATGACAATTTTTGAATGAATGGTCCAATAAGACTGCATGATTATGTGTCACAAGTTCAAAAGCTGAAGAATCATTGGGCACATACTTAGACCAGGTTAGGACTGTTTATCAGACCACACTGACCATCTCCCAACAATTCTCCTACATCCTCTTGAGTACAAAAAAAAAAAATAAATAAAAATCATTTCTACAATTTTTTCTCTGGCTGACTTTATGGACAAAATAAGTTAAAACTATGATTGTAGTAATTTTTATAGAATAATAGTGGTATGGCTCACAGTCAAACACTCTGATCCATACAAAATATTTTTGAATGGTGTAGGTATCATAAGGAACTCCACAGAAGAATTTGTTCAGTTGTGTCATTTAAGCTGAACTGAAAGACTAACTTTGAAAGGTAAACAGCCACACCTATCCTCCAGTAACTGGCTTTAACTGTAATCTAATATCACCTGGACAGCCCCTCAGAGTGGGTCAACAAAACCCTGATGTCCAATCATTCTCTCCTACTGCTTACAAGCTCTTACCTTGTTCTTAGGACTCAGGTTTGCTGATGGACCAAACTCTTTTTGCAGCGACCCAAGTACCTTCATGAAGATTCCTCATTAGTTAGGTACACACCACATAATCAGCTAAGCTTCCGATGTGCTAAGTAAGCTTAGCACTAGCAGCTATGACACAAATTCTACCTGCATACTCTACAAAGCAACAGGGACAACAAAACAAGTTTGCACCAAGTTGCTAACTCTACACAGACAACACAGGAGCAACCGGTTTCCTTCAACCTGCACCATCAGATTTCTGCACAGCAAGGACTGCATTCTGCCATTTACAGAATGTGCAATCTGAACTTGAAAGTAGTAGTTAAGACCATAAACTTATTAAGAAAATATTTACTGAGGTAATACACCAAGTGAGAATTTGGGTCACTTTCTCATAGACGTCTATACAATTTTATGTAATCAGAAGAGTTGCCTCCTGCTGGCTATTAGAGCTATGAAGCATTTCCGTTTTGGTTACATTTTTCAGACTTGAAGGCTACGTCCATCATTGGGTAAACATAGCTAGCATGGCAACCATGTATATGTGTATATATATATATATATATATATAATGTTTTACCTTTATCTTTTAGTAAATATTTTTGAAAACATATACTGAGCTACTTAACGTTACATAATAGTAAATGCTGCCAACTTCTGCCATCCAAGACTCCAAAATCCTTTATTTCTGTTTCAGTTGGATTTATTTATTTGTCAATCAGCAGTCCAAACAGACAGTTTAGTGTATTTTGTTAATTGTATTGGTGTCTTTAAGGAAAAGGAACTATACTAGCTATTGAATTCTGTCTTTTTTTTTCCTTTTACATAAATATAAATCAAAGCATAGGCTAAAAATCTAAAGAAAAAATTTTGATGAAGTACTGGCAAGTAGCTATAATAAGCATTCATTATCTAAGCCAAATTACCACCAATATATTTCATTTGATAGGTTTTCATACTACTGGACAATGATGTAATGTGGCAAAAAAAAAAAAAAAAAAGTCACATTAGAAAATGAGGTAAGCTGTGCACCCAAATAAAACCACTCTGACATCCATGGTTAGGTTTATGTGTTTTCTGACCCCTGCACTCCATTTTCTTTCTTACTAAGATTAGTAATGTGTAGATAGAAGCCCATGCTACTGTCACTCTTCGTCATATATCCGTGTCAAAGGTGTCAAGACAGGCTCACTATAGCTGTTAATATCAAAACAAGATACATAACACAATACAATGTGTTGTGTATAAACACGATGCCACTCCAGGCACATTTCGTGTGTTCAAACTGCTTAAGGTTGGGGTTAAGGTCAGGGGGAGGGGGTCCTCCGATGCAGCTACATGGCGTGCAATGACACACGAAATGCCTTCTGATAACAAGTGAGGTGACTTGCCGTGTTATTCACACACCTTTTCACGATACAAGGCTGAGATACAAGATCAATTCACTGTGTCGCCATCTAAAATCTGTTTTAAAAGAATAAACCCTGAAAATATGTAAAGGCAGCAGAACTGAATGTCACCCAGGTAATAATACAGACAAATTGGCCTGAACCAAATCAGCCTGGAGATTCAGCCCTGCTGCTAATTAGAGCTGGGGTTATTGCTGACTGGAAGAACAGTTAACAGAGAAAGAGAGAGAGAGAGAGAGAGGTTCCTTCAATTCAATCTTTAACTTTAATGGTAATGTTTAATTTGTCACGAGGAAGGTGATGTTTCATAAAGGGCATCCAGAGCTCATGTTTAATTGGGGTGAACTAGGAGGCTGGTAATGAGTGGGAGGAACAGCAATGGTGTGGTAAAATTTGATTTTTATTTACCATGAAATAGGAAGGCATCAGGTGTGATCAAACTAGAGGTAAATAATTTAAGGCATAATAGAAGAATAGAGGTGACGCCGGTTAGCTTTTAATAGATAAGAGATAGTCCCTGCAAACCCTATACCAGTACATTGAGTTGGCACGAAAAGTAGCCGAATGTAAGACATAGAACTGATTAAAATTACCTCAGTATCACCAAAACTTTTTCTCACACCTCTTTGAAGTGGAATATATTTGACATTATATTATATTATTATTATATTAATTATATGATCTGGTGCTATGGCATGGCAAGTTTGACTAGTGGACTGGTTGTTCTGAAATTAAAGAAAATTTAAAAGAATCCTTGTTTTTCTTCCCTGATCTATAAAACAGAAGGAGAAGAAGATATAATGATTTAACTTGTGTGTTTGTTGGAATCCACTCAGTGAAAATACATTTCCCATGTTGCAACATTTCAAAAGTTTCATTATGACTAGTTTACTATCTGTGTGGAGAGATTAAGCTTAGGCACACACAACAGTGTGGTTTAGGCAGAAATAGAGGACAGTCATCATTGCAATAATACACACACAAATATGAATATGGAACAATCATTGCTAAAAGAAAAGACTAAAGAAAGATTTACATTTTATTCATTCAAATTGTAAAAATATTGTGTGTCAGTAACTTACATGTACAGTTTATTTCTGCTGTCCTGAAGTGACTGCAAATCTTTTGATGTGGGTTTAACCATCTGCATCCAGTTCTTATTTGTAGTTAATTACACAGATAATTTGGTGGGCCGGCTTTATCATCATAAAAATAATGGTAACTTGTTGTTAAATCCTCTACTAGCAAGCCACCATTTAGGTGCCTTTATACAAGATATGCAAAGGAATACTTTTGAGAAATGAGTCCAAACCATTACTGTCTGGTTTGGGCTCATTATCCTCCTATGTTTAACAACAGATTCAAAATCTTGAAGTGGTGTTCAAGTTATGTCTGTCTTTTAAAGCTCAGATGACAAAGGCCACAGAGTCTATTTTATTTAGCTTAGCTTGACCTCTTAGGTAAGATCCTTTCTTTCATTTTCAGACTTATTAAAGGTCATTCATGCATTCATCACCTCCAGACAGTATTGTCTATCCATCCATCTATTCATTTTCTTCTGCTTATCCAGGGTTGGGTTGCAGTGGCAGCAGGTTAAGCAGCGCATTTTCGATGTCCCTCTCCCCATCAAAACTTTCCAGTTCTTCCTGGAGCACAAGATGTTCCAAGGCCAGATGAGATATATAATCCCTCCAACCACTTCTACTCTGGGGACTCCTCCTGGTTGGGCATGTCCAGAAAACTTCAAAATTAAGGAACACAGGAGGCAGACCCTCTGAAGAATCGTCACCTTATTGTGGTGGAGTTGGTTTGTGTGTCCCTGTGATTCTGGTAGCTTTGGTGTCAGGGGTTGTAACCCCTGGTCGGGTGTCCTAACACAAACTGGACTTTGGGAGAGATCAGACAAAGTGCAAATGTCAGACTTCAATGAATCATGAACCACGGAGCGGTGCACCCTCACCCAGGATAGGGAGAATGGGAGAATTTATCTGTTCACTTGGTTTTATCCTGTGTATTTCGTCTGCTTTTTGCAGCACCTTGGCACTTTGTTTAATAAATATGTTACATAAATATATATATATATATATATATATATATATATATATATATATATATATATATATATATATATATATATATATATTTTTTTTTTTTTTTTTTTTTACAGAGAGATGAATGGCTCAATTGATACAACCCTCTGCCAGAAAATATGAAGCTAATGCCAGCAGCTTAGCTTAGCTTAGCATAAAGACTGGGATGCCCCACAAGATAAAATATTTGTATAACTGTGTGCAATAAAAAGTAGGACATAGAAATGAATCTATTTCAATAACCAGAAGGCCAGAAAAGTCAGTGTAACTCTTTAACATTAAATGATGAACCATTCCTGCAAGTTTACAGATATTTCTAATGCTATTTTTTCACTTGAATCATGATTTTTTTCCCCCATGTTTTTAATGTTATACAGAAAAAAATGCAGCTAAATGGAGTCAGACTGGTTTCACCACTGCTCTTACAACCATGTGGTTCAGATGGTAAACAAGAAACATCCATACTGGTTTATATCTATGCTGATGGAGTCACAACAGATTTGTGTGATTCAGAGGGGATATGTTGGCCTATATTCTAAACAAACACACAAACATGTCCATACATATATCTGTACTTCTCATTAAAGTGTTCATGTTCGTGGGACTGGGATGCAGTGTCTGCCCACTGTTACTGTGTGTGTGTGTGTGTGTGTGTGTGTGTGTGTGTGTGTGTGCGCGTGTGTGTGTGTGTGTGTGTGTTCTGACACAGGGGGTTGGCTTGTTGGCTGCCTGAGGCTACAGCTCTAAAGTGTGTGAAATGAGGGAGTAGCCAACGGTGGGCCCTTGGCTATGAAGCAGAATTGAAGTGTGTGTGTGTATTTATGGATGTCTGTGTTTGTGTGTGTGTGACATACATAGCAGACATATGTCAAATTCACTGACACATCTGCTGATGTGAGTGGCACTGAGCCTGCAGGCCCTCTCCATCCGTTCCGCCTTACCCACCGCCCCGGATTCCCCCTGACATGGAACAGTCCTCCATTTACTCTACAGGGTAATGAGGCAAATGGATAAGGCAGAGGGGGGAGTGGAGATTCAGTCAGGTGTCAAACTTACTGGAGGCCTTAACCACAGGACAAGAGGTGATAAGGAATGCAGTACATCATTTGTTTATTTAATTTTTAAAATTATTTTTACATATAAAAATTAATTTCAAGTGGATTTTTCCCCCTTTAGTGGAAGGATCTAGATTTCTTTCCTTCTATTTTCCTTTCAAATACATTTATGCACATATTTTCTTTTTACCTTCCATCTTATCACTCCTCCCATTTATCCTTTCTTACCTTCTCATTATTTTATTTTTCTTTCTTTTCTTTCCCATTTTTCAGCTAACTTCTTTTCTTCCGTTTCATTCTTAACTCCCTCCTCTCCATTCTCTTTGTCAATTTCTTTCCCTCCCTCCTTCTTTCATCTTCGTTACTGCTCTTCCGACGTCTTTCTTTATTTCTTCTTCAATCTTTTCTCATTTTTAAATTTCCTTTCTTCATTAATTTTTTTTGGTATTTCTTCAGCATTTCATAGGATTTCCATCACTGCTGTCTCTCACTTTGCTGTTTTCCTCTTATGTTCCAGTTTACTCCTTCATTCCTCCACCGTGTTTTCTTCTTCCTTCTTCTTCCTTCTCTTCTTTCATTTTTTAAAATGTTCTCTCCTGTATTGCACTTTCATTTCATCTTATGTCTGATTTCCTCCCTTTTCTCCTTTTCTGTTCTGATCATTTTTCTTCATTTTCTTTCCTCCTCCTATTATCCCACTTTTTCTCCATGCCCGTCTCTATTTCTTGCTTCCTCCACGACACAATAAGATCTTTTTAATGATCATAGAAGGTGGGATTTCAGTTCATTTTTCTTTGTTGCTTCCCCAAACATCCTATAGATGGTACTGTTACCCATGACTGAAAACTTCTCAGTACTATCCCCAGCTCTTGCTCTCTTCTGTTGAAGGGAAAATCTCTGTCTTACGTTCTCTTCTTTCACTGTACCTTTGATTTCTGGATGCCGAGATGGACGCCTATAAGCTTTCTATGCAACTTGCTTAGGCCCCCACAAATTATGTAAAGAAAAAAATAGGTAAACTTGTGTTCTCATATGATGATTTAAGGAAAATAACAGTAACATTAAACTGATGTGCTACTGTTGCAGTGCATCTCTCTCTAGTCACTATTTTCCTAATGGCTGTGCATCTCTTGGAATGTCCAGCCCTTTCCAGACATGGGATGTGCAACACTTCAACTTCATCAATCTGTTAAAATCACAACATTGGTCCTTTTTACAGTAATACTCCTCATGAACCACAGCAGTGACAGAAAGAGCTGCAGCATGTGTGCAATATTTGCCATATGCACAAGATTACACAGTATATCAAGTGACATTGGCACCTTCTGCTGAGATTATATCATAGCTTTAACATTGTTACTTTCTAGACTTGTTATATTACCTGCTATGCATGACAGCGATCTAAGTCAGTACATTCTGATCTTATGCATGCCACTCCAACTGCTCGCAGCTCACACATTTGCCCTCCTGAAAGTGATATTTAAGTGTTACAGTGTTCTAGTAGGATTGACGTTAGGCAGCTTTTCCCTGCAGGAAGTCGGGGCAGGCTGAAGACGGCATGGACACTGATAGGAATGACCCCCTTATCAGCAAATTTAGCCTTTCTGTTTCCATTGCAGATCCAACAGCTGGACCTAACTACAGCTTTATGACTGTACAAATCTGTAGGACTTCCTTTTTCCACCTGAGAAATATTGTGAAAATCAGGAACATCCTGTCTCAGAGTGATGCAGAAAAACTAGTCCATGCATTTGTTACTTCTAGGCTTGACTACTGTAATTCCTTATTATCAGGTTGTCCCAATAGCTCTCTGAAACATCTACAGCTGATCCAAAACGCTGCAGCCAGAGTACTGACGGGAGTTAGCAAGAGAGATCATATTTCTCCTATATTGGTTTCTCTTCATTGGCTCCCTGTTAAATCTAGAATAGAATTCAAAATCCTTCTTCTGACATATAAAGCTCTTAACAACCAGTCTCCGTCATATCTTAAAGACCTGATAGTACCATATTACCCTAGCAGAACTCTTCGCTCTCAGACTGCAGGCTTACTTGTTGTTCCTAGAATCTCTAAAAGTAGAATGGGAGGCAGAGCCTTCAGTTATCAGGCACCTCTCCTGTGGAACCAGCTCCCAGTTTGGGTTCGGGAGGCGGACACCCTCTCTATTTTTAAGACCAGGCTTAAAACCTTCCTTTTCGACAAAGCTTATAGTTAGGGCTGACTGGGGGACCCTGACGGGGTGAGCTGGTGTTTTCATTTGCACAACTGACTTCCCCTCTTGACGTCCCTTTAGTTTGCCCCTAGTTATGCTGCTATAGGCCTAGGCTGCTGGGGGACCTCTCTTGATGCACTGAGCCCTTCTCTAACTACCTATGTATTTACTATATATACCATTATTGCATTACATTCACTCTGTTTCTTTCTGTGTCCTTTCTCCGAGTGTCCCTGGTCCCAGAGCTGGATGCTGGATGCTTCAGATGTGTGGCTGTGTTTTATGGTCCTTGTGTCCCACCCCCCCACCTCTCTATCTCTACCCCTCTATCTGTATCCCTCTATCTCTATCCCTCTATCTCTACCTCTCTACTTCTTCTGTCCCTCTCAACCCGCCCGGCCAGCAGGCAGATGGGTCCCCCCACATTAGAGCCGGGTTCTGCTCGAGGTTTTTTTCCCTGTTAAAAGGGTGTTTTCCTTGCCACTGTCGCCTTTTGGCTTGCTCTGGGGGTCAGGCATATGGGTTCTGTAAAGCGTCTCGAGACAATTTGACTGTAATTGGCGCTATATAAATAAAATTGAATTATAAATAAAATTGAATTGAAAATTGAATTGAATTGTTTTGTTCTGTCTCAGCATATATCGTGAAATTTACATTATAGACAGAACATGACTGCTACTCGACGAGGACATGGTGCTTATTGTCCTCTCTGAATTTAACCAGTCAGCATCTGTCTTGTTTGATTTTAACCAATCAGCATTGAGACCCATACAGCAGTTTTTAGGACCACTCAGAGATGCCAGTTCTGGAGAAGGTACTTTATTTTACTCTGACAACATTCTTGAAAGTGGTTCAACAGTAGCGGCTACAATGCACAAAGGTTCAAGCTGCTCTTAAACAGTCCACAGGTTTCTGCATTGATGATAAGCCTGTAGTACCAATTCTGGACTAATGCAAGATGGAAACCAATAATTCCATTTATAAATGAATAAATATAACTAAATCTAATTTAATTTGTTGATTAACAGGGCATACTGGACATATGGATGAACCTCTTTCACTAAATACTTGTCAAATGTTAAATCAGTACATTGCATTATTAGTATTTTATATTTGAAATATGAGGCAACAACTTTAAGTGGGCCTGCTGCAGCTGATAAAACAATAGTATTTTCTGCTAGAGGAGGGAGGTTGCATTGGGAGCATTGGAGTGTCAGGAGTGACTTTGTGGGTCAGGTAGGAGGACCTCTCAGCAGAATTTCTCTTCGGGCCCGAGGGAGGTCAGGACTCAACTAATGATGAAACACTGATGATGCTTTGTTCTGTCCCGCACCTCAAAACAATCAAATTGCCTTTTTGACTCAATGAGAAGGTGAAAAAAATCTGACCCTCTCTAAATGATAGGGAGATATAAGTTGACCTTTCTGTTATTTGGAGGAGTCTGGGGAAAAGAACATTTCAAAGTAATTATGATCATTGAAAACTAGATGGAGAAGAATTTCTCTCTCTCTCTCTCTCTCTCTCTCTCTCTCTCTCTCTCTCTATATATATATATATATATATATATATATATATATATATATATATATATATAAACATGCAAAAGTGAAGTGCTGAAAAAAATAAAGGTAAAAGGAGCATCAAAATGTATTCCATCATTTGGCTATTTCTCAAAGGAAGTGTGTAGATATTTCAAAATTTGGAGAATTTTCCACATTAAGACTGGGTGGTCCTTGCTGAACTGAAACAATTCTCATGTTTTCTAAGTTAAATGAATCATTTTAAACCCCTTTGGATTATCCAAAACACACATTGTCCAAAAGCAGGAAACATGGCTGATGTCATTAGTTCAATAAAGGTTAATACTTTGTGGATATGCTGTTAAGTCCAGCGCAAAGCTGTAAAATACTTGCAAAATACTTAGTTTAGAAAAGTACAGAACTGCTGCATTAAGTTTGGCTGCCAAACCGCAGCATTGGGTTATAGATGCATCACATCCCTCCCCCCGCCCCTCAAAAAAAGAAACAGATGGAAGTGCATAACACAAAAGATGGGATCAGATGAGCAAAGGTATTTCCTGTTGAAACCACGTCACTATCCAAACCCCAAACACAAAGTCATTTCTATGCAGCGCGTGGAGCCCCAGGAACCATTTTACCTGTCGCTTGGTGAACGGATAAGAGGTTCTTGCATATTCATAAGAGCAGATAAGAGCTACCCATCCAGCTCCCTTTAATTGAGAATGATGGAGAGGGACGGAGGGATGGAGGGACGCCGGAGTGCAGGAGTGGAGGGTGGAAGAGGATGGGGAATGATAACCCGGCGCTTGCCTTGATGCATTAATTGAGGGTATTAGAGGGAGGGATGGATGGACTGGGAGGTGGTGGTGGTGGTGGTGGGCGGGTGGTGGCGGCATACCACAGAAATGCCAGCAGTGCCAATAAATCACTCCCCACCAGTGATTGACTCTGCAAATGTAGTCTGGAAAAGGCCGGGGAAGTTGGAAGGAATCAATCAAGGCACTCCCAAAACTTTTCAGCCCTCTCAGCTCTGAAGTAGTCTGGCGGATAAAAGGTTATCAACATAACTGAGCAGGACAGGCCACGACCCGGAGACACTTGGACTTAATATAGCTTTTCAAAGACAATTTATTTCCACAGTTGAAGCATTGGAAGGACACATGGGGGTGTGTGTGCATGCGTGTGTGAGAGATATTTTGAAGAATCAGAAGTGTAAGAGGTAAGTCAGAATTTTTCCGGAGAGCAAACGCTATTGGTCAGCAGTCCATCTGTGATCTTCCAGGAAAAAGGGATCAGTTTAATGCATTAACTGATTCTCTGAGTCTCACTTTCATAGTTCTGGCCATCATTCCCATTACACCAGATTACACCTTTTTTTTTTTTTTTTAAAAAAAGAAGCACTTCCTCAATTTAGTATCATTCTACCATAAAGTAAAGACAGAAACAGAATTTGAAAAAAAAAAGAACTTCATCTAGTGCTTTTATCTCAGCTGATAGGTTGAGAGAATGCAACGTTCTATGGGTCAAATCCCCAAAACACCACATCTTGTATTTATAATAACAGATTTCAACAGCATCATTTATTACACAAGCTCAAATTTTTTATGCAAAAGTAAAATGAGGATATTTTTATGCAATGAATAGTTCTTATTTATTAAATTCTTACACATCACAGTGAGCAGAAAAGAAGTAAATCAAATTAATCATTTTTCATTAAAACTTCACGTATTCTTCTAGATATGTTTGCTCTCATTATTTTGAAGCTGTTGGCAGGTATGTTGGAGAACATTCTGCAGTTCATCTGTGGATTTATCCAGGGTTTGCACATGTTTGTGGTTTCTCTCATGCAGTAGAATGAATTTAGGACTGAACAAACCCTCCTATGATGGTAATGTGTGATGCACTTCAAAAAATCCGAAAATCCTGACATAAAGGTGAAGAAAATTTTTTTACTCATTTCATGAAGTTCTGTTAACTTGAATTTTGTTTTAAATCAACAGATTCAATTGCATGAAATACCTAAATAGCAAATTGCTGCAATTAGTGGCTTTTTTAGGTCAACCTAACTCATCAAAATAATCTTTGTAAGTTAAAGCTTTTATATAAATCATTAAATTCTAATCTTTATTTTGCAGCCACACATTTAATTTGGTAGGGAGAATAAGTCACTTTAAATACTTTAAGAGACTAAATAAGAATTTAAGCGAACAAGTGTCTCAAGTCTTTAAGTAGTGTTGTATACATACAAGAAACACATATGATGGATCTGGATGTCTAAAAAGCACTGGGATACAATTATGACACATCTAAAACAACGTAAGAACATACAATAGACAATGGTTTATATTTTAACTGAAGATTATTTTTTTTCAGGTTGGAGACTTACAGCACTGTCTCCACAGCGGGAGGTCAGGGAGCCGCATCCATGATGCTATTATTGGTTGTTGGACTGCTAAGAGAGCTCAGTGTCTTTGACCTTCTTTACCAGCGGCGGCCTCCAGGTCTGCATGACCAGCACTATGGCTCCTCTGCCCTACTTCACCCAGGGAGTGTGTGTGTGTGTGTGTGTGTGTGTGTGTGTGCGTGTGTGTGTGTTGGTGTGTGAGAAAGAAATTGCAGTGTGATTAGTTTGTGTATGCCTCTGATTATGTTTTCTGTGGTTGTGTGTTTGCTGTAGTGCATTTGCGTGTCCGTGCCTGTGAGTGAGTGCATATGCTTGCTTCTTCGGAAACTTTGTGTGTCCATTCATTGTTTACACACTACTTTGTCTGGGTGTGTCTGTGTGCGCTTGTGATCATGTGATACCTGAATGTTTGTGTATCTTTAGTATATCTCTTCTGATGTGGTTGCATCCGCTGGGATTTATATTTCCAGTGTGTGTGTGTGTGTGTGTGCGTGTGTGTTTATGAATATAGCAACCATTCGTTTCTACTGTTTGTCTACTAGCGTGCGTGTGAGTATACCTACATATATTGTCTGCTTTCATGAGTGTGCCTGAGTGTGTGTGTGTGAGATGCCATTGTTTGGCCTCTGGAGGTTTCATTAAGGCCCAGTGTCCAGAGGTAAAAAGTCATTCATCTCCCCTGTTGTGAAGTGGCAGCTCTGGGCTCCGTCCTCTGTTCCCCCACCTCCACCTCCACCTCCACTCTTCCTCTGTCTCTTTCTCTTCATCTCCTCCCTTTCCATTTTCTTCCATCACTTTCTTGCAAAAAAAATCAAGCCTTATGAGTCTAGAGTAAAGACTAAAAAAAAGAAGAAAAAAGTGTGGTGGAGGAAGGGAGAGGAGTGTTTGATGTCTTTCAGACAAACCGGCCTGTCTAATGAATCCTTCACCAGTCTGCTATGAGATCAGCTCATCTTCTCCTGTTTCATTTTTTTGCTCTTTTTTGCCTCCATGCACATTAATTAGAGCTGTCAAAACTTAAATCTCTCCCTTTTTCTCTTTCTTTCCCTTTTTATTTTGTTCCTTCAAGTGGCTGAATGGGATACCGTTAATTAAAAAGATATCAGATCATGGAGGCCCCCTGAGCGCTGGAACCGTCTGGGCCCTCGCTTCCTGACAACTCGAGACGTCATGTTTTTTTCTTTTTTTTTTTTTTTTTTGTCCGTCCGTATACACTCCAAAGAAAATCCGGTCCCTTTTGTCCGTAAGTTAGAGCGATGGATTGAAGTTCACAGGGTAGGCGACCAGAGGGTGTGTGTGTGTGTAGAAGTGTGTGACTGTGTGTGAAGTGTTGATAAAAGCGTCTTTTTGTATTTAATTGCATCTCAGCTTTATCAAAGTGTGGACTTCTCCTCTGATGAGAACTTCAGAAGGTTCACTGTTTTAAGTGGCATATCTTTACTGACAGAACAAATTGCTGAATGAAAGATACTGAGAGGACTATACCTTCCCCCTCTGCATGTATGTGTGTGTGCACATGTACAATGCAAGTGTCAGAATGCACATTTTTGCTAATGGATGTGTTTACATGTGCAGACAACAAAAACAAATGTTGAGTTACTGTGGCTACTCAACTAAACCTTGCTGTTACATTTAGCTCGGTAGCTGGCAGTCTTTTTCCTCACTGACTTTACTGGCACTCTTCTGTGTTTTTGACACATTACCAGAACAACCATCCATCAAAAGAATACCAAGCTGTTGGCAGGAGTGTATCATGTCACCAGAGTCCTCTTGAGCATGCATGTGGATTTTTGTTTGGCTGGAGGACACCTCACACAGTTAATCCAAACCCACATTTGTACCATCAGTGCCTCTTTCACAATGCGCTTCACGATTCCTCTGTGCAGAAGTCTGGCAGAGCAAAAGTCTAAATGTAGACAGTGTGACACAGCTAATACTTGCATGATTTTTGCCTCTCTGCTCCCTTAAAAGTCAGGACTGAAAGTTTACAACTGGTCAACAGCAGAAGTTCAAGTGACTCAAGCTCACTGAATTCTTATACATTTACTTTGTGACTTTGAATCAAAATTTTGTGCCCATTCCATTGAAATAAACTGATTTCAGTCCAAAATCTTGCTGTTACAAATGCTACAGTGTCCTGGCCCTTGGCCTACATGTGTATTTGTTCTAAGTGTCAGCTATGATTAATATGTGTTAGTAGCTTGTCATTGGTTGCCACTGTTCTTGATGCTGATGTATGATTCTCATACACACACTTACTCCCACACATGCATCCTGTTGTGTTGTGATTTCAGTAATTTCTAGTTAATCATCTAAGCTGAAGCGGGAGGGGGTGGGTTGGGGTGGGAGAGAGGGATGGATTCCCACCTCCCCCCAGCTGCCTTCCGACCAGCGCGGTGGCAGTGGAGAAGCAAAGAGAGAAATGACACACACACACACACACACACACACACACACACACACACACACACACACACACACACACACACACACACACACACACACACACACACACTCTCACACTCACCCATCATGTACAAACCTAATTAATTTTGTTCAGTGTTTCAGAATTGATTGTGATAATTTCTAGTTCTAATTTTTCATCTGGATTTCAATGGCTTCCTTGTCCTTCCAATCTCACTTGTCTGTATTCTCTAATGTGTGTGTGTGTGTGTGTGTGTGTGTGTGTGTGTGTGTGTGTAATTACTGTATCAAAATGCACCTGCATGTGTTGCAGAATGCTGAATTTGACAGAATATGCTTTTTTTATGATTAAGCTCAAACTGGCCATCAGGAAGTTTAAGAGTTTATCTGGTGGGCTAGTCTTGTGAGATCTGACTCTCCTTTTCCCCACCCTTGGCATTAAACAGCCTCCATACGGGTGTTTATTTCATTTTTTTTTTCCTTAGGGTTTCACTTCTCCTGCTGCAGGTCTGAACATTTCCAAGGTTAACCCGTCAGAGCAAGTTTACTCAAAATTTCTTGAAAGGGTTTTAAAAAGTGGCTATTCACTTCAACTGTATGGGCAAAAATAAACACGTAAATACGACCATTTTCCCCCAGACTACTCACCATTCTTTCCTAACATTATACTATATATAGCATATGGTATTTGATAACTAGCCTAGCAGTAAAAATGCTCTGTTGAAATACTTTGAACCTGAGTCTGAACAACAAAGGGGAAGGATGAAGGAAGAAGAAGCAGAAACCCGCACAGGTCCAATTAGAAGTGCACCACTAAATGGTACTTTGTAATTTTGAAGTAAATTACAGCAGAACACATCATTCACATGATCAGGCTGGATGTCATTAAAAGAAACTGAATAGATGGCAAGTGTGTTGCAATATTTTCAATCACTCTGGTAAATGCTTGTTTTTAAAGTGTCCAAGGTTTTATTATTGTTGCAAGAAGGTGCCACAGATGGCAGCCTTGGCACTTGGCGCTCCCTAGATTTGTACTACTGCATTCATATGTTCTTTTCTAGATGTGTAAATATCTGCAAATATATGTATTTATTTTTATTACTATTATGTTTTATTATTTTTTTATATGTTATTCTATTTTATTTTTTCTCTTCTTCTTTCTATAGTTACTTTATTATTCTCTTTCCTTATTCCTAGAATGACACCAACAGCTGAAACCAAACTCCTTGCATGTTGTGTACATACTTGGCCATTTAAACTGATTCTGATTCTGATTACCACTAAATCACTGCTAGACTGCTAAAAAAAAAAAAAAAAAAAGTAATATAGTCAGAAAATGTGATCTTGATCATTGCGAACATTATAGACAAGTTGTCATATGTTTATCAAAATGACCTAAATCAGACGTTTAACTCCACGCATGCAATTATCATTTTGCAAATTTTCAAATTTATATTGGTGTGAAAAGCTAAAAACATGCATTTTTTTCCCATTTGAAACAACAACATCAAATTTAATATATTTGACTTGACATGTAAGGCCAGTAAAAGTTTAAAAGACGTTATCTTTTATCAAATGTAAATGCATGTTACCAGGTCTCACTTTTAAACCCTCTGCATAGAGAAATGGTTCCATTTCACGAATGCTCATCATGAGGGTGAGTTGAGAGTCATACAGCAAAGAGAAAAAAACAGCTACAACATATAACTGCTCTACTGAGCAATGAACAGAATAGAGTCCACTGTACTAGTTTCATGTTGTGTTTACTGTACCAGACAACTGGATTTTCACATTTTGTGAAATAATTAAATCCATCCCAGAAGGCTTAAATCTGTAGACTAGTGGCCGACTAGTGGGTCAGACCAATCTGAGCCCTATGAGAAACTACTGGCTTTTACAGGCATGTTTTAGGTACGATGACAATCTATGATGAGTCTATGTTTTCTTGATCTGATCTGATCTGAAATTAGCCTAGTTCATCCAATCACCAGCCAAGTTTTTTTTTTTTTTTTTTTTAAATGCCTGCGTTCTTACTAAACAGCTTCCAAGGACAATTTCTCAAATGATTCTGTGTAACAAACCATCTGCTATATCAGGTTAATGTATTGTACTGACTACTGATTAAAATCATAGAATCAAAGCCACTTTTTTGCCCAAGCTTGGTACTGCTGATGTACATTTCTAGATGCATTTCTATCTTAAAAGCTGTGTCACTTTAAGAAAAGGTGCTTGCTCTTAGAAATGAAGGAAATTAAGGAATCTGATTACGGCTTTGTCTAATAGCTTATGCATCACAATTTCCTGTTTTTAATCACTACTGTAGGACTGTGCAGCCCAAGGGCGCTGTTTTAATTCTTTTGTGTTACCCGCAAATGCATGAAAATAAATTATAAGACTAATAATTGTTTTGCCAGGATCTAATAACATGCAATAAAAACCAGCCAACCAGAATGCTGCCACCATACTCAATCTAGAAGCTATTATTAGAAACCCTCGTCTTTTCTTTTTTCCTCCTTTTTTAAAACTCTTTTTGCTCCATTTACATTGCCGCTGATAATATTGAATAGTTTTTCACAGCTGATGAATATTTGAGTTTGCTTATGAAAGAGGCCAATGTTGTCACATGAATAAAGAGTGATCTGTTCTTCATGCTTCATTATGATTTCTCACTTGTGGCCAATGACAGGCAGGTTGATAGAATATTTACAGCATGCCAAAGAGACATTTAGCAGGAACACATCACAGCTGATGTACACCTGCTCTGTATGCGCTAATGCATGAGTGTGTGTGTGTGTGTGTGTGTGTGTGTGTGTGTGTGTGTGTGTGTGTGTGTGTGTGTGTGTGTGCGTGTGTGTGTGCATGTGTGTGTGAAAAGGCTTGACCTACCTGCAGTGGAGTGTCTGAAGTGTGACATGACACCATAATGGAGCTGACATTCTATCAGCCACACACTCATAAAAGCTCTTTCTTGCTCACTCTCTGTCCAGCATATGATTACCACACCATTTTATTGAGATAAAGCACAATGATGTATGAGTTTTTATTCAGAAAGTTGGAAAACTTAATTTCAAAAAATGGAATGAAAGCAAGTTGCCATGATCTACCAGCCTCTTGTGTTTTCTACATTTTGACTTGTTTGAGTACACACACAGTAGAACATGTATGGTCAAACCTGTTGAATAACTCGTAAAATGTGAGACCACTCTCTTTAATAAATATAAACCAGCACAATCTTATGTATGTACAAATTAACCTAATGTTCAGTTGGTCTTAGTTTAATAGCCTTCACATCAGCCCAAATGAAATGTACTAAACAAGAAAAGTCTGGTTTTGTCTGTTTATTTTGGCTATCAGTAAAGCTGGAAATTAGATTCTGGTCTGGTCTTCATTAAAGGACCCTCATATTTTTTTTTCTTCTTTGGAAAAAATGACTTAACTTATGTATGTGAGAACACTGAAAAACAAAGTTAGTGGCTAAGGGGCAGATCAACTGGTTGGCATGGTAAATATAACTGCTTGGTTGAAATTGGAAAATACAGACCCCAAAGAGGAAACTCAATGCAGCAAAATTGAATACACTTGTAGCCACTGATACCTAAGATAGAAGACCTGTGATTACTGAAACAAAATTGAGCACAGATGTGAATTACATGCCTGTGGTTATGAATCATCAGCAGCCTCATGTTTCCACATGTAAAAGAATTTCTAGAGGAACTGAAAAATCTGATTGGGATACTTTACTAAGATCCTACACAAACTAAAAATATGTCAAAACACAGTTATTGCAGTAAACAGGAAATACAGAATGAACCATAGTACCACTAATTTCCCATCCTTCCAGAGAAATGCCACCGACAGTGCTTCGACTTGGACAATCTACTTCTGAAAATAGAAAAAGACGGGCAAGTGCCTTAAACTAGTCACCAGGGTTCTCAATGGAAATTGGAGTTTCTGTGACAGCTAAGAAGTGTCAGGTGTGAAGGTCATTGCATAAGGTTAACCTCTGTAGATGACATGTAGAGAAAAATATGCTTGACTGCTACTGTGAACAAAACTCCCAGATAAACTTCACTGATCCACCCCCATGTTTTACTGTAGGGGCAAGACAGTCTGGTTTGTAGCTTCTCCAGGCTTCCTCCTAACCAGTAAGTTGGCTGGAGTGGGAATCAACTGAACATTGGATTCATCACTGAAGAGAACCTTAGCCCAATCATCAACAGTCCAATCCTTGTGATCCCCAGGAGAGAGTAACTTGGCTTCCCTCTGCCTTTCGTTGATGAAGGGCTTCTTCCATGCCCTGTATGACTTCAGACCAGCTTCAGGAAGTCCAACTGTCCTTGCCCAACAAGTCACATTTCTTGACAGTGCCCACTCATTTTTAAGGTCCCTGGAGGTCTGACAACAATTCCTCACACAGGAACGGATGAGTGTACGGTCATCTCGTGCAGTAAAAAGATGTTTTCTGCCACGACCAGCTAGCAATTTGGTAGTTCCATGTTCAGCTTGTTTTTTCTTGGTGTAATAAACAGCTGTCTTGGAGATCTTCAGTTTTTTCACTACCTGTCTCTCACTCATGCCAATTTTCAGCAGTGCCAAGATGGCTGCCTTTGTGGCTTCATATAATTCTTTTGTTTTAGGCATTATGTGAGAGCTGACAACTTCTGAGTTGTGCTATGGCTTGGATGTAAGCAGAAAACCACTCTAGGCCTTTGCATGTGCAGTGCTGCTTATGACATGAAATGGCCTCTTATATACCCTTGGAATACAATTAAGCTTAAGCATGTCAAATAGAACATAAAGTATTATGTAATCAACTGTATTTTTTGTTGTATTCGTTGTATTAAATTTCCCTTTGGGGATAAATAAAGTTTGTGCATTGAATTGTATTGTATTCTTCAGGTAATATACCTTTAGTGGTACCAGGTATTGAAATGAACAAGAAATTGAAGACAACAAGGGTGGTCTAATATTTTTTTTCCATAACTGTATATATGGCACCATGAAGGAGTGTGGGTATACCAAAATATTAGCTGACAAGATGACTATTGGATTGTACTGAATGCAACAGAACATCTTTGGGGTATTTTAAAGATGAAGGTAGAGCAACATGCCCCCTCCAGTAAAGACAAGCTGAAAAAAAAGGCAACACATGTCTTCAGAAATAAAGGATTGAGTCTGTCATCAATAACAAAAGATACATTTGGAACCTCAGTCATGAAAGGTGTACTGGCCTTTGTTGCATTAAGTTCCTATGCTGGGGCCCATATTTTCAATTTACTAAATCTAAACATCTGAACAATTACCCTACTGTTCAATGTATAAATGGTGCAAGTACTTTAAGATGAAGCACTTGTGAAGCATCTGATGTTTAAATATTATTGCAAAGTGTTGCACTTACCTTTTCTGTGTACTACAGTATATGAGTTTCAGTCTAGTACAACCATTCACTTCAACCTTCACCCCAAAATATTTTTATTCGACTGCATTCTACTGTTTTATCTTTTGACCAGAATACTTTACAGTAGCAATAGTATTTATTTTACAGACAGGACTTCCCACCAAAATGCTTTCCAGAGGGAGTGAATACCTGAAAAGTCTCCCATTCTCCTGCTTTCCACAGTATGTGTGTGCATGTGTGTTCTAGTTGGGCGTGAGGTCCATCTGGAAATGCTCAGAGAGTTCCTTCTCATAGCTGCTGCCATCACCTCACACAGTATTTCACTGTTTTATGGACACGGCTAGCTCTGGAACTCTGTGTCTCCCTTTGGAGCTTCTTTGGAAACATCGGCCAGCATTTTATTTACAACCTCAGAGCCAGGCCTGTTCCCTACTGTGGGATGTGTGTGCATAGTGAATGTGCTGTGATTCAGGCATATCAACTCACAGATTTCAGGAACAGTAGGAATGCGTGTGTGGTTGCTGTGTCCATGGATCTTGTGTCAGAGGTCCCACTATTTCTAAAGCTTTAGATTTTTTTTCCAGTTAGAGCTTTTCACAGCCAGTTTGTTACATTTGTTTTACAATTTGACATATCAGGAAGATGTAAAAGTTCAACTAGGTATTATTATGCCATGCCAGTAACTGCTGTTACAGTAAAAGCTGTATGGAAAACATGTAACGAGATTCCAGTTTGTCCATAGGTGTTATTACTCCACCAAGGAATGGTGGAGTTATGTGACGATCGGCGTATGTTTGGCCGTCTGTTTGTCTGTCTGTTAGCAACATTTCTCAAAAATGGACTCACGGATTTGGATGAAATTGTCAGGGATGGTCAGAAATGACACAAGGACCGAGAGTGATTGGATTTTGGCAGTGATGCAGCTTGTAGTCTGGATCCACGGATTTGTTAAAGATTTTTGTGTCATTGTAAGATAACGGCACGGCGTCACTGTAACTACGACAAGCCAACGCTACGTCAGCTGCCTGCTGATGATAACAAGATTGCGATTCTACTACAAATCCACCGTTGTGGACTGATCGGGATTTATCCCTCGGAAACAATACAAGGAACAACTGATTAAATTGTGAGGGTGTTTCCCAATCCCATCAATTCCCGCTGCTCACTACATATTTAGATCACACGATTCGGCATCCATGCATAACATGCATATGCACACACCTGTGCTTAGTGCAACGTCATTTTGTTTGTGGGTACATCTATATTAAATGGCCACATTCTATGGTGCCGTGATTTCTGTCATGAATTTTTTCAAGATTTCAGCTGTTGAAAATGATACGACTGAGCAGCTTTGGTGGAATACTGCACTCTCTGTGTGCTTTTCTTGTTTATCTGTTGTATGACTTGAATTTTATGCTATAATTACTTTCTAATGAACAGAGACCCAAGGGATTCTGAATGGTGCATGTGTGTATTAAATTGTGAATTAAATTGTACCTATATGCATACATTTACATGGCTGTGTGTACAGTAAACACTGTGTGAAGTTTAGGGTATGACAGAGGTGTTGTGTGCTATTGTCTTATATGTGTGGTTATATGCATGTGTCTCTCAGTCAGCAACACTTCATTGTGCGTGTGTGTGACATGCTATCAGCCCCACCAGCTGACAGGCCACTGTCTGATTATGAAGGCACTTTGCTGGTATTAATATTAATGCCACTCCATTTTATTCAGGATGTCTGCCTGCCACTCCGATGAGACTGCACTTTACCACTTTAAATAGTGTGTGTGTTTGACAGGAGGTGTGCGTTTGAGTGTGGCTGCATACATGTGAGTACATGCATACTGACTGATGTGTGTTTTTGCTGTGTCTCTAGCATAAATGCAGCTTGTCAGAAAGAAAGAATCCTTCTAGTCCATTAGCACCAGGGCAGTTTTAAACTTAATCCCCCTTTTAATAAAATTAGCTTGATTTTCCCACTCCGTGGTTTCCTCAGTAGTGCATGTTCTGCTAAAACTGATAAAAAAAATGTATTTTAGCAACAAAGAGGTTGTCCACATGCAAAGACATGCAAAGTGGTTGGGGAATCAGATGAGCAACAACAGTCAGCTTAATGTGGAGGCCAAAATGCAGAAACAAAAAGAGGCATTATCCAATTTTACCAGCTTAGTGCAGCCATGGTTTGAGGCTGAAGGATTTCAATGATAGAATAATTTCTGTTCCATCATTTTGTCAAGAGTTTACCTTTCAGACAAAAAGCTACTGGAGGCATCTGCACCTGGCAGCCCACTTCCTAGACCCAGACACCTCCCCCATGTGCCTCCGTGTTGTTTTTCTCTTGTTGTCTGCTAATGTGTAGGTCATCCTCTCCTCCATCTGCCAACTGGGAAGTCACTCTCTCTCCATCCATTATGACCATCCTGGGACAGAAGTTCTTCAACAACCTGCCCTGTGATCTCCACATTAAGGTTGGGTATTGTTTGTATTTTAACAACTCTGATTCTGCTTATATTGGATATTAACACATTTTGATATTTCAACAGCATGTGATTAGATAGATGGATTAAACCTTTATTGATCCCGCAGCGGGATCAATAAAGTGTAACAGCAGCAAATAGAAGAACAGTTTGAATAAAAAATAGAGCAGCACACAATGCACACAGTGCACAGATATAAATATTTTCTTCTTTCTAGAAGAAAAATACAATATATACAGCAAAAAAATTTTATGAAAGAGAAGTTACTACAGCAGAAAATTCTGATTTTAAATTAATTTATAAATTCAATTGATATAGTGTAGTGCAATATAGTATATATTTAATACAGTATCAGAGGAGACATTGTTCTGCATTGAGTATTTCTACTTTTTATACTCAATGCAGTACTCAATACATTTTCCTGAATTTACTGACAAGCTTTTACTTTTAGTTTCATTTTTAATGCAGGATTTTTGCAGCGTGCCATGAATACTTCTACTGAAATAAAGGATCTGAATACTTCTTCCACTACTGCCCATCTCTGTCTATTAAGACCAAAAACAAAACACACATTTGCATACATACACAAACAAACAAAAAAAAATGGTGGCAATATATCATGCAGACTGGATCAGTTGTGATTTCTGTGGTATATCTCTCTTCTGTTAATAACTTACCAAAACAGAGGTGGTATATTGCTAGTTGGTTGGTTGTTGGTTGTACCAGCTAAAACCATCAAATCAGCATCTGGTCAACACTGGCCTTTTGAAGCGAATTACGGCATTAAATGTCAATACAGGTATTAAAGTTCTTTGATCCTCAGTTAATAAATAAATTGTGGTGAGACACAAACTCTTTCTCAGCAGTCCCATATATTGTTGTAAACTTTTTTCTCAATGAAGATAACATTATATTAATCAGAAATACTGTCTAGACATTGATAATGTGGCTAATGACTATTCTAGCTGGTAATCATTGATTTTTAATGGAATATCTCCATAGGGGTACAGAGGAACATTTCCAGCAACCATCACTCCTGTGTTCTAGTAGTACATTGTGTTAGCTAATGGTGTTGAAAGACTAATTGATGATTAGAAAACCCTTGTGCAATTATGTTAGCACATGAATAAAAGTGTGAGTTTTCATGGAAAACATGAAATTGTCTGGGTGACACCAAACTTTTGAATGATAGTGTACATATATGAAATTAAAGTTAAAAACTTTTGGAGGGAGAAAAACATGTTTAAAGTCAACACATCAATGCCAATGGCCGTTTTAATGCAGTGTCTATTTTTGATCTGGTATGATGATTGTTGTTGTTTTTTTGTTTATTTTTTACATAGACATAACTGATAGGAAGGGTAAATTTTCTGACTTTGAATACAATATTTAGAAATGTTATTTTTGTATCATGATTGCCACCTATAGCCTCAGAGACTTCTTTCAGTAGAATTTAAACAAGATTACTTTAAGTTGCAGTCCGTTTTGGTTTAAATTACAATATACCTATTCAAAATTATCAAAATAAAGCAAAATAAACAAAAAAATCCACTGAATACCTCATCTGCTAATATTTCATCTTAATTTCTGTACAATTATTGCAGTGATTGTAAACACTATTTAAAAAAAAAACAACTTTTGGCTCAGCAGTAGTTGTTAAAATGAATTCTGATATACAGTCATGGAAAAAATTATTAGATCACCCTTGTCAATTTCTTCATTTCAATGCCTGGTACCACTAAAGGTATATTACCTGAAGAATGCAATGAACACAACAAAAAATACAGTTGATTACATAATACTTTGTCAGACGTGAGGTGCTTAAGCTTCATTGTATTCCCAGGGTATACAAGAGGCCATTTCATGTCAGAAGCAGCACTGCAAATGCAAAGACCTAGAGTGGTTTCCTGCTTACATTCAAGCCATAACACAACTCAGAAGTTGTCAGCTCTCACATAATGCCTAAAACAAAAGACTTATGTGAAGCCACAAAGGCAGCCATCTTGGCACTGCTGAAAATTGACATGAGTGAGAGACAGGTAGCGAAAAAACTGAAGAGCTCCAAGACAGCCGTTTATTACACCAAGAAAAAAAAAGCTGAACATGGAACTACCAAATTACTAGCTGGTCGCGGCAGGAAACGTCTTTCTACCCCATGAGATGACCGTACACTCATCCGTTCCTGTGTGAGGAATCGTCAGACCTCCAGGGACCTTAAAAATGAGTGGGCACTGTCGAGAAATGTGACTTGTTTGGTAAGGGCAGTTCGAAACTGACTTCTTGAAGCTGGTCTGAAATCACACAGGGCACAGAAGAAGCCCTTCATCAAAGAAAGGCAGAGGGAAGCCCAGTTACTCTTTGCTGGGGATCACAAGGATTGGACTGTTGATGGTTGGGCTAAGGTTCTCTTCAGTGATGAATCCAATTTTCAGCTGATGCCCACTCCAGCCAACTTACTGGTTAGGAGGAAGCCTGGAGAAGCTGACAAACCAGACTGTCTTGCCCCTACAGTAAAATATGGGGGTGGATCAGTGACGATCTGGGGTTGTTTCAGTCTGGGTGGAACAGGTCAAATGCAATTGTGTGAAGGACGAATGAACCAGGTCATGTACAGGGCTAGTCTTGAAAACAGTCTTCTTCCATCAGCTGGAAAACTCTTTCCTCCCTCGATGACTGGATTTTCCAACAAGACAATGTCCCTTGCCACATGACAAGGTCAGTTAAAGCCTGGATGGAGAACCAGAACATTGGAACTATGCCTTGGCTTAGTTCGTGTGAGTAAAACAGACAGAAAAAGAAACATGGAATGCCTAAAAGCACTGTTTTTGGCAGGACAATGCCATAGCTATTGATGTAAGAAACTATGATTTTGGTTATCAAGAAAATCATGGAAAGGGGCACTCAGATGGCTCAACGGGTTAAGTGGGCGACCCATGTACAGGGGCTGGTCCCCAACACAGCGGCCTGGGTTTGATTCCTGCCCGCGGCCCTTTGCTGCATGTCTTCCCCCCATTCTTCTCCCTTCTTTCCTGTCTGTCTCTACTGCACCTATTCAATGAAGCTGTAAAAGGCCAAAAAAATAACTTAAAAAAAAACCATGGAAAATGGCTAGATATCAGCTCTTAAATGAAACTCTTATGAACTATTTTTGTTGTTATCATTATATTTGTCCAAACAAATCTACCTTTAGTTGTACCAGGTATTAAAATGAACAAGAAATTGAAGAAAACAGGGATATATATGTATATATGTGTGTGTGTGTGTGTGTGTGTGTGTGTGTGTGTGTGTGTGTGTGTGCGTATAACATCATCAACTGAAAAAGAAAAAGATATGATGTTTCTTGTTCAAAACAGAACTTTTTTAAAGCACAGATTACATAAGAACAGTTGATTATGTGCCATTATTCATGTAACCACTGAGGTGTGAGTCCTGTGGCAGTTGTAAGAACACATGACCTCACTTGCAGGACTTCCCTCATCTTTCTTTATTTGCCCGTCCTTGTAAACACAAGCACCTACAGATGACCACCTCTCCATTTGGTTCCTCTCCTATCAGTAGTGAGCTAGAGACAGAGACAGAGGGAAAGAGAAAGAGAAAGCGATGCAAGGATGATGACGACAGCAAGCTGGAGCTCAGTGCAAAGCTCCAGGTTATCAAACTCATTAATCTACATGCCATAGTCCCCGGATGAATAATTGTGCGTTGAATTTATCTGCCAGTGTGATAGCTACAGCTCAGCTCTCCCTGCACCACAACCAACTCCGCATTGTGTTTCGGCCTTGTAATTATTACATGCTTTGTCTTTGCTTTGGGTGGCGGTGGTGGGTGGTGGTGGGTGGGTGGGGTGGGGCGTGGGGGGCAGAAGCACACTCTCACCTCTTCTTTTGCAGCTATTCAGTGGAAATCATCTTACAACCCTCGATGTAAAGCTCAAGGAATCATATGTGTCTCTGGTACATATTAAAGCATCTAAAAATGTAATTTTATTTAGTTTTTTTTTAAATTCTAAACAGCTGCACAGAATGTAAAGTAGAATTGTTTTCACATTTTGTTACTAAAAAATATACTACAACTTTGTTAAAATTATTTATGAAAGTATTCAATGGTTAAACTCAAGTGTTGACTTCAACAACTAACCCTTCAACCAAAATTTGATTCAATAAAAACAAAGTACAACAAATGCTGCTTCCATTTTAGTCTTAGTAGTACAAGACAGCCTTTTCAGTGAATATGCCACACTTGGCAGCCTTTGAAAAATGGTACTGGTTGCATTTTTTGAATAGATACAGCCTGATCCCAGTACAGGGACCTCCAATGTGGAAGCTATTAATATAATACTGATAGTTTTATCTTTTAAGGCTTACAAAATTATTTAAGTGTAACAGCTTGAGAAAGGCAAATTAGATTTAAGGGGGCATGAGTCAAACACGTGGACGTACAACATACAAAATCAGCGATGAGGACCCTTCTACACAGGGCAGAGTATCCTGTCAGTGAGGAGGTGGGTAGAGAGATGTAGGTGCACTGTATCTAGTTAACAGCTACAAGGAGTGGATAATGAGAATTTGACCCTGACTTAAGATGAAGACGAAAACTGTTAAATGAGGATCCCAGTGGGATCTTGTGGCTGGGCTTTCTGAACTAATGCCAAGAGTGCAAGAGAGAAGAGGAGAGGTGATGTGGTTACAGAACCCTCTGTTGGGGTGGATAGATGGGTCAACAAAGCATTAAACTGTTCATGTCCTGTGTCAAACTGTTTTACCGTAATCATCCCATAACCTCAACCGCTTGTTTATTATTGTAACCATTAGAAAGATGGCCCTGTGGGTTTATGACAGACAAAATTTTTGTTATAATATTATAGGTAATTATGACTAACACCACTTTTCTACTATATATATATATATATATATATATATATATATATATATATATATATATATATATATATATATATATATATATACATACAGTGATCCCTCACTATATCACGGCTCACTTCTCGCCATCTCACTATATCGCGGATTTTTGGACTGGGTTTGGTTCCGCGGATGTTTCGTTATATCGCAGAATTCTTCGGTACACATATTTTTTCTGTAGTTCTTACTGTGGCAAGTTGCATTAAAAAGTAACACTTGACAACATGTACCTGCTCTTTAGGAATGTTGTAATTGCCTAGGGGTTTTATTTTCACACAGACTACAGTATAAATGTGGCAGGAAGTCATCAAACACACTACACTTCACACTCACGCTCCTGACAACATAACACTTCATCAAACTAACTAGGCTGACTAAACCACAAAAACACAATAAAAAATAAATACTAATAACACTGGAACACCAACATAAACCACAATAATGACATTTAAACCCCCTACACCTCGAACTCCCATGGTGCATTGCAGCACAACAATTCAGTCATATAGTGACCAGCGTACAGCGCTGGGCTCTGATTGGCTCAGCGGCCATAGTCAGTCTCCTCCATCTCCCTTGAGTATAGTGCATATGGTATAGCGGCATTCAGTATCTGGCCTGTCCGTCTCACACAGACATCTGATCGCTGCATGGTGTTGCTCTGTGCTGAGAATAAAACCTGCAGCAAACTGTCCTGTCCTGCTGGGGATGTTTAGCATGGAAGACAGCAAAAGACATGAGCATAAAAACGCAAAATAATTGTAACCGGCCTGACCTACAGCCCTGGAGATGGGTGAGTCGACCAATATTTAAGGTTGCAATATGGTCCCTAGTCGCAGATTTTCGTCTATTGCGGGAGGGTCTGGAACGTAACCCCCGCGATATACAAGGGACCACTGTAGATATCCATATATAAATATATATACATATATATATATATATATATATATATATATATATATACATATATATATATACATATACATATACATATATACATATACATATATACATATACATATATATATATACATATACATATATATATATATATATACATACATACATATATATATACATACATATATATATATATACATACATATATATATATACATACATATATATATATACATACATACATACATACATATATATATATATATATATATATATATATATATATATATATATATATATATATTAAAGACTACTTCTGCTTTAGAATCTTGATCACCCCTTTGACATGTAATTGCCTGTAGCTGTTGACAGTTGCTTTGGGACGTCATCACTAACAGAATCTTGCACAGTGGCTTGGTGGTTAGCACTCCCCGGTTGGCGTCCTGTGCTGGGCCTGGGATCTTTTTACATGTTCTCCCTGTGCATGCATTTTCTCCAGGTACTCCGGCTTCCTCCCACAGTCCAAAAACATATTGAGCTTAATTGATAATTCTAAATTGTCCATAGGTATGAATGTGAGTATTGTGTATTGCTACTGTGTAGCCCTTGATAGACTGGTGACCTGTCCATGGTGTCCCCTGCATTTACCTTAAATCAGCTGGGATAGACTACAGTCCCGCCTAATGAGGATTAAGCTGTGTACTGGTGATGGATGGATGGATAATCTATTGGTCATCAGTATTAACTTATCCATATTACATAAACAAAAGAAAAACCTAAAGTTTTACAGCCCCGTACTTGGTTTGAAAACCAAACACACAGTAATCCCAAAATTAAAGCTCAGCATCTTGTTTTGCCACAGTGAGGTAGGAGAGACTGTACTTAGAGCAGCTGATGCCCAAGTTGCTTTTTCCAGCCAAAGGTTTATGGTAGAGTGGCAATACGAAAGCCATTGTTGAAAAAAACTCATAATAAATATCGAGTCAAGTTTGCCAGTAAAATAGGAGAGTCTGAAGTGAAATGGGTGAAAGTTTTTTGGTGTGATGAAACAAAAATGAACTTTTTGAACTTTTTGAACATCAGGCTTGATGCCATGTTTTGCAGACACTAAACACTGTGAATCATCACAAACAGTGAATTTGAATTAATAATAATATGAATAAATTATCTCTCTGTCTATCACACCATTCCTACCATGAAGCATGGGAGTGGCAGCATCATGATGTAGGGGCACTTCTGAACACTGGGCCCCAGAAGCTTGTACAGGTAGAGGGAAAATGAATGCAGCAGAGTAAAGGGAATCCTGTCGGACAATTCAATGCAGTTTGCAAGAAAACTGCAACTTGGGAGAACATTTGTTTTCCAGGAAGACAATGACCCAAATCACACAGCCAAAGCTCCACAGAAAGGGTTTAAACAACAAGGGAAATGTTCTGGAGAAACTGAGTCAGAGCTGAGACCTCATTTCAATTGAGAATTTGTGGCGTAGCTTGAAAAAGGCTGTTCACTCACAATCCTTGTGAACAGCTTGAGCAGTTTTACAAAGAAAAAGGAGGTAAAATTTCAGTGTCCAGATGTGCAAGCCTGTTTGAGACCTATTCACACAGGCTCAGTGCTTTTCAAAAATGCCAAAATATATTGATCACGATTCAGTGTTGAAAAGCAACAAAAATGGAAAACGTCCAGTGGGAGCTGAATACTTTATATAAGCACTGTAGTAAATGCAATGAACATGTTAGTGGAAACTACTTCAAAACCAGTTCACATATGTGTGTTTCTTTGTCCAGTGGAGAAACTAAAAACCATAAATACAGGCAGACGTCAGAGACAGAAGTGATATTCATGGTTTCATTGGGTTATAATCTGTGGCTCATTCTGGTCAGACAAACTGGATGAAAGAATATAACACTCACACCTCTCTAAAACGTTGAATATTTTATGCATACATGGCAAAGCCTGGATGCTTCATCTTATTATAGAATTACTAAAATCTTAATGGTAACTGACCATGTGCATTTTTTCTGAATACTAACTTAGTTCCAAAAAAGATTGTTCTCTTATAAGAACATGACATGTTGAGTGATCGCTGTAGTGGATATAGGGCTTAAATAGCAACACAAGAAGAAAGAAGGTTATAATTAAAGAGTCAAGTAGAGAGGAGGTTGGGATAAAAAGATGGGTTGAAATAATGTTTGATTTGAAAATAGACTGCTGTTATTTTGGGCTGTTTTTGTTTTGTCCCCCCCCCCCCTTTGTTCTATTTAAAGCCTCTGTGCTTCCTGAAGATTGTTACGACTCAAGGAGGCTCAGGTGCAGAGAATGAGGAATGACAACACAGAGAGTAGTTTAAGGAATTTATTTACAGAAAGGAAGAAATACAATGAACAGCACTACAACTATGGAACTGGGAACTACAAACGGAAGTGATGAACGTAACACAAGAGTACAAGAGATACTAGGGAACAGAGCCCCTAAAGGCGGGCGGAGTATAAACCAATGACTACAAATAATATACAGGGAACACAATAAGACTTACCCACGATAAGTACCATCTAGGCAGAAGAGAGTAACTGAAACAAAGTAACGATGAGAATTAACAATGCAGAATCTACCATAGTAGAAATATGCTAGAACTACGGAGGCTCTGCTGAACAGGAGCAGCTAAGCGCTAAGCTAATCAAACGATGAGAGTACAAACTGAACGCTGGGAGAGTATGCAGAATGACGAAGGCCGATAAGTGGTGCGAATGGTGGTTATGCACTGCGCTAACCAAACAATGAGAATACAAGCTAAACACTCAAAATATGTACAGAAAGATGGATAGTGGCATGAAGGATAAACTAATACTAAACTGGGAAACTTAGCTGACTGGAGTGGCAAGTGTAGGGCTAAACCACAGTGGCAGGAACAGATGGAGTGGTCGTTGGTAGAACAGGAGACGGCATGTGACAGCAGGTGGCGGCTCTGATCCAGAGCAGTGATGGTGGAGAAGGTGGTGGGAAATTGGGGTGGCTGTGGATGGCTTCGGTTTGTGTCTCCTCTTATAGCACAGGGTGGTGATGATCAGCCAATCCCACCTGCTCCCTCCAGGTCAGCTGATTGCAGATGCTGCACACCTGTCGCCTCCTGCTCCAGCTGCACCTACTGATCACTTAGAAGTGGGGGAGGGAGTACTACCACTACAAGCCACTGTACAATCAACACGTCAGGAGGTAAAATTACAGAAAATGTAATTAAATAGCAAAAGTAGACATGGCTTCACAGTTTCACAACAAATACACGCACAAATACACACTCCCCAAAGCAACATGTGTAAATATCTCAAAGCTGCTGGTTGGTTCCTTTGTCTTTTTGATCTGAGGTGTAGTTTTCCAGATGAAGTAAAAGCAGGGAACATAAAAGAACAAATAACAGGCTTGTTGGCAACAACAGGGGAACATGGCAAAAAAAGGTAAACAGGCTGTGTGTATTTACAGTTCTTAATTCTATTTATCTTCAGACAAATCTGTATCACCCTCGGTGTGAGTGTGTGTGTGTGCGTGTGTGTGTGTGTGTGTGTGTGTGTGTGTGTGTGTGTGTGTGTGTGTGTGTGTGTGTGTGTGTGTGTGTGTGTGTGTGTGTGTGTGCGTGCGTGTGTGTGCATGCACAATCCTCTGTTCCTTGGCTGTCACACATAAGATTTTTTTGGAATGAATGTGTACAATCCAAACTATAATCAACATTGTCAAAACTTGTTTTTTACTCCAGACAACAGAGGAACAAGTCTTTGAGCTGTTACTTCCTATGATATTTACGACAAAAATCATTTCTATGCACAGTGCTTTGGTATGTGCTGTGGCCTGCTGAATTAACAAGGTTGCAAGCTTTATGTCCATCTGTCAAACAAACTTTAATCTTTGTTCATGACATGTCACCATCAATACATTTATTTAGTGGTTCATTTAGGTTTCCATCTGCTGAGATGTATGAATATAATTCATGAGACAAAGAAAAACAAACACATGCTAATCACTCTGGGAAATATTGCTTCTTTATTATTAACCCAACAAACAAACAAAAATGGAATACAGTGGCCCCTCGTCTATCACGGGGGTTCAGTTCCAGGACCCACAGTGACAGATGAAAATCCACAAAGTAGCGACCTTTTTTTTAATTGTTTATATATATTTTTAGGCCTTATAAACCTTCCCCACATTCTTATAAACCTTTTCCACACTGTTATTAACCTTTCCCACATTCTTATAAAAACTTCCTATGCTCTTAAACACTTTCTACATTCTTAAACTTAGGTAATTTTAACAAGACATCAAATTATGGGTATTCACCAGTGAGTTTACTACAACTTGAATGATGATGATGATGAATTAGCTGTGCAGAGCAACACTATGCGCAGTGATCAGATGTTGATGTGAAATGGAGGAGGGAGACGGAGGAGACTGATGGTACGGTTGCTGAGTCAATCAGCACCCAGCGCTGTACGCAGCACATTTTTAAAAATTTAATATTCTTTCAATATGTTTTAATTATTGTTCATATATATGTATATATATATATATATATACATACACACACACACACACACACACACACACACACACACACACACACACACACACACACACACACACACACACACACACACATATATATATATATTTTCAATTTGTAGGCAAGAAAATGCTTATTTTACTGCAAAAAATACTTAAAATAATAAATATATAAAAATAGCTATACCTGGGCAGATTTTGTGGCTTCTTCAGACTAAAAGCATTTCCTACCATCCTTTTTCTCCTTGACAGTCCAACCTGTCAAAGAGAAAATAGGCTCTTTTCAAAATGTAAATGAGACTTCAGTTTAGTTGTGTAAAAGCATCATTTTTGGGAGATGGGGTTATGTACACAGGTCCTGAAATACTTTTCCTTCTTTTTGCCTGTTTGTGATATTTTGATGCTATTGCAATTAGCATCACTTTTACTACGGTGCTCACAGTTTCTGATTAAGTTTGTCTAAATGTGCATTAGGAAATCTAGCTAGAGTTCTAAGAAAATAATCTGCGGGGCATGGTTGTGTGGTTTGGGGGGTCCGTCAGAGTGCATGTGTATGTGTCAGTGTATGTGTGTGTGTACAACAACCTGAAGCCAGCTTGTCCTTGAGACAACCTCTATTTGCAGATCGGACAGATCAAAGACAGCATTGTGTGTTGTAATTTGTTTTTAGCTGCTGGAAGGTCATCAAGCCTGGAACAAGTTTGGTGGAAGGTTTAGGTGGGGGAGAAGACTGGGTGAGCATTTCCTCTGATTGCAAAACTCTAAACAGACTCCCAATGTCACATTTATCATTTTCAAACAGTTAATATCTTTGGATGAAACAGAAAAGGATGGTGACCCTACTGCTGCTGTTCCAATGGTGGACAGAGGGGAGGATGGAGGGGGCAAGGGAAGACGTGGGTCAACCTTCAGATGCCCCCAGCGTGGTCCAGAGAGAGCGAGAGGGAGAGAGGTGATGTATTTTAAAAAGCTCTCCTGACCTGTAGGCACTCAGTTGAATGTTTGCTTAAATGGACGCCCCGTAGTTTTAGAATGTGCTTTGTGTAGCAGATTTTGAAATGCACTATTACATTTCAAAGGACACACATGTTCATCACTCACATTCCCTCATTCTCCCACACCATTTACACACGTGTAGGCCCGCACAAACACACACACTTATTGGAGCTGCATAGGGCATTGGTGTCAGCCTGAAGGTTTCTGGCAAGGTCCTCTGGGTAATTCCCATTCACCTTGTCCAGGGGCCTGTTATGGATGTGTGTGTTTGCTTCTTTTGCTGTATCTGCGTGTGATCTGACTCATTTTTATGAGACAGAAGAGGGGAAAACAGAAGAAGTTTTGGAGGTCACAAACAAATTACAGTCTCCCCCTTCCACTGTGTGTGTGTGTGCGTGTGTGTGTGTGTGTGTGTGTGTGTGTGTGTGTGTGCGTGTGTGTGTGTGACTGCATCTGTTTGTTTTTGCCTGGGTTTGTGCATTTGTGTGTGTGTACTCCAATGTAGTAGCAAATTGAGGAGAGCGTGCTGTTGTGACTACAGGTATTTGTGGAGACTGTCTATATGCAAATGATAAAAGGATGTGAACATAATGACCCGGCATTGAGAAAGACCCTGGCGCTTGAGCTGTTTGGAATGAGGTGGGAGAAGTAAGAAAAACCTTAAACGGCTGCAGAAGGGAATGTGGGAAATTTGCCGAGTCCAGATCCCCTTTTGTGGTTGTTTGTGTGAGAACACACATGTAAATAGTAAACAAAGTATAAGAAACACCTAATGATATATAAAAAGAAAAAACAGAACTGAATATGTTTGAAGCCAGTTTAAACCTTGTAGGCAGCTAGTAGTCACACTTTATTTCATTAACTTATTTTTCAGCTTAATTTAACATTTGAACCTTGTGAATGATGCCTTTAACGACAATGACAATGTTCATGGCTGTTAACTGCTTTTACAAAAACACGTCATGAAGTGTTTTATTATTCAAACCAAATCTTTCCATATTTACGCTCTACTCTGCATGTTTTTGAACTGCTGACATTTATGCTTTGATGAGTTTAAATGAAATGCAATTGCTGCATTTGCATTTAAAATGAAATAAAGACATAAGTTTGCAAACTTGTAATTGGAACATATAGCAGTGAGCACCTGTTCCTTAATGACCTGTATGTCAAAGAGTTTCACCAGGAGAGGAAAGAGACAATGTGTCGCTTTTCTCTCTCAGTCACAGAGTAATTCAATGCCCATCACAGGATGGTGTCACTTTACCTTAAACTTTACTCTCCATTTCTCAACATCACAGATTAATCATTGATTCATGGATTTGGAAAGCTTATAATCAAGTGTCCTTCAAAAAAAATTTTTCCTTGTGTTTTGAAGAGTCGACATAGTGTGATGCCAAACAAAACTTGTCGCCAAATCCAGAAGTGTTTATTAGCATGTACAGTAAAAACTGGAATGACTTTAGTTTCATTTTGTGTACATAAGATAACTTTATGTGTTGTATTCACATTTAGCCTGGCACAACAGCATTTCTGTATTTGAATCCAAAGCTCCACAGCAGGTGTATTTAATTGAGATTTTTTTTGTTTACATACTCAATGCCTCCAAATTTCTAAAGGAGACCACCTGCTCTATACACAAAATGTAACTAAGCTAAACACCGATTGTGTAGCTGAAGACCCTGCTGTCATGAATCAAGAACATCAAGGAAGGTCTCCCCATCACACACCTCACCCCTCCCACCATTCAAAGCATTCTCACCAATGGTAAGTAACGGCCATGTCCCGGTGTGGTAACGGCCGTCTGTCTGAGCATCACCAACTTGACGAGATCGTAAAAACAAACAGATCACTGGTGCTCCTCACCCATTCTTGGTGGAGATTTTTCTGCATCAGCAGAGCTTCTAAGATAAGCAGAGACCCTCATCATTCATCTCACTGTCTGTTTTCTCACCTGCCTTCAGGTAGTAGGTACTGGAGCATCTGTGCCAGATCCAGCAGGATGCTGAGCAGCTTTTTCCTACAAGCTGTCAGGATCATCAATAGACTGTGCCCTCTCCCACTGACATGCCCACAACAAAATCAAGTACTCTAACCCCCATATCAGCACTGTCACCTGAAATGGACTGAACTACACAGCTGCTACCTGCACCTTAATATACTGTGACTGACAGTATGAACTTTAATATCTGTTATATATGCAGTGTTTTTTTTAAACCTGCATTACTTTATAGTTATATTTTTACAGTTATTTATATTTATTGTTGATATTTTTATTTTCACTGGGACTGGGCCTAGGAGAACAGCAGTTTGCTTTTTATGTATGCAAATACACAAGAAATGATAATAAACAAATTGTGAAAATCTTGATTGCCTAGACTGTTCTGCAATAAACAAACAAAAATAAACCAACCAACCAACCAACCAGCAGACTAAACACAAAACAGATACAGATACAACACGTATAGCTAGCCCTTAAGATAAAACAGACCTTTTAAAGTAAAGATAGTGAAATTACTCCAAGAAAAGCATTATGCTCACATGGTTTAATTAGTTTAACAATGTGTGGTACTAGGCAATTAGATAACATACAAAAAACACCAATAAAATCACAAAATCAAAAACTGGGACTATTTCTCAGCCAGTCATTGTGAACTTTACAGAATGGCAGCCTATCTGTACATTATTCACACCATGGGCCTGGGAATTTCGCTTTTGCCGAAGAGAAAATTCAAAATACAAGAAAAGTGATAATTGCACAAAGTTCTCTCAAATCATGCAAGCTTGCCACCTAAGAATAAATCTGCTCATACAAGTGGTTTTTGGATGAAACTCAGGGATCCTTCAGCTAATCATTTAGATAGATGTGACCTGCAACAGGACTCCTTATGAGCTCATTAGATGGACCCACGGCTGGACACACTGTTGCTGGCTGGTGATGAAAACTGTATGTGACGGAGGGTTGAATTGGTTAGTCAGATCTTTTAAAAAAAGAGCTGACAGCTTCCCACAAAGGCAGCTGTTACATATGAAGGATGAATACAGCTTTGACAAAACATAACAAAGTTTCAAACAATGGAGGATCTATTCATAAAACCTTGACACACGGTAAGCAATAACAGATATGCTCTTGTTGTAATCATATGTGGTGTTATTTTTATGTTTATACTAATAGCTGGGTCAGACATTTATTCATTAATCTATGGCACCCTATTAGTGGGAAATTGATTAGCAGTACACAATTACTGGAATTAGCATGTAATAGGCTAAAACATTCAATCTGTGTGTATATAGTGATATATTGATATAAGCGATAATTGTCTGGATCAGTTCAAACCACATAACAGTCATCTGACCGAACTACTGAGTGATGTCTGTCTGTTACACACCCACATGCATGTATCTTTAATAGCTGGACACAGATGTATTTGGTCTGGTTCAGTCTTCCTGTAGATGTAAGCTCATCTGGATGTTTGACTCACTCTGCTGATCATTGAGCTCTGGGCCTCAGCTTCTGTGCTCCTGATGCAGCTTAAATGCATCTGTGCATTGGCTTTGGAAACAGCTGACTTCCAAATGGTCATAAATAACAGCTACGTTCGATACAGCTTTGAAATAGAATGACTGTTAATACTTTAAAATGGACACTCCTGTCCATACAGCGTCAGGTGGGAATCCTGTCAAAAATAAATCATTGATCATTTTGGTCCTTAGGAGTGTTGAACTTATCAGAATGGTTTGAAAAATGTTTTGAAAAGCTCCAGCAGGCCCAACTTATCAACTATGAAATAGCTCATGAAAACGATTGTGATTGTTCTCTGTTCGACTATAAAGTGATACTTTGATAAAAGTGGAAGATTCCATTACTATGTTCATATCACACAATCCAGTTATTTTGTTAAGAACCTTTAAGAGTTTTGTGCATTTTTTGTATGTTCTAAGACTTAAAGGCAGTTTTTCCATGACACCCCCTTAAAGTGAACATGTTCTGTTACAAATTTGGAGATGTTTTGTACTCACACACTCTATGGGGTGTTGCTAAGTATACATTTTTTCCAACAAATCAACATTGGAATTTGCGTGTGTACTTAATCTTCCATAAAAATAGTTTTGTCGTTGTGTGTAAATGTAGTCCATCCCCTTCTTGGGACTTTTTTGTACACTGACCTTTTCTGGATTGTGAAGATTTCCCATATAAATTTGAGATGAAGTGGGATTCATAAAGGTTGAATTGTGGCTGCAAGTCAGAGACGAGGAGCAGCACAATTGCCATATATTACTTACATACATCAGTGCCTGGTGCTTCTGCTATTTTGTTTTGCTTTAAATGGGATTTTATGTTTGCAAATATGCTTCTGAGTGTGCTTGTGTTCATATTTACTGCATTTGTCCTGTACTGTGTATCCTGCATTTCCACAGTGTGTGTTCCTGTGCCTCCTTGCATCAGCACGAAACACTGGAAACAAGCTCATCATTGCTGGGTAAGCGGACACGGTAGTGGAGACAGTAGACAGAAGGTGGGGAATGGCAGGGGGAGACTGGAAACAGGGAAAGAGGATACAATCTTAAGTGTTAGTGATGGACTAGACAATGGAAGGTGATGTAGGATTTAAATCAACTCTTTCCTCCTCGGAGCACTAGAGGCTGATGGGAGAGGAAATGGCTCTGTGATGCCATCCACTGCAATCCTGCCAGTGAATCTCCGTCTGTGTGTCTACTTATGTCTCTCAGGTTTTCTTTTTCTCTCTTGTCTGACTTTGGGGTTGTGGTGGGGGATGACAGATTAAAAAGTTTTAACCAGAAGGATGATGGCTAGATTGTCTCACAAGGACTGCTTCCCTCGTAATTAGTTAAGACACTTTTGAGAGAGATGCAGTTCCCAGTGTAGAACAGTGGAACACTGGAAGGTCGTATTGGGAACACTGGACCCCACATGAATATTAAAAAAGAATGTCATTCCAAGGGCTGAGAATCCACCATCATCTCCGTGTTCATCTCTGCCATCACCAGCTTTCTGTCTGCATGTAAACCTATGTTTGCATGTTTCCGTGAAGTGGATTCTCATAAAACTAGTCTTTGTAGAGTCAGCTTTTCATCCGCTGCTCTTGCTTTTTCTTCTCTCCTTCCATCCCTTGCAGATGCTTATGTAACTCTTATCTCTGCTTGCCACTTTTTTGTAACTACTGATTTTCTCCTTTTATTTGTGCTCTGTTTTTCTTGTAGAATTGCCTTTGGTTTATCAGTCACAGTGCTTTTATAAGGAGACTGCCAGTAGAAGCTCTACAACTTTCAGTAGAAAAATCACACTCACACAGCTTCTCTATAAGCAATGGAGATGCATATTTATAAGGATTTTTTTAATCTCTTATAAAACGTAACATCCTTCAAACTAACAAACTAGTGAACTGTGAGTTGACACCCGTTTAGTTCAGCTTTTGAGTACCAGTTTAGTTTTGGTAGTAAAATCTTTCTTTATACACAGCCCGTCCAAAAAAAAAGTTGCACACTCTAAAATTTTGTTGTCCTGCCTTTAGCTTTGAGTACAGCACACAGTCGATGTCATATCATTTCAATAAGTTTCTGCAATGTCACAGCATCTATTTCTGTCCAGAGTTGGATTAATTTTCTGCCAAGATCTTATATTGATGATGGGAGAGTTGGACCACTGCACAAAGTCTTCTCCAGCACATCCCAAAGATTCTCAATGGGGCTGAGGTCTGGACTCTGTGGAGGCCAATCTATTTGTGAAAATGCTGTCTTGTACTCCCTGAACCACTCATTCACAATGTGAGCCCCATGAATCCTGGCATCGTTACCTCGGAACATGACCATGCTATCAGGGAAGAAAAACTCCATTGATGAAAGACCTGATATTTTTTAGTATAGTTAGGTAGTCAGCTGACCTAATTTTTTGGTCACATAACGTTGCTGAACCTGGACCTGACTTACTGCAGCAACCAAAGATCATAACAGTACCCCCACAGTCTTGTATGGTAGGCAGTAGGCATGATGAGTGCATCACTTCATCGTCTCTCTTCTTACTGTGATGCACCCATCATTTTGGAACAGGCTAAATCTGGACTCATCAGATCACATGATCTTCTTCCATTGCTCCAGAGTACAATCTTTATACTCCATAGCAAATTGAAGCCTTTTTTCCCCATTTAGCCTCACTGATCAGTGGTTTTCTTAGGGCTACACAGCTGTTTAGTCCCAATCCCTGGAGTTTCCTTCGCACTACGCATGTGGAAATGCTCTTATTTTCACTATTAAACATAGCCGTGAGTTCTACTATTGATTTCTTATGATATGATTTCACCAAACGTTTAAATGATCTCTAATCATGATCACCCAAGAGTTTGTTCCGACCATATTTCTTCCTTGAAGATGATGGTTTACTACTATCCTTTCAGGTTTTAATAATGCGTAGGATGGTTCTTAACCTGATTTTAGTAGTTTCAGAAATCTCCTTCATTGTTTTCTTTGCTTGATGCAGGCCAATATTTTGACTCGTCTAAGAAAGATTAATATCCTTTCTATGACCACAGGATATGTCTTCTGACATGGTTGTTCAAGAAATGAGAAGCTCCTCACAGCATTAGCCAGGGTTAAATAAGTTGTTGCCTGCTGGAACATATTCATTGCAGTAATTATCCAATGGAAGGCTCTTACATATTGGTTTAGGTAAATCCAGGTGGTGACTTTTTTTTTGGACAGGCAGCGTATGTCCCTTGAGGTCATCTTTGTTTTTTCACCTCAATTTTTCTTCTTAAACCTGCATTAGGCAGAAATCTAGAAAAGACAAATGTTAAAATTAGAAATTGTACATCCCTCCTCCTGCAGCTCTTCCCACACATGCAGCGATAATCAAGCTAAAAGTCCCCAATTATGTGTGGCTTCATCTGGGATTCAAGCCCTAGCCCCTACTTCTAAACCTTTGTGCCACTACATTCCTTTCTCTTCACTGACTCTGTTGCTGTAAAAGGCCCTGTGTTTGGTTTACATGTCCTGTCACAGGTTAGATTTACTAAAGCCACTTGATTTACAATATGCTAAAAAGTTTATAGTTCTGGCCAACAACAACAAACACAGATCTCAGAAGACAAGTGCAAAGGAAACAGTTTAGATCCTTCTTAGTTAAAAAAAAAAAATTTAATAAGTTCCCACTGCCCCTTTGGGACAGAATGACATCTAGACAACATTTACAGATGAAGAAAGCATCCATGACAGCATGCATCGAACAAGTGTATGGAACAGTTGTAACTCTTTTTCCATTTGCATAAAACTTTCAACACTAAAATCTCCTTTTTGCTTTTCTCTATATAAAAATACACAACAACACACATATTAAATACCACTCATACAAGTGACCTTTTTTGATTATACTGCAGCAACTATGCATTGCTGTGCTAGCTTAGCAGACAGGCCGCATTCACTGAGCTGAGCCAGACTGCTGATTTGAAAAGAGTGATGAACCTTCTTTGGGTTTCACTTGACCATAACTCTTTTTCAAATAGCATCTCAGCAATTAACAGCATAAATGGCTTCTCTCTCTCCTTTTACTGCCAGTTCTACTCCCTCTGAGATATGTAGCTGAAATCTCTCACTTACTCTTCTAATGCAGCCGAGTTTCTCAGTCTGCTACACCTGCAAACTTTTCATCCACAGTGGAAGAAAGAAGGCAGGACAAAAAGGTAACTGTCGGTTTAACCTGTATGACACACACACACACACACACACACACACACACACACACACACACACACACACACACACACACACACACAGATAAAACTGGCCTAATGCAGCAGCACACGGAATGTCTTACACCAATGTTTACTGAGGAGTTTGGGAATCTCCGAAATTTACAAATGCTGCCCTGCAGAGCAGAGTTAGTACTGTACGTAATAGTTCATCACACTCTTTGACATAATTTTTTATGAAGAATATATAGTGTCAAATTCCTTACGAGATAATTATGAGGATCATATTTACCATTCTATGGAATTATTTAGTTTCACAGATGATGGTCTCACTAACTAAACAATTGAACTTGTTCTGCATGTTTTTGATCCCCTTTACACCTGGCATTAACATGCAATTTGTATTTAAATGTATGACATGAATAATGCTTTTTGATAATGGACGTACAAATTCACACCTGCTATCAATATGTATTGTTATTTTCATTCTTCTCATATTCTGATCTGAATCCAATGTGCAAATTAGCATAGCTTATCAACTGCTATGGTGTATTTCAGGTCAGGAGATGTAGTGCAGGATATACAGGATATACCTTGACAGAAGCTGTGGGTCACCTGACAAAGACAGCCAAAGTCATCCGTAGGCTAGCTTTCAGCAGCCTTGCTGACTAGGTCTAAGATTGGTTCCACTGGGAGTAGGTAATCAAAGCCTGCAGAGAAGCTTCTAGCTTGACTTTGTCCATTCGTTCCATGACTCTTATCTTGCACACCATAGCATTCTGAATCTTTCCAAGTGAGGCTTAAGGTTTCAGGAAGAGGAGTAGCTCTGAGGGGTCTCTGAGTGCAACAAACAGTTTTGTGATTTTTTTTTGTGCAAAGAACACCTTTACAAATTAGTGCCTGCAGTGTACATTGTGTCTTATGCATGAAAAACTATTTTGAATTAGGCAGAAATATCTTAGTCCTACTGATATATCTATTGATTATTTTATAATTGAGTGTAAACACACTTCAGATAGTGGACATAGTGGTAAACTCATCATACTGATGATCTGACGGGCAGTGTGAGTGTGTGTGTGTGTGTGTGTGAGTGTGTGTATGTACGTGGGTCTAAGAGAAAGACTCTTCTATCATATGTTTATAATTAAATGTGCTGCAGCAGTGAGTGCTGACCAGTGGGATCACAGTGTATGAATATATGTGTGGGGGAGGGGGCAGCAGAGAAAGGATGATAGATGACTTGGCCAGTTGTAATATCACTGTACCAGAAGGAGCTATGTAACATTAAATATCATCACATATGATTATTAATGTGAGACATATTAATAACCTGAATCACAGAAGCAATACAGAAAGTGCAGTCATATCTAGTCATGTGAAAAAATACAAGCATTTCAAATACACAGTAGTTTGTACTGATAAAGATGATATTTTCATACAAATGATACATAAAATTAACAGTTTTGTGGTCATTTTCATAATTTAAATAAATGAAAAAGCACCCCTACACTTATCCCATCAGATTAGATAGCAAGGATGACAATGTCTTTCGAGTATTTCAAGCTCTAACACCGCAGGTCTGGTGTTCTCTTTGCTATTGAATTATGTGGTGTCATCATGCCAAGATCTGAAGAGCTCTCCAAGGTGGTAGATACTTGAGACTTGCATGCAATAAGATCTCCAACTGACTTGAAATAAAACACTTCACTGTAAGAAAAATCTTCTACAAGTGGTGTAGATTTCAAATGACTACTAAATTGTTCAGTACCGACTACCCCAAGAGAAGATGGTGTGATGTAAAATAAAGTCTCCAAGAGCTCAACTTTTTTTTTGTTTTCCAGGATCGGCAGGTAACTCTGTAACTGTCTGTGTCACACTGCTGCATCTACCTCCCCCCCAGAATAATGTGTTCTGGACAAAGTAGGAGTCTTGTGGTGACAGTGAACATATTTGGCACAGACCCACAGCAACATTTTACACTGTGGTAAAAGTGTTGAGTTCTGGATCATTCTATAGAGTGCTTGAAGATGATGTGAGGCCATCTGTCGGTAATCTGAAACTGAACAGGAACTGGACATTTGAATAGGATAGTTATGTGAAGCACACAAACAAATCCTAAAAGGAAGAGCTCAGTCATGGGATGGACAAGTCAAAAAAAAATTTTTGAATCCCACTGAAATGTTAAGGAGGAATTTGAAGTAGGCAGTATATATAAATGATATATTAAAAAAAAAACTAAATAGAAAACTTGCACTGGATGAGATTTTGACTGGTGGTCAACTATGTAAAAAGCTTGCAAGATATTGTTTCTGTTACAGTGGGCAGTGCTAGCTGCTTGGGTTGTTGTTTATTTTTGACTCTTGTTTTTTCATTCTTTGGTTGCTTTATTGGGTTTTCATGATTTCAGTTGTGTTGATTTTTTCAAAGTGCATGGTTTTGATTAATATAGTTCATCGTATTAACCTGCACATGGCTGATGGCAGGGACTTAAGATAAAATACATTAAAAAAAAGAAAATTAGTTCAAGCTATTTCTGTGACAATACATGTATTGTGAATTGTTCTGAATATAATAAAGAAGTAAAAAAAATATAAAAAATAATCAGAAAGAGGGTCTAAAATAACCCAGTATCTTGGTAATGAAAATTTTTTAGCATTTCATATTCACGCCATTCCTCAAAAAACATGCTTTGAAATTATTAAAGTACTTTTTATACTTTTAAAGAAAATGTAATGTTTGTGTTACTGCCCCAAGCTCTTTATCACTAATAATATCATACAAAAGGTGACGAAGTACACAAACTTGGAGGGACAGAGAGCAGCAACAGCTGGAGGAAAAGAGTGGAAAAATGTCAATAAAATGGAGGTTGACATTATTCTATTGCTGTTCTGTGTAATATTCTTCTTTCTCAGTCATCAAAATGTTCAAAATAAAGAGAAAAATAAACATATTTCAAACATGACATCATTCTTGTGTGGACAAAATTTTAATACAAACAATAATGCAAAATTATTATCCTTAAGCAAAATCACAAAAATGGCATAAAAACACATTGATTCTTATACAGGTAATTTTTGACCCACTTATGGAAGAGTGTAGGGTCAAATTACTTGTGCATCTAAGGGTTAAGTAAGCATAAAATGTATGAATAACCATTTCTGCAAGAAGTTTTTATCTATAATATGTCATAAGCACTGATTGACCAAAATAGTCGGGCATAGAATTATGAACATAGCTACAGTTTACATGCCTCTATTCATGTGGTGGCATTGATTATTTTTTAGAACATGCAAGGCTGATGTGGTAATTGTTTCTTGGGCTTTGCATGAGTCTTGTATTTCTATTCTTACCTAAAGCAGACTGAAGAAAAACAAGTAATTTGGCTCACCAACCACAATTTTCTTGCTACTGATAGAAACTTTTATGTAAACATATACCTGAAGAAAAACACATGAAAGCTGCCGAAATCACATCAAAAATCTACCCACGTAAATTTAAAGTGACTGCACTGGACTTTGTGTAACATGTCCATGGAGAGGGGATGATGATGCTCATGCTGATTTGCCCTGAAGCACGATTCTCTCACTGACAGCAACTTTGTAAGATTCAAGTGAAAATAACTTAACAGAATGGACATCGTTTCTTCATATCACACACACACAAACCAAAGCAGACCTGCAGACAGTCGACACACAGCTGTACACTGTATACTGTAAGCACATACTGGAGATCTGAGTAATGCTTGCTGTGCCTTGATCCTCTCTCCCTCTAGGAACTTGTCTGGCTTTAGCCTCAGCCTGCCTGAGCTTCTCATGGAAAATGACACACAAGGCTCACAACTTGCTCTCGTTCTCCAACGCGCATGCACGCACACGCACACACACACGCACACGCACACGCACACACACACACACACACGCGTGTACACACACACACACACACGCAAACACTTAAGCACCTTTCTCTCTCTGTCTTTTCTTGTGTGTGTAGCTGCTCAGAGTAGTGGCAGGGTTGGGTTGTGACAGCTGAGTCTCAGGAGAGGTTGTGCAGATCAGGGCTGAGCTGAGAACCAGGGCCTGGCTGTATTAGAGGGAGAATTACACGACAGCAGCCCTACGTGAGAGCCTTATCTCCTGGCTGCTGCCTCTCCCACAGCCTCTTCCCCCCTGAGCCCTCAGGGGAGGATACATGTCTGTCTGACTTACCCCAGGCTGTCGGTCTGACTTACCCACTGACTCTGTGTCTGTTTGATTTACCCCCTGAGCGTCTATCTACCTGATTTACGCACTGATCAATTGTCTGACTGTCTACCTTACCCGCTGACTCTGTGTCACTGAGTTACTGACTAACTTAAGGCCTCTCTGCACCGTACAGTTTTGGCTGCTCCAGATGACTGTTCATCTGTCAGACCTCCTTTGGTGAAAATTAAGTTTTGGTTGTTTTGTCTTGTTAACATGTCCGTGTGGTGATGGTTCATTTGCTAGGAGACAGATTAGGAGCAAAATGAAAAATTTTTCTTTGAAACTATCTGTGACAATCTTTTAAACCTGGATATAGTCACAAGGTACGTAATAAATCTAAAGGAACCAATCCCGTCACCTTGCAGGGTGGGGTTTTCCATAACATTATTTTTCAAGCGTTTACTTAAGGTGGTATTTGGCTTTTCAAAAGAGTACTGATGCCCATAATGGGAGGTGGAAAAACTTTTTTCAAGTATGTTCTGACATAGCGAATATTTTGCTCGCATGGCTAATCTGCAGTTTTTGCTTTGCGAGTGGGGAAGGATTGTTTGAGAGAAAGGAAGGCACATCATACATGTGCAAATTGTAAAGGTAGCAACAGTGTAGAGGTACAGCTGAGACACTGAGTTAAGATAAATATTTTTTTTCATGAAAAACAAAACAAAAGTAAAAACTTCTTATGACACTTTATCACACAAAGATTACTTAATAGGGGTTTAATCAATGACTGGGGAAGGGTTTTTAAAATAATGGTCTGACATGCTGGTGTAAGTCCATGATTGGTGTCTGTGGTTTCAGTGTACATTGGACACATGTATGTTCTCCAGCTGCGACAATAATTATCAGCTTTGCGAGTATCAATATATGTTTACAACTCAGATCAGCCAATAGATGTGGTTGCTGTACTTGACTATGATAGCCTTTTATTGCATCTTCTCCATCCTTTCCATCATTCATTTTAAATGTCAGTATAGCTGATCACACAGCACAGTTGATGTCATTAATGTTTGAATTTCCCCCAGTCCATACCAGAAGAAGCTTTATTGTAATAAAATGTTATGAATTATTTACTATGTAGCAGACTGCGGTGGGTTGTGGCCAGAGTGCAAGTCAGTGGTCCGTCAACTGTTGCTGCTCAGGCACAAATCTGAAAAAAGACAACAAGAGGAACTATTTTTAAGGCTGACTGATAAAGGCTGTAGTAGTGATGTTAGAGATGTGGCCATAGCCATAGGACAATGCTTTCTTTGTGATTGTCTCTTTGGGATAGGATGATGAACTTTATACAGTAGTTGTGCGCACAGTGAAATGACATGTTTGTGGCATCTGAGTGTTGTATTGCCGCCACAGCCATCCTGAAGTCCTGTGGTGTATCGGTAATACATCTATCACAGAATCACTGCAGGTTTAAATAGTGAAAGGTGGACATATCTACGGCACCACACTTTCACCACCAGTGAAAGTCCAAGCAGTAACCATCAACAAATCCAGCTACACCAATCACAGCCTGGAGGAGCAGCTGCAACTGTGGCGTGAAGACTAAAGAGCAATAAGGGCATAATGTAACAGTGTGTTTTCATAAACTGGCAGTGCATTATGACTGGACTAACTTAGCACAGTTTCTTTGGATAAAGTTGATTGCAAGAAAATATCGGCAGGAATGGAAAGGCTGATGTGAGGTAATGCAAATGTAATCCAGAAAAAAGAATACATAAATCACACTATGACTCCTAAGGAGTGCCTTATTTTATCTGGAAATTTGAGTATAACATCGAATCCAGGCAATGTCTCATGTTGCTCATTACAATCACATGTCCGACTGTAATGTATTTTAAAATGTGTAGCATCACTTTGGCCAGACCTGTTAAAAGAAGATGAGAAGCACATAGTTTGAGATAGAAACTCCAGAGGACAAATGAAAGGAACAGACGGTCTTCGAGGAGTTATTAGCATCCAAAGTTTGTACACTGACCTTTGATTTTGTCATGGGACCTGTTGATTTATACTACAGTTGAAAGTGTGTCAAATAATTGATCATAGTCAACACATTTGATGTGCGCAGATGTTATTTTGCAAGTCTGCTGCTAGCTTTAAAAAACATAACCAGTGGATCTGCTGTACATAAATGTGGCAGCATCACTCCAATTAGAAACACACAAGACAGATATCTGCATTAAGCTGCTTGTAAAGACTTACCAGAAAAGAGAGTGTGTGTCCAGGAGACAGTGAGTTTGTCACTTCAGAGATGTGTTTCAAGTCATATATCAGTGCTAGTTTCCGCCATGAAAATTATGGTGAAAAATATTCTTTATATTATTTAATGAAATAAAACAAAACTAAATCTGAATGAAGAATTACATTTTCCAGATAAGAACTCTATTAGATAGTTTGCATAGACACTATTTAGTTTCTAAAAATGCTAACGTCTTGTTCAGTGACCTGAATGATCGGTACAATCAGAAATTGCAGCTCCGATCAGAAAACATTTCTCCCGCTGCCCATCATTTCTTGTTCAGGATCAGTCAATATGTCCTATTTGCATTAATAAGAAATGCTCCATATTAAGTAGCATTTTGTCTCTGTCAGTATTGTTATCTGATGTTACCAGTTGTTGAAGGACATGGATTTATGAGCCAAATTTAATGAAAATTAAACAGCAAACAGCAAACTATGAACATGTACGTAGCAGTGGACATGTAGACCATTGAAGGTAAGATAATGTTAATCTAATTTCTATTCAAGATTCAAGAATTTTATTGTAATTGTTCTAATGTAGGCGATGTGGATGTAGTGTCAAGTAAAACTGAAATGCACAGATGGTGATCAGGGGAATCATCTGCACCGCACTGAGGTTAAGGTTCCAGGTATCTGGCCAGGACCAGGAATCACTGGATAAGGACCATGCGCACTCACCAATGTCAATTCTGTCAGGGTCATAGGTGTTTTTTGACCACAGCGCCCATCTCAGCAACCACCAGTCAGCAAAAGCTGCACCTCTACCAAGGCAGGTCTGTGGGTGCGAATGGGGCTCCATTACCAAAGGTTATCACTGTCTGTTATGAGCCAGGGAGGGAGTTTGTTCATGCAACTGAATTTTGTTTTTTCATGATGTGCTTTCACGGCAGTTCCATTTAAGCAAGGCTATTGAACATTGAACAGCTTTCTTATTGCTATTGATGAAATGTCTATTGCTGCTACAAATCGCTATTGTTTTATCAGCTGGATGGCAATATCTTTCATGCTGCTGTCAGAAGAAATGAACACACTCCAAGATTAATGACGGTACTCCATCTAAAGCATTCTGTAGATGGTCACTAAAGAAATTTCACAGGATTAATGTTACCAACAAGTTTTAGCTGTCTGTCTGTCTGTCTGTCTGTCTCTGTCAGGAGACTGTCAAAGTAGTAATGATAGCAATAAGCAATTTACACCAGGGTCAACAATGACAATAAGTACTTGTATGTCTGTGTGTGGATAATGTGGGAGTACACACATACTCAAACACTCACAACACCCATGCTTCCATCACTCACTTATCCCACTAGAGTACTTAGTGTTTCACCTCATGATAGCTGGCAGATGGTGATGCTATGGGCAATCACACTGCTTTAGAGAGAGAGAGAAAGAGAGAGGGAGAGAGAGAGAGAGAGAGAGAGAGAGAGAGAGAGAGAGAGAGAGAGAGGTGCTTCCATAGAAAAGGTTGTGTACAACCAACCAGGCAGCAGCAGAATGATAAAGCATCCATTCATTGCAGAAGCAAGTCAGGAAACAAAATGCTATTCCAGAAACAATGGCATTTAATGTTAGCTTAACTGTCCAAAGCAGCCTATGTTGTTTAAAATTAGCTAAACATGGCTGTGCAGATAACTGTTGTCTGCCTGAAGCAAATGAAGAGGCAGTGTTATTGAGTTCTTACTAAGCATGACATTACGTCTAAATGTCAGTCATTAAACACGACTGGTAGAAATTTGGAGTTATGTTTCTGACTACCTTAAAATGCAAATCCAATATTCACTCTCCTTATAGCTCTGTTTTGTTCTTTGTCAACTCCTGAGGAAAATATATGTCTCTCTATGAGTAAAATACCCCCAAATTTTCACTACTAATTTGTGTGTGTGCTGGTTCTGGGCATGTAACATACAGTGTGTATTGCCTGCTGCATTACAAAGGTCGATGAGAGTAATGAGACTAAACCAAAACAGCAAAGCTGTTGTCAATAAAACCAAAACAATGACCAGAAAGACTCTGGACTGATTTTCAGTGCTGTGGAGGTATCAAATAATCTAAATGTGACACTCTGAGTCACTCATTTAACATTAAAGATTAAAGGCAGTTGACCTATTGCTAAAATATTAATTCATGTAAATCAAAGTCTACTTAATACCAATTTTTGTGACTTCACACTGCATCTCACAGTCTTCATCAAAGAACTATATATAGAACTTGGGTCTTGTGCCCAAAAGTACGTGACAGATGCACTCAAAGCTGGTATCGAGCTCATCATTGTGGGAGGTGAAAGAAGCAAAATTCTTCCAATGTGAAGAATGTTGATCAGAAGACACCAAAAACGCTCTGTGCAAATATGTTTAGGTCACTGTCATCACTTGTAGCCTCTTGAATTTGAATGGCAGGCGATAGGCTTCACTTTCAACAGTCTTTTTGGTCAGTCTACTGTATGTCAGTTCAGAGAGCATGTTCTTTTATGTTTCATATCTGCACACTTTTGCTTTATGTCTCCACTGAGCGCTTTAAAGGCACGGTTCACGCTGTGTGCAGTCTTTGTCAGGGTCATCTAATGTGGATGGAGGTTCACTGAGGGCTAATATCGTGATGCTGTTCTTGGTTTCTTCTTGACTTTGCTGCGATGCGTTTACTCTTGCTAATTTCAACTGAGAGCATGAAATAAGCTTAGCAACCACAACGGAGGGAATAAATGCTTTGCAGTATGAAATTATGCTATCAGCTGACTTACTGTAGTTTTCAAGGGTGTGAGCAACACACCTGAACAGCCGCAACCATCTGATGCAATTTGTTTAACTGCCCTTTTGGACACTGGTACATTGACTGTTGCTCTGTCTGTGCATACCCAAACCAACATGCGTCCTCCTATAAACCAGAAGTGTGGAAGATTTGCAGAAGCCCTCCCGCTGTTGCTAGATACAGGCACACTGTGCATCAAAGAGCATAACCCAGAATTTAGCTGCTTTCAGTTTTTTGCCTAAAAGCTATTCCCTCATTTGGTGTTCAGTGATGGTGGTGGAGACATGTCAGTCCAAAACCTGTGTAGCACACACTCTCCCATAGTTCATTGTTGGCCATCAGGAATCCCAACATGAACAGACAACTGCCAATCAGTCACAATCAGTCACTTCCATAGTATTGGACTTCCTCACTGTCACTCACAACACCTGAGCCAATCACCTGCAGTCTCTCCCACCTGGAATCCACCCCCGTTCCTTTGTTTGAAGCACATCCAGCTTCATTCAGTCACACACAACAGACACTTTAACAGCAGGATTACCCCACACCACACAGCTCTGAAAAAACATTCACTTTTAACAGCCTGGAATCCTGGAAATTGGAGCATCAAGGGAAGTTAAATATCATGTTAAGCAAGTTGAAAGCTGTTTGGTATCATAGCTAAAGCTCATGCTAATACTAACAGGCCTTCACCACTACAACCATGCCCTTGGATTTCTGGATGCCACCACAATGAACCAAATATTTTGCTGAACATTGGTGAGAAAATAATGAAAGATGTGGTGAGTGTTACGACTGATGGTTATGATAATGATAATGATGAAGCCTGTCTGCTGAACAGGTTAGGATTCTATGGATAATTTGGATGGATGGCGAGCTACCCTTGAAAGAACTGGAAACATTCTGAGAAGATTCACCCCTTCATCCACCCCAGTCATTGGCAGGCCTCAAGCCTCACAGCTCCATCCCTTCCCCAGTGGTGTGGTAGGATTTGCTTCATGGATTAATTACTTTGATTAGCACCCCAGTGGCAACACTGGAACCGCATTCACTTTTCACCTGAATCAAGAACTGCCTTTGCATCACTGACATTTTATAGCACATACTCACTTTAAATTGCTTTGAAGTGAATCTGCTTTATTGTCATCTGCAATTGATTGAATGGATTGGAATGCTTGATTGGCAGGTGAATGTTTGTATTTCTGAACTTTGTGTTATTGTCTTGCTTTATTATTTTGATCATTGTTTTTCCCAGATACATTCAAGCATTTTCTGTTGATTATTGTTAATATATTACCAGTAACATCATTTCTGTGTCTTCTGTTCATTAATCCTCATACAGCTCCCAGAGTCGAACCTTTCCCTAGCCTAGCCCTCCTAATGATAGCATTCATTGTAAGTGCTACACCTGCTATAGGCATTAAATTGGCTTGAGATCCACCACCAACTTACAGCACAACAGAGCCACTGGATTCCTTCACTGAAGGAATCCAGTGGCTCTGTTATGCTGGCATTCAGGCCTGTGCTGTCCTCTTGGTGTACGTCACATAGACACTCACCCACATATCAAGAATATGGTGACGGATAGATCATCTGACTGTATCATTTCTTTACATGTCTCTGTAGATCAGTGCCTGTGGTTTTTGTTTCACTGAATTCTCAAATAAGTATTCTTTATAATATGCATCGCAATCCCACAGTAATATTCCTCTCCACGTAACTGCTGGCTCACTTGCTGACACAGTCAGATCAAATTCTGCATTAACATTCTCAGTCACCTGTGGAAGAGTTACTCCTCTGTTTTTCTTTTATATTATATGAATGCACAAGCATGGCAGTAATCAAACGTGCTGTTGAACACAATTTACATTGCTATTTCCTGATGTCTTGTGGATGTAAATGCAAATGTCAAATAGTCACTCTTGTGACTGAAGCTCCTGCCATCTGTGTCCCACAAATGAACCCTCTTTTACCTTCACTCAGATCTTGTCTTTTGATACAAAATCAAGTGGCACCGTGTGCTGACAGGGACCTGATCTGAGTCTTGTTTGGATAAGCTCAGGTCCACTTTTGTACCTTGCAGGTGCAACATTTTATTCACTGAAAAGGACACATCTGTCTGCCATGCTGTGCCAAACCAGAGAAAAGTGTGAGAACAATTCATTCACACATTCACTTTCTCTTAAATTAAATTTCTGTTCTACACACACAGCAAAGTTGTTGTTTTTTTTTTTGTTTTTTTTTATAAATAGACTTTCTCTGTGTATGTTGACCTCTGCTGGTCTACTTGTGAACAGACATGAAGCTATTTTTGCGTGTATCCGAGCATATTTTGGTGCAGGGTATATATGTTGCTATTTCATGACAGGGGCGACAGATGAGTACCAAAGTCCTGTGGGTCTTGTGCTTTGGTAGCTGGCATACTTCCGACTGCAACATGACAATGGAACCCCAATGGAAAAATCTGTATCTCCTCTGCCTGGAAACAGGAGCTCTGGAAAATGGCCCACATTCCTACATACTGGACCCTGATTGGTTCAGATCTGGTCCACTTTTGTGTCTTGCAGGTGCAACATTCTTTTATTATTTTGAAAAGACAAATCTGTCTGGCATGCTGTGTCCATTCATGTATGTGCATGGGTATGTCAGTCTACTGGGATTTAGACAGGTGTTCTTTGATAGGGGGTTTTAAACATACAAAACAGAAATTGTGTTAGTATTTTGGTGCTTTGTTCTCTCTGAACAGGACAAAATGGGACAAATCTGAAATAAACTGTCACAAATTTCAACTAAACTAATTCCATGAAAACCTGATAATGACAGCCAAATACTTAATGAACCATACTAGGCATTACACTCCCTAAAGCAGTTACCCACCTTAATGCAAATGAAACTGTCATTCAGTTTTTATCAAAGTCTTTCTTCAGTATTTAATTAAACTCATCTTTGTGTATCACAGCCACACATTTAGAGGTTTTTTTCAATGGCAATGATCTCTTCCTGCCTGAAAAATGGCTTAGATGTAACTCTACACTGTTGCTTACTCTCTATGCTCATTTTTCTCCACTCATTGCAGTTTGAGCACACTAGCTAAGGTATGACCCTGCTCAAGCAGTGTAAAACTACCCTTATCGCAACACAGTGGCAAGTTATGATGCTGGAGTAATTCAGTTATACATGTTGGAACTGGAAATGATTCTGAAGACAAATAATGACAGAGAAATCCTGAGCCCACAAGTTGAGAATTGGTTCCTTAGGTTTGTTCCATATGAACCCCCAGTAATGTGAATTCATGTTGACAAGATTAAAAAAAAAAAAAAAAAAAAAAAAAAGATTTTCTCCAGAAGAGGTCTTTAAAACATTCTTAACATTATTATATAAAAATCCCAAAATATTTTATGATCAGTTGTAGTTTATATAGGATGATTTTTATTTTGTATTTACAAATGAGCATTATGTGACTTTCAACTCATTTTAAAGAAGCATTAACATCTGTGGTCACTAAAAATGAAAATGGATTGAGCTATGTTGCTTCCGGTGGCACCTCTGTGAAGTTCATTAACTGTAAATCAACTTTGAATAAAAATGAGAGTAAACCTCCAAGATATATGAAGAGTTTTATGTCATTCAATATGCAAACTCGCCAATAACAATACAGTTTAGACTTCTTATTTGGACTCACTATTTTGGTACCCACCACAGTATGTTGCATCAACTAACAAAGGTGAACTTTTGTGCAGGTGTGAGTGAACACCATGTCCATATGAGCTGATAACAGAATGTTTTTCATTCACTAAAATGTGAGCTTGGCTTCAATAAACAGCTGCCAAAGCCCCTCTATAATTTCTCCTTGCCATATGTATGCACAGATATCTATACAGAGTTCCATACATGCACACTCCACATTTTGGAGAATTGCCTCTGGCTGAGTTCTCCAGTGGCACAGCTGAACATGTAGTTGGTACAAGTCTGATAGTGATAGGGAGGTGCTAGTGAGCAGCTAGCCCCCTCAGTTGGCCAACAAAAGCACTATGCAATTGAGCTGCCTGGTAAACTCGCCTGCCTGGCCTTTTTACCATATAATCTATTTCACTCTGCAGTCTGTTTGTAATGCACAGATAAAAAGGGGATACATTTGTAGCGACAGCTCCAGCTAAAAAGGCAAACCAACAACAGGTACTGTCCTTGGGAAATGAGGCCGTCATGTCACCCTGTCACTTTAGATAAATTCCTCTTCACTGGTCATTCAGATACCTAAACGCCTGTACATCTTACCCTACTGGACCTTTTTCTTCCTCTGTAATGTCTGTTGTTGCCATTGTCGCACAGCAAGCTGGGATTGTGAGTTGTAAAAGCTGATCCATCCGCCCCAAACTATCCCTCCTTCTGTGTGCCATGTCAAGTTTGCACTGAAAACACAAAAGTCACTGGCGGTGACAGTCCGAACTGCAGGCCATCTGATCACAAACCCCTGGTTCCCATAAATCCTGCCAGATGACAGAGTCCCATAGGTGAGCCATAATACATCAATATGTACACTTTTCTTATGCGATCCATTTTTTCATACAGACCATTGCCTTATATAAGGAATCATTTGTGGCATATGTGTTGTACTGATGTGACTCCATAAACATTCAAAAATTTCAGGTCTAAGCCCCAGATCTCCACTGATCCTAACCCCAACCCTGAAGTTGAGAGGAGACAAAATAAAGCCACGACCTTTGTGAAATAATCATGGAGGCTATTTTTGAGGACACTGACGTGTGTTGTGTTGTTGTTCAGACAGCAGTTCCTCTACTGTTCCATTCATCAAGGTCTCTTTAAGACTAGATGGCAAGCTGACATCTGTATCAAAACTAGAGAAACTATCAGAAAATCTCTTGTATTTGGCTTGATGGTGGAACTGGCTTGGGTATTTGCTGAGCTTGGGCAACATAATGCTAAATAAATGAACAGGCTCCAGTCAGCTGTCTGGGTGAGAATCCCCATGCATACTCAGTGAAACACATCCCCTGACCCTTGCCAAGTCTGCCAATAACTGACCAATGTCTCATTGAGATATCAAACCCCCCCACTTGATCAGTATTTGGAAAATATTTAGAGAATTTAAAAAAAGAAATATAGCCGCTATGATCTTGGGGCACCTCAGTTGTTACAGATTTACCATATGTCTCTATTTCCTAGGCAGAGGATGGCGTTGAGCATTATTCAATAGCCGCCTTCGATATCAACTCCGTTGTCTGGTGCTCAGGGTCAGGGATGATATGAGCCATCTCTGACATGATAAATGTGTTTTTCTCCCCCTGCTCACACCTTCTCAAAGAGAAACATAATAACAAAAGTTTTCTCCCAAACTGAGAAAAACTTTTCTTTTTTTCTCCTCCTGTTTCCCTTGTTTCCACCAGCTGCTGTCCTGTTTCTCTTAAGACAGAGGGAGGGAAGACGGGGTGATTTGGGGAGTGTCTGATTGCTATGCATTGTTTAGTTTCTTTCATTAATGCTGGGTGCCAGTTGAGGGCTACAGATGAACAATAGCAGGGGCCCCAGGCGTGGATCAATAGCAGATTGCTGATAGTGCCCCGTCCATTCTCCCTACCAGATTACATGATAAATGGGTCGGTCCATACACAGTGACAGGCCTAGGGCTAGCAGGACTCAGGTAAGGCCCTGTGTCTTCTGGATATCACATCCTCTTTGTATGTCTGAGTGTGTGAGTGTGTGTGTGTGTGTGTGTGTGTGTGTATGTATGTGTATCCGGTGTGGATGTGTGACAAAGTACTTGTATAGGTCAAAATTTAAGTTTACATTTTTCAGTATTTGTGTAATTATTTAAGAGCACATGAGTGTACAACTGTGCAGGTATAAAGATGTTGTTTTTAAATTTGTGAGGGTGATCAGTGAAGGATTTTGGTACATGACTTAGTGGTTCTACATGTGTTTTATATGTTCTGTGAGTTCATATATGAATTGATATTAATAATTCTGCTGATTGACATCTTATTATTACAAATATATGCAAGTTGCATTGACTCACCACAAATACATTTACCATAAAAAGGATCATATATCTAAAAAAAATCTTAAAATTGAGGTGATCCTGCTAACATTGTAAGTCTGTAGGCTATGATAGGCCCAGATCCATAATGCAACTTAAGCACTTGATTTAATGACATGACAACAAAATTCTGTAAACAGTCCATTGCCTTCTTTTACAAAATTGGCAAACTGGCAACAATAAACAACCTTTTAGTTTATTGACCTCAGTTTTCATTGAGGGAATTGAAAACAGAAAAAAAAACCTGCTGTTATTTCAGTAAAGTTTTGTACCTTTTGTGCGCTTCAGTATGCTTGGCATGTACTGATCAGCATCAAACACAGAATATAGCTAGACCTAATTGCAATGCCACTAATGTTGCTGAAGAGTACTGAATAAACTAGAATTTTGACCCAAAGAAGAGGAAAATGTCATTGGATCACCACTGTGATTACAATTATCCTGAAGTCACTGGGGATGTCTCTACAACATTTCATGTCAACTCATTTGTTAATCACTGACAAATTTCATTCAAAATATTTTAGCTTCATGGTAGTGCTGCAGGGAAAGTCAGCAGGGCACAAGGTCTGGGTACCATGTATGTCTGGATGGATACAAATTTGTGGTAATCTAACTTGCAGATATTTTTGTTTCCTTGGGATAAGTAAGGGCCTTAATTGTATGGCACAAAAAACAAAAAAAACAAAAAAACAGGCATTACCAAAGTTTTTAAGGTTGTGTGCAGGAGAAAATATAGTGCCAGGAAAATATACTGTCCCCTCAACATTTCTCCAAGAGTACATTAACATATCATCCAGGAGATCACAAAAGAACCCAGACAAACATCGAAAGATCTGCAGACCTCACTGGCCTCAGTTAAGGTCATGATTCCACAATAAGGAAGACACTGGCCTAAAAGGGCATCATGGGAGAGTTGCTAAGGTGCAAACCACTACTGACCAAAAAGAACATAAAGGATCTTCTGGTATTTGTAATAAAAATAAAAATTTAGATGACATACTGTGGGCTGATGTGTCAAAAGTGGAACTTTTTGGAAAAACATGGGTCCCTTTACATCTGGTCTAAGGCTAATACTGTGTTCCACAAGAGGAACATGATACCGACAGTGAAACATGGGACCTGGATGGCTTGTCATAACTGATGGAGCCATGAATTCTGCTGTCTATCAGAAAATCCTCCTGGAGAAAATCCACCATGAGTTCATGACATAAAGCTCAAACACAAATGGATTATGCAGTATGACAATGACCCAAAGCACACAAGCAAGTCCACCTCTGAGTGGTTCAAAAATAACAAAATTAAAGTTTTGGAGTGGCTGACTCAAAGTCTGTCATGGGTTAATTTCTAAACCCAGAGTGCAAATAGTTAGTACAAGCGAGACAGGTCTAGTTAACAAAAGAACTGTATTTCATAAGCAATAGAACCAAACAAGTCAACAACAGGCTACGGGGGAAGTAGCAGGGCGGGAGCAACCAAAGTCCAGTAAAAAAAAAAAAAAAAAGAAGAAGTATTCAACTAAGAACTGGAACCAAGCCTAATTTAGGACTTAACTAAGACTATAACTAAGGGTAATTAGTAGTTAAACTAACAAAAATGGCTGAACCTACAAATTCCCATTTGGGAATGGGGATGGAGGGAGGCAGGCAGGCTCGGGTGTCGGCATCTGAGGAAAGATGCCTCGGAGCAGGCTGAGGATGGCCACTGTGGGCGGCAAGGCAAAGCCCGTATAAAGGGCAGAGTTCTGGGGGGGAAAGAGACGGTGCTCAACAGGCAGAGAAGCAGCCGGGCAGGCAGACAAGCTGGTGGACAAGCATGCAATGGATCGGTCGGTCCGGTGGGAAGCTAAGACAGAGCAAACCAGGGTTAAGTTACGGCTGAGACAAGTGACCAAACCAAAAACCAGCGTCTACTCACAACTTGGTGTAGCTAACACCACAAGGTGGCAGAGAATGGAGAGCAGAGCTGGGATATATGGGCGCCATGAAGAATTGCAGCTGCACTCCCTCCACAGCTGTGTTCAATCCACCCAGATTGTCGGCAGCCAGGAACGTAGCCAGAGAAGGAGGTACCAAGGCTCAGGAGGAGACAAGCAGGTTGAAATGAGGGAGAAGAGGAGAAGAACAGAGTGCTTCAAGTGGACTCCAGCGGACTAGAAAAGACTAGAACCATAAGTTCGTGTTGTCTGCAGGTGCCCATGTGCAACTTCACAAGGTTTATAATCAAGGCTTAGTACAGGGGGTCCTCAGTTTACGACGTCTTTGACTCACGGCATTTCGTCGTTACATCGGAATTGATTACATGGAACTAGTTGGGGAGTGGAGCGGACAAATACATCATCATGCAGCGCTATAAGAGGAAGACGCCTTTGTTTTCATACGCCGGTTGGATTGTGCTATACACAGGGAACGCGTAGGAGACTGTGAGTTCCGACTTATGGTGAAAATTGACTTACGTCGTGCAGTAGGAATGGAAAAAGGGAGGGGATATCAAAATTTAAGGAATACCTGGACACAATCAGTGTTGAGACTGAACAACAAGCAGACAGACTGAAGCAGTTGATATGGGACATAAAAAAAATGTGGTTCAATATTGCAACTACTGTGTGCTCTAATTGAGTGAAACTATGATATACATGGAGCACGTGATGATGGGAGCAGTTTTTTTTGCTTAAATGTCTGTTTTGTTCGGTCAGTGGTTCTTTTTGACATATAGCACAAATTGTGCTCTCTGTTAAAATTATATTTTCAAAGAGCCTGTACAATGTGGAAAAATAACCCTAATAATAACTGAAGAGGTTTATCTTCCGTGAGAATCTGCATTGACTTACACTGAGTCTCGTTAGCAAGAAAGTATTTCCACATGCAATGCTCGCAGTTAGCTCAGCTACACGATCCCACAGATCCACTCCGGACACGACATGATTAAAGAAAAAATATAAACTCTCCGGTTTATTTTGTTCTCCAAAATATAATTCCACAGACAGGAAAAATGCGGCTGGCTAAGATACTTGTAATTCTTGCTGGACGCAGGTAAGAAAACTGTATGCTTCTCTATCAAGCACAGACAGAACTGTCGTAAAACGAAACGTAAACAAACATCTGCATCTACGCTTGAGACATTAAAGGGCAACTACGCCTTTTTCATCAACATGTACACACATAATCAAACTTCATCATATAAAAATGAAACTCAAATCATATTAAAGTATATTTTCAATAAGCTACTCCATTTTTAGCCACTACATACCCAGCCCCTAATTGCTTTCTAGAGTAGAAACAATTACAACTTATCTGAACATCTTTCATCTGAGTAGTACTAAATAACAGTCTATAGAAACAGTCTCATGTTGCTTCTTGAAGTAAGCAGAGCTTCGTTATTGGTCTCTCAAGCTCATTAGTCTTTGTCTTGACTCGGACCTTGCGGACCATTCCATGCTCATCCTCAATAGTTTTGATGATCCTTCCCATCAGCCAGGATCCCCTAGGTGCTGAGTCGTCGACGATCAAGACTACGTCTCCTGGGATGAAGTTTCGTGATGGATAGTTCCATTTTTGTCTTGCCTGTAGTTGAGGCAAATACTCCTTGGTCCAGCGCTTCCAGAATAGGTCGCTCATATACTGGACTTGCCTCCATCTTCTACGTACATAGATATCGTCCTTCTTGAAGAGTCCCGGTGGTAAGTCGGGTTGAGTCTTCAATAGCAACAAGTGCTGTGGGGTGAGAGCTTCCAGATCGTCGATATCATTTGAAGGCGTGGTAAGAGGCCTAGTGTTCAGGATAGCTTCACATTCGCTATATACTTGAGTACGGCCGTGCTATCTGTCCAAAACTTGGACTCTCTAAGTGGTAGCTGCAGCTCTTTCTTTAGCATAACATCCACCTTCACAGCTAAGGCAGCCGCCGTCAGCTCCAACCGTGGGATAGTTGTGGACTTCAGTGGGGCAACCCTTGCCTTTCCCAAGACAAATGAGCAGTGTATTTGATTGCTGATACTCTTTTGGACTAGGTATGTGACAGTACCATAGCCTGTTTCGCTTGCATCACTAAAGTGATGTAGTTGAGCCTCCACTGTGGCTCCGAACTCTGGTGGCTTGAAGCACCTTTCCAATCCAAAGTCTGTGAGATGCTGAAGCTCTTCCATCCACCTTGACCATTGTTGTCCAAGATGATCTGGCACAGCATCGTCCCATCCTGTTCTCAGTCTGCACAGTTCTTGCAGGATGTTTCTGGCAAGTAGTATGACAGGAGACAACATACCCAATGGGTCATAAATTGAACTCATCATTGACAAGATTCCCCTTCGGGTGAGAGGCTTCAGTTGGATGTTAACGTGGAACTTGAACTCATCCGACTGGATACACCACTGTACTCCCAAAGCCCTCTCGATGGGGAGTGCGTCTTGATCAAGATCCAGGTCTTTAACTTCTGTTGCCCTGTCCTCTGGTGGAATGCTTGACAACACGTTCTGGCTGTTTGTCATCCATTTTGTCAGCCTGAATCCTCCGGCTTGACAGATGGCCGTCAAGTCTTGATGTAGCTTGACTGCTTCTTGTTCAGAGGCAACTGATTTCAAACAATTATCAACATAGAAATTATGTAAGACTGTGTCAACTGCAACTGCGTCAAACCTGTCCTTATTATCTTCAGCACATCTTTTCAATGCATAGCTGGCGCAGCTTGGGGAAGAGGTGGCGCCAAATAAGTGAACCTGCATCCTATATTCTTGCAGCTCTTGGGAGACGTCGCCTTCTGGCCACCACAGGAACCTGAGAAGGTCGGCATCTTCTGGTGGGACTTGGACTTGGTGGAACATTGATTCCACATCTGCCATTACTGCAACCTGTTCCAGACGGAACCTTGTTAAGACACCTATCAGACTGCTTGTTAAGTCCGGGCCTTGCAACAATTGTCCGTTGAGTGTGGCTCCTTGGTACGAGACTCCACAGTCGAACACCACCCTTATTTTCTGTTTCTTAGGGTGGTAGACACCGTGATGCGGGATAAACCACACCTTTCCATCGCTCCGGTTTAATTCTTCATCTGGTACTTTAACGGCGTAGCCCATGTTGATCACTTTGTTCATGAAGTTAACATAGTCTTCCTTGAATGTCTGATTTCTTTGAAGCTTCTTCTTCAAGTTGAGTGCTCGTTGTTCTGCCACTACTTTGTTGTTGGGCATTTTCACATCATTGTTCTTCAGTGGCAAACCAATAGAGTAGTGGCCGTCGACCAGCTTGGCTGATTCAGAAACTCTGTCCATGAACAGCTGATCATCCTTTGACATCTCCAAACACTCTCCTTGAGCATTCTCAGGAAAATCACACTTGAATTGCTGAGTCCATAATTCTTCCAGTCGAGCCACAGAGATGCGATTCGTTTTGATCAGTGGGTAGCCACGTTTTGTCCGGCGTCTAATGTTCTCACGCAGCGGTCCGTTTATGGTCCATCCCAGCGCTGTGCGTACTGCATACGGCCCATCTTTGACGCTGCGGATTACCTCCTCTGGTTCTAAGGCCTTTACTACATTGGTTCCAATCAGAAGACCGACGTCTGCGTTGATCAAAGGAATTTGTACACCTCGCAGATGTGGCCACTTATCCACATCCTCTTGAGTTGGGATGTTCTCTTTACTCACAGGGATAGCCTTTTGAGCGAAAACCTCCGTAAGCTCAATGAAGTTATCGTCCTCGAGGCTGCTCACTTCGAGGTCTGGTACAGCTTTGCAGGATACTGCCTTTTGTTCTCCCATTGTAGTGAGCAGAATGTTTACATTCTTTCCTTGCAGGTGAAGGTCGTTGGCCAACTTGTTAGTGCAGAAAGAAGCGTTGCTCCCTGGATCCAAGAACGCATAACAAGTCAGCACCTTGCTGCCTTTCTTTGCCTTTACTCTCACAGGGACGATGGCGAGGATACTATCCGTACCCCCAGCCCCAGTCTGGGAGCTTGTGTCTCCTGCATCCACGAATCCGCTGACCACAGTTTGCTCCTCCCTCTGAGATTCGCTCTCAGAATCCCCCTCTGAAGCCTCTTCCTTTGGTAAGTTTTTGGGTTTCTGTTTTATATGTAGGAGCGTAGGATGTGTTGCAGAACATATCTGACAGCTCTTCTTCTCTTCACAGACCTTACTCATGTGTCCTGCTGTAAGACAACTGAAGCAAAGTCCTTTGCTCTTGAGGAACTCCAACTTTTCTTTATGCAACATTCTTTGCAACCTTTTGCACTGTTCCATAATATGGTCTCCCTGGCAGAAAATACAGGGTTTGTTGAAGGCCTTGTTCACTTGTGTTCGTTTCTCCTGTGTTTTCTTGTTTCCAATGTCAGCGCCTTTCTCAGATTTCTGAGGTCTGATTTCGGTGGCTAGTATTGTGACATTCTTCTTTCCACTTGACCTTTCTGTCTTACTGTCTGACTGGCGTCTTGTTTGTCCTGGGATTTCACCGAAAACAGGATGTGATGCCATTTCCGCCTGCGCGTTGATGAAAGCTACTACATCTTTGAACTTTGTGCGGCGATCCTGCCTTTTCTGAATATCTATGGCGACACTCCTGAATCTTTCTCTCAGTCTGTAGGGAAGCTTTGCGACGATCGCGCGCATGTTGGCAGCATTTTCCATCTCCTCTAAATACTCAAGTTCTGACATCACATTGCAGCAGCTCGTGAGAAAGAGAGCATATGAATCGAGTGCCTTGGCATCGTCTGTCTTTATCACAGGCCAGTTTAAAGCCTTGTCCAGGTAAGCCATGGAAATCTTGTATTTATCTCCAAAACGTTCTCTCAGAAGCCTCTTGGCTTCCCAATAGCCCTGTTCTGGGTCCATGTGAAAGCAGCTGCGCACAATGTTATTAGGCTGTCCATTCGTATGTTGTTCTAGATAGTAAAGACGATCCTTACAATCTTCAGTCTTGCTCTCTACGCCATGTTCGAACGCTCTTATGAAGAGACAATATTCTGTTGGATCTCCCTTAAAAACAGGAATGTTCTGAGGTGGCAAGGTAGAGAGCTTCTGTTGCTTTATGAGGCTTTCTGTAATGTAATTTTGGCGTTGCATGACAGTAACCAAGTTATCTGGAGGAACAAAATTGTCCACAGAGTATACAGGGGCTTGTATCATGTGGTCACCTGCATCTCTTCTCCCTACGTGGCTATGCTGACTGCCACCGCTGACTACACCACCCTCACTGTGGCTGACGTGCTTCAATGGAGCAGACGTTAAAACATCCACTTTACTTCCCTTGGTTCTGCTTGACACTTCTGAACCTTCATATTGTCTTAATACAGCCAATCGAGCATCAGCTGCATCAAGCCCGGCTTGTAGCTCCAACTCTTCCTTTTCGGCCTTGAGCTGTAGCTCTTGTTCTTCTAAAGCCTGCTTTCTTTTCAATGCCGCCGTCTTGGCTAACAGCGCAGCTCTTTCCAGCTCAATCTTTAAGCGCTCAGAATGAGCTGACGATGTTGAAGCAGAGCTGACACACTTAGACCTTTTGGATTTCTTGGATGTGACAGACACACTATCTTCAGGCTTTAGCTCATCAGAGATCCTCTTAGATTCCTCTTGGCGCAGCTTAGCCGCCTGTATCCATACATTCACATCTTTCACAAAGTTTAGGTGCTGAGAAATTCTTGGCTCATACCAATCCCTTTGATCTGTGTTCATGTTCTCTTCACATCCTATCTGGCAAAACAGGTCTTTAACATGCACATTTATTTCACTGAGCTTGTTAATCAGTCCTTCATATTTGGTCAACAGTTCACTTTTTATGTTTTCCACATTTGCATCATCATCCATTAAAGCATGCAATTCACTCCTCTTCTCAGTGAGCTGGCCCAATATAGCTTTTCTTGAGGATATTCTCAATTGCAGATTATGTTCTAATCCTTTCTGTGTTGACTTAACAACTCTCTTGTTCTTTTCCACGTTCAGCCCTACCGTCTCCTCCATTCCCGTTCCGGACATCATAGACGCGATCGGTCCTTCCAGAAATTAGACGGGTCCCGGTTGCGCTCCGACAGTCACACAGCGGCCGAGACGAGCTCCGTTCAATCTTGAATCCGTGCTCCACTTTCCACAAACCTCTCCGACGGTTCCTTGTCCAACGTCGAGCGAGTTTTCTTACTAATGAAGAGGTTTATCTTCCGTGAGAATCTGCATTGACTTACACTGAGTCTCGTTAGCAAGAAAGTATTTCCACATGCAATGCTCGCAGTTAGCTCAGCTACACGATCCCACAGATCCACTCCGGACACGACATGATTAAAGAAAAAATATAAACTCTCCGGTTTATTTTGTTCTCCAAAATATAATTCCACAGACAGGAAAAATGCGGCTGGCTAAGATACTTGTAATTCTTGCTGGACGCAGGTAAGAAAACTGTATGCTTCTCTATCAAGCACAGACAGAACTGTCGTAAAACGAAACGTAAACAAACATCTGCATCTACGCTTGAGACATTAAAGGGCAACTACGCCTTTTTCATCAACATGTACACACATAATCAAACTTCATCATATAAAAATGAAACTCAAATCATATTAAAGTATATTTTCAATAAGCTACTCCATTTTTAGCCACTACAATAACAGTAATAATCACTTTCACACTGCATGTTTATTTTTAAAATATGCCAACTCTACTTGTTAAAGGAACAAGAATAGTACTGACCCAAGTTGCCCTCTTTAGGCCGCCAACGCAGTGGATGTTTAAATATCTGTGTTGGTTAAATCATATACTTGTGTTTCTGTTTTTGGCAATGTGTTGTGAGTATGATTGTGTCCTGTTTTGTGTGCCTGTACAGTATGTATTAGAGTGGATGTGTGTGACAGAGACAGGGAATCAAAACAATGACTTTCCTATAATGGACATAGAGACTGGGGCAAATATAAGGTTCCAAATTGGCAATTTATTTTAGCTACAGTAGGACACAGTGTCAGCTGGGCCTCAGTCTAATAGGGGTTAAAAACCTTAAGTGGAGCAAAGAGCAGCGCCTCACTCTGAGCTGAAGCACAACATGAGTTCAGGCAAACACACAAATTGATCCTGTGTTCCTTGAACGCCACTTCCAATTATTTCCTCTCTTCCTGGCGATAACATGTTACTGCAACACCGTCGTCTTTTTTCAATGCACCATGTTCAAAACAAATACTTTGGTATTTTCCCCTTAAGCCATGCATCCGTCATGGCATTTGTGATTTGTGTGATGTTTTCCATGAAATAGATGGGAGCGAAACAAAGTGAAAGTTGCTGTAATTCAAGGTCCTTTGGTAAAGCTGGGGAACACCAGTGGCTAGTTAATCTACTCATTGACACGTTGTCCTCTGGTGCAGCTGAAGGACAGTCTTTAGACTAATGACCACACATATGGCGCGTCGCCCATTTAAAAGAGAAACAAACACCTCCTGGCGATGGTGAGTGAGTGCATGGTGGAACGAGGTGTGGTGCAGACATGAAACTACTGCGTGCATACTGAAACACACAGACGCCAACATATTGTCACTGTTTCTTTCTCCCAGTCACACAAAGTCACACACATGAAAACAGGGAGTTATGTAACCATGTGTCAATGGATAAATACTCACTTGTTTTATCTAACTAAATATCACCTTGAACTGATATAAAACAATATTTAAAATATCTTTTTAATTAGCTCATCACTACATACAGTATGAAGAAGACATCACCTTTGGTACTGAGAGCTGTGGTACCAAACAAACACCCAAAGGAGCTTTTGTCTGCTTGTTCTTTGCTTTCATTATATCTTATTTTTACAGTGACAAAGCAGCCAGACAGATCAACACTTCAAAGATTAGGTGTCTGCTGTTCTGAGGCTGTGGTAGATATTATTGATGGAGTATTGAAGTTGAGGATAGACAGGATAGAGTTGAGAGATTTGGTAGCTTTGGTGACAAAATACACATTCTTTTTAGGACAGCTTCGTGTCTCTATGAGCATCCTTCTCACTTTTCTGTCATAGTGGTGATGTCTATCTTACTAAGTTGGACCTCCTAACATTTCTCTCTCACTTCCAACATGACACAAGTCTGAACTGGATGCCACCGCATTAAGAGCACATACAGGTGATGCACCTTGAATGGTGACAAGTGATTTAGGGAAGACTTTGTCCACATTTCAGCACCAATATTGCTCAAAAAAAATCGCAGTGAGCACAAAAGGCACAGTTTGCATTCCACAATCATAAATCACATTTCTAATCAACTTTGCCATGACAAACTGAAATAGAAATAAAGTTTAAATAGAAATAGAATTTCAATGTGATAAGGACAGAACAGGTAGAATTAATGAGATTTACAGGTAAAAATTGTAATATGGGTTTTGACAAACTATTACTATTATTATTAACTGAAGTTTAGTTTGCTGCTTTTATCTTTAGGTAGCATACTATCCTCTGAGTTTATGAAACACTTGCAGCATTACACTGCAGCAGGATTCTTGAGAGTATCTCCAAAGCAAGAGAGATATTTATGCACATGGAGCTCCTTGGAATTACTTACAATCCCCAACATGGAGACAGGATTGTTTTGGTGTTATTGACAAGTCACACTGTGTTTTTGTCTTTACCTGTCACGCACAGTGTCAAAGTTTATCACCGGCAGGTAAATCATTTCTTAGTCAGCAGATTTAGATTTGTTTTAGTTTGTTTATTAGTGCATTATTAGGCATTACACATGTGTATGACAAATATTACATGTGTACTGTTGCTCTCTCCATCACTGTGGTAGGTATGTTTGACTGAAGCCCCGCAGAACATTAACTTTACAGTGACCCATGTCTACCAGGATCACAGAGGAATTTTCTGTATCTCATGTTTGGATAAAGCTAGAGAAGTGTAACCTTGTAATGTTTGTTCATATTCTTGCCCTGCAAAGTATTATGCATTATGATTGCCACCCTTTATATCAGACTTTATTTTTATGCAACAAGCTAAATTTGTAGTGAAGATTGCTTTCTGAGTAACAAAATCGTTGTTTTCCGATGCAAAATGCTCAAAGTGCAGTGAAATCTGCGGTAGTGTTTTGCAATGGCAGCCATTACATAATAACATAGAGGGTGATAATCTTAGGGGTGTTTAACCGAAATGTGTGTCCACTCCCCGTGGTGTGTGGTGCTGGGATCACTGTCACACAGTTGACACACTCTATATGCAGTTTGATACACCTTCAACACAATTAAACAAACCCTCCAGTACAGCATTCACATTCTGCACTCACAGCTGTATTTCGTGTCTAAGTTCATTAGAGTATGGAGACATGAGGTACAAATTTATGTTTTGAAACATTCACACAGTAAGCCTGTTGCTCTCTTAAGGCAAAAACTGTCTGCCCCGATCTGTTAATCTAGTATGTTATTCTTAGTCCCTAGTCTTACTCCATTACATCACAAATAAGTTCTGAGCTGAACTAATTTTACATTTCTTGCAATGACAGAAAGCCAAGATTGACAAATACTGACATATGTTCCAAATACAGGCACAGGATGCTATCAAACTGGTTTTGCTTCTCACATTGATAACCAACACCCCCTCATTAAGCACCATGAAATGTTTTTTGTCATAATGGGAAGAACTATTGTGTACAACATATTCAGTCAATTAAATCCTGAGATGCTACAGTATATCTACACTGTGTGTATGTAGTTGAGCACAAACATAAATGGGGTCCAAGCACATTGTTTTGCATATTTACACAACTTTTAAAGCATAGGTGTTACACTGTGTATATTTTAGACCAGCTGGCCATCAGGATAATATCTGATTTTCAACCAACCAAAAACAGCACGTCACCCCGCTATTCAGATCACTTCACTGTCTTGCAGTTGCTGCCCTCATAAAATTCAAAACTCTGACACTTGCATTCAAAGCTAGAATGAAAACAGCTCCCTCCTACCTGAATTCTCTCTTTCAGGTCTACACTCCCTCCAGTTCACTACCCTTGGCCAACAAAAGGCGCCTGATACAACCACCTCAACAGGGCTGGTTGATAGCTCTTCTCCTCTGTGGTTCCCCAGTGGTGGAACGAGTTACCAAACTCTGTTCGATCTGCAGAGTCTCTCTCAGTCTTTAAGAAAAGACCAAAATCCCAGCTCTTCACTGAACACCTTTGCAAAAAAAGAATTTAAAATCCTGTTACATCTGCAATGCACTGCCTGCACCACGGTCCTATTATCACACTTGAACTTGTTTTATGGCACGTATCCAGATTGTTTTCTCCTGACTAGATCCTTGCTTGTGTTGGATCTAGTCTCAGATGTGCGTCGCTTTGGATTAACATGTCTGCTAAATGAAGTTGTAGAATTGTATTGTTGAACTAAACTTTGACCATAACCTTGAGTTATGCATTCACAACTTTTATTTGACCTCACTGACTTCAATGTAGTACTGCAGAACTAACTGTGTGTCGATCAAAACACATATACAGCTGTTAACAACAGCCTACATACATACTATGACCTGTATTAATGCTTCGGAGCAATGGTTTAATGTGTGAGTTCCCTTGTTTTTTGTTTATGTGCAAGCACAAGAGAATGCAGATGACATGATACACATTCCAATACTGTGTTAGTGATTAGTAGTTCATAGTGAGCGTGGAAAAGTTTGAAGCATTTTTGGGGCATTTGATGCTTTTAGTACCAAAGTGACAGCAGAAATGACAGTAAGCTACAAGAAAGAGCGAAGGCTCAGGACACTTGTCATTTGTCTTGGTGCTGAAACCTCATCACATCTTAACCATAGTGTTATCACATCCTCAAAAGGATGTTTGATTGATCATTGAGGGGGGCTTCAACTATTTGAGAACACTAGAAGAAAGGTCTGTGGCTTATTACAGAGATAGCATATGTATTGACAGGTAAAAAACAAAGAAACAAAAAAAAACAATGTGTGTGTAAGATAATTGAATTGAACAGTTTCACAGTGGGAAGACATGTAACCACCACCCAAAAATGCTCCAGCTGTGTGGTGATTTGAAACCTGTATGCGTCCCTGTGAGGCAGCAGTACTACACAATGAGTCACTTCCCCCAAAATTAATGTTCGAGTTGTGAACAAAAGGATAAAAGACAACAAAGTTGAGCCACAGGCCTGCGTCTGCACCTGTAAAACCGCTTTGAACAAAGTTTCATGAGTCAGTTTGAGCGGAGAAATGAACATTTTAACAAACCCCACACTACATCCTGTCTGTGTTTAATATTGATACTAATTCACACAACTCCCCGGTACGTTCGAGACTTCAGACATCTGCCTCCGACAGAGAGAGAGAAGGAAAGAAAGAAAGAGATCACTGGCACTGTAGGTGGAAGGCTTTGATCACTGAATCGCACACAAACACCCACACACCCACACACACATACCCATAACCTGAAGAGCCTCAGCACGAGGGGGGAGATGGAGTAAAGGAGTGGGAATGATGATGAGAGAAGGTGAAAGACTGCAGGCCACTAGAATAATCCTCTAGTCTTTAATTAAAACTTCCTAATGATCACAGACAGAACGACAGACTGGAGGAGGGGGAGAGACACAGAGAAATAAAGAGCAAAGGGGAGATAAAGACATTTTTTTTCTTTCCTTACATCAGTCCCCTTATCTGTCCCCATCAACTCTGCTCCTCTTTCTTCCACACACATTGGTTCAAGCAACATTTGTCTGTCACTGAACAGCAAGCAGATGAAACACCACGATGTGCGGATGCTCTGAGACAGTGGTTCTCAAGCATGTCACAGGGCCTCAGTCAGACTCACAGTAGGCTCCATGGCCCCCTTCTGAGAAGACTTTGCAACCCATATAAGCAGATTTCTGTTTTTAGTGAACTTTAGAGCTGTCTGCACCTTTCACAGTGATACCACGGTGATTAAAGGCATCCTCATGTTGAATATCATTTGAAATTTCTTCACTTGTGCATATCCCATTTCCAAATTGCCTTACTCAAATTCCTTACACTTTGACCATGCTTACTATTTGCTCACAGATGAAAAGGTAGACTGAATAGGTACATGAGGTTAATTATATTCTGTGTTTGCATAAAGTCTATGTTGAATCTCTGTCTTGGGCGAAGCGTAGCCACGTACTGTACTACAGTGTTACTGCAATGACATGTACGTTATCAAAAATGTAAATACGTGTCCTGGTGATGCTGACTGCAACAACTGTGATTGGTCTGCTTGGTTCACTTGGTTGTAATCAAAATTATCTAGAACTTACATGAACTCAAGAACAAGGAGCCTATCCCAGCTATCTTATGGTGAAGGCAGGGGACACCATGGACAGGTCACCAGTCTTTTATAGGGCTACATATAGGGACAAACAATCACACTCATATTCACACCTACATACAACTTAGAGTTACCAATTAACCCAAGCATGTTTTTGGAGTGTGGGAGGAAGCCGGAGAAAACCTACACATGCACAGGAAGAACATGCAAACTCCATGCAGAAAGATCCCGGGAAGGCAGGGACACGAATCGGGGATTTTCTAGCTGCAAGGCGAAAGTGTTAACCACCAAGCCACTGTGTAGTCCTGGCCAATAAAGCTCATAATTCAGTAGAAATGTACTGTTCAGGATTCATGATATTGCAAGAAGAAACTTTTCACAGTCTTACTAGCAAAGTACTAACAGGATGTTGGAAATGTTTACTATGAAGGATGTTCACACAGGAACACCCTCCAATTTCCACAAAATCCCACATTACAAATGATTTGTAATTAGTTATGTGTGCAGATTAAAACAGATCAATAAATGTTAAAGCTCCTTACCTCAACTCGCCTCCTTCAAAGAACTTTTTTTTTCAAAAAGAGTTTTATATTTTTTCCCCCTCAATTCATTGTAGAATTCTAGTGCAGAGACCATTTTAGATCCAGCAATGAGACTAATACACTCAGTGAATGTACACCTACAGCATATCTTAAGGCAACAGCAAGAGTTTAAACTGTGGGAACGATATATGAGTCAAAGCTGAGAGCATGAAGTAGTTTCAGAGGTGGAGGAGGACTGGCTGAGAAACACAAAGCTCATATCCCACGGGTAAATTTATTAGAAGACCCAGCCTCTTGTTCATTTTGTAAAGGCTTTTCCAGAGGCAAACATTACTTTCATTCTCCTGACACTGGCATAGGCCGATGAGTGTGTGAGTGTGTGTGAGAGAGAGAGAGTGAGAAAGAGTGAGAATGTTCACATGCTCAATATTCAGCCTGCAGATGAGTTCTGTTTTGCTCTCAGATTAAACATGGGGGAGTCTCAGGTCAGTTACTTATGACACACACAGTTCCATCCCTCACCATGTGCACACACAAACACAGATGCTTGAAAGCAGAGAGAAAGAGAACAATCTCCAATCCCCTGATACAACTATTCATAAATATCAAAACGGGGAAGTCGAGCTTCTTGCTATCAAATCCACGATAGCATGCAAGGGTAATATGTTTTCAAATGGCACATGAGAAATGTGCTTATGACAATGATGAAACAAGATAGCCGTGGTGATGGAACAGCCATATCCCTGGTGTGATTCGTCTTGTGGAATTGTAATCACACTTTGCCTAAAGTGTGTGCTGATATCGGAACTTGTGTGATGATATCGGATCAGTACACCCTCCAAACTTCACAGATGCAGGGAGGAAATCAGAAATATATATACAGTAGTTCTCCTGCCTAACGGCCCATGCACTAAACATCAGATTTATTTCTTCTTCTTGGTTATTATTCTGTTGTTGACACTTCTGTCATTCTCCACAGCCAGTTGAGCTGGGTTTGTCTTAAGTTGCTTGCAAACCACTTGCGAGTATTTGTGTATTCATGAGGCTGATTGTTTAAATAAATACATATTAAAGTCACAGACTTCTGCATTAATTATGCGTGTACATTAATGTTTTTTTAATAAGAGCAAATCTTGATAAGAAGCTGTAGCAGATGCCTTTAAAAAAGAATGATTCTGGTTCATTTCAACCTGACACGCCAGCGTTGCACCCTCTGTCTCCATTATAGAGATTTGGGGAAAAATGGAGCCACTCAAAACAGCATATATTGGAACAACTAACACAAGCTCCCCCCAGCTTTCAAAAAAACCCAAAAGAAACATTTACATTAAACATTTGTTTTCAAGTTTGAATGTAAATGGAGCTATTACCTGTCTAGAGCTGCCGTTTTGTGAACTGCATTAAGGATCTTTATTTAAATCTCTATGTGGGATCGCTTTGTGTTTAGCATGTACTTGCCTGGAGACATAGCAGCAAACAAGATAAAACAGTTAATATCTACAGGTTTCCAGATTACAGAAAAATACGATGAAAAGGATACACACAGTGTAGATTTAAATGACTGATTTACAGTTGTGTATATGGTGTAAATATTTTTTCTGACTCTGCTTTTTGTCTTTAAGATATGAAGAGATTGTTCTGAGGTTTTAAGCATAAGCATTTATGAAATATTAATGTTAGCATATGTTGCTGATACTTGCAAACAAATTTTACAAATCAAATTCAACTGAGCCTCTCTTAAAAATCAACACATCCATCCATCCATCCATTCATCCATTCATTCATTATCTATACACTGCTTAATCCTCATTAAGGTCGTGGGGGGGCTGGTGTCTAACCCAACTGACTTTGGACAAAGGCAGGGGACACCCTGGACAGGTCACCAGTCTTTTACAGGGCTACATATAGGGACAAACAATCACACTCATATTCACCCCTATAGACAATTTAGAATCACCAATTAACCTCAGCATGTTTTTGGACTGTGGGAGGAAGCCGGAGTACCCAGAGAAAACCCACACATGCACAAGGACAACGTGGAAATTTCATGCAGTGAGATCCCGGGAAAGCCGGGATGCAAATCACAGATCTTCTAGCTGTAAGACAAAAGTGCTAACCACCAAGCCACTGTGCAGTCCTAAATCAACACAATGAATTTATATTTAATTTTGCATCTACAATGGCTGTTGACCAACAATGATGCCATTTTTGACTGTAGAGACTTGTGGCTTGTTTTGTAATGGCACAGACCTTTGCGCATAATGTAACTGCAAGAAGCCCCCCTGTAGAACTCTACTTGTCCCAGTACCTGTGCTTCTGACCTACCCTGAAAGACTACTGTGTGGGTCTTAACACTTCTGGGTTAAACTCAAAGAAGACAAAAGCTCTCTAAATTAGAAGACACCAACCGCCATTCGTTCTGTCCTCTCAATATCCTCATTGAGTAGCAGTCTTCTTTTCTCTAACATCACCATCAGCAACATAAAATTCACCAGAACCTCTCTGTGCATAAACAGATCGCAGAAAATAGTAGTTACATCCAATAACTACTGTTTGTTGTTTTCACAAACTGAGAGTTAACTTGGTGGTCAAAGCGCTCAGGTCCTACAATGCAAAAGCAGAGAGGCTGAAAGGACCGACTACTAGACCTCCCCTGTAACAACGATGCACCTTCCTGGAGTGTGGCTAATAGTGAACACTTTATCAGTTGAAGCTATAATACTGTATGTCAGTGTTGTGTTTACAGCTTGTTTCTGCTGCTCCCACATGATTCAAAATTAGTTCATTCAGGTTTAATTGCCAGAATACGTCTTTATAGGCTCTGATTCCACAAAATTTCAGCTACAGCAGTAAGACCAAGATTGTATTGCTATTTTTTTCCCTTTGCATTTAATGATATGAGATCTCATTGAATTGGATTGAACAAGATTGTTTCCATCCTATAATCAAGTGGATTTATATTAGAGTTGTTGCAAGGCGCTTCGAGGCCTTTAAGGGTGACCCGGTGACCGAATGTTTAAAGCAGATACCGCATGAGCTGAAATACACTTAGAGTCCTTGATTCAGCTGCACTACTCTTCATCTGTCCATGGAACCATTAAAACACTGTCAATGCCGGCTGTGTTTTCATATTGTGTATCTGAGGCAGAGTATGCAGTTTGCTATTGTGTTGTTTACTGACCCCTCTCTCCTGCTTCTGTCTCCACCAGTCTTGGATGACAGGTGACATTTAGTGGCAGGAGAAGACCTATGTGACTCACCGCCATATTCTCTGTATTGGGGTATGTGTGTGTCTGTGTGTGTCTGTGTGTGACAAATTTGGTGTATTCCCAGCCAGTCGGGTCACTCAGAGTATTACATGTGGCCTGCAGGGGCAATGGGCAGTGGAAATGAAGGGCTATTAGAGGGAGAGAGGGGGGAAAGAAAAGACTGGCAGAACAGATAGACAGAGAGAAAGACAGCGACATTTAAGCTAGAGGCTATGTGACAGTGGAGACTGTCCAATAATGATGATGTGTTCCTATCAATCTAACCATGGCTGCATGGCGGCACCGCAGCTCACAGCTAGGCCCTGCAACGCTCAGTATGATATTAAATATAATGTTACACCCAAAACAAATAATAATAACAATCATGTTGATAGTAAAGGGCGAGTTTACATTCACAGATAAAGAGTTGAATCACTCAGAACGGGTGATCTTTCTTTGTAATGCTGCAAAAATAGTTCTCCCCAGAGAAGAGAGAGAGGAAGAGAGGTTTTTCTGCACAGCCACATTTGCATGATGAGAAAGCGCTGCTCATATTCATCTTAGTAAAGTCACAGTAAATGACTCCAACAGCATTATCATCTGTTTTACGCAGGTGTGCGGCTGGGGAAAATCACTCACTTCAATCAAAAAAGCTGCAGCTCGCAGCGTAAGGAGCCTCATTTTTTACCATCACACTGGAGGACATAGGAATTAGAAGAGGGAGACATAGAGGTTTGGAAGGAGAGAGACGTAATAACTTTGTTTTCTCTGTGGTTTACAGAGGCGATTTCACCCATATGGCTGTGGGATGATTTGTATTAGTGTGTATGTGGATTTTACCAACATTTTAAGCACAGAAAACTGCTTGACAGTCTTCATAAACCTGAAACTGCTGCAATCTCAACATGGTGAAAAGCTTTTTGAATGTTAAATGTGATTGGCACAGACTGAGTCTGAAATAAAGACAAATAAATAAATACATTAATTAGTATGGAGAATAAGTGGATCTCAACATTGTCTATATTCAGATCACTTACATCGGTTTAATTAGAAATTTGATATCTCTGTCTTTTTTTACACAATGCTATCTCCTAGAAGTTATTGTTAAAGTTATTATCCTAAACATATCAATTTGGGAACAGCCACACAGCAGCAACCACTCTTTGAGCCTCTTCCTTTCATAATTACAACCAAAAAAACAACTGGTGTATCTATTTACGACAGAGTCAAGCAACCTCATGCTGAAAGTGATCAGTCAGTCAGTAATAGACGTAAAACATCATGAGAAACTGTGATCTGATTTCATGCTATGCACGGTGCAAGTCATTTTCCAGACAGCTGTAGGATACAGTAAAGCTGGTTACCTTGCTGTGGAACTGGAGTGTGCAGCCTGTCACCTGCAGCTCTTCACCTTCATATTGTAGATGATCCTGACTTTTCAAATAGTCCATGGAATTTCTAAAAATACAATTTTGTTGACTAATGCCTCAAATGGGCATGTCTTGTAGTGTAGATGAACTTTTGATGAACAGTTGTGTCAGGACATTTATGTGATTGCTTGACTGTTAAATTCTTTTGAAGGGAAGCAGCAATATTAGGGAACTGAACAGGAAAGAATGTGGCTAATAATACATTAATCATATATAAACAATGTAGAATGACATTGATGCATCGGAGCAAACTAAAGTGCTTGAAAGGAAAACTGTTGTACAGGCTAATTACAGAATCTAAATACATGCAATTGTTACAAAAGTATTTAAATGCCGAATACACGTAGTTTAAAATATGGAGCATGATTAAAAAACAATAACAATAAGTAAAAAATAAATGTGGTACAATCCAACAGACGAGCTACTGTTGCTCAGTATGCTGAAGAAGTTGATGCTGGTTCTGATAAAAGGTGTCAGAACACACAGTACATCACAGTTTGTTGTGTATGGGGCTACATAGATGCAGAGCAGTCAGGATGCCCATATTGACCCCTGTGCACCACTGAAAGCACCAACAATGGACACGTGAGCATCAAAACTAGATCATGGAGCAATGGAAGAAGGTGGCCTGGTCTGTTTTCTTTCACATCACATGGATGGCCGGGTGCGTGCATGTTGCTTACCAGGGGCGAACATGGCACCAGGATGTACTATGGGATGAAGGCAAGCTGGCAGAGGAAGTATGATGCTTTGGGCAATGTTCTGCTGGGAAACCTGTGGTCCTCCCATCTATGTGGATGTTACCTTGACACATACCACCTACGTAAGTATTTCTACAGACCGTGTACACCCTTTCATGAAAACAGTATTCCCTGATGGCTGTGGTCTCTTTCAGCAGGACAATGCACCATGCCACAAAAAAAAAAAAAAAAAAATTTTAAAAAATGGCTCAGGAATGGTTTGAGGAGCACAACAACGACTTTGAGGTGTTGACTTGGCCTCCAAATTCCCCAGATCTAAATCCAATTGAGCATCTGTGGGATGTGCTGGACAGACAAGTTTGATCCATGGAGGCCCCACCTTGCAACCTACAGGACTTAAAGGATCTACTGCAAACATTTTGGAGCCAGATACCACAGCACACCTTCAGGGGTCTCTACTACATCTATGTGATGTCATATTGGTGGGACTTTTGGGTACTTTAAAAATTTGAAAAAATTAATTAAAAAAAAAATAGATTTAAAAAAAAAAAAATTTGTAAAATTTATTAAATTTCTTCGTTTCTTTGATTTATACTACACAGAACACACTTTTGAGATCTCTCTTCTTCTAGCCATGGTTGCTGTGTTTCCATAGAGGTGCGGGACTTTATATTGCAGTGAAAAATGAGCCCACAGTGTGTAAAAATGTGACAGAAGCAAAAAAAAAAAAAACAGAAACTGCTTGGGATTCAAGTATTTAAATGAGGATTATTGAATTATTTTTTGTAATCTCTTACAACACTGATGAGAATTTTGCAAATCTTGAAATGATGCCTGTCTAATCATGCTTTTGATATATAACATATTCTAGAGGAAACTGCAGGAGCTCCTTTCCAAAAGTCATTAAAGCTCCAGCTCTGCTCTTAGATCATCACTGTTTATATGTGTACATAGTATTGCTATGTGCGTAAGTATGTGTATTTATGTGTGTGTGTGTGCACGTGTGTGTGCATGTGGCTGAGTGGTTGCAACTGTTTGAATTGGCAGGTCTCCCAGGAAGCTACTTTACAGGCAGACGTAACAGATGCACCTTTATACCCATAGAGATACAGTGTTTTAGTTAAGCTCTTGGTTATGTATTCCTTCAGCGCTGCACTGAGTTGTCTGTGTGTGTGTGTGCGTGTGTGTGTGTGTGTGCATGTGTGCGTATGTGTGCAGTTAACAGCTGTGGTTTGCCCGTGTCTCTATATTGCACGGCTTTTGTGAAAAAGGGTGGAAAACAGAGGGAGACAGGGCCAAATCATGCTCACCTCTGCTTTAGCAAAAAAAAAAAAAAAAAAGCCAAAGAATAATGCATTTCATAAATATTTATACCTGTTTCTGATTTCATATTCATCTACAGTACAGGAGGAAAGCATATCCTGTTTATGTGTATGCATGTTGGGGCTGCTGGCTTGGAGATTGGGGTGAGCGTAGGCAGTCATCCTTGAGTCATACTTTTCAATCTCGGCAGGGAACCACTCCCATCTGCGTTTTTTAAAACTTGCTTTTTAACATGGTGCTGGGACTCACACCGAAGCACACACATACAGATGTGCACAATCAAACTCAAATGTATTTTACAGATGGTCACTGCTAAATTACACACACCCACACACACACACACACACACACACACACACACACATATAAAGAAACACAACTTTATAATATTTTAGCAGACAGACTTGTATAACACCTACCTAACTGCATTACAAACATATAAGGAATGTATTCAGTCAGAAATCTTAGTTTATAGGGAAATCTAATAGATGAGCATCTAGGGTGCAGAGTCTAAGGTTAACTTCTGGACCTCTTGTTGGACATTTGCTCCATGTCTCCCTGTCTCTCTCCACTGTCTCCCTCAGATAAAAGCATAAAATACCTAAAAAGTATAATACTAAAAAAGAAATCTCACTCTCATGCCACATAACAAATCTCTAAACTCTCCCCAAAAAGCTGCCTTTATTTCTCGTCGATTATATCGACATATTATGAAAGCACTGCTTTCTTCATAATGCCGATCACCACAATCCCGACCAAATCCAATGATTGTCATCCCGTGTCAGATTTTGAGAGTGGTAACCGAATAGAAGGAATATCACTCGGGAATATCTTCTCTAATTGTGCTCTCCTTTTTGACTTCAATTTGCTTGACAGTTTTTCTTTTTGTTCGTTTTCTGGGGGAAGGAGAGCAAATACACAGAAAATGTTGCACCAAAGCAAAGTACAAAGAGCAGTCTATTGCAAGTGTGCCGAGCAATCGCCCTGATGAAACATAATTGTGTTTTAACGTGATAGAACAATATCCCTGCCTATAACTCCGTTTAACTCTTACTTTTGACATGTCACTGAAAACATATTACAGCATGAGATCCGAGCCAGTATCAATTCTGTTTTTACTCGTTTTTTTTCTTTTTGCAATAAAACAGTAGAATTTTACTCTCATTCGATCTTTCTTGATGCTCTCCTTATCCCTCCCCTCCTCTTTATTCTCTTCATTGCACCTCCTCCGCCTCTTTGTAGCGGAGGGGAAGGAAGGAAGAAGTGGTAACACATAGCATGTCTTCATTAAAGTGTCACTCCCCATTATTTTCGTGCTATCTCAATTAGCAGCAGGTTTAATAAAGGGCCTCTTCTCTCTCTCTCTCTTTCTCTCACTCGCTCTTCCTGTAACTCCATCTTCAACTCTTTCTGTTTAACTGCAATCATGCTGAATGATGGAGTTGCTGCTCATAAAGTGATGGGCAGAAGGAGAGGAACCGAGACATGGGGGAAGAAAGAGAAAAAGAAAAACACGGAGTGCTGAATGCATGAAAGACGGGAAAGAAAGAGAAGAAGTAGATCTGCACTAGTTTTCTTCCACGCATCTCTTTCTCCTCTGAGAGCAATTAGACACTGCCGGCAGTGGCTAGTCCCCAGACTGATCTGCAGCTTCTGCTCTTGTTCCTGTGTGTGTGTGTGTGTGTGTGTGTGTACTTGTACAGCTATCTCTGTGAGGACTACTTGGAGGTTTCGACCATCGGAGTGAGGACATTTTGGCCAGTCCTCACTCTCTCAGACTTGTTTCAAGGTTAAGGCTTGGATTTAGAGGTATGGTTAGAAGTAGGTTTGGTTTAGAGTAAAGGCTTTAAAGGATGCATTATGTCAATGAACATCCTCACAAAGATAGCCGCACAAATATGCGGGCGTGTGTGTGTATTAGTGTGGGTTGCTTGTGTGCTGTCTTCTTGAGCTGACCTGTAGACACATTACCTAATTTCTGCTGAACTAACAAAGAGCTCCTGGACAATCTGTGGTGATGATAGCAGAAACTGGACACACCCTCCCTCTCTGTCTGTCACACACACACACACACACACGCACAGGCACACGCACACACGCACGCACACAGAAACATTAGCATCATCAATACAGTGACAGCTGACTGACCAATGCTAGGTTTAAAAAAAAAAATGCTCAGAGCACATGAGCACAGGATGTAACCCTGCAGAAGTTCTGCATTTCGTAGCATCCCAACCTCAAGGTAAGCAGACAAATTGATCCAAAAATCATTATCAGTCACTAATTTTAAAATGTTTTGGACTAGCAGGAGCAAACCTGATCTTGCTTTAGTTCAAAATCCAACTTGTGTCCCAACAGCTGTTATTCTTTTTATTTTATTTATCACATTCTTAACTGGAAAATGTACAGCTCTTACCTTAGTGTTAAACGTTCACACTGACACATAAAGTTGCACAATAATTCTGGTAATTCCAAAATATTTTTCTTTAAGTCTGCACACACTTCCAGATGCACCTGCATATACAGATGCATGCACACGTACACTGCTCCACAGACACAGATTCAGATACAGAGTCTGCGTCACATCCACGCGTAAACACAAACACCTCTGTCTTGTAATAGACTGGTTACTATGGAGAGCTATATCAGTGCTGCCATCTTACATTTAAATCTCCATGGTTTGGTTTAAGCATGCAAACTAAGAGTGCATACATTTGCACCTTCAGTCCCCAAACTCCTCTGTCTGACACACACAGACACACACAGACACGCACACACACAGACACACACAGTATGTGATGACCAGTGACAGGAGTGGTTGGCTGGTCAGAGGCTGATGTGTGTGTAATTGGGGGATATTACAGCAGCAATCTCACTTAGCCTCTGGGAGACTGATCTATATTCACTGTGCAACTCATATTCACACGGCTTCCTGCATACACATTCAAGAATACACACTTAAAAGCACACACGGCCGCTAAACAGAATTCTTCCACACCAAATGCACAGACCACGGACGGGCAGTATCTGAGAAGCAGAGCAACGGTGAAGTCCCATGAAAGCTCACACCACCGGAGAGACAATTAGTGATTCTGGATTGCACTGCACAATATTTATCATGGCTTTATCATGCAGTTTTAACATATGAAGGCTGCGCCAAATTCTTTGTGATTGGCGAGTGGCTATTATCAGAGATACTGCATGTTGACACAGACATGAATGTGAAAGCCTGTTTTTTTTTTTTTTGTCTAAGTCAGAATAAACTACAAGCTACAATTTAATGAGCTGCAAATCAACTCATATATTATGTGGTATATACTGTAAATAGGCTCAGCATAGGTACCAATGATTGCCGAACTAACTAGAAATAAAACAATATCTGCATAGCATGAATGGACCAGTCCACACTGAGTGACAATAATTCTGTGATTAGCTTTCTGTAGGAGCAAAGAAATTAGTCTAAGAGTGAAGAAGGCCTACTATTTTTATTTCTTCTGCTGCTGCATTGCAGCTGTTGTCCACTTTATGAGTAATATTATGTAGAATATTGCAGTAATAGATTTAGGGTTAGATTGCTGGAACTTGTACAGTTGCAATCTGCCTGTCCTCTTAAATAACTTACCGTAATTGTACATTCTTGGCACAATTTTAAAATAATTAAATTGATGATTGCTTCTCTCAGCTGTTTGTCAGATTTTTGCTGTAAAGCAAAATCCTGTGTATTTTCTGAAATCCATCCTATTAATGTGTGTTTTAAATGCAGTGTAAGACAACGTGCAGTTTGGAGGCTGTCATATGTTTTTTATTCCTGTTTTTTTATCTTGTGCAGTGGTGATAGGAGAATTGCAATCTTACTAAATCAAAATAATATGAATACTACACTCTAAAAATATAACTCAAAGCATTTATGCATTTTGATGTAATTTTAGCAAAAGTACAGCAATATTATTGCAAGATGTATTACAGGTACAAAAAAGTAAAAAATGCGTATTGCAGAAAAGCTTATTGTCATGATTGGAATTAATTATTAATAAGGTGTAATTGTCTAAATTTTGCATTTGTACAATGTAGTTTATTTACAACAATGCATCATATTTTAAGAAATATGCTCACCTTTGTGTGTAGAATTTTAATTTGAGATGTGTCAGATGACCATATTACATGCAAAGAGAAAAAAGAAAAATGCACAGTATTGAACGCATTACAGAACAAAAGAGAAACTTTATCACGCTGTATTCTATATGCAGAATTTTAATTTGTAATGTGGCACCTGATGCAGTTTCTCTCTTGTGTGCAGCAGAGAGAAACAGTATAAAGCAGCAAGGAATGGGAACAGTATTGCAGTAAATGTATTTAGTTACTTTCCCTCACAAAATATCTTTAAGTATTAGTATGCAAGTGCAGAGCAATGTACATTCTGTTTTCACTTAGGGACATGGAACCCATAAACAAATTACATGCGTGATGTTTTTCTTTCAATCAGTTAAAATATATCCTGAAAGTTGTAGCTCTCTGTCAATCTGGAATCACTTTGTAAATGCAGGTGTGACAGGTTTAAAAATGGTGATGAGCACTGCTCTTTATATTTAATGAGAACAACAGTGGAGAGCAAGAGAGCAAGGTGATCTCCTCTGTGCCCCAGAGAGCTCCATGCTAATTTTTCCAGGCCATGGGCCCATTAGCATAGGGAAGCTGACACCATTGCTTTAGGCTACACATAATACCCTAATGACCACTCTGCTGTTACTTTGAATCAAGGGTATTAGATTTGTCTCCGATAAAAGACAGCCGTGATGGCGTAGCCCACTTCTAGCGTTGGACAGTGAGGTGTTTTTTTTTTTTTCATTACAGTGTTTTGCGGATAAAAGAAAAATGTGATTTATCTTTGACTACTACTGAGAGTCAACATCTTGTCTTCTCTTCTCCCATCTCGCCTGCTCTCTCATCTCATCTCATCTCTCCTCTTTTTGTTGCTCTCGCTTCTCCCCTCTCTTCTTACACTTTTATTAAAAACGCATTTACTACATAAATCAAAGGAATCCAGTGGTTGTTATAAAATAATTACAATGAGCATGTGATTTTTTTTTCTACACAGAGCTTCTGAGCTTATTAAAAACAACTACTCGAGATGTGTTTGTCAATATATTCTTTAACAGCAAACCTCTATGTCTGTTTATGACAGCTCTGTAAATGAACATACAACACAGACTTACATACACATCATTTTTATAAGATATGGAGGCTCTTCTAGGCTGACGTTTATTATTGCGGTTAATGCAGTTTCAGTGTGTCTCAGAAATGTCCTAGAAATGCATAAAACTCAAACTCACCTCATAAGATTTTACTGTGTTTTGAAAACATCAGGTTTGCACTGCAAATACTCGAAACTGTTCAACCCCACCTACTTACTATTTACATATTTTAAGAATTATAAGAATTAAGGGCTCAATATTTCATTTATTGACTCCTCAACATGATATTTTAGGAGGTAAAACAGGTCTGGCAGGCGCCCTGCTATTAATTCTGCATTCCTACAGCGCAACAATTTACAAACACGTAACAACAGGCTGCAGCCCTGCTTTACATCAAGATATTTTGCCTGTGAATACTTTGATGTCACTCAAGCAACACATTATTTAGAAATTTTATTTGAATTCATGCAAATAACAGACTGGGATGGAGAGGTTCAAAAATTAATGGGGGACTTCGGGAAGCACAATAAATTATTGAGCACCGGCCTGATTAATTCTTAATAACCATTGTCAAAAAATCTTCGTCTTCTAGTGCCGTTAATTCTCATCAAACCTACTTTAGAGGAACGTTTCTGCCTCCGCTCCTTCATACAACACAATAGCTCTTCCTCCTCCTCTATGCAGCCACATGCAGAGGGGAGATGCAACTTGTTTCCTAAGGCTTGTGTGACCTACTACAGTTGAGTATTTGTGAAACACTTACAAATGACAGGAAAATAAGCAGCTTTTTGGAGTGTTTGTTAGCCCAGTAAAATATAATTTTACCTTTCAACTCAGTGTCTATGAACCCTTTTTTTTCTCTTTTTTTTTAAATTGCAGTCTTGAAGACCTTTTAATTTGGATAGCCATAAAGCAGGCACACACTCTTGCATTCCCTGTTAACCTGATTAAAAAAAAAACCTTCAAGAAGTATAGCACCAGAAGAGACAAATACTAATGTAGATGAGACAAAGGTGCTGTGTTGTGAAGCGTATTTATATCTCTTTTTGCTCTTTTATTGTGTGAAATATTTCCTATTTGAAAGAGTCAGAAATCTATGTAAAGCTAAAGTCCTCCTTTAATCCTTGTATCCTTCACTCATGATGGATAGGACCTATAAAGGTTCATTGATTATAGTTAATCTTTTCAGCGTGAACGCCGTTTAAAAACAACCGGACAGCAGCAGAAACACGAATAAAGAAAATAAACAGGCATTCAAACATACATGTATTAAAAAGTAATCTTGCCCTGACTGCATGCAGCTAAATATCTGCTCCCTGCACACCCCTACAATCAAAATGCAGCATCTTATTTTGAATATTAATTTCAAAACATGTTTCCATGAATTATAGATAACAGATATCAATATGTTAATGAGTACACAACATATGGTTTGGTCCCATGATTATGGATTTACACCAGTAGGGGGAAGAGTGTGCAAGGAAACAGATCTTGGTGTTATGAAAGCAACAATCTCACTCTGCTCATGTAATACAAGAAAAAGTTACATGTTCTGGCTCACATTCACTGACATTTACCACTAAAGGCTACATTAGAGCTGCACGGCATAGAAAAGAGCAGAGTAACTTCTTTGAAGACAGAATAAATTTCTTTTCAATTAAGAAAACAATCTTTTTCCATGGTTTGCAAACGCCTTGATGTGAAATGTAATAGGCACAATAGAGGGGGATGACATAAAACAACATATTCAGCTATATTTGGCAATCTTACAGCTAAGGTAATTTTCATTTCTGATGATCATTTCTGTCAAATTATTTAATTCTTTTTTAAGAAAAGCAAAAAACAAATTATTATCCTTTTGCAAAGCATGTGTCAGGATTTTAGATATATTGAGAGCATGAACTATACAATGCACACATAACCAAAAGAAAAGCAAACACAAAAAGAAAATCTAGGGGAAAAAATGTAAGGCAACAAAAAAATTCTAATTTTCTCATTTTGGGTATAAATGCTGTTCAGTGTGGCAAAATATGACTGTAAATAGTTTGAGGTGTTTCTTTATTACTTTGTTGGGTGAAATTTGGAATTCACTCAAGAAATACCCACAAAGGGTAGATTTTAAATGTGGCTGTAAAAACCCACTAATTTGCTATTAGTCTGTGGCCCTCAAGCATTTCTTTTCAAATGTTCTTTCTTGAAATTATGGCAAAAACATATTTAATTTATCACATGTCAGTCATATTTATCATTAGGATCTCCAAGAGGTTAATATTGTTGTCAACGCCATTTTCATTAGGATTAGGGTTAACCATGTGCCATCAGAATCAAATCTAAATCCTAACCTCCATTAGCCTACACAGAAACCAGTTTGCAGGCGGTCCTATTTGTTAGTGTATATTTTCAGCGCAATTTAGCAAAGAGTTAAGCATTCAATTTAGCTGGAACACATGTTCCGGAGTGAGCTTTGGACTGAATGACAAGAGCAACCAAACTCTAAGAAATGTCACATTTAGCAAATAAAGCTGCTGAAACCGGATTTCATCCTGGCCAGCTGTAAAGCGAAAGCGTTCATGAATATATTATGTGGCTGCCTTTGCGCTGCTCCACAGCTCCGGTATGAAGTGTGTGTGGGCCTGCCACTGAATGTTGACTGGCACAGCCTTTCTTGCTCTGCATATTCAACAGCTCTTACGAATATCAGAGCTACTTGATTGCATTGTGATTATTCACAAACCTCAGTCGCTTGCTCTGCTCTCTCCCTCTCTCTGCCCCCTGTACTCTATTACTAGTCAGAACACAGCTCCAGTGTTGTAGCATTGCCAGCCTGATCTGACACCATTCCTTTTACGGGTTCAACAGCTTGCTTGTCGTACAGCAACGTAATTAGTACTGCATGCTCATATTAATTAACAAAGAGCGTTATCACTTTATTAATCCATATTAGAGAGGTGGAGGAGGAAGGGAGGGTGCAGTCACTGTTAGTGTAAGGAACGCTCGCTGTGGGAATCTTCCCCAGCGCTGCTTTGTAGTCCCATTGTCCATGACCCTTAGTGCCTTCACAACATCCCTCCACCAGTGGCGTATGGCTTACACTGTTCATTAAACCTTTAAATGCAAATAATGTCTATGGAATAAACAAACAAGGGTGGCAAGATTGGGAAAAACAGGTGCCATGGTGTGAAAGCACGCTAAACGATGTGATAGTGGGGGAATTAATTACTACCACAGCGCTAATTGGAAGCAATAATTTGTGTGATTAGCGGGCCGCTTAAGAAGCGAGACACATCTACTGCCTGTATACACAAGCGGAGAGACATGGGCCTTTTCAGTGCTTTCTCTGAGCACTCTCATATATCCACCAAATATTGTGAAATTCACATATGAATCTGTACACTGGAATGCTCATATTGACACATAAACTTAAAAATATTACACGTAAATTCTTTGAGGTGCACACATTTGCTGTCAGGACACGGTTTCAGTGAGGACATAAGTTTCAGCACTTTCATTTTTCGGTGTCCTCCTGGAAAAACAGACTACATCTGCCTGTGACGAGGCATATCCAAAAGGATTCATTAGAAAACGCTGATGTGGCATGGGCTAATTAACAAAGCGGCTTTGTAGGTGGAGGAGGGAGGAGGTGTTGCACCCCTTTGTTACCTCCTTCCACCCCTCCTTTCTTTATCTCTTAATATTAGAAGCTGTACAAACCTCAAAGCTTGGAGAGGATATTTACACATGCAGCACTTCTAAATGTAGACTACAATCAAAACAAGATCCGTGTATTAAATTAACCCTCATTATTTTCCTTCAATTGTGATTGGCTATGATGATCAAAGTGCATAATTTATTTCTGCCAATTCAGGATATAAGCTGGTTGGGTTTCTTTTTTGTTTTTAGGTTTGCATACTATCTTCTTTTCACAGTTTTTACACACAGCTGGAACCCAATCCTTACCCTGTTTCACAGCAGGTTTGGATAAGTAATCCAGGGATAATAGTGAACCATTTTAATCGACCTGCTAACTTTTTATTATTTAAATCTTCCTCTCTTTGATGACAGCACTGTTGATATTATGTCCCCATAAAATGGCGAAGCTTCAGATGCAACATGAGATTATGCTGCATTACTCCCTGTAGCTATATTATTGTCCTGACTTTATTACTGCCCCAATGGACTTTGTTGTAACAATAACCGTACATATTGTCATGTTTCTCTGTGCTGCAGTCACACTGAGGGCTTTCTCTTGTACTGTACATTTCACCTGGCTTTCATTACACTTTACCTGGTATTGTCCATTTTCACCATACTCATCACATTAGGCTCTGATGCTGCTCTATAAAATTACATGCTTGCCATTAGTATTGCACAGTCTCATAGTATTGACGGGGCTTCATTGCAAGATGTTCACACATGTGGTGGTGGAAAATAAATCCCATACACTGACAGCTTATTCTAAGACACACAAACAGTTCTTTGTGCCAAAGCTGTACAAATAATAGAAGTTAAAGGTGGAAAATGCTCAACATCCAAGGTAGAAAGCCTCTTTTTTTTTTTTTTTTTTTTTTTAAAATACAAAGTGCAGCATTAGCTTTTAAAATGTAATATTCTGAACAGAGCTCTGGATTTTAATAAGATTGTGGATAGAAGTGAAAAGCCTGCTGTTCTCTACATGAGCAGGCAAACAAGAATTTTATACATGGTAACATTTTTATTTATTTATTTATTTTTTTTTACAGTTTGTGTGAGAGTCTTTGATTTTAACCTCTGCCAGCCACAAGTTTACTTGGTGTAGTCGCAATCAGCATTTTCACTGCTATGTCTTTTGATCTTGATAAATGTAACGTGGAAATGATTTATGAAATATTTCAGAACTGGTCAATCACCTATCTGCAAACAACTGTCTACATAGACATACACAAGAAGGACATGCTATCTGCACTTCCATAAATTATGTTGCCACTCATCCATTTGCAGATGTCTGATGAATTTTCTGGTCATATTTTTTTGAAACATGCTCCCTGATGAAACGTTGAGCAAGCAGCAGATGTTTTAAAACATGGATATCACAGAGCTGTTATCTGATTCCTTCTGATGAATTAGAGCCGGGTCCCTCCAGTGCTCAAAGGGAGTCCACTCCGCATGAATTATTACCAAATATAATTTCAGCTATTAGTCCTCTTTCCTGAACATCTGAACATGGAAAATGTAGAATTAGAAATTAATACCTCTGAATATCATGGCAGGGTTTTTGAGAAACCGAAAGGGATTCATTTTCACATTCTCCTTTCTCTCTCTCTTTTTTTGTATTCTGACTGAGTTTCTGACACATTTATGTGTTAAGTTGGGCTCAAGCAGTTCTATTACCATACAGATTATCCATTGTGAGCTTTGGCATGCTGCAGAAAAGAATTAGCATTCAGCAGAGAGAAAGAAAATACAGAGGCAAAGAAAAATGAAATGAAAAGGGGATTATGTGTATCCTACTTCCCTCCTGTTTATGTCTCTAATCTTTACTGGGGTCAATGTTTTATCTAAATTGATTTCTTCAAGCTAAATGTTCATGTTCTTGCTAGACAGGATGGTTTTGTTCGCTTATCTGTGTGGCGAAACAGTTTGCTCCTTATCTACATAATAGCATACAGTATGAGGTGATGACTTCATACGCTGTAACAACAGGACATGATCAACAGAGACCTCCCTGACTTTTCTCACATGATCTGTAATGTATACACTCTTCCCTCATCTATGTGTACGGTGTAAATAAAGTCTCCAAATACATGGTGTGTTGTCTGAAAAAGACAAATTCTGAATAGCCACACAACATATCTCTCTGCATTCTAGGCTACAACCTCTATCCACGAATCGAGTGTCTTCGGGGTATATTTGCAATGAATTGTACAAATGGGGATAATGACACACACTTTAGGACTTTCTTGCTTTGAAGGCAGTTATGCTGTTGAGTTTGGTTGTACACACAGAAACTGAAGCTCCTGGTACAGACAGTCTTTCTACTTTTTCCCCCAGCTCCTCACCGCAGCTCTTCAAGAAAACACTGTCTGGAGAAGAAAAAAAAAGACAAGAAGGCCGTTCAGACGAGAAAGACTCTAACTTTGACTACAACTAAGACATCTCAAGTGTGTGAGTGCCAAAGCCTCATATTAGCTTGCATCTCTTACAATAGAAGCATGGCAGGCACAGATATGGGCAGATTGGCATCACCATTAGTTATTTATCCACTGCCTGTCCAAAAAAAAAGGAAAGTCGCCACCTGGATTTAACTAAGCAAATAAGGAAGTGCCTTCCATTGAATAATTACTGTAGTGATGAATATGTTTCAGCTGGCAACAACTTATTTAACCCTAGCTGATGCAGTGAGTAGCTTCTCATTTCTGAAACAACCATGTTGGAAGACATATCCTGTGGTCGTAGAAAGGATGTTAATCTATTTAGGAAGGGTCAAATTATTGGCCTGTATCAGGCAAAGAAAACAATAAAGGAGATTTCTGAAACTAATAAAACTGGGTTAAAAACCATCCAACGTATCATTTAAACCTGGAAGGATAGTGATGAACCATCGTCTTCAAGGAAGAAATGTGGTTAGTCATGTGGTCGGATGAGTCCAGATTTACTCTGTTCCAAAGTGATGGGTGCATCAGGGTAAGAATAGAGGCAGGTGAAGTGATGCCCTCACCATGGCTAGTGCCTAACGTACAAGCCTGTGGAGGCAATGCTATGATCTGGGGCTGGTCAGGTCCAGGTTCAGCAACGTTATGCGCCCAAAGAGTGAGGTCAGCTGACTACCTAAGTACACTAAAAAAATATCAGGTCTTTCCATCTATGGAGTTTTTCTTGCCTGATGGCATGGTCATGTTCCAAGATGATGATGCCAGGATTCATGGGGCTCACATTGTAAATGAGTGGTTCAGGGAGCATGAGACATCATTCATACATGGATTGGCCTCCACAGAGTCCAGACCTCAGCCCCACTGAGAATCTTTGGGATGTGCTGGAGAAGACTTTCCCATCATCAATGCAAGAGCTTGGCAAAAAATGAATGCAACTCTAGACAGAAATAAATAATGTGACTTTGCAGAAGCTGATCGTAACGATGCCATGACGAATGTGTGCCGTTCTCAGAGCTAAAGGTGGTCCAACTAAATATTTGAGTGTGCAACTTTTTTTGGATGGGCAGTGTATAATTCAGACAATCAAATACTGTCCCTTTAACACCCATTAGCTTCACTTTTTAAGATAATGCCATTGTCTATAGAAGCTGTCATGTTTATGTCGAAAGTTGGCCTTCTAGAGATCTACACAATGTAAAATGCATTATAATTGACGATTTTCTGATCGTGAACAATGTTGAATGGCCTTGTGTCACCTAGAGCTGGGAAATAAAGCTGAAAATTTTACATGATACAGTACTTAATTTCAGCCAATATCAATAACTGGGGTACCTCGACATGCACCCTGACATCTAGTTCATCAACCCTTAAGGCAGGCTATAAGGAGCGTGTAGCTGAGGTGGACGTGATGGGGTCAAGGGTGTTTTATGATCACAAAGCTCATCTTACAGGAGCAACACCTTGTCCCTTCCAGTGCAAGCAGTGGCAATGAGGGGAAACTAAAACTAAATTTGTGTTTTTGTTGTCTGCTTTTATGGCAGTTTGTTTAGCCTATTGAACATTCTGTCAAACTATTTTCTTTTAGCTATAGATGAAGTGCCAGTTCATACCACTGTTGTTTTTGATCATTCTGTACCTGACAAAGAGCTAGTGCTAGACAAGTTGTACTTTTTGTCCAGACTGCAGGTTCCTTTCTTTGATCTTACATCCGAAAAGTCACGTCAGTTATTACCATGGTTGGACAATTATGCCCGACATTTTTGAATTACACGTCTTCTTCTCTGTCTTCTCGAAGTTTTGAAATGAAATCTTAATTAGTCCCGTTTTAGGCACAAGCAATACAGACTCAGAGTGGCTCATGGCAGCTCTGCCCTTTCATTCAGACACTGTAACAGAACCATTGCTCACTCTTGTTGCCAGATATTTAGGTCAATATGCAACTCTAAGACCATTGCAATACTGTCTTTATTTGTATCTTTAACCCACTGTGACAGCAAAAAAAAAAAAGAAAAGAAAACATGCTATGGTTTTCCATGACCTAAACTTTCATTCCTATCACCACATCTAACATCTTTTTAAATTTGGATTGCTGCACTGGTAATGCTGGAGTCACCCCTACTCTCTCTCTAGTTTCTTGTTCAACTGTTACCTGTATTGGCCATCTTCTGCACTGTACTGTCTTGTTCCAGTCCTCTCTCTCTCTCTCTGTCTGACCCTACAGAGGATAAGTCATGAGGGAGGATCCCATCTGAAAGTTCAGCCAAATGTTAGTAACAGAGGGAGGGATGTTCCTGAAGAGAAGCACTCGTTCTCTCGCTCTTTGTCAAACACCTCTTTCTCCCTCTGGCCTCCCCTTTCCTCCTCCTCCTCTTCAGTTTACCATTTCTCCACTCCCAGTTGAAGCTTGCTGTCTGACTTCTTCAGACTGGCGGCCAATAACGACAGAGTAGTCTGATACCATCAGATGCCGGAGGGAGTGGAGGCAGCCTAGCAGTTGTCTGGCAAAGCCAAACACCTGTATTCTGTCATTCATTTGACTGTTATCCCTCACCCCTCCATCCCTCTTCCCTCTGCCTCCCTCTCCATCATTCATCTTGCTCTGATCTTCCTGCCTGTCTGTCAGAGGGGATCTGCCAAGATTTCTGCAGCCTGGAGAGGTGTGTGCACACTGTGTGTATGTCTAGGTACATGCCATGTGTGTGAGTGTGTGCACTCTTTTAGAGGGTGAATAGGGAGGCGATTTATAAGCTGAGAAAAAGGGTGCCTCTTCAAAAGTTTGGCAGGGTTTGAAAGAAATTGAGCCACGGGTCTGGAGAGGCCTATGTCGCTTCCTACTAATGTTTCTCCCTCCTCTTTCTCCTTTTCTTTCTCTCATTGTTGTTTCCTTCTAATGTCTTAGAGGCAGAGAATTAGAGCAAGGGGGAGAAATGAGAAGAAGACAGTTTATGTGACTGAGGAGGAGAAAATTACGAGGTACGTACAGGGATAGTTAGGGAGGAAAAGGTGGGGGTGGATACAGTTAATGTTGTAATGCGATCTGCTACACCTCCAAGTCTCACATTACTGTGGCTGTTAGATGAATCTCCAAATGGCAGGATTTCCACAAACATCAAGTCCATCATGTAACTTCCAGGGTGGCTGCTGGTCTACTGGCTTATGTAACTCAGTGCAGTCTCTCGTGTCTTTTAATGAACATTCTGAAAATATGAAATGCATTTTTATGGGAATTGATATTCTGTTATAGTTATCTAAAAATATTTTCAACAGCACGAAATTCTATTTTTTATATTCAAAGGTATTAGCCATTTGCCAGTGGTTTTGAATTCAGCTACAGCATATGTGCATTATACCATCCATGTTCTGTTGACATCCCCTACAGCTCATTAGCTTTGTTTTTCACTTGTTGATATTTCATTCAAACCTTTAGGTCTCAGATATATTCATTTGTTTTAGGCGTGATCTTCACCCTCAAGAGAAGCAAGACGGATAAACAATCATCTGCTTTTCAGTTGTGTACCAGACAACATAGCATGCCAAATCAAGAAAATCAAAAGCTGACATAGATGAAACTTAAAATACAGAGGTTTCTTCGAGTTTTCTGCATTTTTCTCTATGATTCATGGTCCAGGTCACCTGCAGCCCCAGGCAAATTCTTCCTTCCATTATCCAAACAATGACATATCCCACTTTGACACCACAGAGCATCACTCTGTCTTTGACGGCAAAGATCGAAACAAACAGCTGAAAACAAGCATCGTTGTTGGTGTTTGACAGTGAGCACAACGATGCTGCTTTGGGATTTGGGTTCAGTGGCAGGGTGGAAAAATCTTTGGGACATGCGCTGGAGGTGTTGGATGGTGTTCGCAATCAGACAGCGCTGTTTGGGGAGTGAGAGTGGGCGGCTGAAGTCACAGATATTAGACAGGCAACTGCTCTGTCTGGAGGGATTGAGATCCGATGAAGAGCGGGGCTGTAATCAGTTTTTTTTCAGCACAGATGAATAGAGCTTCTGATCTAAAGCTTGTTTAATTTTGGCAGTGAAGAATGGAAAGCTATAGTCCAGAGGAAACACCTTCTACCAGTGTCCCTTTATCATATTTTATGAGCCTCATCATTTTTGCACAAAAAGTGGAATCATGGCATATGAGATAAATAGATCACTTAGAATTCAGGATGAGCGTTGACATATTTAAAGATTTAGGAGGACAAAGGTTTTTGTGGTTAATGCAAGAGTTTTAGCTGGAAACCCGATTCATTTAACATCTGATTTGCCAAGTCTGTGCCATTACTCCACTGTTAAACTGTGTGAAGTGTAGTTGGTGCACACACTTGACATTTTGAGTCATAGTTACTATCAAAATTATTTCTTTCTTACACCTTTTATGAAGCTATTTAAACATCACATGTTTTTGCATGCTTTATCAAAGTTACTTTTATGTGCTACACATCTGCTACACGCTGCTGACACTTGTTATTGTGTTGTATTTATAGTCTCTTTTTCCTTTTGAGAGCCAGTTGTCAACCAAAAATCATTTTTATAGTGAACATACTGCCAAAATGAACACACTCTATTCATGTTTTTTCACCCAGTGTGTTTTCTAGGTTTTTCATTTTTGCTTTTATCTTTTATTCCAAACACAATGAGGTCTGATCTGAGGCCATGGATATGAGTCTGATCAGACTGCTGGCCAAGTTTTTGACTAGTATGGATTATTTTAGTACATCTTTAGTGCAAACAGTTTTAGAACACTATGAAGTTTGGCAACTAATGTCACAGTGCAGTGCTGACATACTGTGTGGCTACTAACCAAGTCAAATGAACTGGGTTGTCTCAATGCTGCTGTACTACTCGCACGATGTGTGCCTATACTGCTGCACAATGGTGAATCTTTGAAACCCCATTTTCAGTTATTGACCAATGCTTCGGTACAGAACTGTGGAAACACTGGCCTTCAAACAAAGATTTGCTAATGTTATGTTTGCTAATGTATTCAAAAAATTTTTTAGCATTCTTCTTTGTACGTAAAATAATGTTTGTATGTAAAATATGGCGTATTTTCGCCTGATCTTTTTAACATCTTGTCTGTACACATATTATGCACTCATCAACTTAATGAATCTCCTTTAAAGCTCTGGTTGATTTATCAGCTGAAGTTGAAAGGCACAATGTACGCACTGCACTTGTATGGTTGGTATTGCATGCAATTTAAGCAAGATCATTGCAGCTGTGGAATACAGGATTGACTACACCTCTTCAGCTGCCCAGGAGAAGGTGCTTGACCAGCACATAAGTGGACACTCTACCACGGCAGCCATAAGCAGTCATGCCAAAAAGAGAAATACTCCACCAACAAATCTTGAGGAGTTATCACCGCTACTTCGGTCTCTGTTGCAGCGTAGCAAAGCTGTTGGGTTGTCAGGTATGGAGAAATATTACACATTATATACAGAAGCAGTGCAGCACTCTACAGTACCTTAGTCCCCCTTCAACTTTTCAGCATGTTAAAAACATAGATTCACATGACCTGTCAAGTATCCGGCAGCACTGATAGAAATACAGGCATGATGCACGTTTGACTGACACACAGGGAGCAGCTGTTGAGAAGTGAACAAGGCAGCAGCATAAGTCTCTTGTTTGGCATGCATGTTGGACTAGAGGAATTACAGGCTGAAATATGCATACTGGATTGCCAGGTTACAATGCCAGGTGGCAAATACAGTTGTGAAAAAAGTGTGCAACCCACAACACACAGTGTCAAACACACATATCAGATATGGTGTTGAGTATGAGATGGATGCTCCAAAGGCCTACCTTCGAAGCCTTCGAAAAGTTCAACAGTGTGGCTTCATAAGTAATAACAGCTTCCTGCATGGAGCCACTTCTGATGTACTCACAACATGTGACTGCTGCAGGAAAGGCTGCCTGGAAATTATGTATCCTTTGAAATATAGAACATGTAGCATCAAGCAGGCCTTAGAAACAAAGAACCAAGATTTCTGCCTTCAGTTTTCTGATAATGAGCATCAACTTACAGCTGAAGTGTGGGACTTTTACATTTAGAGCCTTTATGAAAAGTATCTTTTTCATAGCACTCTTTCATGTCAAAGTGAAAACCAATTTCTACAAAGTTATGTCACATAATTAAAAATCTAAAAATCTAGCCTATCCCACCTGACTCGGGCGAAGGCAGGGGACACCCTAGACAGGTCACCAGTCTGTCGCAGGGCCACATACAAAGACAAACAAGCACTCTCACATTCACACCTACGGGCAATTTAGAATGACCAATTAACCTCAGCATATTTTTGGACTGTGGGAGGAAGTCGGAGTACCCGGAGAAAACCCACGCATGCACAGGGAGAACATGCAAACTCCATGCAGAAAGATCCCGGGAAAGCCGGGACGCGAACCAGGGACCTTCTTGCTGCAAGGCGAAAGTGCTAACCACTACACCACTGTGCAGCCCATGTTACTTCATTTAAGTAACATTAACCCAATTTTATTACTATTTTCTTGGTCTGTTTTTGTATTCATCAGGTTTTATAACCACAATGGGACACATGATAATTAGAATGAAGCACATTTTCACAATCTTGTCAAGAAATGTCATCCTTGCCCTCACATGAAAATATCAAACTAAATGGTATTCTGTTTTATATCATTGTGTACCTGTTGCACATGCTACCAATCAACATTTTGACATGTACAGTACCCTCGGGTATGCTATCCCTTGTGTGTTTTCCACATTTTTGTCATTCAGTACACATCAACTTCTGTACTGATCACTCCCACACTGTCCTTAGTATCAAAACCTTGATCAGTTAACATTACAGTTCTCATTTATGTACCTATCAGGGACACATTCCTCTCACCACGCCATCATTTGTAAATAAATGCTATTGCACCTTGAAGTATTTCATAGTGTGCATACTTTTGAAGTGGAAATAGGCCTGCACACATGCTTTTAAACTTGATGGCCTTTCTGTTTATATTTCAAAACAGTCAAAAAGACATTGCTGAAAACTGTGAAATTGCCATTGTAGCTTTCAACTAATGGCACTCTGGACAGAAAACAAATGGTCCTAGTGAATGCAGCAGAAACAATTTTACATGAAACATTAAAGTCATAGACAAAGTACCGAAGTGAAAAATCAAGCCTCAGATGTCTGAGTGTCAATAAAATCATTTGAAAAGGACACCAACTTCTTTTGTACCACAGGTTATTGAAATAGTAAAGCATTTAGTGCCTTACCTTGTATGTCTTACCTTCCAAGAAATCAATCTTTCTCTTTTTCAGTTTAAATAGAATCTGTTTTTGGAGATTTCTGCACTGTAGAGCTCACAGTTTCTTGATCTACATTGGATGAATGAAACTATAGGTGTGAAAGCATTCTGAGACTGTAGAGCTTCAGATATTTGTACAGTTGAAAAGGAAATTGATTCCACATGAAATGTCAGCTTAAACTTTAGCTCTTTCCCATGAGCATGCTATATATATATAAAAAGCATGGATAGCATGCAACATGTTTAAGAGGAGAAAAGACAAGGATTTAAAATACTTGAGGAAGAAGGCTAACAGACAGCAAATGTTATTTTTATCTACTGCTTAGGCCAACATCTACACAACACAACATCTACACAACATCTCAGGGTAAATTTAGAAATGTCACTGCAAAGTGTATGGTTAGCTAGCACTTTGGGATGATGTAGAATCCAAGCTTTCATACATTAAATCATGATCCTTGTGCTGTTAAATGTAAAAATGCACATGGTGCACTTTTGTTGAGTTTTGCTTGTCTAATTTCCCCACTGACTGCCATGTTAAAATAAGACAAGAGAATCTCAACAAAAGTGCACCATCTGTATTCTCAAATATAGTGTCGAGGGGCGATGAGTCATATTTCCGTTAAAAGCTCAAGAGCAGGAATCAAATCAAAAATATGTCACCAACACTGAGCAACATGCTCTATGTATCACAAGGCGGGGTAAATTTAAATTTTTCTTCCCCTGAAATTGTCAATTTTTATAGACAGCTGACATATATTTATGTTCAGGTGATGCTACTGATGTCTTGAAGTAGTCTTGAAAGCTAGAGGGGAACCTAAATGGAGAGAGAGGCTGTATTAAACATAACTGTGTATAGTGGGCGTGTGTCTTTTACATTCAGTTATCCTATCAGGCATGCTTACAATGGGGAAGCATTGCTCTTTCCTGCTTTCATTCCCTTACAGACAACACACGCACACACACACACACACACACTCACGCACACTAACAGACAAACAGATGGAAAGGGAAAATATGGCAACAACTCCTAAAATTAACCTTTTTCAAAATGAAACAATGTTGACTTGAAACCAGCACGCCAAATGCAGCCGCTGCTGAGAACACTGAAATCCTAGAGTGTAAATGAAGAAGATGAATGGCGTACAGTGCTGTCACTGTCATGGTAGCCTTCCTACAAACCCCCAACCTCACACAGTGTGTTTTATTACAATCAGTACCCATGTCTGCTTGCACTGGGGAAAATGTGCAAGAAATAATGATCTGGATGGTCTTGGAGGTCTGGATTGAAGTGTTCCTGTAAGAATTCTACTGGTGTAAGCAATTTATTTCTTAACACATAGTTCATATTGTTTAAGACACCCTATATATCTGCCAAGTGTGATGCGAAATATGGCTTTAATACAGCATCGTGCACACCAGGGGACAGGGAAATATTTCTACCCCCCTTCCACCCACCCACCCTCCAAAACTCAAGAGAAACAGAGCTTTAAGAGAAAAGCCATACTAAATGACCAAACGTTTGCTTACTGTCCAGATAAACTTAAGGACCTTCTAAATATGAAAGTAGTTACTATATGAAGCATAGCAGACATTTAAAATAAATACAAAATTTCAAGCACATGCAGGATAATTATTTAATAAAGATTCAAATGTATGCCTATTTGCATGAAGTCTGTGTTAACCTGAATAGTACAGGCACTCATAGTCACCTGTGGAGTCTCATCTTATTTACTCTATTGTTAACACCACATCAGTGGTGTTTATGAGTAATATTTGTGAAAAAAATGGCAACAAACAAATCAGACTCCTCTGTACACTGGCTACATTAGCAAAACTCCCAGGATGCAACATCAATGTGTGAAATAATGTCAGAAATAATATAATTCCTTACCATTAATTACACATCCCACATCAAAGTTGCTTATCACTCCATGCTGAGCTAATCAGGTCACAATGTACAAATGATTACAAAACTAAAGTGAGACATTAACATGGAAGATGAAAAAGACATTAGAGATGTAAACAAACAGTCATGGGTCTGCGTGAGTGTTTGTTCCTATATTTGTTCTGTTTAACTCTACACATGTCTAACTCTGGGCAGCCCAGAAATTTCAGATTTTTCAATAGTTTCAAATAATAGATATTTATACAAATTTCTGCTTTTCCTGCTGTTGACTGCACATTTGGTTTAAATGGCAATAATTAAATACTAATACTAATATATAAATCAAGTGATGGTATCTTCCATAAAATCAGGACAACTAGAAAAGTAATTTATACTTGAATTAGCAGATCATTATCCCTGTTTGTATACATTTAAATGTTTGTCGTTATATTTTTTCTTTGTATACTTTATCGCCCATTAAACAAATGTACTTTTGGTATAAGCTACAATTGAAAAATGCTGCATGAAATGCAAAGACTGAAGATTATTTGCTTGAGGTTGCAAAGTATGCAAACTGATATTAACGGCAGATGGTGATAGTGTTTACCTGATAGTGTTGGTTAAGCAGAGACATACAAGAATTCTTCTGTCTTTCTACTCCAAACAACTGATTGCAATTTGTCTGACTATACATTCTAGTTTTAGGTTGTTGGCTGATACTTTTTGAATGGTGTGGCCCAATTCCATTTGTTGCTATAAGAGAAACGTGGATAAATGGTTGCTTAAAGTCATGTGGCGTATCCTGTTACAGTAACAGGGGGGCATGGTGCCAGAAATCAACAACCCAGAGTGTGACCTGGAGACATGGTCTGTTTCTGTTACAATAGATGGCTCGTAGTTGTGAAAGACAGGGCATAGGGACATTGTTAGACAGCATGACTGTCTTGATCACATCTATAGTCCATAGTTGGACTATGGGTGTAACCAGGTTTCGAGCCCTGCATGGAACAAATTTCTTTATCCCACTCCTGGTGCATTCTCCACTTCCACAGTTTGCATGTTCCACTCCTGCCTGCAACCACAATTTGTTTATCCACTCCTGCCCACACTCACAACCTTGGGACTATGCAAACCTTCACAATATAGAGTCCCACTAATTTTGCGTCTTCTCCCGTCTCCACATTATTGTATTGATTAGTATTGATAAAGTGAGTCATATTTCTAATGTGGGCTGCACAGTGGCTTGGTGGTTAGCACTTCTGCCTTGCAGCTAGAAGATCCCTGGTTTGCGCCCCGGCTTTCCTGGGCTCTTTCTGCATGGAGTTTGCATGTTCTCCCTGTGCATGCATGGGTTTTCTCTTGGTTCTCCGGCTTCCTCCACAGTCCAAAAACATGCTGAGGTTAATTGGTGAATCTAAATTGTACATAGGTGTGAATGCGAGTGTGACTGTTTGTCTCTGTGTAGCCCTGCAATGGACTGGTGACCTGGCCAGGGCGTCCCTTGCCTTCACCGTGGGTCAGTTGGGATGGGTTCCAGCCCCCCCACAACCCTAGTGAGAATTGAGTGGTGTATAGATAATGGATTGATGGATGTTTCTAATGTAGCAAAATTACAATTACATCATAGGGATTACAGTCATTCTGATGCTGTAAGTATATTTCTCAATAGCATCTGGCTTGATTTGTAAAGAAAGAGGTGATTTATCTCTTGTCAGACCTGGTATGTACCATCAAATGAGAAACAAAATTTGTACCTGTTGTATATCAATACTTTACACATTTATTGGGACCAAGCTCAATTCTGTTTTGTCTTTGTCACTACCAAATGGGAAATTTGTCCAAAAAGTTATTACCAAAAATTGTTTAGTGAATAGAAAAAAAAAATGCACAGAAAATACTGCCATTTCTAACTTTTGATTGGATGTACAGCTTATGGTCTGCCTTTAAAGTTGCGCAATGCACATCCCGTCTTCTCATTGTGTTCATGGCAGCATCCCTCCCCCTCAGAGCATGCTGACTGAAAGGGGTATTGCCATGAACTTGAATTCCTCAGATTTTGTTCGATCTTGAATTCAAATATTACTACTCATGCAATATGACACACTCTGCTGCATAACTTGAAACAAATTAGTGATCTAAAAGTTAATTTAACTTCAGTTAAGTTCCTGTTTAATATGATTGATTTAATTTTTTGTCAGGAATCATGCAAAAACATTAAGAGAGGAAGATGCCAACATCTGACTAGTTATTAATTCCGGCAACTCTTGTATTATGAATCTGCCTCTTTAAACTTTGCCCACCTAGAGTTTCAACCAGCACACTTTAAAAAAAACAGGGTAAAACTAGCTCTCACAGTCCTTGGCCGATGGTTTTAATGTCGCATCTGACTGGTGCATGTTGTCCCATGTTTCAGGACTGGTTCTTTCATTAGGGACATGTTCAGTCATCTCTTCTTGGAATAGGAAGTGTTGTTTTATCAGTAAACTGACACTCTGTTCCAAGCCTTCTTAACCACTACTCCGTTGATGAGTATGACCAACCTAAATCTTGTTTTTGTGAGGATAGAAAAACAAAACTCTATCTGACGAAATGCAGCAACACCTCTTGAAACTCAGCCTTTTGTGCACTGGGTACATTGTATGTGTGTGTCCCTCTCAGAGTCCCTGGACGAGGTCAATAGTGAACCTATGAACCCTGCTCTGGCTTCCAAGATGAGCCTCTCTCCTGAGACTAGCAATACAGAACCACAAGATTGATTTGTGTAAGAGTGTGTGTGGGTGTATCTTGAAGAACGATAGAGAGATGAAGGTGATGACTGTTTTGTTAATGGACTTACATCAAAGATAAAAGAAGGTAGCACAGTGCCTCTATATTCAGCTTCCTTCACTGCCACCCACTTACCCTCCCTTTCTTTAGTGTTTTAGGGAAACATTTTCCACCCCCTTTTTTAATCTTATTTCCTTTGTAAGAAACCTAAGTTCTGTTGCAAATGCCTGGGGGCTATAACAGGAAAAGAGTGAGGTGAGGGGTGAGAAAGTAGAAAATGGGGATGAGGATGGGTACAGGGTGATGGCTGGTAGGGACGGTTAAAAGCTGGGGGGAGGGCAGGCAGAGTAAACAGGCAGTAATTAAGAGCAGAATATTCGCTATCATTGCAGTTTTCGTCTCGCAAAGGACTGCTTCAGAGGCTTTTTTTTCTTTCTCTACACCCAAAGCTAATTTTCCCACACGTCAGCCACTCTCCTCTGCCACTGTAAAGCAGTGGAGAGTCATTGTGTGTGTGTGTGTGTGTGTGTGTGTGTGTGTGTGTGTGTGTGTTTGTGTGTGTCTGTTTCCATGTGTGTGTTGCCGAGGCCTTGGGCATCTTTAACGCCAATTAAGAAAAGGGGCAGAGAAGCCAACCCTGAGCTGAACTAGCAAGCGCTGACAGGGAGGAACTGGAAAGACAGAGAAAGAGGAAGGAGGAACAAATCTGCATACAGTATCTGGGTTACATTATTATTATCATTTGATATACGTATTACCAGGGAAGTTATTGTCGTGTGGTGTGGTCGGATTTCCTTTAACCATTTCAGTCTGTCAGAACTCTGATGTCACTTTATTTTGAATGTTTTATTACATTTTTTTGTAGTTGTATAGAAGTTTTTCTTAATCTGACATAAGTTCTTTGGTAAATAGCCATGTTACCATGTTGCTAACTCTCAGCACATAATTCTGTGAGTACAACATTATCATAACCAACAGAAAAACGGACAATCCATCCAAACATCAGTTCTATATCTTTAGAGTTGAAGTGGATTTAGCTTTTTGGGCTCCTGGTTCTTCACTTTCCCATACTGACACAGATCAATGTTTCTGTTGGTATCAAATTCTTTCAGTTCAAGTCTTCTGGTTAAAACTCAAAACTGCAAACTAGTGTACATGCAGTTTTTAATATGACCCCCAGGTATAGTAAAAGTAAGATGAAAAGCATAATTGTTTTTTTACTTTATGAGTCTGATTGCAAAATCACACAAATGTGCCATTAATTTCTGAGTTTTAGGTGGGAGCTTAGAGGTCATTAAGTCAATTGCTCCTACAGGCACGCACACACACACACACACACACACACACACACACACACACACACACACACACACACACACACACACACACACACACACACACCTACAGGGATTTCCTCTTGAAATCCTCAACCTGGATCCCCAAGGTGATGTTCTAGCCAACACTGACTTCTCATAATAAGGGACATTTTCCAGCTCAGTAAGCCCACTTCTCTTCACTACTACTACACACACACACACACACACACACACACACACCTACATACACACAACAGTATTTGCTGTGTTTTCATTGCAGCAGAAATGGTTGATACTTGAAAAACAATTGTGTAGTAGCTGCCCTGGCTTTAAGAACAAGGGGCAGAGCTGTAATTAGCTTACTCCAGGTTCTCAGGCCCTACTCATTTGTGTCAGCCAACCAGTAATTCTGGTTGTAATATATCTTTTCAGCCTTGTGAGTAATGGCGATGTGAAAGAGAGAGACTCGGATTGAGACAGAGAGAGGAAAATGGCAGGCTGATTTGTGATGCTCAAGCCCACTGCCTGCATTGCTAATACAATCCTGCTGCAGTTATATGTTCATCTGATACAAACATCAGGGAAAAGGAGGGGAGGAGGGCAGTCTGGTGGGCAACAGTGGCACAGGAGTAGAAGGAGGAAAGCGAATGGAGCCCTAAATAGGCCCATTATTTGAATCCAGAATTACTGAATTGTATGTGACATTTCCATTTTATGTTTTTTATTTTTTGCTTTTACTTTTTTACTTTTCCAATAAATTGTTAACTTCTGGATCATTGTTAACTGGATGTCAGCTGTAAAACACTTCCTATTTAAACCTATATTAAAAGTAGCATGTAGCAAGAAGTAAAAAACTTTACAGTAATATCACCTTATAAGTTGATATGGTAAACACAATTGCACACAGTTATTCTAACAAATTATGGGGAATATAGGAGCCAGCCATTTGGAGCTGGACCCACAGTAATTCAAAGTTAAATTAAATGGCCATTATCATCAGATTCGGGTGGGTAGTGACCTCCTCCACCTTTGTGTAGGCTCATTTAGTGATTCATTTTCACCTCATGAAATGGTGGTGGAGCCATGATTTTGCGCTCACAAAAAATAAGTCAGCTGACTTTCAACCATGAAAGTTGAATTTGAGTTCTGTCTTGGACCATTATTATAGTATTATTTTTCTGAGCTGTCATTTAGACTAAAGTGAGCTTTACTTGAGCTGATGCACATTACAAAAAATCAGGCAGGCAACAAAAACAACAGGGACAAAGAAAGATATAAACGAGAGACCATCTTGCAGATGCAAGGCTTGTTAATGTGTACTCAGGTAATGATGTAGTAAATATTACATTATTAACTACTCATGGGTTGGAACATGTCTTGAAACTTAGACTTCCTTTTGTCCTTAACTACACCCCTGTAGACTTTCATGAGTGCATCTTGCATGGCTGCAGCATGACAAAATGTACAAAATCTGTCCACACACATAAATACTCTAAAGTGCCTTTGTGCCTACTGTAGTTCTCACTACAGTAGGTGTCTCTAGGACTACATTTTACCATAAACACAAACACACACACACACACACACACACACACACACACACACACAACTCGACTCACAAGGTAAAAACAATACCAGCTTCCCTATTGCGGCTGGCAAATTCTAGGCAGAAACCATTGACACGGGAAGCACAGAGTAGTTACACAGATGAACTGACAACTGAGGCAGAGAGAGACTACACTCGACTAATTCCTGGCAAAATTGTCAAGCATTTTCTCATTCTCATGAAAAACACTTAGCTGGGAAAAATAACTAATATTAACTTAAATTTGGTGTCATTCACTGCATTAAGGAAGAAGACAGACAACTAAAAGTAAACTCCCAGATCCCACCAAATCATATTACATCATTTTTCCTCTGGAATTTGCCCTGCAGTCTTTGAAAAGCAGTGGCCTTGTAAGACAGAGATGAGTGCTGCAGTATCTTGGCATTCCATGCCAGGTTGTCTCTCTGTAATTGTTTGTAACGTCATGCATGATTTTGAAAAGGTTAGTGAGCTCCTGCTTTCTCTCTGTGTGTATGTGTATGTGTGTTTTGATAGCTTGGCTGCAGGATACAGTCTTAGTGTGTCTTGCTCTTGTCGGTGTAAGAACAGATGCTGGAGGCGAGCCCCTGGGCTGCCCTCAGGGCTTCATACACTCTGGAGATACACACACCTGACATGCAACATGTATGCACGCACACACACACACACACACACACACACACACACACACACACACACACACACACACACACACACACACACACACAGAGAGAGAGAGAGAGAGAGTCAAGCAAACACAAATTTTGTTAATGCCTGTATTTACATAGGACCTTCTGATCAATGTCATTTAGAGTAATACCGATTCTTTAAGACAGACGCACACACACTACCCGCATTTCTATTGTACCGAACCACAAAACAGCTCCAGTGTGTAACCTCTTTCTCCACTGTTTTCCCTCTTAAAGAAGCACTTAACCTGCAAGAGGATAAATGCAGCTGAAGTGTGGAAAGGTGGCTGTTAGCTCTACCTAAACACTTATTACCTGGCATTGTAGGTTCAATCTAATTACCTGATGGAGTTGCCTACATGGATTTCTCCTCCGTCTGTCAGTGCACTCAGAGCAAGCCACTCATTATCACAGCCAGACTGGCTTTAGCTGGAGGTTGTGTTTTACTTTCAACACCCCAAGGTGTCATTATGGCTGTCAAAGACAGTCAAGTGGGTGACACACATGCATATAGTCTATGCACACACTTTCTCAAAGCACAAGGCCTGTGAATGTAGATATGCAAAGTCAAGCAAAATCAGATTCAGATCTGTTTCCAGGCATATAGAATGTAAGTAACCTTACTTTTCCGAGCAACAAAGAATTGTTTATTCATCGAGAACATGTCAGTCATTTCTGTGTGACCACCATCATAACAACTGCCTGTAATGGTTACATATATGTACAATACCAGTCAAAAGTTTGGACACACCTTCTCATTCAATGCTTTTCATTTATTTGTATTATTTTCTAAATTGTAGATTAATCGATTAACACTTTTTTGTTTACAACATAATTCAATATGTATTCTTTTATAGGTTTGATGTCTTCAGTATTAATCTAAAATGTATAAAATAATTAAATAAAAACCAGTGAATGAGAAGGTATGTCCAAACTTTTGACTGGTAGTGTGCATTACATTTATTACAATGTGAATTAAATGGATTTGATAATGAAAAATGAGCAGAAAGGAACATTACAAAAGACGCCTTACCAGGACAATTTTACCACTCACAAAAGACAGTTGTCTGACTACTTGGAGCAAATATCCAAAAGCAGTTTGGAAATTTGCCGTAAGTAAATTATACTATACTATAAATGAATACTATATGATATGTTTGGACGCTCACTGCCATGTAAAGGATCAGTTTCCTCATCCTTTACATACACACAACTAATTATTATCAACATTTTACTTGGACATTTGTATGATGGTCTTTTGTGATCAAATTCATTTTCATGGGAATCCTGGCAGTGTATTTGTGTCTCACAAACCAACAGACAATCAACACATAAGGAAGATAGATGCATGTAAAATAGTTAAATAGTTCAGAGGTTTTACATTATGGACAACTTCACTACAGCATAGTCTAGCTAAAAGCTGAATGTTTAAAATAACTTTGAAAAATACAACCACATTGTCCATAGATTTTGTAATTTTTGTCCACCAACAGCAAGACACACTGACACACTGGCGCTGTGTGATTAACAAGTAATTCACACGAGCTCTCAGCACCACGAGTTCTGGATTAACACTGCAGACCCTAATGACATTTTCATTGTCATGCTCCTAGTATGCTGCACTTTATCACCCTTCCACACAGTCAGTGCAGTGCAGTTTAAACTCTCTGATATATCCCCTCGATATAAACTCACTCCTTTGCCGAAACAGATGCACTTTGTCTGTGTGGATCTCTTTCAAGTGTTGGATGAGATTAGGTGGTGTTTGCTGCAGTGTTCTGCTCAGGTAGCGTTATGAACAGACGAAACAGCCAGTGTCCATCTTTAGGCTTGCTCTGTTTTGTTTTTTTTTTGTTTTTTTTATCAGCGTCATAATGCATCTCCTGTCCTTTCTGCTGTACCCATACACTATATACACATATACACAACACAAACACAGGCATAAGCAAGGGATTGTTTTCTTCAGACTATTAGTCCTAAGGTGATCATCCATTGTCACTATATTGCTGCACATAAAAACACCCTGTGCTTGTATTTTAAAGGAACGTCTACTTTACAACGTGTACGGAAGAAGAAATAAGAGATGTGAAGAACAGGACTGAAAAGAAGCGAAGAGAACAAATGAAAGGAGAAAAGAAGAGAGAGGAGGTGGAGAGGTGAGGTGATGGGAGGAATGATGGCAGTGTGCGGTGGAGGCATATGTCACATCCTATCAGGCGACAGGACGAGTGAAAGATACAGTATTGCCTCTGCTGTGTTAGGAAATCGCAAACACGCCAGTACACACAGACATACTTACACACACACACACACACACACACACACACACACACACACACACACACACACACACACACACACACATAGAGCAGGCCCAGCCAAGCTTATCTGGCTCTCCACGGCTGCGCGGCCTCCATGCAGAGCAGCCGTAGCTGTCGGCAGAGGCCCGGATCATTTTGGACAGTATCATTAAATGCCATGTCATTACCCGTTATGGAGTAGTGCTCTCACTCCCTGCTTCTCCCCTGGGATGGTGAAGCCCATCTGATAGGTATGGAGAAGTGTGTGTTTGCATGCATGTCAGTGCATGTCTGCATTACCCTATGTGTTTGTGTCTCGGAAAAGGGTTTGATGGAGGCAGGCAGAGACAGAGGCGGAGGGTACGCTGTTGAGCTGTGGAAATGGGATGGACGGGGTTGAGAGATGGAATTGGCATTAAATTTCAGACGAAGAGCGAGGATTGACTTTGACTGGAGCGCAAGGGGGGTGTTAGCTTATCTTTAAGGCCGTGTTTGTCACAGCGCTGAGGGCAGCTCCGCTAGACAGGCCAGGAAAGAGGGAGGGAGAGCCGAGCCGAGCGTGGGCTGAACAATATGGATAGGTGAAGGCTCCCGGTGGGACTCGCTGCCTGAGCTGGCGAGCTGCGCTGGGGAAGGAGTGGAGGAGAGCGGCTAAATTGAAGGTTTATTTATCCAATTCGCTGTCAAGGTCGGCTTGTCGGTGAGCTGTCCTATGTGTGTTCACAAAATGCCAAAATTCGATGAATTGTTTAAAAAAAGAGGGAGAGAGCAGGCGTTCAGGAAGGGGGGAATCAATGACCTTTGGTTGCGTCAAGCTTCAAGCTGCCAGTAGCTCTTAAGGCTGTCCTTACCGGCCATTATGGTTGCCTTTTAAAAACAAGGCAGGGAAGAGAGGAGCTGTCGAGCATTGAGTAGTCCAACATTGACACAAACACACACATACCCAGAAAGACTTACACCAAGACCTGCATGTACAACCAGTGCCGTGATTCCTTCACAATGGTTTACATCTTATATAATAAAAACAATAATGTAGTAAATGTTAATTAAAGTGATTTAACTGGTGTGATATCTATGTTATAGCAAACGCCTGAAACCACATGGCGTTGTTTCCATTTGCTGTACTCAACACACTGTTTCTGTGGGTGTCTATGATATAATGTCCATCAGATGGACATCTACTCAGCTTTTAGTTCATTTTACATGATTGGATGGCAAAGCAGCTCTGGAAGTAAACCCAAGTGCTGCTTATCACTTGTAATCATTTCATCCTTTTACATCTCAGTGAATAAGATTAGAAAGCATGGACCACTGGGGCTGATGGGCCATCCTGGTTCAGCATGACTGCCCTCAGAAATGCAGGTTGAATAGGAAAAAGGGCTTTGATGTAGAGCATTAATCAGTTTGGCTACAGCTTGAATTGCTACTACTGCTGCTGCAGTGTAGCACTGCTATCCTTTAGAGGGACCCCCTCGTCAAAGTTTTGGAAGGCCTCTGTCAACGTGAAAAGAACATGACCTTTAAGATCGTATCAGCATGTTTGCTAGTGCATACACAGCCAAGGAAAGGGTTCAGTGGCCCATCAGAAAAAGAGAGCAAAAAAAAGAAAGAAAAAAAGAGAAAAGACACGGAAAGAAAAGAAAATTGCAATTCACTGAGAGGGCTGTTTGTTTGAGAAAGCAGTTCGCTGACACTCAAGAGTGAACAGCTTTAATGCCACAGAGGGAAGGAGGAAATAAAGATGAAAATGACTTCTGTGCACAGAATGATTTGTTTCCTTGATTGTTTTTTTCATCATTGAGATCTAATTTGATAGGAGTCATAATGGTGCTCGATCCGTGCAAAGACAATATCTTGAGAGCAGTGGAGAAATAGGTGAACTTAATGTTTATTTGAAATGTGAATTAGTACTGAACCTGACTGACACAAACTATGTCATCGGAGCAGAATTTATTTAAGTTCTGAATCAGCCACATTTTTTCAAGTCAAATGTGCATCTCTGGCCATAGGGGGATTTTTTGAGAGTTCCATCTTATATATTTACTCTGTCTGTGTATGTGTGTGTCTGTTTATTGACTGTTATGAAGAACTGATAGTGATGTGATGGTGGTCATCAGTCACCTCCTACATCCTGTCTAGACATCTGTGCACTGGCTGCTCACTGGCTGCTCTATTACACATAAAGGCACACTGACATGGTTTCCAAATCTGACACCAGCATCTACAACTGTCCAATTGTCCTGAAACTCTCACTGGACTGATGTGATCCTTTTCAGATATCCAGATTACAGTATGTTAATGTTTGTGTTGTTACAATAAAACAGAGGCAGTAGAATAGGCTGCAAACAGTGGCATATCGTGGCAAAACTACTAACACATCGAAGCAGAGACAGTGAAAGGAAATTATAAGATATAAATAAGTTTGTCAAAAAAAGTAGCCTTTCATAGCATGCGTACTGTATACTCTATAGAATATAAGCTATCTGTATGTATATTGACCAGTGGGCTAATACTTGAATTTGTCACTAAATTCCTGTGTCTGACATTTCGTGGAAAATAATTTTAGTGGGTTAAGCAAGACTAGACTAGACTAGAATTTGTGGGCTATTGGAACACGATAATGAGCTGAACAAGACCTATCGTGGAGGTCATGGAAGCAAGTAAGTTTATTTTGAGAGGAGCTGATCCTTTCCTTTGTACATACACTTTTTTATATTCATGACCCCCTCACACAACTTTGTATTGCTTTGTTGTAAATCATGGTGCATTTCATGTTCGTGGAATGAGCCTAATTCCAAATCCCTGTTTCCATAATGTAATACCAGCTATACACAGACCAGCAGAAAAAACATTGAGTCAAACTGTGTGCATTTTGTATCCCCTCAGCATTAGAGATTAAGCTGCATTAACACGTTGTTCCTATGGTCTCAGTGGTACATGGTCTGATTACTTAAAGTGCAACGCTAGTTCCTTTTCAGTTTTTCACAAAGACAAGTCTCTGGATGTAATGGTCTTTTTTCTCTCTTGAGCTACATGCATTTCCCTCAAGCATACTGTGATTACAATTTCTATTTTCCCTCGGCATTCTCTTTTTCTCTGTCAGAGTTAAGGAGAGATCACACAATATCTCCAGTGAAAATTTTCCAGGGATAAATATCCCAGGGCAGCTACAACGTCCGCCTTTTCCATAACTCCCCCTATCTGCAATTTGTACTGGCCAGCATGTTGAAAAGAGAAGGAAGAAAACTGAAATGAATTAATGGCGTATGCTTTCACAAGCCATGTATCCCCAAAGCAATTCTAGGATCTAAAGCTGCATCACGTTCTTGTTATTTGCACCACTGGCATTTAGCATTGCTCACTATAGTCCAACGAGTTGTGATTAAAAAAAAATAAAAAATGTAGAAAGGGTATGATGGGGACTATGGAAAAGAACAGTGAAATGCAGAAATGGAGCTATGTGCAACAAGCATGCTTTTATCTTTTTCCTGAAAGTACGAATACTTGATGAGGAAGGAAGAAAATGACATCTCTTCCTGTGAATAGCTAATATCATGATCAGGGTGTGGCTGACATTACTGGTCTTTAGGGGATGATTCCAGTCTACTAAAATTTTGGTCTAATTTTTATTGTTTTGCCATCATTGCAGATAGTAGAAATAAGACTATGCTCAGACACTGACACCTGCTACTAATGCTTTACTTAAAAAAAAAAAAAAAAAAGGTAAGATGATGCAAGAAGCCTTAATGATCAGACAATCAGAGGTTTGAAACAGGTCCACATTGTTGTAATACTGGACTGCAGCAATATCTCTCTGTATCCAGTTCTCAGAAACAAACTTGTAAGAGTTTTCAGGTATATACATTACCATTCAAAAGTTTGGGGTCACCCAGACAATTTCATGTTTTCCATGAAAATTCACACTTTTATTCATGTGCTAACATAACTGCCCGAGGGTTTTCTAATCATCAATTACCGTTTCAACATCATTAGCTAACATAATGTAGCATTAGAACACAGGAGTGATGGTTGGTGTAAATGGGCCTCTGTACCTCTATGTAGATATTCCATTAAACATCAGCCATTTCCAGCTAGAATAATCATTTACCAAATTAACAATGTCCAGACTGTATTTCTGATTAATTTAATACTATATTCATTGAGACAAAATGCTTTTCTTTCATAAATAAGGACATTTCTAAGTGGCGGTAGTGTATATCACACATTTAATAAGCTTTGGAGAATATTTCAGTAAATTACTTTGTTTCCTTGTGATGCAGTGGACTGATGATGGCCCATGTGGAAAACTCTACTTGTGTTATTATAACCAACAAAAATGATGCCCACAGCAACAAGAATATTCTGATCAAGTTCCATATGACAACTATATGATGCATACCGATGCAACAATACTTGCATTTCAATAAATGTTTAACAGTATCTGTACTATGATCATCCCATACTGGGACCAGCAGCAGATGTCTTTGTAAATGGTGATCACATCAGAAGCCTAATATCTCTGCTCATATCTGCATATTTGTGGTTTGGCTGTGAGGGTGATATGTTGTCAATACTTCACATTGTTGTTTGCATTAGTCTACACGTTAGCACTTGCGTCTATGTGCTATTAATTTGTGTATGTGGAGATTTTTTTTGTGTGGGTTTCTGTGCTGTATGTGTGTTAAACGTGATGTATATATACACCTATAAATGTGTATCCTTTTACAGTATGTTACAATTACTATATGTCCATGTCTGTTCATACAGTATTCATCACTGTGTGTCTGTAATTGTGCACATTCATTTGCGGAAGTTTGATGTGGATCCAGGCCTGATTTAGTGCTGGGACAATTTGGCAGAGTATGAAAGGGAAATATAAAGAGATGGATGGAGTGACGTTTTGCTGTGTTGACCTGCCACTTGGAGAGGAAGAGAAAAACACATGAAAGACAAGGGAGGGAGAAGAAAGCAAATAAGTGAGCATTGATTAGATAAATGCTAAGATAAATAATCAATGGTAGAAATACAGTAGGTTTAAAGATGAATTTAAAGATCAATTTAAAAAAAAAACACAGCAGCTGGAAGCATGTTCAGGCTACAATCATGTACTACTCAGGTTTACTGTATTTTTAATTGTGGAATGGAAACAGTAGAAACCTACATTTTTTTAAAGCAAAATGGAGCACATGGGTATGTAAACAAAACCTGGACCCATAAGCCTCTAAGGCACATCAGTAAGATTTCAAGGTTCCATTTAACATTTTAGCCACAGCAAAATGTTGCTTTTCTGAGATTTAAAATACAATGTTTCTGTGTAGAATTTCTCAGTAAACCCACTAAAAGCTGTATGACTCGAATGAGGCTTTGAATTGTATACATCGGCCTGGTTTCAGACCTATAAATTACATCTCTGATTTCCTAAACACTTCTTCAATCTCTGTTTCTGTCTCTGTTTCTGTGGCAGTAAAAATTGTCGCTAATAGTGCACAGTCCAAGCAGCAACCGACTGACAGAAAAGAACAGACTGGAAACGGAAACAAAAGTGGAAGTGACAAAAACCGTAGTTTCTCAAATGGCCACTTGTGGCTGATTCCAACAGAGTCAGTTCCAATACACGACCAGGTTAAATTGTCCCAATTAACAGCAAAGACTATACGTATTTGCAGCCTGGTAGAAGAATGATTTTGGTCTCCATATTTGATTTCCCAGTTCATGACAACTCTACAGGAAAAAAATAATATCTCTTCCTGTGAAAAGCTAATGTCATGATTAGGGTGTGGCTGAAATTATTGGTCTTTAGAGGATGATTCCAGTTTACTAAAATTTTGGTCTAATTACTCCGCCAAGGAATGTGGTGAAGCTATGTGATGATTGAACTCTGTTTGTCTGTCTGTCTGTTCGCAACATTATTAAAAATGGATTTGGATGAAATTTTCAGTGAAGGTCAGAAATGACACAAGGACCAATTGAACAGATTTTGGCAGTGACACAGCTTATAGTTTGGATCCACAGATTTGTTAAAGCTTTCTGTATCATTGCGAGATAGCAGCATGGCGTCACTGTAACTATGACTACAAATGAACACTATGTCAGCTGCCTGATGATCACATGAATGCGATCCTATTTTTAATGGTCACATTCTATGTTGCTGGGATTTCTGATGATCATTAACTAATAAACAAATGATGCATTTCTAAAAAAAAAAAAAAAAAAAAAAAGGCTGCATTTCTGACAATGTCAAATGGGGGAATGAACAGTCTTGGTGGAGGAGTATTTAGCTTTTCTAAGTAAGAGTGTGGTCACCTTAGATGACAGGTGGGTGCCTTCATAGAATAGTCCATGGCCCAAAGACATTTGCATAGCCCACCTCAGCTCAACTTATACTCCATCTCATTGCTCATTTTTGGAGTAACTGGGAGTTAGGGAGAGTCAGCCATTGTCAAGACACCACAGTGAACTTCAAAACTGCAGTTACATGCCCTTCCACTAAGGATTTGTACACAGAGAGACAATTGCACTGTAGAATATGAATGCTAAAAATGTAAAGTGCAAACATCTACAAACTACTGTTGAAATATTTTTTTTACATGCTAGCTATTTCTTTTTCTAATTTTAAAGAAAATATTTTCTTTTCTCATTGGCTCTAAAAGTAGCTCGACTTCTCTTTGCAGGACCTTGTACATTCATAACATCCCAATGGGATTTTAGATTTTTTTTTTTTTTTTTTTGGCAAAAGGGGCCACCACACCATTTACTAAACAAATGATTGTTGGTTCCACTTCCATAGTCACTCAATTAGTCAACTTTCTCTTATTTTTCTAACACTAAAGTAAAAGAGGAAATGAGACTAAACACTGCAGAGAAGTATATGTGTCTGTTATCTTTAAGAGTTAATAGTAGAGAAAAGGAAAACAAAATACAAGTGTGACTTTTTCTCTCCCCCTGATTTGTTCTATAACACATCTTTGCTACAACCAAACTGCTCATCACACAGAGGGAAGACTTCCATAAATGTTTAATGACATCGGGTACACCAACGCTTTGAAAATGTGCTGCTCTTTTAATTTCCTTTTCCTTCGTCTTCTTTCTTCGTTAGCTCACCCTATGCTAATGTCTCTGAATGTCTCACAGCGTGTCCTGAAGGGAGCTGAGCCAATTGTGCAGTTGTGATATTGTGCTTTTACTAATGTGCCAATGCTAATTGAGCAAATGATGGTTCTTCTTCCTCTTTCTCTTTTCCAGCCTTTGATTTTATGTACCGTATTTCTCTTCTTGCATCACATGTTCAGATCAAGTCAGTAACAGTTGTCCGACTTACAGTCTGTGTTTGTGCTATTTTGTTGCGTTTGTGAAGCTTGTTAATCAAGCCTAGAGAAAGATGGATAATGAACATTTTCTGTTCTTAGCCAGAAAAACATGCGGAGGGACATACTTTCTTTTCTCACTTCTCATTTACAGAGGAAATAAAATAATAAAGACTC